>NC_023749.2:1232839-1874649 GCF_000499845.2 Phaseolus vulgaris | reverse complement strand
TGATGCTCTCGGCGGATTCTCCAACTGATGCTCTCGGGTGGTGGGGGGTACCTGCATGTGCTCCGATGCCAAAGTCAGAGAGGGTTTTGAATTAGTGCATAAAATTACTCGTACCTTTTTATTGCGCTGACCTTGTATTTATAGGGTTCCATTAATGGGCTTTTCCCTTTACCTTTGGGCTTTCTTTTTACACCCTTTTTATTATTTGTGCACCCCCTTTGGTAAGTTTTTGTCCAGATAGGCTTTTATTTTCATATAGTATATATTTTGGTATTGTTCATCTTCTTTGCTTTCGGTCTAAACCTCTCGGTCTAAACCTCTCGGCCTAAACCTCTCGGCCTAAACCTCTCGGTGTAAACCTCTCGGTCTAAACCTCTCGGTCTAAACCTCTCGGTCTAAACCTCTCGGTCTTGACTCACCAGTACAATTAGCATTCTTCAATAACATGTTGAAATTCCTTTGTCTTGAACTGCATCACCAGTGATGTAAATCAACGTTTTTGAATTTCAATGACTCAACTGTAGAAAATTTTGTTGACGGATATGTTAGGATTCATTCACTCTTTGGAGAGAGCTTGTGATTGCTATTTTTTTCCCTTTATACTTCCTTTTTGTCCAATGAATGTTGTTGTAGTTATCGTAGGGGATTTGTGTTAAAAAGAATTTTCAAATTAACACCATAGAGTAACTATAACTTACTTTTTAAGTTCTTGTTTTAAATTACAATTTAAAAAATATAAAGTGGGTTATTTGAAATAAAGTCTATGAAACTAATAATTAAATGCTGAAGCAAAAAATGAAAAAACTGATCAAAATAATTTTTATTTATTTAATTTATCTTTAATTAATAATCTATTCTCAGATCTCAGTTTGAAAATCAATAACTAAAATAAAATTGAACCACATAATTTTTTATATTCAAAAGTCTAATTTATAAGTCTAATTATTTAGGAATTGTTTTAAGGATAACTATATTACGATTTGCGTTGTATTTATACACATCTAAACACTTACAATAAGTTTGTATTGAAATTTTATAATTTATTTGTGAATGAGAATAAGTTGAAAATATGAATAGATAAAAAATTATAAAAAAATTTAATAAGAGTTTTATCTATTTGACACATATTTATCATAAAATGTTTTAATAAATTTATGGTAACAAAAATTGATTGATACCAAACACAAAACACTGATTTTTTTTATGATTTTGTATGATTTAGAGTTTACATTAAATTAAAACTGAACTGCATCAAACCATATCTTATGTTTTTTTTTTTTGCATATTTAAGAAAATTACAGTCTAAAGATCTTTTTTGGACATGTCTAAAAATGTGTTTTGTTAACTTTTGACATTTTTAAATTCTGAAATAATTAAAATACAAAAATACAAAAAATTGTAATGAAATTAGAATGAAAAGTAAACCCGTAAAGAATTAAAAAAGAAAATATAACTTTCTTTAAGAATAAAAGATACTAAAAAATAATTTCCCAATAACGATTGAACTTTTACATTTTAAAGAAAACACCATTTTATTTTATTTATTGGATTAAATATGTTTTCAAGAACTTAAGAAAACTGTCTTCCTTTGATTTTTCTATTTATGGAAACATGGTAAGTGTGATTTTTGTCTTAGTGTATTTTTTTTTAATTTCTCATTTATAAAACAAGAATCATATAGAAGAAAGAAATGCATTCATTATTATATTATTTTAGTTTCTCCACATAGTGCATTTTGCGTGTTACTGTTACAGTAGAATAGACTTACCGTCACTGTTGCATAAACCCTGATTCCTGCTGAGTGTGTTCGTTGTTGCCGCCGCTGCGTGTTCATCGTCTGCGAAAGGAAGCATGGACGACGTTTGCGAGGGGAAGGACTTCACATTCTCGAAGCAGGAGGAGAAGATTCTAGAACTCTGGTCTCAAATCGATGCATTCAACACTCAGTTAGCTCTCACCAAGGACAAGCCGGAGTACATCTTCTACGATGGCCCTCCCTTCGCCACCGGCCTCCCTCACTACGGCCACATCCTCGCCGGCACAATCAAGGACATCGTCACGCGCTACCAGTCCATGACCGGCCACCACGTCACGCGCCGATTCGGCTGGGACTGCCACGGCCTCCCCGTCGAGAACGAGATTGACAAGAAGCTCGGCATCAAGAAACGGGAGGACGTCCTCAAACTCGGAATCGACAAGTACAACGAGGAGTGCCGCAGCATCGTCACGCGCTACGTTTCTGAGTGGGAGAGCGTCATCACGCGCACCGGTCGCTGGATCGACTTCAAGAATGATTACAAGACAATGGACCTCAAGTTCATGGAGTCCGTGTGGTGGGTTTTCTCTCAGTTGTACGCCAAAAACCTTGTATATAAAGGTTTCAAGGTATTCACTACACTGCACTTCGTTTCTGTTTCAATTTTCCGGTATCATTTCTGTTTCAACGCATTACCTGCATTTTGTTGTTGTTCTAGGTCATGCCATACAGCACCGGCTGCAAAACTCCGCTCTCTAATTTTGAGGCTGGGCAGAACTATAAGGTCAGTGGTGATTACATGCAACCAATCTACCTAATTTGTTTTCTGCTGTTTCTAGTTTCTTTTTTGATAAGAAGGTAAAATGTTTAAATGCATCATCGAGTGTCTCCTATAAGCTGAAATCATCTTATAAAACTTAACTTTGTGAGAAATTAGGTGAAGCTTAATCTGTTTCGATAAGAAGGTAAGATGCACTACTGAAGTGGATTAGTTGATTTTAGCTTACGAGAGATGCTTAATTTGTTTTACTTTTGACAGATTTATCCAAACAAGATTATGTTCTATGTTGTTGCAATGGTATCTGCATCTGAAATTCTATGTTGTTGGCACAGGATGTATCTGATCCTGAAGTATTCATGACGTTTCCTGTCGTGGGTGATCAGCATGGTGCATCTTTTGTAGCATGGACTACAACTCCATGGACTCTTCCTAGCAATCTTGCTCTGTGTATCAATGCCAATTTTACATATGTGAAGGTTGGTTAACTTTGTTGTCACGATAGAATATATGGAACTTAACATGCTGCTTAACTTTACCTTCAAGCTTGTTTTATTTGAATTGGGGTTAAGTTGGAGCATGATTTTACATATATACATAGATAGATACGAAGTAGAATGAAGTTGCTAGCTTGGCAAGTTATGTTGGAACAGGAGTATTGATAATAGAGCCGTGATTTTTACCTACAACTATTTACAATTCGTCTTTTTAATCAGTAGGAAGATTTTGGTTGCAATTTGCTTTTGCCTCTAATGTTTAGCTGTTCAATCCCTGTAATAAAACTTATGTTCATGCAACAAAAGTATCCTGAAGTGTGAAGAACTTATGTGAAAAATAATGATAGGGAAAATGAGAATTCATTTGAATTGACCAATTGAAACTGTTACATCCTTTGTTAATTTAAACACACATATTGTTTATTTATTTTCTAGTTACTTGATCACTAATTTTTGGAGTTGATGCAATCAGGTTCGCAATAAGTACTCTGGTAAAGTTTATATTGTTGCTCAATCTCGTCTGTCTGCAATCAATAACCCTAAGGAGAAACCCAAAGAAGCTGTTGTTAATAGTTCAAATGACGTTTCTAAGAATAAAAATGCCAAGACCAAGGGAGCTTCAGGTGGAAAAACGGAAAATGTTTTAGATTCTTTTGAAGTACTGGAGAAATTTTCAGGGGCATCATTAGTGGGGACAAAGTGAGCAGTTCTGCCCTATACTGCATTAATCTTTTATGTTAGTTAACTTCAGTGTATCACTTTATATTTTCTATTTTGAGACTTTCTAAAAACATTTTGCATACTCATTGAGTATTGAAACTCATAAGATAACATGTTCTGCAGGTATGAACCGTTATTTGATTACTTCAAGGAGTTATCTGATACAGCTTTTAGAGTTGTTGCCGACAATTATGTTACTGATGATAGTGGTACTGGTGTTGTCCATTGCGCCCCTGCTTTTGGTGAAGATGATTTCCGTGTTTGCATTGATAATAAAATCCTTAGCAAGGTTTGTTCTTTTAAGAACATGAAGTTATATGAGGATTGTTTTTTATTTTCCCTCATCAAATGCTAGAGAAACAATTATTTGATGTGTAAATAGAGTAAATATTCTTAATTATCGATTTGCATGCCTTCACATGTTTATCTTTCCTCTGTCCCTAGGAAAGATTTTTCAAGTTGATACATTTCTTATTGTCTTATCTTAATCTTTTCCATTGCAATGCCGCATCTTTTATGGTGACTTTCCTCTCTGCTACTTAATTGTACTAAACTTGGTGATAGTACACAACTTTTAAGATTTTCCCTTCTGTTTTTATATATATTGTTGGATCTTTATCTTCCCTATATGTTACTGAAATAATATGTCGGTCTGTAGGATAATCTAACTGTAGCTGTTGATGATGATGGCTGCTTTACTGAAAAAATTACCGACTTTAGTGGGTGCTACATCAAACAAGCTGACAAAGATATCATTGAAGCTGTTAAGGTATTCTCTACATATCTATAATTATGAGAAGCCAAGCCGATTATGAATTTTGAATCATTTATGGTGCTTTGGATGATTAACTAAGTTTCTAATGTAACTGAGTGGAAGTCACTTCTATTTTTCCTAATATCCCTGTCTCTAAAATTTGGAATAAACCGTAGTTGGGACAGAAAAGGCTTGGTGTTTTTGACTGGGAGTGTATGTGAGAACAAAAGATAAACCTGATACAGTCAGTGTACAGGACAATATATATGCAAAAGTTTTCTTCTACTCCTCCTTCTGCTTGTCTTCTGTAGGAACTCTTTTACCAGATTGTCTAAGTTACTATCTTAAGTAGAGCTTAAGATGAGAACATTTCATAGAAGTTAACTTTATTATGTCTTGGAGTGAAGCATATTCATCTTAAAACATTGTTTTAGTAGGTTTTCTTAATTTTTTTCCCCTTTTCATCTTTCCTTAGGCAAAGGGTAGATTGCTTAAGTCTGGAGCTTTTACGCATTCTTATCCATACTGCTGGAGATCTGATACCCCTCTCATTTACAGAGCTGTTCCGAGCTGGTAAACATGTTTTATCAAGATTTGAACTTTTGACTGCTTTGTTGAGCTGTAGTAGTTAATTCATTTACTTTCTCCTGTTCTCATTAAAAATTGTTATATTTTAGTTATGGTTTACTTTTAGTTTTCTGATTCCACCAGCATTCATAATTTCATCTAAGCACAATTTGTGAGTGCTCGTGTTGACTTTCTTATGTTTTGAGTAGAATGTGATATTGAATATAAATAATTCTTAATATCCAATTGCAATGTATGAGACTTGAGTTCGCATTGGTAGTATGGGATTCTTGTGTGTGGGGTTTTGGGCTCTCCAACTGCAACAACTAGCTTTTATGTATGGCTCTCTCGAGGTTCTTATCAATAATTGTTGTTAATATTACTTAGACATTTTTAGAAATATATATATTTACTTAGGAGATTGATAAATGATGCTTTTAATAGACAGAGAATGCAGGTCTGTCTATGACTTTCAGTGATTTTAAAAAGTCTTGTAGAGATGCAGCATGGGACTTCCCTTAATGTCTTCATAACTTCCAGTAGTAGTTCAGTGATACAGTCTCTGAATTTCTGAGAGACAACCAAATTGTAGAGTTTAGCTTTTGGAAATAAAGCTTGCCCAAATATACCATCTTTATTATTATTTTTTGTGGAATGAGTACAAAGTGTATAGAGAGAAAAATGAGCAACTTCTGATCTCTAGCTTTATAATTTTTGTTTTCAGAACAAATATTGAGGCTGTTCTATACTATATATCCATGTTTCCATGGTTTTAAGTAGTGAAACGTTTTCTTGGGTCAATGAGAGTCATTTTGTTAATAACAATATTATGCATATCTACAACGGAGAACCTGTCTTTTCTTTTGATGCATTATTAAAATGTTAAGCTACTCTATCATAGGTTTGTTAGAGTGGAGTTGTTGAAAGAGCAATTGCTGGAAAACAATAAACAGACCTACTGGGTCCCTGATTTTGTCAAGGTACATAGTGTCTTCCTTAACACATCATGGATTTATTTTAAAATTGTTTGTTTATTATTTGATCTTTTTTTTTTGCTTCCCTTTTGCTTTCAGAATTGGCCAATTTGAGCTTAAAGGAATAAATTATTTCTGAAGTACCTTTGTTATTTATTTTCTGTCAGGAATATGTGAATATATTAATTGGCAGTCTTTGTGTTAATGATTGAGAACGGATAAATATGTGCTGTGGTTAACATGTTTAAGTAGAAATATTTGTTACATAGCAAGGGTAATAGAACAATACAAAGGACATCATTGTAATTAGAGAAACTGTGAGAAAGTAATGACAATATGATGTGCAAAAATGTAGAAAGGAAACTAAGATATCTCAATTCTGGAAACTTCCTTGAAATATGCAGACACATGAGTAAGGTTGGCCTTGAACACGAACCTAGTTCATTTCATATATGTGGTATTGCAAATGGATTTTAATTTGTATGCAATCTATATTTTTGTAAATCTTTCTATTATTCATATGTCAAACACAAAGTTTAAGTTGTATGCAATCTATGTTTATGTAAATCTTTGTATTGTTCATATCTTTTTCAGGACAAGCGATTTCACAATTGGCTGGAAAATGCAAGAGATTGGGCAATTAGTCGTAGTAGATTTTGGGGAACCCCTCTCCCTCTATGGATTAGTGAGGATGAGAAGGAAATAGTTGTCATAGATTCTGTTGAAAAGCTTGAAAAGCTTTCTGGTGTAAAGGTTAGACATTTTTGTTCTCTTTTCTGATAATACATAGATTTGTATTTGTTACAGAAAATTTTATTCTGTTTTGCATGGATTCACGTATATAACTTGTATAATATTCTTTATGATCATTCTG
This sequence comes from Phaseolus vulgaris, assembly GCF_000499845.2. NCBI lineage: Eukaryota > Viridiplantae > Streptophyta > Magnoliopsida > Fabales > Fabaceae > Phaseolus > Phaseolus vulgaris. The sequence continues at coordinate 1,867,729 of NC_023749.2, read as the reverse complement.
TTATAGCTTGGTGATATGCAAGGATGTGATTTTTTATCCTTGTCCAACTACTTTTATTGCAATGCAACCCAATTAATTACTCATCAGATGGGAAATGGATTGTTGTTCAGAGAAATATTACTATGTATATTCTGAACTGAATGAATATTGAACACAGACAATAATTTACAGGATCTCTATTTATAATAGTTAGTAGCACAGTAGTTGTAATTGACCAACAGACACAAAAGTGAGGAGCCAAACTGAAACAACTTGCTAACAGGAGCTTGGTGACATTGGTTTCACACGAAATAAAGAAAATCTAGTAGAAGATAAAGGCTTTGTAAGAAGATCTGCCCTCTGATCTTGATCAAGAATGCTGAACTACTTACTTATTAATAAATTTCTCACAAACAAAGAAAACAACATGCTCCATGCATGTTTTGTTCTTGTATGCAGGACTGAATTATGAGCTTCTTAGAAAGTGGATTTAGGTCTAAGTCAATCCCACGAAACCGGCTTGTAAAATGGAAACTGTCTAAACTTATATACAATAATATGGTCATACCTCTAGTTGATTTGCAATCTCCAACACACCCTCTGACAATGAGAACCAGACATCTTAAGCATGGGACTGATAGTGGGTCATTTGATTGACCCAACAAACCTTATTAGGATAAGATTTGACACCTCTTAGATAGTGGTTTTAGATCTAACTCAACCTTAAAAAACTGACATGTAAGGTGATGCTTGCCTCTATTTATTGTTATAACTTGATCATATCTCTAGTCATTGTGGGTTCTCCAACAAAGTTAAATTGACAACATTGAGATTATTACACAACACCAAAGGAATATGAAAAGGAACATAAAGTTCTTTAAGGAAAGCTTGTATCTAAGGAATATCTGTTGTGACTGATGCAATGCTTCTGTATAGTAGTAGGAGAGCTTCCTATTATGGTTATATCATCAACATAGACAAGGGATAATTTGTAGTGGAATTGCAGCTATAGACATGATTACCGTCAGACAATCTAAACGGAAGGGGACAAGATTTTAGCCTTTAAAACCAGTCTCTAGGAGCTTGATTTAACCCATAGATAGCTTCCAGTGAGTTTCCTTGCTCAAATGCCATAAAAACAGAACATTTTCTAGATTTCTTAATAACTTCCAGTGTCTGTATGCTTCAGATTTCTGCTGTTTCAGCCCTATAGTCACTGTATATAAATAACTTTTAATTTTCTGTACTGTGACTAGGATACAGTTTTGTTACTTTTCCTCATTTATATTGTCATATTTCCCCCTGGGAAATTAATTGAAATAACTGTAATGCAACAAGGTTGACCTATGGGCAGCTTACGTGTATGGTTGTTGTAGCTTGGAAGTTTCAGTTAAAAGCTTGATCTGTTACGTTAATTCTTTGACCATGCATTATAAAAGTGAACTTAAATTACCTATTACCGTCTAAAGTGGCTCTTCATATTCAAGTATGTTTCATTTAATATGGGTTCTGTTTCCAAAATGTATGTTCTATTTGTCTTCTTAGTCTTTATGTATATTTTTTTCTAAGTTATAAGGTCACTAATCCCATCATAATGTTTCCTACAGGTGTTTGATCTTCATCGTCACAACATAGATCATATTACAATTAAATCTGACAGTGGTCGTGTACTTCGCCGTGTTGATGATGTAAAAATTGTTTACTTTAGCTTTTTAGCAATTCTATTATTCAATTGCATCATAGTCTCTCAATCAGGTTTTGTAGTGTTCATTTATTCTTTTAGGTTGTGAAAATTGAAATGCTGTACAGTGTTGGTTAAGCTGGTCAAAGGATAATTGCCAACTCTAACAGAATATAGTATTAATAATTGTAGTAAATATCAGTAATTATAAAAATCATGTCACCGCCATCATTAGCTTGAAATCAAAATTCATAAACGAGAAACTGGAGATGTTCATTTTCAGTATTATTAGAATTAAAAAAGGACAATAAGCAGAGACATTGTACTTTGTTATGGATCCTTGTTATATCTTTCAGGTGTTTGACTGCTGGTTTGAGAGTGGATCCATGCCGTATGCGTATATTCATTATCCTTTTGAAAATGTTGAGCTGTTTGAGAAGAATTTTCCTGGCCATTTTGTGGCTGAAGGGCTGGATCAAACACGTGGTTGGTCAGTTTCTTTATTTTAGCATTTGGTCTTGTCATATGGGCCTGTTCACCCCTTTGGTTGTAGATTCATTTTTAGCTTTGAAATGTTATTCTGAACATCTTATTCGTTTTAGTGAAAAGTTTTTTGGGGGTGGTTCTATTTTTGGTTTAAACTAGAGCTGTAACTTATTACAAAGGCTGTGGTCACTATGCTTCTAATAATGCGTTTGTTTCTTCATGTTGTTACTGCTTTTCTTAGTTATATCTTTTTCTTGCCAAATAATTTTATAGTTCCAAATTATCTTGTGAGATAATATTCTGTTTCAATTTTTTTGTTAGATTTTGTCCCTAACTTCTGTTTCCTCTTCAATTATGGTTGTGTATTTTAGTTTTTCTGCTTTTCTGTTTTCCAGGTTTTATACCCTTATGGTGCTGGCTACTGCTTTATTTGGCAAGCCTGCATTTAGGAATCTGATATGCAATGGACTTGTCCTAGCTGAAGACGGGAAAAAGATGAGTAAAAGCTTGAAAAATTATCCTTCACCAATGGATGTTATTAATGATTATGGAGCAGTAAGAACTTTTGAAGTTCATCTTTTGTTTTCAAAATTTATTTACATGCAACATCAGGATGCATGTTTTGGTTGCCTTTTCAAATTATGAGTCTATGACCATGGAATCAACATATGTGATGAGTATTATAAAAATAGTTAATATCTTATTTGTCGGTTGGATAGGATGCATTGCGATTGTACCTTATCAACTCTCCTGTTGTGCGTGCTGAGCCACTTCGCTTCAAGAAGGAAGGAGTTTATGGTGTTGTTAGTATCATTTATCTGGGTTTTATTTTCAATATCTTTCTTAAAAATTAATTAATTTCGTTTTTCCAAAGCACTTTTTATTAATGTTTAACTGAACAACTACTGTTACTTCCATTTTGTTGTGGTGTTCTGATCCAGGTCAGGGATGTTTTCCTTCCTTGGTATAATGCATACAGATTCCTTGTTCAAAATACAAAGAGGCTGGAAGTTGAAGGTCTAGCACCTTTTGTCCCCTTTGATCAGGCCTCACTTTTGAAGTCATCAAATGTTCTTGATCAATGGATTAACTCAGCCACCCAAAGTCTTATTCATTTTGTCCGACAGGAAATGGATGGGTACCGCCTTTACACGGTCTGTTATGCTTTTGCTAGTCGTTTTTTGTTGGATAGAGATTGATTTTATTTGTAGAAAGTGCAACTCAAGGGAGAATATTTATGCAAAAAAATGTGTATATAGAACTAGGAATATGAAATATCAAGAATACAGCAAGGCTAATCGTGAGGGGGAGATGAGAAGTTGTGTGTACACATGGGAATTCTATTTATAACAAAAGTGAACAGAAATGCCATAGACAAACCATAAACATAATCTTGTAAAATGACTTGTTAAAAGACAAGTGACTGCCATGTTAATGAAGTCATTCTTTCTGCTTCAACCAAATATAATATATACCAAAGAAAAGAATGTCATTGATTGCATGCTTCTAAATTTCAATGTCACTAAAAGCTTGATATCACTACAATTCTCTTAAGTAAAAGGACTTCCAATTCTAACCTAAAACACTCAGATTATAAGAGGAAAGTAGCTCTCAGATTAGTGAATTAATTTTGTGCACTATACATGGAGAGAAAGAATCCATGAATCTGACAAAAATATATTGATTCCTTTTATGACATACTCAATGGTTAGATGTATTTGATTAGCTGTTTAACCTTTTTAGGATATTTTAAGCTAATTTATATCCAATTTCAAATATATATGTTTTGTATTTTACCTGATTTAATTGGTGTCCCAAACTCGTTAAATTTTGAACTAGTTGCTGCACCCAATTTAATCTCCGTTGTCATTTCTTTAAGTCATTGATTTTACATTAGCTTCATTTACTTCTTAAAGTCAGCAGTTTTCACTTTGCATGATCACAATTGTTACTTACGTTTGTAAGATTTACTGCCACTCTTTATGATGTTCAGTTACATTGTTTGCTTTATTGGCTTAATTATTGTGTTATACTTACAGTATTTACTAAAATGTTACCTCTATTAAAAATTGTATTGTAGGTGGTTCCTTATCTTCTGAAGTTTCTTGATAACCTTACCAATATTTATGTAAGGTTCAACCGTAAGAGACTTAAAGGTCGTTCAGGGGAAGAAGATTGTAGGATAGCACTATCAACTCTTTATAATGTATGTTTGTGATAGTGATATCTTTCATATATACCCTGGTTGGTTGCAATATGACCGGAAAATGATAGTTCCTTATGCTAGTACAGTTGAAGACTTAATCATTTGAATTCTTTTAGGTCCTTTTGTTGTCTTGTAAAGTGATGGCGCCTTTTACACCTTTCTTCACTGAGGTCCTCTATCAAAATATGCGGAAAGTTTGTGAGGGATCAGACGAAAGCATACACTATTGCAGTTTTCCCACAGAAGAAGGAAAGGTATACATCTTGGTTTATTTAATATTTTCTCTGAATCGTGTAATTAATACAATTAATTAAATGATTGAAAAACCAAAACATTGATATTAGTAGTTACTTGTGCTTATTGATCAACGATATATTATTGACTACTACATTTACATTTATAATATACATGTTTATTGTATGAAGTTGGCAAAGTTATCTTTTCTTTTAATATAAATATACTAATAGAAAAATTCATAATTTTTTTTGTTTACTTTATTTGTTTGATTGTTCTGGAATCTGACAGACAAACTGGAATTTTTTATTAGATTTTCTTATAATGTCTGACTACAGAACAAATGCAAAAGATAGACAAGAGATAGTTCAAACTAACACAGTTACATATCCTTTCTGCATGATAAGGTTCAACTTTGGGTCTGTGGGTCACATTAATGATCCTGGTCCATGGACAATTCATGTGCTGTGTGTTTGCTTGTATAGCTTGAGCATTTTCTTAGTTACCTTGCTCTAGAATTATTTTTTTCCTCCATTTTATTTTGTATATTATCGTTTGTAATAGGAATTATTCTTAAAAGTATGCTGACAACCCTTTGAACTGGTATAGTTAACTGAATTTATATTCCAGATTTTTCATTCTCCCTTCATCTTATTTTTAATGTTATGTGAAATAGGAATTTAGATTAAACATTCATGACATTCTTCGTTATACCTCCTTCATCTACTCATTCTCCCTCTCCAGAAAGCATAATTGGATTTTGTGGTGGAAAGTAATTTCATTTTACAGTTTAACACAACAGGTCTTGCTTTATTGTAAACAGGATATATATTATTACCTAATATGCTATATCTTTGTATTTATCTGCATGATTGAAACAGAGGGGAGAACGAATTGAGCAGAGTGTTTCAAGGATGATGACAATAATTGATCTGGCTAGAAATATTCGTGAACGGCACAACAAGCCTCTTAAGACTCCACTAAGGTATATTAGTATAAAAATTGCATACAAACAAACATGTATCTCATGTCCGGAAGACATACAATTTTAATCACTTCTTGTCACTACAGGGAGATGGTTATAGTTCATCCCGATGCCGACTTCCTTGATGACATAAATGGAAAATTGAAGGAGGTACCTGCTTGATGTGACAAGATGTTGCAGTTTACCCTTTGTGCTTTTTAGTTTTTGTTAAGAAACTTTTTTAATGGCAATCAATTCATATGATAATAGCTTTTTCCCTGATGCTTCTGATAATAAAATTTACCTTGCTCGAAATGTGCAGCTTCTTAGAGGTCTGACTAGACTACCTTTACTAACAATAATATTATTTGACTTTTTTTTTCTCTCAAAAAAAGTCTTCTTGCATGAATTTTTTATTATTTTCTCGCCATTGATCTTTCAAATAAAAACTTAGTTTGTTGCGCACCCAATATGGACGGGAAAAAATAAAAACTACATGGCACATTATCAGCTTCTATATATTTTTTTTTAGTTGAAGTTATTTTGACCTTTTGTGTAATTTTTATTTTTTGCACCTTCTTCATGCTGATTAGTACAATTAGAGTTGATATTGCTTTTGACCTTCTTTCCCTTTTGTTTTTGCCTTTGCTTTGTCAATGTGTTTTTCTCATGTTTGTCTGTATCCCTTGTGTCCTCTCTTCAGTGATTTACTTTGAAAAAATTGCTTGTGCTATTTATTTTGGCTTCTGCTCTATCGAATTGTAATTGTATTCTATTTGCATTGCAGTATGTGCTGGAGGAACTCAATGTACGATCCCTTGTTCCATGTAATGATACCTTAAAATATGCATCTTTACGTGCCGAACCTGAATTTAGGTATGCATTTCATGATTTTGTGTGAAGTTTGTTCTTTATGCCAGTCACAATGTTGTAATGTTTTTTTTTTTCAGTGTTTTAGGTAAAAGACTAGGAAAATTGATGGGCACTGTTGCTAAAGAAGTCAAAGCAATGTCACAGGAAAATATTTTGGCTTTTGAGAATGCTGGAGAAGTTATCATTGCAAATCACTGTTTGAAGCTGACTGATATTAAGGTGTGCTGATCTTGTGGGGATGATGACTAAGACTGTTTTTATTGAGCAGAGCCCTTCCTTTTCGAATTAGTTCGCATTGATCTTTACTTAAACACAATTAAATAGCATGTGTTCTTTATGGTTAGTATGGAGATGAGAGAATTCCTATTGAACTTCTGAAGTTTTAGTATTCACAGTGCCAGGAATCGGAATCTGTGTTGTTGGTATAGTTCCTGTTTGGAGATGATAGATGAGATAACTTCTATAAAAGTTGAAGTGCAAGTGCACAAGATTTTAAATTATAAGAGATGTCCAATTCATTTTAGCTTCATTTCTTCTACTATTAGTACTTATAAGAAAGTTTATTCAAGTGAATGCTTTCTTGGGTACCTTGTTTTCTTTAAAACATTGCCAATCTGTTCATCACTTACCCTTGTAAAAACTGGTCCTTTAAATTTTGGTTGCTCATGGTGACCACAAATATTTTTCTTTAATATGTACCTATATGAAGTGACAAGCAAACGTAGTTTTGAATTTATTGGCACCTGAAGGGAGATTTGTAGAGGCATTCTGTTGTCCGGGGATTCTTACTTGAAGTGTAGACTGTGTCTAGTAAACTTGGAACCTTATTCTCTTTGTTATTTTTTTCAGGTTCTCCGTGATTTTAAACGACCTGATGGTATGACTGAGAATGAGGTTGATGCTGCTGGAGATGGTGAGAATCTTTAATAGCTAATAATAACTCCTTTTTCTGCAATTATTAAAACGACTAATGTTCAATTGAGTTGATTGCTATAATGATGTGGTTTTAAGTTATAAATTTATCACATTTTTCTCCTTGATATGTGTTGTTTTTTTTTCTTTTAGGTGATGTTCTAGTGATATTAGACTTGCGCCCTGATGATTCATTGTATGAGGCTGGTGCTGCTCGAGAGGTAACATAATTACCATTGAAGAAACATATTAGGTTGTTCTATAATGTTTGTGAAGTATATGGATACAATGAAAGAAACATCCAATTTATATTACTCTGTACTCCTACCATTCCTCAATATTTCTTTGGAAGAACTGGTTCTTTCATGTGCAATTCTTCTAACGTAGAGTCTTTTTCACTCTTCTGACGTAGTGTCTTTTTCACTATCTCCTTCCTCTTTGCCTAAAACCTGATAATGCATGATATTTCTTACAAAATCTCCCTGTATGTTATACATTTTATCATGCTTTGCTTCAATTTAATTTTTACCACTTGCAACTTTTAAGGCCTGGGATTGTGTTTTTTTTAAAATATATATATTAAGTTTTGCTGTACAGATTGTTAATAGGATTCAAAAGTTGCGGAAGAAAGTTGCTCTTGAACCAACTGACATGGTGGAGGTTTACTTTGAATCATTAGACGATGACAAATCAGTTTCTCAGAGAGTTTTGCATTCACAGGTAAGAATTAGGAGATCCAATAAATGACTTTGGAATACCACGCTTTGCATAAAGCATTGCTGGACAGATACTCTGTTTTGCACTATCAACATTCAAAATTGAGCAAGTGAAAAACTGAACTACTGAGCTAACATCAATTTCTTTTTAATATAGCCAGCAAATTTAAGTGAGAAATAAAATAAAAATTGAAGTGCTTTTAGAACAAAATGACATGAATTTTTTTATAATGTTTTTGGTCTATTTAAAAACTTAATACCTACAATTTTCAAAATAGTATTTGATATGGAACAACAAAATGTCAAATTTATAACAGTTGGTAACCTTTTTATTAATTTCTATCCCAAAGAAAAGTGATCTAACCTAAAATTGACAATTTTGAAGTATCTGGGTACAAAACTAAATTATGGAGTATTCAAATATGAAGTTAAACAACTAAATTTCAAACCTATAATAACCCTAACCAAAAAATTCAAATGAATTGCCAAATAATACTATGAAAATTCTGTAAAAATGTCTTAAGATTGTAAAGGGCAGCTAAATAGTGATCAATGTAGGACCTGATGTCATGACCCATACTTTATCTTTTTGTTGTGGTAAATAGTATTTATAAGACTATGGCCATGAAGCTCGTAGGTTGCATTCTCTCTTTGTTGAATCAAACTACACATAAATAAGCACTGAGTATTCTACTCATAGACTTCTTTGTCCTTTTTGTTGCAACAAAATTGTTACTAATGGAACTAAGGGTACTCAAACCCCATAAGTTACTTTTTCTCTTCATAGTTTCTAATGATACTCATCATACCCACCATGAGAGTTCTTATTTTTAAAATTCCATGTTTTTTAAACATGCCACTAGGTAGACACTACAATGGAGAACCAAGTCAATCCTTTCCACTGTTGTCGGGAGGAGTAATTGCAATATTTGCAATGAATCCAAACACCAAGAATATGAAACAAAAGAGTTTAAACATAAAATTCCCCAATTTGTAAGGCTTAGGGTTAGGGATTTTAAGGAAGTTATAAAAATTCAAATATCTAAATTTCCAACACCCCACCCAACCCATTACCAATCTATTTCATAAAATAACTCCTTTGGATTTATGGGATGAGTTTAGTTCAAAGAGCTTCAAATAGGGATTTTTGAAGGATGGGGTAATGTTCCTTTTAACTCAATTCAATTCTCCTTCCCCATGCTTTTATGCCTCTGTGTGTAAGGAGTTGTTTAGTTTTGAATCAATGGACAGATGAGAATGAGATGATTGTGAAGATGGGGATGGTGAGAAGCAGCTTGGGGGTAGAAAATTTGTAGATAATGGAGGAGGAGGGGGAGGGATCATGGGGTGCTATTTTTAAGAGGGGAAGTTTTTTTCTCCTTGGTGTATTTCACCTGACATACAAATCATACACGTACTAATATTACCAAAGAAATGGCTGTTCACCCAATATTTTTTTTTCTTGAGTGGGCGGAGGTTTACTGCAATAAATACATTATTTACATTAATAGTTTTTATTCCAGTGAAGACTAATACTGTACACACTTATAGATAAAGACATACAAGGCATATTGTCTTTTACATTGTCTTGTTAAAGAAGCTAGTTTTCTCAATATTTTGTACTTGGTTAACATGCATGTGGTCTTTGTATGCATGAGTTGCATCGTGCATTTTGGGCTGGCTATAGTTGAGCCATGTTTCTTGTTAGAGACAACTTTGTAATCTGATTTTCTTTTATCTTGTATTCCTTGCAGGAATCCTACATCAGGGATGCTATTGGTACACAGTTGCTTCCAAATTCTCTGATGCCTGTACATGCAGTAAGTTGTTTAATTTTGACCTTATTGGGGTTGGATGATTTATCTTTTCTATTAACATGTATGACGTTAAGATGTTATCGGCTCTAGGGCTTACTTTTCACTTTGTTGTTTTATAATGGGTAAAGTTTGCTAGCTGAATTAATTTTTTTGCTTAACTTTCGACCCATTAAAACTTGAATGTAAAAAATTCATCCTGGTGCTGTTATTTTAGCAGTAACATTCATCAGGGGATGACAGTTCACTTGTTGGTTGGGCAGAAGCTGCTACACTGTTAACATTGTGTAGAAACTGGATCAACGTTATAGAAAACGGATAAATTTGTATTGGGTTAGGGCTGATTGTTAAGATTGGTGCATTTTTTATGTACTGAATTTCTCATCCAAGCTTTTTTTAAAGAATTTCTTTACATTTTGGCCTAGGCAGAGCTATCTAATAGGATGAACCTAGAGAGAATTTCTTGAAGCTTTTGAATTCTGTGTCATCTTTAAGCTGTGTTCTGTCATTGTTTCCACGTGAACAAATTATGGTTGGACTACTAGAATGGGCTCTCTATGCTATGGGCAAAATAAAGTCACCTTGAATTTTTTTTACTGATACAAGTTAGAATGGCAGTGTGTGGGCATATGCTGATACGCACTCGCTAAATTAAGATAACTGCAGTTTTTATCATTTGTTTTCCATTTTTTTGGTGTTGTACGTCAATTGGTTTGCTTACTTTCCTTTTATTGATCTATGAGATGCCTTAACTTGAGTTTAAATGTATTTATTGAAAATAAACCAAATCCTTTGTACTAGGTTTTATTGAGAAAACTTGTTATAACTATAGAAAGGAGGTGCAAATCTTATATAACAAGACTAAATACACACACATATTGTTAGGAATATTTTTATTTATTCCTGTATCATATATCTTTATCATTAGTGGATATCAAATATCTTTTATTTGTTGTATTAATTCCATTTGCTCAATAAATAAATAAAACATTTTTGTTGTCTCGGTTTGAGCTTAATGTCACTCTCTTTCTTATTGTTTAGCAATACTTGTGCAAAAATAATATTTGTTGTGCCTTAACTTTATGTAGCTCTTGCTTATGTTACAAAGCTTTTCCCTTGGTACATAGGTCAATTGTAGTCTTGGCAATTAACCCCACTCGATCGTTGGGAAACCTCCCATTTAGTTTTTTGTCCGTACATCAGCTTGTATTTGACATCGATGGTTATTAATGCAATTTTGAAAAAATTGTTTATTGAAATATTTCTTAAACTCTGATATTTGCCTAATTATATATTTTAGCATTAATTTTAAAATTATGAAACTGGGAACAAATTCATTGTCTACTGTATTCTGTTAACCCTTAGTTTACCTGGCCTATAGCATGTTGGTGGTGGATATGCTGTTAGCCTCCAGGGAATTGTGATTCTTTACAAATCAGTCATGTGCCTTGGTTTCAAGCCACTCCATCTTAATATACTTTGAACAACTGCAGGTTGTCCTCGGCGAAGAGAGGTTCCATGGGATAGCTAGCATGTCATTTGGTATCACATTGACGAGACCTGCATTGATGTTTAACAAAAAAGCCATTCTTTCACTGTTTACAGGTTTGTTTTCTCAGTCAAGTTAATATATCCCTATCCGAAACAAACTGTACTTCGATTCCCTTTCATCCTCTGTGATTCTTGGTTGTTTCGACTTACTGCTCAGTTATTACAGGTGATGCAAAAAGTGCACATAATTTGCAAACTTACCTGCTATCAAGAGATCATTCGAAGTTGAAGTCTGAGTTTCAAGATGGAAATAGAAAGGTTTGATCGAGTTATAGTCCTGTCTTTGTTTTAGTTACTGGTTGAAATATGCACATTCATCATTCTCTCCTGTTGCAGAAAATTATTGATTCAATTGATCAGCTACCTGCTGTGGAAGTGGTTCTTGGTGAGCATGTTTTTCTCACTGTAGGGGACTATAACCTTGCTGGAAAATCTTGACTGATTTCCTTCCAAGAATTCCTTTTTGATATTTTATCCAGTTAGCATGCTATCTTGCAAGATTAGGAACACAGAATATACCCAGGCATGCCTAATTGTAATGGGAGAGAGCAATTGACAGTCATTATTCTTTTTCTGTATAGAGGATCTCACGTCTTATTTATAAGATAAAAACAGGTGTCTTGATGTAATCCTTGATAATTTTATGGTAATGATTTTGACACACTTAGTTCTTAGATTGGTTTATTTCACCTGCACAACAGTAGTTTCGTCCGTTATCTCAGTTGGATAGGGAGGTGGTCCTTGGCTGTCTTTTGAATATGGTAGTAACATTAATTTAGCTCATGCTGAACTCGTGTTTGTATTTTAATAGTCTTATTCTTGAACTTATTTCAATATCACCAATACAAGATTGGGTTGGAAGGGGTGGTTCAATACTGTGCTGGAACGTTTCTTGTATTTTTTCTTTTCTTTTTTTACAAATTAAGGGCAATTTAAAAAGTAAAATCATCAAAATGAGTCAATTTTAAAAGAAAATATGACTATGGATACATGATGAATTAAAACATGACTTTTAACGACAAGTTGTGTTTTAAAATGATTTTATACAATCTTGGCATTAATTTTAAACATTCTGATTTATGAACAATTTTGGTGTGTCATTTCTTTTTACCCGACGCAATGATTGTTTGAGTTTTATGTTTATTAATGAGTTTATTTTAATATTTTTATCTCAAGTCGTGTTTCACGACTCTGAAAAAGGTATTTTGCATTTTTGGGCCGATTGAACTTCCCTTTCGTTGGAATATTTAATATTGGTTGGTAGCAACCATATAATTTATAGGTGAGGCAATCAAATACAATCATGATTAGCCTGCAAAATTGAATTTAGTAATCAAATACAGGAGTGGACACAGAAAAGACTTCTCTTGGATAAGTTAACTCATTTTGAACAATTTTTAAAATTCCCATTTGAATAAAACTGCGTTTCTTGGAACAAATATTAATACACGAAAATAAAAATACATATAATCTCTTAAACGTAGGATATATATTATATAATTATGAATTATATAAATTAACAATTAAACGTAGGATATATATTATATAATTATGAATTATATAAATTAACAATAAAGATTTATATGTATTAAGTATGTTTTAGTTTTTTCTTAATAAAAAAATGTTTTTTATGACTGATTTAAAATTATTTTTTATTTATTTTTTATAATAATAAAAAATTATACAATAAATTTAAATTTTTAAAAAATTAATATATATTTCTTTTTAAATTTTAAAAAAATTAATATATATTTCTTTTTAAATTTTAAAAAAATTAATATATATTTCTTTTTAAATTGTGTTAGACGCATACTACAATTATCATAAATCTAACATTTTCTAAATTAAACATAAACATATGTGTTACAATTATCATAAATCTAACATTTTCTAAATTAAACATAAACATATGTGTGTCTGACACGAACATATTATTTAGAAGGATTGTCTCAGCTTCATATATTTTTTTATGTAACTTTAAAAAAAAAACTATATTAAAAATAAGGTGATATTTTTATAATTAAAAATTAAACAGATAAAACTAGAAAATAAAAACGCAGGTGGATAAACATCCCTAAAGTTTCATTCAATTCAAATTTAAACTACAAATGCTTTTCTACACAGAACAAAATGATAAGAACCATTTTAGAGGATCTTTTTGTTAAATCTCCAACTACCTACCACCCAAAAAAGGCGATAATCACGGGAAAATAGAGTACACTTATAATCTGATGATGCAGAAAACTATGTCCACTTTTAATTGACTCATTAATTTTATGCTTGACAAAGCCTAGTTATGCAACATTTATGTTTAGTTGTTGGAGTTCATGTCGCCAAATCTGAGTATAAACGAGCTCAATGAAACCTAAGACGAAGTACATATTAACTAGCAGTAAAAAGAAGTTGAAGGATCGCAGATGTTGTTTGAAGGCCTTGACCAACTCAACTAGATGAAGCTGCTTCCTTGTAATCCTCTGTCTCATTAGTTTCACCTTCATGAAAGCTTGGAGCTTTTGGGAGAAGTCCAAGGACTTTGAACATGAGTTGATCAGCATCAAAGTCATTGTTGGGTGTAGTGAGAAGCTTTTCACCAGTGAATATGGAATTTGCACCAGCAAGAAAACACAATGCCTGCTCAGGCATGGAGAACCGGACTCTGCCAGCAGATAACCTGACCATTGCTTTTGGCATTATTATACGTGCTGTGCCTATCATGCGAATCATCTCCCATATTTCAACAGGCTGAAAATATTGCAGATATTTTCAAATCAATGTGACAGCAGTTTGTGTAAACTGGTATATGAGACACAAGAGTCAATAAGTTTCAAGCAATTCCTGATGAAGTATCAATCCCAACATGGTCTAAAAGCAAGCACAACAGCTACATACAATGATACAACTTTGATGTCTGCTTGTTAGTTAATATTATTATTCATTGCAATTACATCTATATAGTCATTAAAATGCTCAAAGGTTAGAGGAAATGACAGAATGAAAATCCTAGATAAACAATATCTTACTGGACCAACATAAAAAAGAAAATGCATAAAACCTAGCCCCTCTATCATATATAAAATGATGTATAACCTCCCACCAAAAAATTAGGTTCCACCTTCTTTTACATCATTACCATTCAAACAACACAACAAGAAATTGTCACTTCGCTAATAACAGTTACCTGTTAATTAAACATATACCTGAAAGGCACTATATAAAAGGTGTCTCCAGAAAGGCTAATTTCATAACTAACAAATTTTATATAAGCTAAACATTTTAAAACTACACCTTTTTGTCCTCCTGAATCAATTATAAACTCAAACAGAAATTAAGGGCAATAAGGCGATTGCCATTTCTTTGCTATAAGTTTAGTCTAATAATTCAATTATTTAATGAATTCACCTTCTGATTCTCTAGAGGGGTTCCCTTCACAGCAATAAGTGCATTAATAGGAACACTCTCTGGATGGGTGGGAAGTGTTGACAATGTATGTAACAAACCTACACGGTCCTCCTCTGCTTCTCCAAGCCCTATAATTCCTCCTGTAAATAATTCTCAGCTGGTCAAACGATTGTAAGAAGGATAACCCTTCTCATCGCAATGAGATATTTTACTGCATATAATATATCATATATTCATTACTAATAATGGATGGCTCAATCATTGTTTACATTGATGAGAAAAGATAAACTGTAAATTCAGGTAAGTTTTGAATAGATTTGATAGCTAATGATGCCATGGCTGAGCCGTTAAATAACTAATGGTGCCCCTAAGATACTCTCTAAACATAGCATGCTTTAAAGGAAAAGATAGAAATTATGGCATAAAATCTGCATAAAAGATATTTATAGAATTGAAGTCCATTATACATCATTATACTGCAGTGGATCTCTTTTCTCGAGTAACTATAATGTCACCAAAGTAAACAAAATAAGGTATTAAGATTCGCACCAAAGTTTGAAATAACGTGACAAAAAAATGCTCAAGCCACTTAGAAAGATCTGATTCGCACCTTACTCAATTAATCTATAAATAAAATACATATAACTGGGTATACATTTTTCAAACTTACAAAGCCCATAGCAAATTACTAATAAGTTTCATTACATTTTAAGTTAATATAATTACCAGAACAAACATTGATCCCTGCATCACGAACAAACTCAAGTGTTTCCAAGCGCTCATCATAAGTCCTTGTTGTGATGATGTTTGGATAATATTCCCTTGAAGTGTCAAGATTGTGATTATACGCCGTGAGACCAGCCTTCTTGAGTTCAATAGCCTGCTGTTTCTCCAGCATGCCAAGGGTGCAGCAAACCTCCATCCCCATTTCCCTGGAATGCCACAGATAATCTAAGTGTTATCATTTTCACAGAAGAAATAAACTATATTCCATTTGAAAGCTTACTAAATAAACATTGAGCATACTTTTCAGTCACCACCAACCTTTTATCTATGTATTTAACAAACAAATCCAAATAAGAAGACTTATCTGCCTATCATTCTGTAAAAAAACTGACAAATAAAATGATGCTGCATTGCATTACCTTATGTCTTTCACATATTCAAGGATCTGGTTGAAGTTAGTCTTTCTTCCTAGTGTGTCCCTCCACGCAGCACCCATACAAAAACGAGTGCTCCCAGCCTCTTTTGCCTGCAGGAAAAGGATTACCCCTTTCAAGAAAAAGCACGGCACCACACAAGCAAGACATATGAAGTAAAGAAATGTTTGAAATGAATGCATAACACTTTTCCATTCTGTGATGTCATTTCAGAGGCAGATTCAAGTTTTCCAGAGATCAATAATGACATCACAAGACCAAATGCTAGAGACAATAATGACATCTGAGAAAAAGTGTACCCGCTTTGCAGACTGGAGAACAGCTTCCTTGTTCATAAGGCGTTGGCCTTTGATTCCGGTATCATACCTAGATGACTGTGGACAGTAAGAACAATCTTCACTGCAACCTCCTGTTTTGATAGACAGAAGAGTACATTGCTGCACTTCCCTGAAGTTATGGGCATGTCTGTGAACTTGAGCCTGACAAACCAAATCACCCCAACGATAGAAACAAAGTTTCGGTAAATTTACAACAATTTTGATTATGCATGTATTAGAGCAACAAACTATTAGCATAGACACGACACGGACATTGATACGACACCGACACGGACATTGATACGACACGGATACGGACATTGATACGACACGGACACGGAGATTGATACAACATGGACACTGATACGACACGGACAATTGTGTTAGAAACGTACTAGAGTTGTCAGAAATTCAATAAATATTTTTTGAATTAGACACTTCACGTACGTATCCTAAGAGTGTCATTCGGGTGTTCGATACATGTATCCGACACCAACACGCCATTTAAGAGTAGTGTTCGAGCTTCATAAGCAACAGGTCCAACAAACACTATCCCCTAAAATAGACTCCAACAACATCTTAAAGTTTAGACTTTTTTTAACTCAACCCAAAAATTACCCACAGAAAAATGGTCCCCTCAATTATATACATTGTTTTAATAATACCAAATCTTAGACACATTGTTTTTAACAAAAATAATGGACTTCCCTTACCAAATTAACAACTTGCAGAAACCCATTAAAGCACAAATTAGAAGGAATTACCCCATGGAAGAGAAGATCGAGAACGGGAGAGTCGTAGATGGATTTAACTTCGTCTCGGCTCCAATCGTTTCTGGGGCCTTCTTTGATGGTTCTCTCAGCTTGAATTGCAGCCGCTGAGGCAGAGGAATAAGCGTGGGAAGTGTGCAACGCCCAAAGGGAGGGTCCCCGGAAAATGGGTCTCGTCAAAAACATGTTTTTGCTTTGGAATTCGAAGTTTGGCACTAACAAATCTGAGTTTTAGGTGGAACAACAGAAGAAGAGAGAATTTAGATCGAAAATAGTGTAGAGATCTGTGAATATTAAGAAGACGGAAAGAAGAGAGTTTTTGCTATGGTTTTGGTTTCGTTGAGAGTTGGGACTTTTGGAGTTTATAGTGTCAGTGTTTGTTTGGCGGCCTAAAGTGATTACTCATTCCTTCTGTTTTCCAACTCTATAATAGTATTTTAACTACTTTTTTATATTCACACCAAATTAGGAAAATTACAAAGAAAATTAGGAAGACATCAATTATTAAAAAAATTATTATTTGAGAGCTTGTAAATAACTTTGAAATATAAATTTTAAATCTCAGTAAATTTTATAAAATTGTTTATACTCAACTCAGTGTCAAAACTTTCAACTCATAGATGAAACTATATATTTATGAATAATTTAATAATAAATGACACAAATAGATAAGACAACTTTTTTTAGATAGATTTTAAACAATTTTATTATAAAATAGAAAAGAGATGAACAAAAAAGACAAAAAAAATATATGAGAATGAATATTTCTTTATTTTTCTTATTTTAATTAAAGTAAAAAGTCTCTGAATGTATACAAACAATACACTCATTCTAGGTCTAGATAAAAAGATACAATGTAAAATAAGGACCCAATAAAGACTAGAATAAGAAAAAAAAATAAAGGCTAGCTAGATATATGTACGTTATCATCTAATACTAAATACATTGGGTGTTGAGTGTCGAAGTTTGACTTAAGTGTACCATCCAATCCCAGAGTTCACGGAGACGAGAAGTAAAGGAGCAATAGAGGCAGTAGGAGTTCATTCGAGAGGAAGAACAGGTCGATCGATCTAGAATAAATTAAGTAATTATCTTGATTTCAACCCCATTCAGAAACACAAGGAGAAACAACTAAAAATTAGAAAAAATAAAATTAATATTCATTTCCTCCCATAAACCTTATATCTATATCTTTTATTAAAATGATGTAATAAATAAACCATTAGTTTAACTCGATATAGAGTTTATATATGCTTAAATGTTGTTAAGAGATTCCAATTTTAACAACAAAATAAAATATAACAACATAAATTTTTAATAAAAAAAGTATTGTGTAAAGGAGCTTAAAAGACTATTTTTTTTACAGGGGTAAAACTAAAAAATAAATATTTTGTACGTAAATATTGAATTTTAAAAAAGAATTTATTTAAAGAAAAAAAAATACATTTAAACTAAAATAAAATAAAAATGTGGACCATATATGCATTTTAATCATAAATAAATTTTGAACATTAGATCTCTGTGAAGAGCGAGGTGTGCATCGCAAATTCTAATTTTCTGATAAAACTAATAATAATAACAACAAAACAGACACACCTGTGTAAGAAGGAGGTGAGTTACGTACGATTAGGTTTTCTTCTTCTCTTTCTCTCTGATTCGATCCATTTCGATTGCTGAATTCATCCCATCGCAGAGCGTTTGAATTTGTAGTTGTATGTTGCTTGGACTCGATCTGAAGCTGATCGATCAAATGTATCGCGCGATCTAACTTCGATTGTCGTTTGTGAGTTGCAGGAACAACGATGGTGGTGCCGCTGCTTAGTGTTTTCATTCTTTTCGCTTTTATTCCAAACGGATTGTTAGCAGTTCCTTCAACCGTCCCCGCATTCCTTTGGTCATCACATTATGAACTGTAATTCCTGATTCTTATCCTTTTTTCGTGTTTATGTCACTTCGCAATTCTTACTTCCTTATTCTACTTGCTGTGTTCCGTGCTGTATGGTTCGTGTGGATGTGGCTAATAGCAAACAACTTAGGTTTAATTTAGTTATTGCCGAGCTTGTTTGTTATCGGTTTTTATGATTAGGATAGGGTAGGGCGATTCTGGAAGCTAAAGAATGGGGAATTTCGGGTTTGTTGGAAGGAGTTTGGGTATTCTACGATTGTATTGTAGTGTGGCTAGCCTGTAGAAATCGCATGCTCAAAAGGTTCCAGTCGGAAACAAATTAGGGGAGGATTTGAAGTGGTGGAAAACCCACTCTTCATTTTAGGTTTTTTAGTGGCATTACACACACGCTTTGGTTCACAAGTAGGAGATAGATTTTCTGGATCATTCAAGAAAACAGCAGATAGGGCTTGAAATTTTGTGGATTTGAAGTCCAGAGTGAGAAATGAAAGCAGTGGATAAGTGAAAGATATGAAGAGGGGATAAAACGAAAATTGTTTGTAAATATGCAACAATCTCATTTAATTCTTATTGTCTTTAGTGGCAACTGACAACATCTTTAACTTGCATGATACTTCATGTAATTTATTACATGTAAGAATGGGTTTGTGTGTTGTTGTTGAATATTCCCTTATCGTGTTTGCATATATACTTTAGCAAATAATAAAATCGTTTATATCTTACTGGACTGGACTGTTGCAGGGCCTCTGAAACTGGATTGAAGGAATCTGTAAATTACCAAGTCATTTCTCCTTATGATCTTGCAAAGTCTGTTATATCTGAAGCGGGCTGGTCAAATTTTCTGGTATTATCTTAATCTTCATGACTGGTTTCTGGCTATGTACTCTGCAGTTCTCTCTCCCCTCAACCTTTATGAAGAAGAGGATATTTTTCTGTTCTTGTTTATGATAGCCTTGTTTCAATTTTGTTCAATTTATTTCTATCATTGTTGTTGCTTAGCGTTTTTAATTTTTATATATTTTGGATAGTGCAAAGGAAAGAAAACTCACAAGCCTCTGGATCTGGCACTTTTGTTCGTTGGTGGAGAGGTAATATCTTTTAAGCTTCTATATATTGCAGCTTTTGTGTATATTGTTTACTTGGTATTAGATTCCTGCCAACTAGTGCAGCGGCATTGGTTGAGTAAACTATGTTGCATTTTTCTTTTGCAGCTGCAATCTTCAGATTTAAGCATGAACAAACATGCAGACCCAGCCCTTTTAGATCTGCTCAAGGTGAGAGAATTGTGACATGCAGTCTGTGTCAAGTTTTCATGTTGAGTAAATATGATTTGAGATTTTTAGGGCTATGTTTGGATCAGTGGTAGAGAATGGAACGAAATCAATCAAAATATAATAGTGCGGAATGGAATAGATTAGAAATGTCATTCCATTGTTTGGGTAATTTATAATAGAATGAATCAAATGTCCCATTCCATCATTTGGAAAAAGAACAGAGCAGAATAAATGATAACTTTATATTCTTATTTTAACCTTATCTTAGAAATATAAATCCTTAGCAGCTGAGGCCTATGAGATTGGATTTTGCATAATATGTTACCCAGTGTCAATGGCATCATAACTTTTGCCATGCACCTTTGATGTTTGAACCCTCACATCACATTCACTACGGCTCTGTGTCGCAACGGTAGTCCAACCACCATCTCTATTGTGCTACTCACCATAAACCTCTTCCATGTGCTAGCCTTAGAGAATAAAATCCGATCGTCATTAGTAGAGCCTAATCCTAATTAGGGTAGGGTCACAATCAAAATTGTAAACTTCCACTAATGGGGCCATCGAACTGATCATCATCTGATTCTTCATTTCAGCCCTTTCTCGCCACCAAAGTTAGAACTCATCCACATCTTCATTCTGTGATATTGTATTGTATCTAGATAGAAGGGGTTAAAGGATGAATTATTAATAAAATAGACGAAGAGAGGATTGTTCAGTGTACCCTTATATGAGGGGTAACAAGAAAGTCTCAAATTGATGGAATGAGATGGATTGAACTCCACCACTTTCCATCCTATTCCATTATATATTTTATAATCCAAATAATGGAGTTTGGGTCCATTCAATTATATATTTTTACTGTGACACTGTTCCATTTTTATGAACAGATCTCTTTTGCCAGATCCAACACTTCTATGGCTTTTCCCTATGTTTCTGCATCAGAGGATTTGCTTTTGGAAAACACTTTGGTTTCAGGATTTTCTGAAGCCTGTGGAGATGATACGGCAATTGCCAATGTTGCGTTCCATGGATCTTGCTCCATGGGTGGTACAAATGAAGAAGTCACAGCTTTGCATTCAGTACAAGTAATCAACAAATTAATGTGACATGGTCCATTATGGAATCTTGGGTCCTGTAATGGCGACCTGATGCCCTTTATTTTCCTATTGACAGGACTATTTGACAAAGAGGATGAAAGATAGTCACAGGGGGAAAACAGATTTGGTTGTGTTCTGCAATGGAGGCTCTCAA
Source organism: Phaseolus vulgaris (assembly GCF_000499845.2). Classification (NCBI taxonomy): domain Eukaryota; kingdom Viridiplantae; phylum Streptophyta; class Magnoliopsida; order Fabales; family Fabaceae; genus Phaseolus; species Phaseolus vulgaris. The sequence continues at coordinate 1,846,233 of NC_023749.2, read as the reverse complement.
GATCTTAAAAATGTTGACAGGACACAATCTGAAGGTACACACACTTTTATCTAGTTATGGATTTTGCTAGATATGAATTTGCTAAATGTTTGTGTTCGCTGTGTATTTGTAGGGGAAACTTTATCGAAGCTTCTGAGTTCCATGGAGGAATCGGGTGCAAAATATGCTGTTCTTTATGTGTCAGATCCCTCCAGGTCAATCCGGTATCCTTCTTACAGAGAACTGCAAAGGTTTCTTGAAGAAGGTGCTGAATCAACCAATTCCACAGGTTGTGATAAAGTCTGCATGCTTAAATCATCTCTTTTGGAGGGAATTTTTGTGGTGAGCTTCTTTTTCCATTTTTACCAGTGGGGTAGCTCGAAGACTTAGGAGTCACCTTGTTTTTAATTCCTTTTTTTCTTCTTGATGTATGAATTTTATGTTAACCACAACTATACTCTTATTGGGCCTTCTTGTGTAGACTGCTGTCTGTCTCTATCTCCATGCCTCCAGTTTTAACAATGGAAGTATGATAGTATCATGACATTCAGTAACACATCCTGTCATCCTGTAATATTTCAGCATTCTCAGCCTCCCCGACTTTGGCAGTCTTAGACATTTATTGCATTTCCTCCCCTACAAACCATGCAATTGGTTATATTTAGTTTGTTATTAGCCAGTGTTATGTGGCAGCATTCCTTGTAGAAATGTCCTTCAATCTAATATTTGAAAACATGGTAATAATGCTATAGTATTTTTAAACAATGCATATGTGGAGCACAACTCTTAAAATACTTAGAAGTTGTCTGTCTAAGAATCCCCCTCCCAGGCTCTCAGTCCCCATGGATTTACATAAAGCATTACAATTCAAATGTCCTATAAAAGAGAACTCCTTACTTGTAGGTAAAAGAAATGAGGAGATTATCTAAATGACTATCACCTTCCATTTATACTTTATATTTGTTTTTACAGTTTACTCCTATATTTCGTTACTTGCTAATACTTCATCATTTTGTCCTGGGATATTCCAAACTCAGTTACTGTTTCAGGAATATCCTTTTGGATGCTATGTTTATCTAGGACTCTAGGTTTCAGTTGCATATTTGAACTTCAAAATAGGATCTTTAAATTTTATGCTGCCAATTAGGCTTTAGTAAACCAAATATTAAATGGAAAGTTGATCTTAATTCTTAAATAGGGAAGTTTGAGTCTCTAATAGGCCCTAAATCCAGTTTACTATGGTATAAAGTGGCTAATAATTGCTTTTGATGTTAACTAGAGCGTGAAATGTTTGTTGATTATTCCTCTCTACCTGGTCTACTGTTTTTCATATATGTATGCTCTATCATTATCTTGATAGTTTTATTCTTTTGCTTTTCTTGCTTCCTTTCTATGGTTTTCTTTCCTTGATGACACATTTTATCATGATGTCTTGCAATATGTAACCAAGTAATATGTAATATAAAGCAGACAGAGACAAGAAGAGAGTGTAATAGGTGAAAGTCTTGACCATTTAATTTTTCATGGATGGTTTGGTTTGTTTAAGTTTAATGTTAACCACCTATTATTATCCAATTTGCTCCTCTCACCTTGTATGCTTCCCCTTGATACGCCCCAAGACAGCAATGATTACTTATCATCATTACTTGTTAGCGCATCTGATAACTGGGCCGAGTGGGTTTAGAGTTGGTGTCTGTCTTGTTTGATTTCTCTTATTGTTTGACTATATCTGCTGTGGGTTGCGGAAATACCGCAACGTGACTATGACATTTATGGTGTTCTGATAGGATTGTTTTCTGTGATAATCCAGGGTTTAGTTTTGCTAATCATTTTGATATCGGGCCTTTGCTGCATGATGGGAATTGACACCCCAACAAGATTTGAGACGCCACAAGAGTAATGATCCGTTTCTCGAAGCTAAAATTTGTTGTGATGCTCGGTCTAATGATTAAAATATTGCTGTCGTATTATTTGCGATTCTTCCGGAGGCTCTGATAAGTATTCTGTAGTTGATGACTTATCTCAGGGACTTTTAATATTGAATATTAAAATAATTTGTATCAGTATATAAAAATAAAACTTCAATGTTAGGTTTATTTTTGATCCCGCTACCACTAGTGTAAAATTTGAAGAAATTTCAGATTGTGATGTATTATTGTTATTACTGTCTGCAAATTTGATCCATTCGTTTTGCATAACTGCTGATCGATGCAGTTCCAAGTTTATTTCTGCTGTTTTTTGGAATGAAGTTTGAAGTTTATATGAAGAATGTTTGGCAAAATGGTTATGAATTGAGTTAAAGTTTGAGATGGAAATTAAAGAAATTAAAAAGTAGACTAGTGCAGTTGAAGGAATTCAGGGTAAGGGTTCAGATTGGACCTCCTTAAGTACAGGAAATGAGACATGTTAATTTTTGTATGAAATTTGTTTACATGTGTTTGTATACATAAATTATATATCAATTGTTAGGGTTGGAAATCTATGAAATGGGATTTTTGTTTTCTACTTTTTATTAAAACAAATAAAATGCTTTGTTACACATTATGTTTAATGCCAAGTCTCCTATAGTGCATTTAATATTAAACAATAAAAACATGTAAAGATTTCAAGTTGAAGTACAATTTGAAACCACAAACTCAATTTCACGATCTATAGAGCAATAGAAAAACTATATATTAAAGAGTTTTCGTGAATTTTTTGGATATAAATATTTGAGCTAAAAAAAAATAGCTATAGTTAAAAATTGCTTTAGCTATGTCGTTTTGAATAATTTCATGAAAATAAAAGAAATTAAATTATATGATTATTTATGATTGTTGAAAGTATAAAAGATCTTTAAATTATCCGTATGTTTTAATTAAATTTTACTTTTGTAGTTTTTTGCATTAAGACTACTTTTCAATTGACAATAATATACTCTTTTTTGTGAAGTGAAAAGATTCCTGAAGAGGGTTTTTTTTTCATCTATCTTCGTATTTTAATAAAATATTAGTCTTCTAAAACAACATTACTCATTATAAGGTGTGAATAAAAAAATTGTTATTTTGTTCTCTCAAGTGATAAAATGCTCTACACATTCAATTTGGAAGATTATCATAGATATATACTGTTTTTATGATTTATACGTTTTACTCAATTCAGAAATGAAATTCAGAAAATAATAATAAGTATTCAAATTACACACTTTGTACCACCGTTGATTTAACTAGTAAATTATTACTAAAAACAAAATTTTAGTAAATTACTAATTGTTGTGGCCAAATTAACATTTCTTTTCCACATTAAACATTCAACTTCTTTGATTTATGGAAGCCTTGGAACCGAGAAGCTGCCAAAACCATTATCAGGGGTGCAAAAAGTGCTTTTTAAAACCATTATTTTTATCTCTAATTTGATTTACACAATTTCCTCTTCCACCTCCATATTTCTTCCTGCACCTCCATAAATCTTTTAATTCCAGAATACCCTTCAATAAAAGCTGCAGAATTTTTTTTATTTCTGAATTATATAATTTACAGACTTAAATTCTAAAGTTTAAAAAATATTTTAGAAACCAAAAATTATATTCCAAGTTTTATAATTCAAAATACAGGCAAGGTTTGCTTGTTTTCTTTAACAAACTCCTAGACACAAATAAATTCTAACATTGTAATTAAAATATAATGCGACAAATATAATTTTACAACTTGATCTATATATATTCAAGTAAACAATCTATTTATTATATAATGACACGTGACATCACTATAATTATTTTTCATTTAAATTTTCTTATTTTTTATTTTACTATTGTACAGGAGTTGAGTTTATCATTTTTAATTTCTGTATAATGACATTTTATATACTTATAATCTTTTTTAAAGTATATGTTACTGTATATGCGTATAAATAATTTTAAAGTATATTAAAATAATTATGTATATTACATTCTCCTATAATGCTAGAAAATTCAATCAATTTTTAACTACAAATAAAAACTCTACCAAGTAATGTCATATTCACAGATTTTGTTATTTTTAATAATATATATAATGACACCAGTTTTTTTAATACAAAGGTTTTCTTAAAAATCAAAATACAAGTATTTTAATACTTTATATACTTGGACTTTTTTTTTTAGAATCACTATCTAGTCCAAGTAACTCAAATTGAAACCAGTGCTGATACTTTAAAGCTGTGAAATGGTAAGTACATCCATTTAACAATTCAATAAAATAATATTTTAATTACATTTATTTCATTTTTTAATTAAAAATATTATTATAAGGGATTGTAAAATGAATATTTTTACAGGATGTGAAACAATAGTTTTCAAATTGAAATTTGGTTCCACCAAATTCTTCTTCAATGACACAAAATTTTAAAAACAGTTTCTATTTATTGTGTGCCAGAAGAGTTTGGTCTAACAAGAGTTGGATTAACAATAAAAAGACATTATTTTATTATGATTACTACTATTTCATGTCAAAGGTTGAAAGCCAAAACTTGTCTTCAGATGTTTGTTACAGTGAAGGAACTTTTTGTGCCGACAATTAGTGAAAATAGGTTCATAACATAAGAGAAGTTTCTTCATTTGTGGTGTGGGCATAACCTATCCCATACCTATATATATATATATATATATTTATACTTATCTAACTTTATTTTATCAACTCAACTTGTGACCATAAAATTAATTGACTTCTCACTCACTTTTTATTTTTTTCTTTCGAGAAAATTGTTAAATAAAAATTAATTTTAAAAATTAAAATAATTAGTCACAATATTAGATAAATTAGAGATCATTTTATAAACTAAAAGTTTATTGGTATCTAAATTAGTTTCTATTATTAATAAAAATTTATAAAAAATAGTTTCTAAATTGATATCTAACTATTAGCTACCAAAGTTTTAGCTACTAACTACTTATGTCTAAATTAGTCTTTTAGACACTAATTTAAAATCTAAAATATTAGTAGTTAAGACTTTGGTAGCTAATTTAGGTATCAATTTAGAAACTATTTTATAATATTTCATTAATAATAGAAATCACATTAGATACTAATAATTTTTAGTTTCTAAATTAGTATCCAAATTAGTTAATATATTGACTAATTATTTTTGTCTCTAAATTTAGTTACTATTTAATCATTTTCTTGTAGTGTATGTAAAAGAAAATTGATATTTAATGTATTATTAAATATAATCTTCGTCAATTTTAGAACATTGATATCATAGATTTTAATTTTAATTAATTTTTATTCTATATTTATATATAATACATTTATTATTATTATTATTATTATTATAATAATTATGGTTATTGTGATTATTATTCTTTTCTATTTTAATATTTATTGATAACAACCTCCTCATAAATGCTAATTAGTTTTTATCTGCATGTACTTGTACAATATAATAATTCCTCATTAAATTTTTTTAAAAAAATCGTTAGATGTCCATTTTGTTTAGGTTTCATATCATGTTTTTTTTCTTCTCCTCCTTAAAATGGCATGATATATGAAACCCTAAACACGAATTATGATATTCAATATATTATCCTGTTTTTCTAGACATGAATACTAACAAAATTAGGGTAATTAATGTTCACTCACTTAACTATTCATGCACCTTAACATTTTATTTTATTCCATCCATTATAATATATTATATAATGTATTTTTATTGTTTTATTATTTGACATGAGTTTATATTATATATATTTATATTTTTTAGATAGCGAAATCTAGTGATGGAATTCGATTTAGGTTGCCTTTCAAATATTTTAATCAACGTAATGGCTCATAAATAACCCATGTTACTAAATGAAAAAAAAAACTATATATAGATAAAAAAAACATTGAATACTTAACTGTAAATAAATTTGATTAAAGTCGAAGTATAAATATTTAAAAAAAAAATCATAACTTCATGTTAATCTATAATATAAAATAAATTCAGAAGTTCAAAATTTAGGAATACTATGTTAGATCTACTTTTACAAGATAGTTATTATTCCATCATTATGTTTTTTTATATATGTTAGACATACTTTTACAATATACTTAATTTTCAGCATTATGTGTTTTATTTGGTTATTGTATGGATCTTGTTTTTTCTAATTCGTTGTGGGTTTGTGAGGGTTTTTTGAAGTTTATTTTTTATTCAAGTGGATATGATACTTAGAAAAGGTTGTTGAATACTCAAATTAACACTTAATATTCGATATTGGATAGTTGAAGACATTAAATATTATTAGATTCATATTGTTTTTTAAAAAATTATAAATTTGGTAGCAAAAACCTTGTTTGCTAATTAGATACCAATTTAAAAATTATTTAACAATAATAAAAAATAATTTAAAAATAAAAAATAATTTAGTTTAATTTCTTCATGATTTTCTTGAAAATCTATTTAGACTAATTTATATGTTGGAAATATTGTGAGTAATGCTTAGAACATCTCGACCATATACATATTTATTCCCACAAATTTAGATGAAAAGTTTATTTAACGTTATTTTATCAAATTTATATTTTTATTAACGATTTAAAAACTAAATTTGATGTACTATTAATAATTTAAAATATTTAAATTAATAGTCTTAGCATTTTTATATTTTTAACTAAATCATTTTATATAAATTTTAAACAATCATCACAAAATTAAACCATGTATCAGATTTCACTATTTCATTTAATGAAATAACTATTATCCTTCGACAATTTTTAGAATGAGATAGTCACACAAATAACATGTAACAGGAAGATAGTAAGTTAATTTCATGTGTCGTTTTAAATAAATCGAACAATGCAATAATTTATTTTCAATAAAATAATATATATATTTTTATTTTATATCACAATATATATATATATATATATATATATATATATATATATATATTAACACTCTCAATGAAGAGACACACTTCACACCATAATAAATTAAAATATGATTATATTATTATAAACAATATCAAATATATGTTTTTCAACAATTTTTGTATCTATATATACATAAATTGTCTTTTTGGTACAGAATACAAACATAAAAGATGAAAACAGTAGTTAATTAATGTTATATTAAAATTGATAATTAAAAAAAATCATTTTTCTTAAATATTGGACTAATAAAAAATGAAATGGAGGGTGTATTAGAGAAAAAAAATTAGAAATATGTTTTTAGAATTTTGGTTAATGAGAAGATGTAAAAGTAGAGATGTTGAAACTGACAGCAGCATTCATGGTGGTGCCATCAGAAAGCATGGTATACATCTATGCACCTGTTACTCTCACATTAATTTCCCTTACTTGCCACCCGTATGCTTCTGATCTGTTCATCTTCAACCCATTAACTCTTCTCTCTCTCTCTTCATAAGTTTCTCTAATTCAGTTGATGACACCATTAATAGTTAGTTGTTTGGTATTTGTTGCCAATCACTCTTTCCATGCTTTCTTTTCCTTCCTATAACTCTTTTTCTATCTTCCTTTAACTCTATTTTATGTTCACTTTCATCATCTTTAGGTCAAACTTCCATAGCTAGCTCAAGAACAACATGGAGATTGAGGCTGCAGCCACCGATCGCAGCAAACCCTCCAACTGGGGTGCTGCTGCTGCTGAGACTGATAGGGATGTGCCCTACACGGGCCTTGACAGAGGGAGCTTCTTGGCTTGGCAAGATCTCAGAGTGGTGCTACCAAACTTTGGAAAAGGACCCACCAAGAGACTGCTTAATGGTCTCAATGGCTATGCTGAGCCTGGCAGAATCATGGCTATAATGGGTCCTTCTGGTTCTGGAAAATCCACCCTTCTTGATTCACTTGCAGGTAGTTGTATATCCATCTCATGTCACACTTTTTTTTCTTGTGCTAACATCATGTGTTCAACTGCATGGTCACCCTCACTCTTTCTCAAAACAATTTTTTACCAGTTTTAGGCCAAGAAAGAAAAAGTTCCACCTTTAGTTCCTGTCTGTTCTGCTTTTGGTGTGCAAATTCTTTCATTCATCTGGGGTAGCTCAAAATTGGGACTTGGATCTTTCCCTATTGAGATTCATATTTGGGATTGTTTAATCAAAACTTTAAGTGGTTTACAGCGTTGAATTTGCTAAAAAAATTTGATTTTTTTCCTGTTTTAATATTTTGGTCCATGGTGGGGTACTGTGATCTCCAACCACTCATCACTTCACATGAATAACAGACCATCTAATTTCCTGTGAAGAAATCTCAAGTTTTGATCTTATACTGTAATATCTAAATTAACATGTTTGATCTTCAAATAATGACAAAGGGAAACTTTCAAGTTTCTTTGTTTTGACAGAAAACTCTTTTAACATGATTATGCAGCTCTTAATCATAGCAGCGTGATGGGGTTATTAATTAATTCTCCATTCATTAACTATGGAAATTTCTGATAATTGACATTGAAAAGGACAAGTTAATCGCTCCCTATGCATTATAGTAGGCGCGTCTTCAATTTTGGTGGTTGGAACGATGAGATTGAAACTGCATATTAAAGTGCATAACCACCACCATAACCTACCTCACGGATTTTGAAGGGGCTTATTTATATGGCAATTTAGTTTATTTATGATGAGGTGTTCCACATGAAAAACCTTTCACTAAAAGAGTGAAAGTAGATGATTATACTACTGCACATTTCAAACTTCCATGAACATTAACATGATAGATTTTACGCCATGTGGCCCATGGGTTTTCTGTTCATTTTTTCAGGCTTTTGTGTTGTCGTTTTCACTGTTTAGTAGTAATGAGATTTGGTCTCAGATTCGTCTCTGCACTTCTTTAAACATTCACCTATCACAGAAGCGTTACCTGAATGATGTATAATCTGTCCTTCATTATCAAGTTATCTCACTTGAAAATTTAGCCATGAATGCATCAATATATAAATTAATTATTGTTTTCTAAAATATTAGATATTATTTTATAAATTTAAAAATTATTAATGTATAAAGTAATTTTTATTATTTATATAAGTTGGTTTGATCAATTTAAATTTATATATATTTTAATTAGTAATTCTAAAAATGTCATTTTTATATATAATAAAAAAATTTATGAGATAATAGTGTTTTCACTGCAAGAAAATCATAATAAAAATTAATTTTAGAGATTAAAATAATTGGTTACTATTTGACTAAATTAGAGATAATTTTATAAACTAAAATAATTATTGATATAAGTAGTTTTTATTATTAATAAAAATTTATAAAAGAGTTTTTAAATTGATATTTAATTATTAGATACTAAACTTTTAGTTATTTTTTATTTTTTATTTTAAATTAATCTCTATTAGTGTTTTAGAAACTAATTTAGAATCTAAAATATTAGTAGTTAAAATTTTAATAGTTTATTTATGTACTAATTTAGAAATCATTTTATAAATTTTTATTAATAATAAAAATAACTTTAGATACAATTAATTTTTAGTTTCTAAAGTAGTATCTAATTTAGTTAATATAATGACTAATTATTTTTTATTTCTAATTTTAGTTATTATTTAATGATTTTTTTATTGTTTTTTTTTTATATTTTATGCAAAATTTCATCCATTATAAAATTTCATCTAATTAAAAGTATTAATTGTATTATTTTTTCTGTGAAGGGAAGAGGTGTATTTTTTTTTCCATGTATCTAAGACCTGTTATGTTATATATGGGATATAGTGTATGAGCAAAAAGTCAAACTTCATAATCATCTTTGGGAATTGCACAGTTGTTTTTTTTTCATCAAAAAGAGCAACAGAAAATGTTGTGCTATAGTTCTTGCATCCCTTTTCCTCAAAAAATACAATTAGTACATCAAGTAATTAGCTTCCTCAGTTTCTTCCAGATCATTCAGCAGTTAAAATATTTCTGGACAGAGTTATATCCTAGAGAGAAAATTGCTGATGAATTTTAGATCAATTTTCTGTTCAACAAGAGATATAGTGATGTCATATGCTTCTAAAAGTTGGTTCATAATTTTTCAGCATTGTTTAATAATTAATAATACATTTTTCTAAATTTCAATGTCTTGATTTGGTTGCAGGTAGACTCTCAAAAAATGTGGTTATGACAGGAAATGTTCTTCTAAATGGGAAGAAAAAAGGCCTGGGTTACGGTGGTGTTGTAAGTGAAGTAGCATTAATTAAATTATTTTAGAAACTAAAAAAATTATTGGTATCTAAATTAATTTTTATTGTTAGTAAAATTTATAAACTAGTTTCTAAATTGATATCTAATTAGATATTGAGATTTTAGCTACTAATTTTAGAATTTAAAGTAATTAGTAGGTAAAATCTTAGTAACTAATTAGATATTAATTTAAAAACTAATTTATATGAATAATAGAAATTATTTTAGATACCAATAATAGAAATTAATTATTTTTTATCTTTAAAATTAGTTTTTATTTAGTGATTTTCTGGTAGTTATCGTATAATTCTCAATCTGAAAATATTTTCCTGAAACTGAGTTTGCAATAACTTAACTTTGAGTGCAATTAGCAGAAACATATGGTGATTCTGCATGTTGAAATTTGTTCAGGCTTATGTAACTCAAGAGGATGTGCTTCTGGGAACCCTTACAGTGAAGGAAACTGTATCCTACTCGGCTCATCTTCGTCTTCCAACATCAATGAGCAAAGAAGAAGTTAACAGCCTCATCGATGGAACAATCATAGAAATGGGTCTGCAAGATTGTGCTGATAGGTTGATTGGTAACTGGCACTTGAGAGGTATAAGTGGAGGGGAGAAGAAGAGGCTCAGCATTGCACTTGAGATCCTTACAATGCCTCGCTTACTGTTCCTTGATGAACCCACCAGTGGCCTTGACAGTGCCTCAGCATTTTTTGTTGTTCAAACTCTCAGAAATGTTGCTCGTGATGGAAGAACTGTTATCTCTTCCATTCACCAGCCCAGCAGTGAAGTCTTTGCACTCTTTGATGACCTTTTCTTGCTATCTGGCGGTGAAACAGTTTATTTTGGAGAAGCAAAATCAGCAATTGAGGTACAATTATGTGAATATTCTTTCTTCAATGATGTAAAATGGTTACTTTAACTCATGTCTTCCCCTTGATTATGATTTCATGTTTGTTGTAAGCACCAAAATATGGTCACAATTTGATCTCTATTTGGTTACTTTGAGGTCAGAAACTCAGCTGCAATGCCTATTTTTTCTTTTCAATTTCTTTTACAGTTTTTTGCTGAAGCTGGTTTCCCTTGTCCACGCAAAAGAAATCCTTCTGATCACTTCCTACGATGCATCAATTCTGATTTCGACATTGTTACAGCTACTCTGAAGGGATCTCAGAGAATTCATGTATGTTCTTAATTCTAATAATATGTTTTTTGGTTTATATATATGTGAGTTCTTTTCTTATCCCCCAGAAACTATTTTGTGTGTGTAATGCTAGACAGATTTAAAGCATAGAAATATAGATGTTGATAACAAGTTGAGCTTCCCTTTGAAGGTCTAATTTTAGCTTTAATGCTTATACTGATACATGGAGTTGCTCTCTCTATTTTCCCTTATCAGGATATTCCAAATTCAGCAGATCCTTTCGTGAATTTGGCTACAGCAGAGATCAAGTCAATGCTAGTGGAGAAATATAGGCGTTCAACACATGCCAGAAGGGCAAAGACCAGAATTCAACAACTATCTACAGATGTATGCCTTTTCAAAAGATACTATATATGCTGAACTGAAATTCATAGGACACTGAGTGGTCTTAAAAGAAAAGCAAAACATAGCATTATCATAGAAGATTAACTGTGTTGGTGGTTATGAATGTTGTGTTGCAGGAAGGGCTTCAACCTTCTACACAACATGGAAGTGAAGCTAGTTGGTGGAAGCAACTCACAACTCTGACAAAGAGATCATTTGTGAACATGTGCAGAGATGTGGGGTACTACTGGTTGAGGATCATAATTTACATAATTGTTTCCATATGTGTGGGAACAGTTTATTTTGACATTGGCTATAGCTACACTTCCATCTTGGCCCGTGGTGCCTGTGGTGCATTCATATCAGGATTTATGACATTCATGTCAATTGGGGGCTTTCCATCATTCATTGAAGAAATGAAGGTAAAATTTGATTTGAGAAATGAGACAAGTGTGTAGTTGTTAAACTTTTAGGCTTGGCTATGAGGTTTTGAATTGATTGGTTTGCATGAAACAGGTATTTTATCGAGAAAGGCTTAATGGATACTATGGAGTTGCAGCATATATTTTATCCAACTTCCTTTCTTCTTTCCCATTCTTGGTTGCTATTGCTCTTACATCTAGCACCATCACCTATAACATGGTGAAATTCAGGCCAGGGATCAGTCACTTTGTGTTTTTCACCATCAACATCTACAGCTGCATTTCTGTAATAGAGAGCCTCATGATGGTTGTGGCTTCACTTGTTCCAAATTTCCTCATGGGAATAATCACAGGGGCTGGAATAATAGTAAGATCAATTAATTAAATAGAGATTTTTACTCATATAGCGTAATTTTATCTCTTAATTACTCAAATGGGTAAATTTTTTAAAAACTATCAAAATGAATAGATAGTATCACCTTCACATGACTTACAGAATTAGTACCATCTTAACATGGTTTCAGTTCTGATACATTAAAGTTCTGCCACCTTAGCACGAATATTAAAGTTATGTCACCTTAGCATGCATGAATAAAGTTGTGTCAAGTTGACACAAATAAAGTCGTGTCATCATTTTTGTGAACTTTTAATTTTATACCCATTTCAGTAGTTAAGAGATAAAATTGCAACATATATTAGTAAAACCTCCAGCTGAATACCTATGCCTTTAATTCAAAGGAGATTAATTTGTTCTTGAAAAATGTGGCACATATGTTAAGTAGTAATCAAACTTTGAATTATTTGCAGGGAATCATGATGATGACCTCTGGATTCTTCAGGTTGCTGTCTGATCTTCCAAAGCCAGTTTGGCGCTACCCCATTTCATATATCAGTTATGGTTCATGGGCAATACAGGTAGCTTACTTAACATGTTCATCAAATCTTAAGTGTCTCTAAATCTGAACAACTGTGCCTAAGTATACTTTGAAGGATAACACAGTCTAAGAAATATAATTAAGATTTGTATTGGTATTTTCAATGTAGGGTGCCTACAAGAATGACTTGCTTGGGCTTGAGTTTGAACCTCTGATACCTGGTGATCCAAAATTGAATGGAGAATATGTGATCACACACATGTTAGGCATTGAATTAAACCATTCAAAGTGGTGGGATTTGGCAGCTCTATTTGTGATTCTGATAGGTTACAGACTTCTGTTCTTCGTTGTTCTGAAGTTGAAGGAGAGAGCATCACCACTGTTTCAGACACTTTATGCCAAGAGAACCATTCAACAGCTTGAAAAGAGACCCTCTTTCAGGAAGATGCCATCCTTCCCTTCCCAGAGGCACCAAACCCTCCATTCACTTTCTTCTCAAGATGGTCTTGAATCTCCACTCCAATAAATCCATCACCCACAAATAAAACCATTGCTTCTGGATTTTCCAATTATTTTGCTTAATTAACATACAAAATTCTACTTGTTATCTCTTATAATTAGCATATGTATAGAGAGAATGTTTCACAACCTTTTAAGCTACAAAACAGACAAATGGGACATGGCTAAGTCCTTTAATTACATTCTTTTTTTCTTACTTTCAATTATAAAATATCTAAATTGGAATATATAATTACTTTGTATTTCTAGTTCATTAAAAGACATTTTAGGATTAATAAAGGAAAATATATGTAAATTATTTGTAATGAGTTGTGAAACTATTAAGTGAAACAAACATATACTTCGGATAAAGAGAATGAGGAGTCTTTAAAATTACTTTTTCATTTATATAGAAAATGTTAATATCCTAACCTTATGTCTGTTTAGGTAAAAAAAAATGTTATTACCATTATTCTACATATTCTTATATTAACAGAGGAGTTTCTCATGATTAATAAAAAATAGGAATATAAAAATTAAAAAATTATTATTTTTTTCAATTTTTGAAAAATGAGGAAGTGAAGCTTTTGACCAATATTCTTCTCTTTTTGTTTTTCACTAGAGCTTGCTTGAACTTAATTATTTTGTTTAAAGATATAAAGTCAAACTATTCATAATTAATGATTATTAATGAAAATTAATATGTATCTTGCTCAATTATGACAAGAAACAGTTGACAAACTCCACAAGGTTTAACTGAATTAATTGTTTTTCATAAATGTGATGCTCATCTAATTTCTTAATCTAATGTTCATAAAGCAAGTCTTTTTGCAAAGCAAGAGTTTGATAATATATATATATATATATATATATATAGATATATATTATATTTAAATATAAACTGTATCTTTCAGTTTGATATGTAAACTAAAAAAATTTAAAGTTATTAAAGAAATTAAATTATGGGAGAATTTCTTTAAATACAATGTTTGACATGTGCAAAACTTTTAGGGTCATTCTCAAAGACAATATCACGACACCTATACCGGAATTTCATAAAAAGGGGAAGTTTTTATGTTTTTTTGTTAAAGTTAAAGCCACTCTCTGTTTTTCTTAACATATCATCCTCATAATCTACTAATCTTTTCTAATATTTTGTTTTGTGATATTTGTGTCTCCATTTTATTTTTAAACTCGAGTTATTATATTTTTATTTTTTATTAAGAAGTTGATTTTAACTTGATAAAATCAATTTATAAAATTTATAAAGTGATATTTGTATTTATTATATATTTGTATTTATATTTGATGTGTGATAGAGTCCTAAAATAAAAAGGTGCCTACCTTACAATTGCAGGACCTCGCGCCAACTTCGTAATGAATACGTACGTAATGATTAACGTGGGGTTTTCTTCACATGCACTATATATATATGAAAATGTGGTCCTCAATTTCTAGAAATTTTCCATGTAATAATTACAATTAAAAAGGAGAAAAAGTAAAGGACATGAACTTAAACCATATGAAAATGTAGAAGTATTTATAATATAGGGCAAGATATTGGATACAAACGAATCATTAAGTGGCAAATACGTTCTTTATTGTTACATGGAAGGTTTTTTATGTTTTAAAGAAGATGAGAATAGTAATAATTGTGATTCCAAGTTAATAATAATTTTATGGATAAGGAATAAATTATATTTGCATTGATCGGATCCGCATGATACTTGAAAGTCTAGTACTTGGTCAAGATCAACCAATAAGACTAAATTTATTATGTCTAAAGAGAAAATCAACAAGACTAATAAATGGTCAAACATCTTAATTGTGATTCAAAACCTTAATCCGGTCCAATAATAAAGGATTCATGATAATCATATAAATAGGTATAGATTTCAAAAATTAGATACGTCATAATTCAGTATAAATAGCATCAAGTGTAGAATATCGAAATTTTACTTGAGCATCAAAGTGTCTTTTACCGGTAACATTTGAACTTAGAGATAACAGAAATGAGAAGTGGATGAGTGATAGAAGAACACAAAGATGGTTTCAACGAGAAGAGACGATCGATCAATTAAAAAAAAAGAATAATCAATCTCTTATTCCAATTCTATTAAAAAAAAATATTATACATAATTAGTTTATAAATGTTGGTTTGAGCACAAATAATATAAACCTTGGAGTGTTCCCAGTCCCCATACCCCTCGCATGAGGTTAGACATCCAGCTGGTTGATTGGTCCCAAGAATGGTGCTGCATCATTTCTTCTTCCATTGTAGTAATCTTCAAATCCATCACCATCCTTTTTTCTTTCTTATTTTTCTTGTTTATCTTTTTAACCGGTTTTATGGGGTTGAGTTAAGCTTAAAGTTCACTTTGTCATATGATATCAGAGTCATTTAAAGCCTATCCTAACGAGTGTTTGTTGGACCTATTGTGTCACTCGCTATCGGATCGTTATCGGACCACCCATAATATGTTGTCTCATACACTGTGGATGCAAACTTCACCACATGAACTAATTTTATGTGATTAAGTTAAACTTAAAGTCCACTTTATAATACCTGCCTATCACATATTTTTAGTCACACTTTCAATTATAAAATTATTTCACTTAGATCTCACATCAACATAAAAAATAAAAAAAAACAATTCATAATGTATAACCAATATCATTCAAACCATTTTCTTCTTTAAAACATCATTTCCATCCATATATTATTTTTCCATGTACTAATCTTTCTCTAATTTCTGCTTCCTTAAAGCAAGAATTTGTTTTCTTAATAGGTGGAAGAATATATAAAAAAAAAAACAAAAATTTATATAAAACCTAACAAATCTTTGTATGAGAGGTAGCTGGTCAATGCACAAATCCTTCCGGAACTTGATTCTTGACTCATTGCTTACTCTGCACATCACATTTTCATCAAACAAAAATCTCCCCATTTGAAGATGATAATACTTGTTGCGTACACTATAAACAAAATTAACAACTAAAAAAATAAAAAATATTAATATTAACTAAATTAAATATTATTTTATAAACTAAATTATTAGTATTTAAAGTGGTTTATATTATTAATAAAAATTTATACATTAATTTTTAAATTAATATTTAACCATTAGTTATCAAGATTTTAACTACTAATTATTTTTATTTTAAATTTAAAAGATTAAATTAAAATCTAAAATATTAATAATTAAAATCTCGATAACTCAAACTTGATATAATTTATAAAATATTTTATAATTTTTTATTAATAATAGATATTACTTTACATATAAATATTTTTTAGTATATAATAATCTTTATTTTAATTAATATAGTAAATAATTATTTCCATCTCTAAAATTAGTTTTTTTCTAGTGATTTTTTTTATAATAAATTGCGTTTAGACATATTTTTTCTTATAGTTTAGTTAAGTGATCTAAAATAATTACCAAAAAATAAAAAGAGAGACAAAGAAAGAAAAATATTAATAATTTTTAAAATATTCTTTCTCTAGACATGTTTTAAGGGGAAAAAATACTACTTTTTATAAATATTAAGGCATATAAATTTTAAATAAAGTTTTCAGATTCCTTTAAATAAAACTATATATCCTCTTATGGACAAGAAAATCTCACATCATTAAATACTACCATATTACAATACCACAATATATACAATGTTATCATATTCCTAGTCATTCACGTGATCACTTTTCTTTGTTTAGAGTGGGTTGTTCCTTTGAAATGTACTTCTACTTTAAAATAATCTATGTGTGGGGATTTTTTTTTTTAATATTAATTCATATTTTTTTACTTTTTCCAAAATATTATAATTATTAATTTTAAACTTATCCTAAATAAACTACGTCTAATTTGTATTTTTTAAAGTAGCATATCAAACAGATTTTAATTAACATCATTAATTAATGGTAAATAATTATGGAGAATAGAAATAGTTTAATGAATAGCTTATTTACAATTCTCTCTATTTATAATGATCAGATTTTTAAAAAGCATGAGATTGTTTTTAAGATAATATTAAATATTAAGTACTTTACTACTAATTATATTCTAATTTTCTGGTAACTTTTAATCAGTTATATATATATATATATATATATATATTTTAACCCGTATACATGTTAAAACTTTATATAAAAGAGAGTTATTTATATCTATACAATAACAAGAATAAATACTAAATAAATAAATAAAACATCAAAAGAATCTTAACAGTACAACATGCAAACTTATCTGAGACCAAGAACAGATATAAAATCTCAAAATGAATAGCTATACTCTACCACCAAAACATACATGACCACCTCATTCATTGTGTATGAAATGCATAGATTGTATGAGATAAATTATATTAGAAAACAACTCAAATATTAATAGAAAATCAAAGTTGTCACAAAGAAAAATGTCTACCACCAGTTCAAATATAAAGTGAAGTCTATCATATTCAAAAATATCAATATTTTAAAAAATAAATTAAAAATATTAAAAAATATACAAAATGTTACTCTAAATTCTAAATCCTAAATCCTAATCTCTAAATCTTAAATCTTAACAAGAATTTAAATATTATAGATACATATTTTTATTCTATCAGAAAAAAGAATTAAATTAAAGTGGAACATTGGAAGGATGTTCCATTTCTTATAAAAAAACAAAAAACCCTCTGAAACTTACCCTAATAAACTAACATAGGTGCACTACACTACAAGAAAATCATGTAATAGAAATAAATTTTTAGAAACCAAAATAATTAGTTGCAATAGTAACTAAATTAGAGACAATTTTAGAAACTAAAAACAATGTTGGTTTCTAAATTAGTTTTTATTATTGTTAAATAATTTCTAAATTGGTATCTAATTAGCAACCAAGGTTTTAGAGACCAAATAATTGGTAGTTAAAACTTTGGTTGCTAATTAGATATCAATTTATAAACTATTTAACAATAATAGAAACTAATTTAGAAACTAATTTTTTATGTAGTTTCTAAAATGGTCTCTAATTTAGTTACTATTGCAACTAATTATTTTGGTCTCTAAAAATTAGTTTCTATTTCATGATTTTCTTGTAGTGGTACCACCACATTATTCCTTTGATTGTTGGAAGATGAACATATTTGGTTAGTTATGATAGCAGTGGTGAGTGAATTTAAGCTTGAGAAAGGTGGAAGAAACATAGGGTACTGAGATGAAGGTGAAACCCTAGGAATAGTGTGTGGCTGTTCTTTCATATCAGTAAAAGTGGGTGAAGTGAAGATGAAGAAGATAAAAAATTTGTTGGTCTGAGGATTTAATTGGCAGTTGGAGTTTGGTAGCACATGGCAGAGGAACAGTAAATAGCATAGCTATTGAGCTACTGATATCATACCCACCTACCAAAAACTATATGTGAAATGGTGACAAATGTGAAAGATTGAAAAAACGTGTAGAGAGGCTAGCTAGGTTAACAGCATGCAAAATTCAATGAACTTTCAGAGTCTCTTCAACTAGGGCTTCTTCTCAGATCACACCAGATTCATTATGGAATTTATTGTATAGCAGGTTAGATATGATTTCAAAAGAACAACCTCATTCCATTTAATTTTCTTACTCATATAGTACTAATCTACCAATTTCAGTCTCTGTCATAGACACCTTTTCTATATATATAAACTATTTACATTTTTTAAATATTAAAATTTAATTTGATATAAAGATAAACAATTAAAAGTCAAAGTGTAAAAGTTTCTCCTTTAAAATCTTAAAATAAGTAAAATTTAAACTTTATAAACGCCATATCCATTTATATATCGATTTTTTTTTATCTCTTATCAGTATGAAATCTCTAACTCATCACTTCATGTCGAAACTCGTGATAGGATCTTCAACACATCATTCTATATTGAGACTAACAAACTCGTATGTGAAACTATATATTATTTATGGGTGGTACAATAGTAATATGATAGAGCAAACACATTCGTCTAACAAAACCTAGTTAAAATAGTTTGACTCTTATATTATCTTAAAAATTAACTTTAAATTTAATTCAACTTGATTTTTTTATAAGTGACATTTTTATCCACTCATATATATTATGAGGTGACCTTTTATAGTATGTGCAGTAATAACTCACAATATTTTTTTTTAACTCTAAGAATAACTCTATGAGCTACCACAATTTAGATTATGTAAGTCTATGGGAAATATATATACTCAGATCTATTATTTGCTACACTCAATAATTTTTTATAAGAATTAAAATATCTTTTAAATACTCTTATTTATTTATTATTTATTGGTTGATAAAAAAAATAAACTACCACAATTAAATCGACAAAAATAACAGATAAAAATATTTGAGAGTTCACTTTTTATATTATAATTTATAACACAGTTTAAGCGCATTATTCAATGATTTTTTATTATTAAATAAGTTATATTTACTGAAATTCACACAATTTCACTAGTCTTATAGTAGTTTTTATTAATAAATCTCATTCACAGTTGTATTATTTTTAATAGTAAATTTTGACCTTAAAAGTTGTTAAAAATACCATATTAATTACACGTGTTGCTAACATTCTTTATATTACACACTCATTAAATACTCTTTAGTAACATTAAACACCGTTTTCTGGATTGCAGACAGCTTCTATAAAAAAAGACTCATAACGAATTATTATTCTAAATTATAATTAAAGCTTTTTTTTTTTCTAACACGACCTTCATGTTGAGATCTAAATCTCCTATATATAAGTGTTCATAAATTTTTTCTATGAAAAAATAAATAATTAATAGAAAATTTACTATGTACACTTTTTTTCTTGAGATTAACTTTTAAGTCTAAATCACACACAGACACAGTTCAAAACTGTCTTTACAAATGAAATATATATATAGTTTAGAGACTCGGTTTGCAAAATGCAATTTTTTCAAATTTTAGTTTCAAAAATTAAAATTAAAATGTTTGGGGATATTTTTTTAAGAGAATTTACTTTCTTGAAAATATAACCTCAAAAGAAACTTAAAACATAAAATATTAATTAATTTAATATTTTATATCATGGTTTGAATAAGTTTTAAAAAATTATTATAATTTGTTCAGACTTATCATCTGGATTCTGATAAGATAAGCATGATGTATATTTTTTGGTGGTGGATAACCTCTTTCTCCCCATTTCGATGGTATTAACATTTGATATTTGAGAATCATTTATTGCTTCTGAGAAGTACTTTGAATCTTCCATTTAAAATTGTTGAGTTCAGTGACGAAGCAGTATATAGTTTCCTAGTTTTCTTTATTAAACATCAGAGGTGTCGCTCTCCTTCACATGCATGGCCTTAACTCAGCAACCAAGTCTGCATCACTATTACTACTCTTTTGCGAGAGTTGGAATACAGTAATTATACGAAGATTAGACACGTCTTTTAAATGATCTCTTTGTGTCGAACAAATATATTTGTAAAATATTTATTTGATTGAAAAAATATTTGTTAAATTTCTGAAAATTCGAGTAGAATTTTAACATAATTTTAAATAGGACAAACACATTAATTTTTTAAAAATTCAAATTTATTGTATATATTTTTATTATGATTATAAAAATAAGGAATAAATCATTTTGAATCCGTCACAAAAAAAACAAAAACATATTTGTACACATAAATCTTTATTATTAATTTATATAATTCATAACTATATAATATATAGTTCCGTGTTCCTGTGTTCTACGTTTTGAAAATTATACGCATCTTAAATAGTGTTTTTGTGTTAGATACATATATCAGATACCGGTATTCGTAGAACATCTGTAAGACATGTATCTAATTGAAAAAACATTTGTTAAATTTTTGACAATTCTAATACGATTTTAACGTAATTTTAAATAAGACAAACACATTAATTTTTTAAAAATTCAAATTTATTGTATAAATTTTTATTGTGATCATAAAAATAAAGAACAAATCATTTTGAATATGAAAAATATTTTTGTACACAAAAAATAACTAAAACATATTTGTACACGTAAATCTTTATTGTCAATTTATATAATTTATAATTATATAATATATAGATTTGTGTCTTCATATCCTAAGTTTTAAAAATTATACGAATACCCGTATCAAAGTGCCAATGTTAAAAATTATACGAATATCCGTATCAGAGTGTTAGTGTTGGATAGGTAATTACTAGTCATGTATAGTTAAAAATCAACATTGTGATTTCTGAGTGGTCCCTCTAAATTTTTGCCTCACTCTTCTTACCCTTCATCACGTACATATATATCTATTTCTATGTAAGCTGGCTGGCTACTACCATTTGTTTTCTGTTTCCCTCTTTGATCTGTTTCCAACCAAAAAATGGAGATAGAAGCAGCAACTGCCATCGAAAATGGTGTTGCTGAGTGTGGTGAAACGATGGGAGTTTCAGAGAAGAGAGGGATGTATCTTGTGTGGGAAGATTTAAGTGTTGTGCTTCCAAATTTTGGAAATGGACACACTAAGAGATTGCTTAATGGGTTGAGTGGATATGCTGAACCAAACAAAATCATGGCCATCATGGGTCCTTCTGGCTCTGGAAAATCTACTCTTCTTGATGCTTTAGCAGGTTCATCTCCACTTTCTTCACTTGTACATTATTGATGTGTTTCTCTCTCTCTCTCTGCATATTATTTTTGTTGTACTTTCGAACACGATTCTTACGTTTGGTAACAAACATTATATACGATGTTGTACTTCCATATCACCCACCACCCTTTTGCTTTTCTTCCTGTGATCTGCACAATTAATGGAACTTCAGGTTTGTTCTTCCCATTCCACCCTTTTTATCATCATTCATTTTCATTTTTTAAGATTTATACAGATTTTAATATTTCTATATAAGTGTTTGTGTGCATTTATTTTATTTTATTTTTATATACATAAGAATCACTTTAGTTACTTCAGAGTGATCTAATTCATATAAAAAAAACCTAAAACGATCTTAGAATACAACTTCCAACTAATTACTTAAAACTAATCTTGTCTAAAAACACAATTGTAAACAAGTTAAAGCTAAACAAAACATACTAAAGAAACAAAACACCATAAACTATTAGGTTATATATGTTATATGACTAAGAAACTTTGATCTTTTAGATGAACTTTCCTTTTATCTCTTTCCATGTGGGGGAATGTTTGTGTGTGGTCTCTTTCAAATCTTATATGATAAAAAGAATTTGTGAGGTGAATCAGAACACAAGCAAGACACCTTAAGATCTTCTACTCTCACAAAGGTTTTTTTTTTTTTTTCTAGCTTGGAAGCACAAATGAACACAGTGGGGAAAAGTGGAAGAAAATAAACATGATCCCCACTGATATCTTCTCTATATTCTGTGGTCTTCTACTTCAACCACTTCATGAACATAAAGAACTTTGACACACTTTTCAATTACATCATGGTTAAAAAGTTTATGATGAGATATATATAATTAAAAAAGACAGAAAGAAACAAAAGGGTATGAAGCAAATGTTGATGAGTGTGAAAAAAAAGATTATAACTACATCAAAGGAGCAGTGCTCTCTTACCTACTAAATAAATGAGTTACAAACATAGAAAAACCAAGCAAGAGGATAACATTAATGGTCATTAATTCATGGAAACATTTTCACAGTGTAAAGTTGACTGCAGATTTATCCTTTTTCATTTTTTCTGTTTTTTAATAAAATATTCTTAATTTTTATTTATTTTTTAATTATTTTTATCTACTTTTTCCACTCTCTTATAACATGATCAACTTCTAAATGACCAAACAAGGAGGTTTTACTTCCCATGACTCCTTTCCTAGTTTCAAAAACTCAGTTCATTTATTGGCTTTTAAGTAACAACAACTACCTTCTATATATGTTTCATTATTCTTCATTGATTTCACCAAACAATCTGAAAGTATTTTCTATTTTTATTTCATCTCAAAAATCATTCACTACAACAAAATCATCCAATTACAACTAATTTTAGAGATCAAAATAATTAATTACTATTAGATTAAATTAGAAATCATTTTAGATATTAAAAAATTATTAGTATCTAAAATAGTTTTTATTACTAGTAAAACTTCATAAAGTAATTTTTAAATTGATATCTAATCATTAATTACTAAAGTTTTACTAATGTTTTAAATTCTCTAAATTAGTATCTAAAAAATTAATTGAGAACAATTTAGAATTTAAAATATTAGTAGTTAAAAGTTTGGTAGGTAATTTAAACTAATTTAGATATAAATTTAAAAATTATTTTATAATTTTTTATAATTTAGTGACATATTATTTTTTATCTCTTAATTTAGTTTCTATTTAATGAATTTTTTTAATAATTTAAAATATTACTTTATTTCTTATTTTAAACTTTTTATAATAAAAGGGGAGGTTTTTTTTTTTTTTTTTTTTTTGATCAGCAATAAAAGGGGAGGTATGGTATAGCATCATTATAAAATGAGAGATTTCCAACAAAGTTGTAAATCCTAAGTTTTATGAATCATACGTTGTCACACTACAAAAAAATCATGAAATAGAAACTAATTTTTAGAGAACAAAATAATTAGTTGCAATAGTAACTAAATTAGAGACCATTTTAGAAACTACATAAAAAATTAGTTTCTAAATTAGTTTCTATTATTGTTAAATAGTTTATAAATTGGTATCTAATTAGCAACCAAAGTTTTAACTACCAATTATTTAGTTTCTAAATTTGGTCTCTAAAACCTTGGTTGCTAATTAGATACCAATTTAGAAATTATTTAACAATAATAAAAACTAATTTAGAAACCAACATTTTTTTTAGTTTCTAAAATTGTCTCTAATTTAGTTACTATTGCAACTAATTATTTTGGTTTCTAAAAATTTGTTTCTATTACATGATTTCCTTGTAGTGTCATACCTAAAAGAGAATTATATAATAAAAATAAAGGACACTAGGTCAAAACCTACGAAACCATCAAACTAAACAGTAGAAATAAAGACATCTTCTATTTTCAAATATTTGTATAGAACATGTTAAAAATAAGTTTGTTATTTTTACTACTTCTTATACAAACATAAAAAAAGTCATATCATAAAAATAAGATACATTATTCAAATTATTTATGGAAATAAAAGGTACAGTCTTAATTAGATCAGTACTGAAAAAAGGAAAATAAGTGTAATAACGTGTATCATCCAAACATGCTTTTAATAAATAAGCATAATTAAAACAAAAAAATAAAAAGTCGGTGGAAATAGACCCCTCTGGTTTGGAAATTGGCTACTAACAAATGAATCTGTATTTAAGGTAGCTTTCTCGTATATAATATACCTTTTTTTTACTTATAATTCTTATGTAATTTTATCATTGTTAAAGATAAAAATATAGTCAATCTCAAATCTAAAACATTAAGAATAAATGTAATTTTAGTTTAATGGATAATTTATTTAATGTAACATTCCTAATTTTTACTCATATAATAAAATAAAAGTAAAACAAACACTTAACATATGAATATATATAACTATCTGTATCTAAAAGAAAATATCTCTCTTCATAGAAATTTTAATATATACATCAAAAGTTTTAAAAAGAAACAAAGCATTCAAATTAAAACTATCTGTTCATTTAAGAGTTTTATTACCTGTAATCTCATCTGCTTTCGTGATAAAGAAAGAAACACAAACAAATAACAGGATAAGCTAGCTGTAACAAATTTTTCTTTTATAATTTAAATTTCAAATTGATAAATACAATTCTTTGTTATATACTAAACTCTATACTTTATTTTGTCTGTATTTGTATTTGGTTCTATTATTTGATGTAAATGTTGTCTTTTATTTTAAGGTTCAGAATTAGAAATCTTTTGTTTCGTACTTTAGCTGTTTTGTTCTATATAGCTACTTAGATTGTTTCATCGAGTTTATTTTCCGTCCATGTAAAGAAGTTTAAGTATTCAGATTGTTGAATTTCTTATTGGTTGCAGGAAGACTCTCCAGAAACCTGATCATGTCTGGAAATGTGTTTCTCAATGGAAAGAAGAGGAGATTGGATTATGGAGGTGTTGTAAGTATTCATCTATGGCACTAAATTAGTAAAAGAAAAAAGAATATGATGAAGGTGTTTGATATTTGGTGTGAATGAATAGCTGATGATAAACATATAACACACAGGCTTATGTGACGCAAGAAGACACAATGCTGGGAACTCTGACAGTGAGAGAGACAATATATTACTCAGCGAATCTGAGGCTACCAGGAAGCATGAGGAAAGAAGAGGTGAATGAGAGAATAGAGGGAACAATTATGGAAATGGGTCTTCAAGAATGTGCAGATCGGTTAATAGGGAATTGGCATTTGAGAGGTATAAGCGGTGGAGAAAAGAGAAGGCTAAGCATTGCTCTTCAAATCCTCACAAGGCCTACCCTCTTGTTCCTTGATGAACCCACCACTGGTCTTGATAGTGCCTCAGCATATTTTGTTGCTCAAACTCTCAGAAATCTCGCTCATGATGCCAAGACTGTTATCTCTTCTATACACCAACCCAGTAGTGAGGTTTTTGCCCTCTTTGATCATCTTTTTCTTCTTTCTGGGGGTCAAACAGTGTACTTTGGACCTGCACAAAAAGCAACTCAGGTATTCATATTCTAAAGAAAATTCTCGTGTTTTCGTGTCACAATTACAAAAATCGTGTGTTCAGAACATTAATATGTTAAAAGCTGATCCATATGCAGTTCTTTGCCAAAGCGGGATTCCCGTGTCCAAGTAGAAGAAACCCTTCTGATCATTTTCTCCATTGTATCAATTCAGACTTTGACGCTGTCACAGCAGCAATCACTGCCTCCCAAACAACACAAGTTCATATCTCTAACCATTTCTTTTATCTATGGTGTGGGAATGAATAAATGTTTATCGTTTTCAAATTGATGTCTTCATCTCCTTATATCAATTTGTTGGTTAACTTTTTGGTTGGTGGATTGTTGTTGTTGGGGTGGATTCTGTTTGTGGTCTATAGTGAGTGTTCTTTGAATGCTGTTTCTGTGATATGTTTTCAAGATTTTCTCTGTTGTTAGGTGTTAGTTTAACTTTAGATTGTGATTTTTGGATGTGACATTTATGTTTCTTGTGGTAAGTGATTATTTATTTATTTATTTGATAAAAAAAACACTGAGAAACAATTAATATTTATTCATTTAACCTGTTATTACTGTGATATTTTTCTTCATTTTTAAAGTTTGTTACTTTCTCAGAGTCTTCCATGTTTCCTTTGCAGGAAGGAATATCATTATCAACTGCTGAAACCAAAGCAATACTTGTAGAAAAATACCGATGGTCGGAGCAGGCAAACACTGCAAGAGCAAGAATCAAGGAAATCTCAAACATTGTAAGCAGCCCTTTGTTAACGTACACCATTCATATACGTATATATGTACGTCTGCATGATTATGTATATACGTCTGCATGGTCCTATATAAGACCCACTCCTCTTCTGCATGGGTTCAATGTATTGTTTCACAATAACATATATTATTTTTTCTCTTTAGGATTTTTTTTTAACTCAAAATCCTGAAACCTATATACTTGATAAATCATATAATAATATTTTAAATTAACAAATAAATAAAATATTAATTTATTAGTATATATAAAGTGTATATATTTTATTGTGTATATTTTTAACATATGATGACTCTCTTTCTCTTATTTTTCTTTGCTTCTTCTTTCATTTTACGTTCTTTGATTCTAGAACATAACACAAGAATTCTTTCCAATTTTCTTACTACCAAAAAAACAAACAACCCAAAGTAAAACCTTACATAACACAAGAACTCCTTCCAATTTTCTTAAACCTTACTATACTAACAAAAAAAAACAACCCAAAGTAAAACCTTATATAAACTCACTTAATAATCGAAAAGATACATACTCTTTCCTACTTATATATTGTTCTTAAACCTCTTTCCTAATCATACTCACTTGCAATCCTAACAATATTTATATGTGTTCTTTAAGGTGTTTATTAGCATCTGGGTCTGCAAGTATTATTTTTCAAATACATGTATAAACAAGAGTGACTTTCGTATAAGAGACATTATATTACTGGAAAATATGAATCTTTGAATCTAAGGACATAAAGAAAAATATCAAAACACATTTGTTGGGATGGTCAGATTTTAGGAACATTTGTTGTAAGAAGCAAGGAATTAATGGTGTTGGTGCAGGAAGGGCATGATTTTGAAAGGAAAAGGAAAAGTGGAGCAAAATGGTGGAAGCAACTGTCAATGCTGACTCAGAGATCTTTCTTGAACATGTCGAGAGATGTGGGATACTACTGGATCAGGATAACCATCTACATTGCCTTATCTTTGTGTGTTGGAACAATCTTCTATGAAGTTGGATCCAGTTATACAGCCATTTTTGCAAGAGGAGCATGTGGCGCTTTTATCTCAGGCTTCATGACATTCATGTCCATTGGTGGCTTCCCTTCTTTTATAGAAGAAATGAAGGTATGCATGCAACATAATTTCATACTGCATGACATTCATGTCCATTGTGCTTACTTATTTTTTGGCCTCTGGATACAGGTGTTCAATAAAGAAAGACTGAATGGGTATTATGGCGTTGGAGTCTACATTCTCTCAAATTTTATCTCTTCCCTTCCCTTTGTGACAGTGATGTCCATTGCCACAGGGACAATAACTTATTATATGGTTAAGTTTCGTTCAGAATTTTCACATTTTGTGTATATCTGTCTGGATCTCATTGGGTGCATTGCGGTTGTGGAGAGCTCCATGATGATTATAGCTTCACTTGTTCCCAACTTCCTAATGGGATTGATCATTGGAGCAGGATATATTGTAAGTGTACTATTTACTAAAACAACATAATACTGTGTTTTTCAATATGAGCTTCGGACACATTCTTATCATTATAAAAACAAAGAATAAATTCTTTAGAACTAGGAAACAACTTTTTGTCAAAAAAAATAACTGAAAAATAATATACATAAATCTTCATTTTTAATTTATAATTTCTATTGTTATATAAGTTTTTCATTGAAGATTAACAATTGCTGATATTAATTAAGCGTGTGAATGATGCAGGGTGTTATGATGATGACTGCTGGCTATTTCCGTCGGATCCCTGATCTTCCCAAATTCTTCTGGCGTTACCCAATATCTTACATCAATTATGGTGCTTGGGGATTGCAGGTAGTTTACAAGAAGCACTGTTTTTCAATAAGAGAGAAAATCTGAATTGCATAATCCAAAGGAATTACTGCAGAAACCAGAAACACTGATAAGCATTTAGTTTCAGTCCTACAGAGCAATAACCCATAAAATTTTATAGTTTTAATAACTCTAAAAATTAAGGTTTATATATGTGTATGGAGAAAAAAGAATTAAAACTTTATCATCTGTTTTGCATGTATTTGATTTAGTGTTGGTTTTTCCTAGTTGTTGGTTGGGTGTTTTCTTATGTGTAGCTCTTTGACATTGTTGTTCTTAGAGAAAGAGTTTTTCGTTCTGTATAAGGGTTGGATTTTCATTGGTTCACAAAAATACAACTTTGAATGCCTTAAGGTTTGTAAGTTGTTGTTGAGCTTACTGATGATGGAAAATGCAGGGAGCTTACAAGAATGACATGATTGGGATGGAGTTCGAACCCTTATTACCTGGTGCTCCCAAGCTGAAAGGAGAATTCATCCTGAAAAGTGTGCTTGGAATTAAAATTGATTATTCAAAGTGGTGGGACTTAGGTGCAGTAGTGATGATCCTGATATTTCTTAGGGTTCTTTTCTTCTTTATTCTGAAATTTAAGGAGAGAGTTGGACCTTTGTTTTATAGCATCTATGCCAGACAAACTCTTCACCGTATAAAGAAGAGACCTTCCTTCAGAAAAGGACCATCTTTCCCTTCCAAAAGACACCAATCACTTCATCCATTGTCTTCTCAAGAGGGTCTCAACTCCCCTCTTCATTAGAACCATCACAGTTATTTTCTCATACAAACACACAACAATATCATCACACAATTCATACCCCCAATATCATATAATGTTGTATAATTCCTTATACTTTTGTCTAGATAACTGACATCAATTACATGAAATATATCAATAAGAGCACCCCTGATACTATGCTTTCAGGTATGGTGAACCATTCAGTGTGTTTGGAGGAATATTTCAGAAATTGGTTTTCAAGTGTTGTAATTTATGTTTAAATGTTTTATTTTATGAAAAATGATGTTATTAGACACTCATAATGTTTCATGACAAAATTGTTGTTACTTAATATGTCAGTGAGATGATTTCAATGATATCATGGAAGTTTTATAAAAGAAAAATCAGTACCAGAATTAAAAGCAATATTTTGGATAGAAATTGCTTTTTCATTTCAAATTAATAGTTGAACATAAAATCAATCACAAGAATTTAGTCTAATGGTTGGTGAGACCTCATTTAAGATAACTTAAGGTGAGGTGCAAAAGAGGAGCCAAACCCCAACAGAACAGACATATTAGCAGTTATGTTTTTTTTGTGCTGTTGTTTGAATATCAGAAAATAGTAAGGTTTGGCGAAACACATGACAGCTTAAATGGTGTGGGGTGTAGTCACAATAAATACCCACCAACTCTGTTTTTTTTTTTAGTAGTGATAATTTGACACCTAATACTCCAAATTACATCTACCTTTTACCTATTATTTTACAAGAATACCCCTATCACATAAGTAATCCAAAGATGTAATTTGGAACAAACAAAAAAATGGGGTGTCAAAAAATCATTTTTCTTTTTTTTTTTTACTTCAAAGACTACCAAAATTAGTAGAACACAACCTTTGACGTAGTGACTTACAACTAGCCCACTAGTACTTGGTACGTAAAAAAAACCATTATACTAATTCACACTTTTCTTTTTCATCTTCCCATTGCCCCATTCTTTTCTCTTAAATGATTTTATTACCTAAAAATATTAATTCAATAATTAAAACAAAAGAATAAAATATTACGTGCATTTATTGCATTTATATGTAATTAAAAAATACAATATCCAACAAAACAGATCTTAATCACGACACATATCTTAATATTAATCCAATAATAACATGTAAACAACATAAAAATCAAGACAAAAGTATATTATTGTTACAACATTCATTATATCTGTATACTAAGTACTTACTTGAACATTGAATATCTTTAGATATCTCAATCATCGCTACTGAAGGAGCTAATGATTTAGCCAAGATGATACTATCTCAACCCTTTTACAAGAAGAATAGTATATCTTTCGAGTTCTATGTGAACTGCGTTTTCTTGAGAAGCAAGATGAATTTAGTGGTGAGGGGGCCAGAATGAAACACAAGTTATGTGTGGTCACTCAAATTCCCATGCAAGATGCATATATTATATAAGGTGTGGAGTAGAAGGTGACAAATAAAAAGATAAGCCCAAAACCATATAATGTGTCCCACAGAATAGTGCAGAAGGAGCCGTGTCGATTTCATATAACAAGAACATAAATGGCCACCACCACACTCACAACTACAGTAAATTTATATATGACTCTCAAATGCAACACAGTTATCTTACAGCACTCATTAACACAGGCTTGAATTCTTGTAAACACTGTTTATAAAGAAAGCATCCCTTATAAATGTTAATCCTCCTCCATATAAATCCAGTTCTTGATGAGATATGTAACATAATAGACACATGAAAAGTGATACGAAACGGATATGGACACGAAGATACGTATAATTTCTAAAATGTAGGACACGGAGACACGGTTCTATATATTATATAATTATGAATTATATAAATTGACAATAAAGATTTATGTGCACAAATATTTTTAAGTTTTTTTTAACAGAAAAATGTTTCTCATGTCTAGTTTAAAAAGATTTCTTCCTGATTTTTATAATTATATTAAAATTTATACAATAATTTAACTTTTAGAAAATTAATGTATTTTTACTTTTTTAAATTGTGTTAGAACCGTGTTGAAATTGTCAGAAATTCAACAAATATTTTTTTAAATTGGACACTTCACAAATACATATCATATCGATATTTGATACGTGTGTCCAACACAGATACATCATTTAAGAAGCGTGTAGAGGTCTCATACTCTTTCAATCATACTCATCTATTCCTTTAGTAGAGAAAAATGTAATTTTTGTTGACCCCTCATGGGAAAACTTTTAAAAGTCCATAGTGTTCTAAAATGACAACCAATGTAGAATAACTTGTAAACTAAGGGTGTGTTTGGATTAAGGGAGGGATTTGTGGGGATTTGAGGGAGTGGATGTGTGAAGATTTGAGAGGATATGTGAGATTGTTTGGATTGAGGGATGTTAGAGTGGATTTATGAGGATGGTTTATTGAAATTTGTGAGTGATGTGATGGTTGGAAAAGAATTATATATATTTTTTAAAGGTGTAAAATGTGAATTTACAAATTTACCCTTGTGTTTTAAAATATTTAAATAATGAAATATGAGGTATTTTTTAAGATTTCATATTCAATTAAAAAATAAAATGATAATATTCATAATTGTAATAATGTTTAGATGGAAAATAATGAATATATGTAAAAATTGAAAATTGTTACATAGAAATAAATTATTGAAATATTCATAATTTTTAAAAATAAAATATAAAATAATTATTATTATTGTATACATTTTTTATTATATATAATTTTAGTTATATTCTTTTAATATTTTTTAAAATTATTTTATTTTTATTATATAATATAATATAATATAATGAATATATTGTGTATATATAATAAGATTAATAATAATAATTAAAATTATTATTATTATTATTATTAATTAAAATTTATTATTAATAGTTAAAATTTATTATTATTAATTATTATTAATTAAGAATGGATTCTGCTTCTACATAGAGTGATGAAAATTGATTCCACCACAATTGAAGAATCAATTCTGCCTTCACAATAACTTACATGAGAATCGATTTTGCAAATCAACAATTACACACAACAGAATTGATTTTTCCTTCCTTATAACACCTATGAGAATCGATTCTCTATTCCTTATAACAGCTATGAGAATCGATTCTCCCTTCCTTATAACAGATCTGAGAATCGATTCTCCCTTCCTTATAACAACTATGAGAATTGATTCTCCCTTCCTTATAACAGATTTGAAAATCGATTCTCCCTTCAGTAATATTTATTTCACTCACCTACCGTGCTTTTCCTATGCTTTCTTCTTCCTCTTTCTCAACCTCATAGCCTTCAACAAATCTAAGAACCTTCCACATGCACACACACTTGAAGAAATAAGGGTATTACAGTAACTTTGAATGGGTATCCATGTATGCACCCTCTCATCAGTGCTAATCCTCGCATATGAGGAAAGAAAGAAAAAAAAGACTCACTCCCTCATCTGCACACTCTCCTACAAATCAGTTGATCCAAACGTGCACCCGCTCGCACGTCCGCTCTAAAAGTCGATCAGCGAATCCAAACAATGCATAAATGTGGTGGAGAGAATAATAAATGGAATAAGTGTTTCTTTAATTCTGTTCCCTTTGCAATACAAAGTGATACAGAAAGAAAAAGAATCTTTGAATAGATTTTTCGAATTGTTCACTTCAATCACTGTACGGTCATACCCCAAAGTCTGAGACTTCACATGAATGACCATAACTCTTACTGACACAGTCATTGTTACTGTTCTGCCTGTGGTAGTTGGATCACATTAGTTACTATGCATACTTCACCAATCACCATCTTATTTTCTTCCCTCTTTTGATTTGATTCCAACCAAATCCATATACATCACATAATAATTTGGTAATATTTCGTACAAAAATATAATTACTTATGAGATAAAATAATTATAATTTAACCTGTAGTTTAAAAATTAGAATTTTTTATATAATTTTTATTATAAGATAATGAATGATTTATTTTTAAATTTGTGTTGATTTTATAAATTTAAGAAAAAATATATATAAAATGATTAAAAGATAATGGACAAGTTAAAGACAACATGAAAAAATAAAGTTAGAACATTAAAAACTCTTTAAATTTGTCCAAACAAGATCACTCCAAAGAAACTAGTTCATTCTTAGTAATTTTGTATGCGAAAAATTAATATGGAATGTTATATGTTTTTATTTATTAAAAATACAAACGAGTAAGAAAATTAACCCTAATTCAAATTTTCTCAATTGAATCATCCAAATCATTTGCTTTGTTTTTATTTAATTTCTTACGAACTCTCATGATACAAACAACATTTCAAACCAACTTTTACAAGTTTTCTTATGTTTAGTAAATGTTATATCTTGTGGGGAAGATTTAACAGAGAATCGTAGCTATCATGGGTCCTTCTGGTTCTGGAAAATCTACTCTTCTTGATGCTCTTGCAGGTCCATCTCTGCTTCCTTTGTCAACATTAGTGTGTGTACATGTTATTTTGGTTGTACATGTATACGATTTTCATGCCAAAATTAAGATGATCTTTTCATGTTTGGTTTTTACATCAAAGAATGTACCTATTTTGATATACTTGTATAACTTGCACAACCCTTTAGCCTTGCTTACTGTGATCTGCACAAAGGTATATGTCAGATTTTTGTTGTCACTTTTGGTTCTAAAACTTGTACATACACTAAATTTAGAGTTTTCTTTCCTTTTATTATGGGATTGTTGGACTGACTTAATACCCTTGTTGAGGTCAGAGTTATGGGCTTCAAGTCACCAAATATTGTGAGACTGCAGTTTATATGAGAAGCTACTTAATTAGTTTAAGCATCTCTCTGATCACTTTCATATCTTGTACTAAAAATAGAATTTGTGAGGTGCATTTTTGGATCAGAAGGCCAAGAACTCACAGCTAGAGTAAAAGAAAGGGATGACAAAAATGGAACCACAAATGCAACTAACTGCTTTGCTTTTTATTTATGTTTGGAATGGTTTCAGCTACCACTGTATAGAGAGAGAGTAGTGAATGTGTGAGTTTTATGCCTTCCTTTGCTTCATATACTAATTATTAAATAGGAAATAAATTTAAAAACTAAAAATAAATAGTCACAATAATAACTAAATTAAATACTAATTAAGAGACTAAAAATGATAAATATTTAAAATAGTTTCTATTATTAACAAAAATTTATAAAATAGTTCTTAAATTGATATATAAATTAGATTTTAGATTAGTCTCTAAAAGATTAATAGATAGATACTAATTTAAAAACTATTTTATAAAATTTGTTTGATAATAAAAATTACTTTAGATACCAATAATTTTTTTAATTTATATAATAGTTTTTAATTTACTTAAATAATAATTAATTATTTTAATTTCTAAAATTAATTTATATTAATGATTTTTTTTTTGTAAGGAGAGCATGTCACCAAATATAAATGATTTTGATCCCTGCGGATACCCAAACAGATGCTACCTCCTTCCCTCATGGATTTGTATATCTTTTTATTAAAAGAAAAGGTTTGAAAGCACAAAGGAAAAAATAGAAGTAAGTTCTTAAACTTTGTTAAATTAACAATATGAAGTGTACTTTCTTCTCATTATTTCTCCATTATATACAGTAGTTCTGCATTTTTTTTTTCATTTTCTCCAAATAAAAAGTCCAGAGACATAGTCGGTGGTCTTTTACTTCACATAAAGAAAGAAACTTCAAGAGAATATTTAAGATGCACTAATTTTTCTTAATGCTTTTCTTTCCATTCATACACTCCAAAAACTAGATTATGTTTCTCAAAAAACTCAAGTTAAAAAAATATAATCAGACATAATTTTTATAATTTAAATTTAAGATTTAATTTCAAAAGGACGCTTAATTGTATATTCTATACAAAATCTTGTATACCGAAGTAACTGGTTGAATTATTGATTTTTGTTCTTTAATTGTACTTCGTTGTTTCTTTTCTTTGCTCTTAAGTCTTAAACTTCGATTCTCAGTAAAGAGTGTACCTGCAAAAAGTACTTTGATGTTCAAGTAAGTATTCAATGTATAATGAGTGTTGTATTACACATTTTTGTTTTATCTGATATGTTTATTTATTCAATTTTGTCATAAACTATATTATTAATATGTCGTATTTAATGTGTATAATATAAAAAAAAATATCTGATTTGTCACATATTTGCTTTTATCACTAACCGGTTAGACAACCTTATACAGTTCGTCCAAACCAAACCGATACAATATCTAATAATGATTAAAAGTGAGACCAAGAGAATGAAAAAGCATGTGGAGACAACATTGGAAGATGAATGTGAAAAGGCCAAATGCACGTTATGTCCATTCCAATCAAATGCACAATAATTATGAAATGAATAAAGATCTCATAAAAATCCTTATTATTTTCGTTTGTTTATGGTTTTCATAAAAGAAAATGCAAAAATAATAATTTTTTTATTTTTCATACTAGTAATAAAGTTTCTGTAACCTTTTTCATGTATATTAGTTTTTTTTAATGTAATGATAAATGTGTAAATAGAAATAATTTTTTTCGAAAATCTGACAAAAGCAGAAGATGAGCTACATAAACATATCTGATGTGTTTTGTCCTTGTTTGAGTTTCTCTAATGTATATTTTTCTATTACTTTCTCACTCTATAATATTAATTAAGTACTTAAGGTTATACTAAAAATATACATTAATTGTTTTGCTTTAGAAAGGCCACCAAATTATTAATGAAAAGAGAATATATGAATGAAAAACAAGGTGTCTGTGCCTACATAAGGAAGGTCCCATGCAAAAAAGATAAGACCAAAACCATATAACAAGAATGTCCCACAAATTGTAGAGTAGGAATTATATTGATTACATAGAATAAGAGAGCATGAATGAGACTTATAATAAGTGGCCACCACCACACCAAAAACACCATGCACTTGTGACTATCAACTTTGATAAAAATATATATATATATATATATATCAGAATGTCTATGGCCTTCAATGTCAGATTCACATGAAAACACCTGAAGTTCATCACCATGAAAAGAAGAAGCAAAACTACTGGAGTCACTGAAATAGGCATGAATTGTTATCCACACCCTCAGAACACAGTGATCCACTATACCATGATCATAGAGAAAACTTTCAAAAGTTCAAAGTTTGTGAGATGGAAACAGAAATGAATAATTTTTGTTTTACTGTAAACAAATTGTGATGGAAAGACTAATCTTTAATTTAAATATCCCCGGAGCCGTACTCCAGACTTGTCTTTATCCTTCACCTGCATGGCCATAACTGATACAAGGTACGTCACTATTATTTTTCTATCTGTGGGAGTTGAATCAAATTAATACACCAAGAATGATCCAAATTGGAATATGAGAGTGGAAAGAGAAATAGTAAAATATAATATTGCATGTTTGATAAGATGAAAACAAAGTAAAAATTGAATTGGTTTTGTTGATATTGCATGTTTTTTTCACTTTTTATTTTCGTTCACTAGATATTTTTCTTCTCTGTCAACCACATCTCAGTGTGCATATATATCTATGCATTTATATCAGAGTATCTATGCTATTTGTTTCCCTCTTTGTTTTGATCAACAAAAGCCTGTCTTGGATTTTATAGAAATGGAGATAGAAGCAGCAACTGCCAATGAAAATGGTGTTGCTGAGTGTGGTGAAACAATGGGAGTTTCAGAGAAGAGAGGGATGTATCTTGTGTGGGAAGATTTAAGTGTTGTGCTTCCAAATTTTGGAAATGGACACACTAAGAGATTGCTTAATGGGTTGA
This sequence comes from Phaseolus vulgaris, assembly GCF_000499845.2. Classification (NCBI taxonomy): domain Eukaryota; kingdom Viridiplantae; phylum Streptophyta; class Magnoliopsida; order Fabales; family Fabaceae; genus Phaseolus; species Phaseolus vulgaris. Next base: position 1,809,060 of record NC_023749.2, on the reverse strand, counting down.
GTGGATATGCTGAACCCAACAAAATCATGGCAATCATGGGTCCTTCTGGCTCTGGAAAATCTACTCTTCTTGATGCCTTGGCAGGTTCATCTCTACTTCCTTCTCTGTGTGTATGTGCATGTTATTTTTCTTGCACTTTGTATACGACTTTCATGGCAAAATTAATGGTCTTTCATGTTTGGTTTTTGAATCAAAGAGCAAACCAAACATGGTAAGTATCCTTGTTGAGGTCATGTGGTTATGGACTTCAAATCATCTAATATTATGCAGAATTTCTTTTTTTAAGGAAAATATTTGAACGACACCTTTATGGTGTCACAATAGAATTTTAAAATTGTTTCATCTTTTCATGCAAGATTCACATTTCAGAAAAAAAAAATCAATTATAATTTAGTGCAGTTCAATAAGTATCAAAAGACATATGCAGAATATTACGAGTATCAGTTGACACTAAAATCAGAATGAGAGTTGACACTAAAATCAGAATGAGGGAAGACTGATATTGTTCCAAGACAAGTAACTTATTATAACTATAACCCTTCCTAACAAGGAAATCTAAGGACTTCCATTACTTAATTAGTTTAATCAACTGTGTGGTCACTTTCATGTGTTATATATTAAAATTATTTGAATTTATGAGGTGAATTTTGGGATTAGAGGACAAGAACTCACAGCTGGAAGAAAATAAAATTGGGAGACAAACTGTTTTTTTTTTATCTTTCTCTAGTTTGGAAGCATAAATAACAGATAGGATGTGTGTATTAAACGTATACCTGAAAATGGTTTTGCTGGTGACACTTTTGCTTAAAAAAAGGTTTTTGGAAGAAGCTCATATGAAAAACAATAGGTAAGCAAACAACCAACTTTGTGATCTCTTCCCAAATTTATCTCCTTCTTAAGAAATTTACTCATGTTTCTTGTTTGTTTAACCATTCTTGAAATCAAGATTCAAATTTATCAGTTAGCAACATGTAGCTTACTTTCTCCTCCTAATTTTTCAATCATATATAGTAGTTGATTCTTCCACCTTTCTACTCATCTGATTAAAACAATCATGCATACAACTTTTTACTTCATCACCTCTAGACATTATTGAGTTTACTTTTGCAGCCAAAATTTAATGCTTGTACTCTGGTAATATTAATGACCATATTCAAATGATATCTCTCCTTAACATGGTCCAATATGTCCCATCACTAATACTTTGACACGTAAAACAAAGTAATTCTATATATTTCTTATTATTTTCAATTGCCCTTATCATGTTTTATTATTAAATCTTTTCTCTAGTATAACCATCCCAGTGTAGGAAAAAAAGCAGATAATTTTGTTCTTCCTCCTAGATTCACTATCCTATCCTACCACTTTGCCTTTTCTCACAATGTCATCAGGTTTTCCCAATTCAATTTGTGAACTTTCCTATACATTCAGGTTGTATTGTCACATAAGAGATGAGCATTAATGTGAAGTGTGAGGGGAGCTTTTATAGAACATTCCTTCCATTAATTGGTGTCCAAGAAAGGGGTTAATCAAATAAGAAGGAAAAGAGTACATAGAAAAGGAAAAGAACAAAACTATAAAACTACACACAATGTTCTATAGCAATTTAGATTGTTTGATCGAGTTTATTTTCCGTCAATGTAAAGAGGTTTAAGTTAGAGAGATCCCGTGTTTCATATGATTTTCTTCTAAGTAACTCTACATCAGAATTTTTTTAAGCTAGTAAAAGTGACATTTTTATTTCTTGTCCACTTCTAATTCTTTTAATAAAATTATCTTTACCTGTAAAAAAATAAAAGCTAGTTTAGTGGTGTTGTTGAGTTTCTTAATTATTTATGGCTAAACCTATATATATTAACATCAGATAATTGGTTGCAGGAAGACTCTCCAGAAACGTTATCATGTCTGGAAGTGTATTTTTAAATGGAAAGAAGAGGAGATTGGAGTATGGAGGTGCTGTAAGTATCAGTCTATGTAGTAAAAAATGGCACTAAATTTGTAAAAGAAAAATGAATTTGATGAAGGTGTTTGATATTTGGTTGTGAATAAATAGTTGATGATATGATATACATATAACACACAGGCTTATGTGACACAAGAATACACAATGCTGGGAACTCTAACAGTGAGAGAGACAATATATTACTCAGCGAATCTAAGGCTGCCAGGAAGCATGAGGAAAGAAGAGGTGAATGAGAGAATAGAGGGAACAATTATGGAAATGGGTCTTCAAGAATGTGCAGATCGGTTAATAGGGAATTGGCATTTGAGAGGTATAAGCGGTGGAGAAAAGAGAAGGCTAAGCATTGCTCTTGAAATCCTCACAAGACCTACCCTCTTGTTCCTTGATGAACCCACCACTGGTCTTGATAGTGCCTCAGCATATTTTGTTGCTCAAACTCTCAGAAATTTGGCTCATGATGCCAAGACTGTTATCTCTTCTATACACCAACCAAGTAGTGAGGTTTTTGCACTTTTTGATCATCTTTTTCTTCTTTCTGGGGGTCAAACAGTATACTTTGGACCTGCACAAAAGGCAACTCAGGTATTCATATTCTAAAGCAAATTTTCATGTTATCCTCCTGACACAATTACAAAAATCATGTGTTTAGAACATTAATAGGTGAAAAGCTGACACGGTTTATCCATATATATGGTATTTGCGCATGCAGTTCTTTGCCAAAGCGGGATTCCCGTGTCCAAGTAGAAGAAACCCTTCTGATCATTTCCTCCGTTGTATCAATTCAGACTTTGACGCTGTCACAGCCACAATCACGGCCTCTCAAACAAGACAAGTATATATAACCATTCTTTATATCAAGTTTCATTTATTTGTCTATCTTTCTTTTTTTCCCTATAATTATTATTTTCTTAAAATTTGGTTATTCTTGTTTTCCTTCTTTCTCGGAAAATTCAATTTTATTAAAAGGTGAACATGCAAAAGAAATTAACTTTGTCTAGCTACAGCTGAAACGTATATATAATTAGCAAAGCAGGATCCTATAGCTCAAAAGGTGACTCACATATCAAATTTGCTTCTTTCTCACTGTCTTCCTTATTCCTTTAATACAGGAAGAAGTATCATTATCAACTGCAGAAATCAAAGCAACACTCGTAGAAAAATACCGATGGTCTGAGTATGCAACCACTGCAAGGGAAAGAATCAAGGAAATATCAAACATAGTAAGAAGCCTTATAACTAACTATTGTTTACAGAACATAAAAACTTCACGTAATTAATGATATTCTTCGCATGAGCTGAAACTGTTATACAGCTAGCTAAGCTATGAAAAAAACATCGTATAACATTGATGGATTCATCGTGTGTCGTAAAAACAAAGGGAGATAAATAGAGAAAGGTGAACTTTTCACACTCTAAGAACCTCATTTTGTTTTTTATTTCTTAGCTAGTTTTTGGCTTCTTGTGAAAATGCACTAATATAAGAAATCCTTTCGTAGAAGAGATCATGACTCTTAGAAAACACATGTGCTTGAATTTAAAGACATGCACAGGAAAAAGATCAATATACAATGGTTCACATAACTATTAATACTCCATTTTGCAACAATTCAAAACATATTTTGTGGGAAGTAAAGGCCAGCATGTTACAGGAAGGACATGATTTTGAAAGTAAAAGCAAATGCGAAACCAAAAGGTGGAAGGAATTATCAATGCTGACTCGGAGATCATGTCTGAACATGTCCAGAGATTTGGGATACTACTGGATAAGGATAACTACCTACGTTGCCTTATCTTTGTGCGTTGGAACAATCTTTCATGGAGTTGGAACGACTTACAGAGCCATTTTTGCGAGAGGATCATGTGCCGGATTTATCTCAGGTTTCATGACATTCATGTCCATTGGGAGCTTCCCTTCTTTCTTAGAAGAAATGAAGGTATGGAAAGTTTTTGATGCAAAATGAAAAAGTTACAAACATGTTTACAAGAGGATTGTGACATTTAGTTCTTTTACCTTTTACCCTCTGGATACAGGTCTTCTACAAAGAAAGAATGAGTGGTTATTATGGTGTAGGAGTCTATATTCTCTCAAATTTTCTGTCTTCCTTTCCGTTTTTGGCAGTGATGTCCACTGCTACGGGGGCAATAACCTATTATATGGTTTCGTCTCGTCAAGAATTTTCACACTTTCTTTATATCACACTGGATCTTATGGGCTGCATTGCGGTTGTGGAGAGCTCCATGATGATTATAGCTTCACTGGTTCCCAACTTCCTCATGGGATTGACAATTGGAGCGGGATATATTGTAAGTGTACTATGTACAATATAACCCCATTTTCAATTGAAAAATCGTTGTTGCTGATTTAAGTATATATGTGTGCAGGGTCTTATGATGATGACTTCTGGCTATTTCCGTCGGATCCTTGATCTTCCCAAATTCTTCTGGCGTTACCCAATATCATACATCAATTTCGGCGCATGGGGATTGCAGGTAAATTTAGAGGCATCACCTTCTAAAGTGCATGATCAAAAGGATATATATGTATGAAATGAATTATTTGGGACTGGATTGGTACTTACTAAGATTTAGTGTCTTCTGAAATTTGGCCTTTTCAGTACGTAGTGTAACAATAGCAACTTACTTACTGATTATGGGAACGCAGGGGGCTTTCAAGAATGACTTGATGGGATTGGAGTTTGATCCCTTGGAACCTGGTGGCGCCAAACTGAAAGGAGAATTCATCCTCAAAACCATGCTTGGCATTAAAGTTGATAATTCAAAGTGGTGGGACCTAGCTGCAATCATGATCATCCTCATATTTCTTAGAGTTTTTTCCTTTTTCATTCTCAAATTTAAGGAGAGAGCTGCACCTTTTCTTTATAGCATCTACGCCAGGCTAACTCTGCATCGCTTAAAGAAGCGACCTTCGTTCAGGAAAGGACCATCTTTCCCTTCCAAACGGCACCAATCTCTGCATCCCTTGTCTCCTCCAGAGGATCTCAACTCGCTTATTCATTAGAACCATCATTTGCTGACACAGATATGGAAGAGTAATTAGTTAGTTCTTATTATTTCTTTAGGAATGAATAATTATTAACTGTGATAAGCTCTATAAATGAATTATATAGATAGTGTTATTACATTTTCTTAATTAATCAATTTGATGAGTTATTTGTATGGGTTAATCAATTCAAAGTAAAAACGGAATTAAACGAAGTTGTCTCCCATTCTTTTGAGTTTTTGTCACATCAAATAAATTATCAAAGCTCACAGAAAAGGAGAAAGAGATGGAAGATGTTCAGGAGCAGCAAATCAAACAAAACAGCATTCACAAACAACAAATCAAACAAGACAATAAGGACTTCAAATTGTACCTGAATTCCGACGGGAGGTGGCGATGAGTGCGATTCATGCATTGGAGAAGTTTGGCGACCGTGGTAGTTGCATAGGAGATGTTGGCTGAATCATTTCAAATTCACGACAAATTTAAGAAAACAAAAGAAGAGTTCCAACAGGCAATCAGGAATCAACTGGTTGGCTTTTGGCATTAAGAAGAGGCTCATCAGAATTTTCGACCCTTCTTAAATAAAATTTAGTGGAGCCCATACCACCGAATTATGTGTTTTTTCTAAGATTAATATGTTTTCTAAAAGGTAGGACCTAGGTGTTCGTGTCAAAATTCTTCGAGTACAAATGTTAATGTACAGGGGATTGGATGCAATGCGTGGTAAGATGTTTGCTAGAACATTGGCGAGAGGACAGTTCTGGATTGGTTTAGTAGTCTTCCCAAAGATACCACTACGTTTTTAGATTGTCCGGAACAAATAAAGTTAAACCTCTGAAAGTGAGAGAATTTTTTTATGTAAAGTAAGCAAAGAAAGAATCTTTGAAACAGTTTTTGGGACGTTTTAATGAAATTGTTGTGCAAATTGTTCAAGCAAATGATGGAATGTTTGTAGATGCATTTGTAATTGGGACTTGGGGTTAGGCCTTTTGGAAAAGTGAGAACCAGTTTCAATAGCTATCGTTATACAATGTTAGAGGAATTGGCGTAAATAAAGCATGTAAATTTCTTTAAGCTCATTAACCGATTGAATAATGTATTGAATGTTTCCATAGTAGCAGAGTCACCTCCATGGCACTTAGCTCTTCTTATTTGGGGTTATGTCTGCATACACAGACCAGCATAAAGGAAATTCAATTCAGATTTGTTATAATAAATTGCCACAGGAAGCTGTAGCATCAGGTCTTGATCACTTATGACAGGGATGTGATTAGATTACCATGTGAGCTAAGGTTTGCTCGTAGTCATCCCCCTTGTGAGGAAGTATCCGAAGGGTTTGCGCATGATCATACTGCACCATATGTAACTCGAATAGAAAAAATAATAAGGCAAAGAAAGTTAGAAACTACATATTTCATGTAATTGACGCGGCCAATTTCTCTCTAGCAGACGTTTACAACACTAATCTAATCATTTGTGAATCAGTTTTTATCATTAACAAAAAAATGCAACACACGTCACACTTTCTAGGATTTCTTCTCATTAGATTCTCCATTTTCAACTCGATTCTCAAAACCATGATAAGGAACTTCAATCATTGGCCTAGGAATTGGCCGATCATTGAAATCTTCTGGAAAACATTCAAATTCAGGACCAAAGTTGAACTTAACCGTGCAGTTTGGTTCATTGGGGAGAGTAAACATTGATGCGGCAGGATAGTAACGACCACCGTGGAGATCCTTGAAAGCTACACCTTGGCATATGCCATTTTTAAAGAATGATATCTCGCTTCCTGCACACAGAATAGAATAGAATAGAATATAAGAAAATTACAAATTGAACACATAAAATACAACTTACAGTTCCCGCAAAAAAATACAACTTACAGTAAAGGGAATATGTTTGTACTATATGCAAGGGAACTACAATAACATCAAGCCCTTTTCCCACTTAGTAGACTTGGCCACATGGATCAAATAATGTCATAAAATTCTACTTGAATCGTGTAGACATGTACTGTATGCAAGGGAGGTGGTCATTAAATGTCAACAGCTGTTTCAATTGTAAGGGATATTTACTATCAGGTTTTCAAGGATTCACTGACAAGCACCCACCGGCACAAATAATACTTAACTACCAGAAAAAATGCTACAGATATATTTACTATTCTGCATTCTCACTTTCTCAATCACTTCCAAACATTTCATCCTAAGAGGTAACAAATTAGTGCATTTGGGAAAATTTCAATATAAGCTCAGATATACACTGTATTCACAAGCTCCTACTCGCCCATGGCCATGGTCTCCTCACACATCACAAAGCATGTATACTCACTGAAACCTCTAATCCATGTTGCAAAATGCTGTCTCCCCACCCCCCAATTGCCAAAAAACCAGTTGTAAATATAGCATGGGTGACCTGGATAATGTTTGGCCTAGTCTTTTGGGCGGGTGCTTGTCTTCTCATTAAAAAAATTCTCCAATTAACTTTTATAGAAGTTCTATATTTTGGGTTTTTTACATTTTTAAAAAAATACAACCTTTATTATTAAGAACTTTTCTTAAATTGTATTTCATTTGCCTTCTTTTGAGGAGAAGAGAGTTCAAAAAAGTTGGATCAGCATTAAATATTTGTAGATTGGGAAAAATGACATTTCTTTCTAAGTAACGTGTCCAACATTTTGTACTCAATTGATGAGAATCTACTGCTATTTTTTACAGCACATAACAAGTTTATTTTCATTTCCACCCCTAATTATTCACATTATTGGCATACTAGTAGAAGAATTTGATTTTCTTTATCAACTGAAGTGTCATGGCAAGGATAATGCACCATCAACAAACTTGCAAGAATGAAAGAAATAGACCAATTCACAATAAGAATTTACAGAAAAAATCAGATTTCCAATATGGGGTACGGTTGGAAACTAATAAGCTAACAAAAAAAGCATTGGCCTATTTGCATAGAGTAATCTGAAATCAAGCTCCACCTATTTACTGCCCAAGAATATCCCAGATGTACATCCATGTATGGGTCCATATCCAAATTACAAAATTTCCCACGTCCATGGTAAGTCCAATCAATAATATTTGAACTTTGAAATATGAAATAACCCATAGTACTCGGGGTTTGCAAGTATACTTAAAATTGTATTGAAAACAATGTTCCACAAGATTAACCAGAGTGGAAATGATGAAGGCATATGAGAGTCTCCTCATTTTCCAATTCTGTGCATGCTTCCAAACACATGTTTACCAAATTTTAGACGTTTTTTAGGTGTTTCAACTTACTTTTGTACAAAAAGAAAGAAAAAGGACACGAAAACCTTACTGTCACTTTCTACTCTCATCTCTGCTACATGTCTCTAGGCTGCAATGGGTAAAAATTTTGAACAAATTCTCTCATCTCTGTTTCTATCATGTTTTGTTTCTGTGATCTCTCTCATCTGTATTATTCTCTCTGGAGGCTCTGATCTCTGTTTTATCAAACCTCAAACACTGTTTCTAGATTCTTACATTCTGCGTCTCTGTCTCTAACTTTAGTATTTCTCAATTAAGTTTCACAAGATGGGCCCAAGTTTTCATTTGTAAAGAAAAATGTTTTTATTATGTTCATTGTCCTCGATATAAATCGTTAACTTCCTTTTGTTCGAGTTCTGCAGGTCCTTTTAGTCTATTCTACATTTTTTAAAAGGGTTTCCAAGCCCATTGGCAGCTTCAACGTCCATTACAAGTATATCCACCGCCCATCATTGAAAATACTGAGATAAATTGGCAACATTCAGTTTCCCGTACTTAAGAATCTAGGCAGAAAATAGAACCAATAACACAATCACAATAAAGCAATCCAGACATAAAAACAAGGTTGTCAAGTCAAATTCTCTCCCTCCTCCCAAAAGCATGAATAATTAACTAAGCCCTCAAACACTAAGCAAGCAACAATCAGGTATTTCAGTAGTATCTTCACTTAAAAACACTAATCACCAAGTGCAAATCTATCATTGAAGATTCACTTTCCTAGCTGAAAAGGGTAAATGAGAATCATGAAAACTAAATAACAAAGTTGAAAACTGACCAGGCACCGCTTTGGGTGGATCTTCCTTAGCATCTTGAGCACAAACATAGCGCTGGCCTTTATACCAGACCAACTGAGGTGTATTGGGGGCATAGTTTTTGCCATCCGGCAAATTGATGTAGAAACCAATAACATCCCCTTCCTTATACCCTTCTTCTCCATACTTCTCCTTACTCGCCTTATGAATCTTACTCCCATCAATGTCCCGATACCCAAAACTGTTCCCATCGTACCCAACAGGAGCCTGCAAATCACCCTTCTCAGTTGACCACCCAAGGCGCGTGTGCCCACTCTCCCCCAACTTCACAACCCTAATCTCGAAGTACCACGCGCCTTCCACGACTCCGCGCGTGGCCCTCACCATTCGGTAACCCTTGGTGCTCCCCGCACTCATTCTGTCCTCACTCAGTTCCACCTTCTCTGCTTTGTACACCTTCGACAGACAAATCTTCATCTCCGCCGTGTCGTCGCTCTTGTCGGGGAACCGCGGCACCGGCGTAATCAGCACGTTGTCCTCGCCGTTCGCGTGGTTGTCGTTTTTGCCGTTGGTGTTGTTGTTGCGGTTGTTCTTCTTCTTCCCCTTCCGCGTCGACTTCGTCGCCCACACGTTGTTGTTCTTCTTCTTCGATTTCTTCGCGTTCGGCGCCGAACCGTTCGTTGCAGGAGTGGTCGCGTTGTTGGCGCCATCCGCCGTCGCCGGCACCGGCGAGTCCTCCTTCGCCGCCTCCGCCGTTAGAGAGGAGAGCTGCTTCTGTTTCTTCGGCGGCGGCTCCTCATCAGAGGCGTCGCCTTCTTCACGGCCGGATTTCGGGGACTTTTTGGACCCGTCGGAGGCCGCATCATCGTCGGAGAGTTCGTCAGACGGGTCGGGTTCTGATCGCGCGTCGTTGGGATGCTCGGTTGGGGTATCGGAGGGCGTGCTGGTGGTGGCAGGAGGAGCTTCCGGTGATTCGGCGTCGGTGGAGATGATGGCGGTAGTGACGGTTGTGATGGCGGAGGTGATAGCGGTGGCGGGTGGTGGCGCCTCGTCTTCTTCATCTTCCTCGTCTTTGTAAGTGGCTTGTAAGCTATCCATAGCCAGGGTTTGTTTTAACGGTGAGAGTGAATCGGAAAGTGGAGAAGACGATAAAAGAGTATATAGCAAAATAGAAGAAAGTGAAAGTAGAGAATACTGAACTTCCACGACCCATTGGGCTTTTGATTTCCCCAGGCCCATAGCAAGGCCTCTAACGGGCGTTTTCTTCCTACACCTCCAAAGTTTTTTTTCCTGGCATAGCTAATGTAACCCTTAAAAAATATATTTTAGATTCTAAAATATAAAAATTATTTTAAGATTCATAAATACTTTCCAGATTTTATAATCTGAAATGAAATTTTTTGAGAAAAAAATATATATTGAATTATAGAATTTGAAAAAAAAACATTATAATTCCACAGTCAAAACAAAATTTTTTAATAAACGTATTCTAGACTATAGAATTTCAAAAATATTTATGAAATAAAAAAAATATCAATAAAATAAAAAATAATTTTGATATTTTAAAAAGTATGTAAATGTTAATAGAGGTGCTAGAAGAAACTATGAAGTCGCAGTAAGAAAAACTGTGAATTTTTCTTCTATTGACTTTTCCATCAATAATTTAAGAAGATTTTGAATAAGAAAAACAAACTTCTTACAAAAATATTTTTTTTTTATAAAATGTTGATTTAATGGTATCATATGGAATCATACTTTGTGTGTTTTTAAATGACGGTTGAAAATTATAGTTTGGAAACTATAGAAAAATACATGAAAAACTTTATTGAGTCACTTGAACAAGTTTAAAATTATGGAGATTATGCAAAGAGATTATGCAAAATTATGCAGACTTGCTAAGTGAGTTATCTGTTTGTTGGACAAAATTCAAAAAGTAAAAATTAGATAACATTTGTTCTTAAGTCATACTTATTGGGTGAATTTGATTTAAATTTGTTTTGCATGTGAATTTTACATTTTCTAATATGTTTTAAAAATTAAAATTCTATATGATTATATGGTATATCAAGGTGTTGAATGAATTATGAACCATGTAGAAGTGTAATTGAGACATGGTATTTTCAGGAGAGGAAATATAATGTTAAAATTGTTTAGGTTATGCATTGAATTAGATATTTGTTTAAAATATGATATATTGACTCTACTAATATATTGGAATCACAAAAAACAAAAAATACCAAGTGGTGAAAGTCGATGGAAGTTCATATGTTTGAGTCCGTAATTTAAAAAATAGTTTGTGTAACATGTCATATAGATTTACCCCGTCGTACGAGATAACTTAGATCATATGTTCACGTAGTTGTGCGAGAAATAACACGTCAATTGTAGTATGACAGGTGCACACATAGTGAAAGTATTATGACAAGTGCAAATCTCAATCAAATATGAGACATCTATCTTCCAAAAACATAGTTAAGTGTTTATGTATGTCATTGAATTTATAACATAAGTGATATTAAACACAAGTTATCTATGAATACTTGTTTGTTTAGCACATTATAATGGATAAAGTATGACAATTTATATGTTTGTGATTGCACTAACTGAATTTAAAGATAGATTAAAAGTTTTAAAAATCTTTAATTTACCATATTTCTTGTGTTTATTTAAAATATGTGATAATTGTAAGACATGATAGTCGAAAACAACACAAGTAAGAAAACCCTACAATAAAAAAAAAATTATATTTTTTTGTATTTTATTTTGACATATGTGTATATTTGAAATTCATATAAAATACTATTTGATATTGATGTAAATAATACATTGGATTTATAATATTTACTTACATATATAACTTTTTAAGTGATGCATCTTTATTTTAAATAAAGCATTAATTTAATATATAAAAAAGGTAAAAAAAAACTCATTGAGGGATTGTTTGGTTGACCAATGAGTATGGAAAGAAAAGAAAATAAGAAAAAAAAATGGAAGGAATGGTAAATCCGGTTGTATGGAAAAATGTATAAATGTAGTTATTTTTTTTATAATAAAGAAATAAAATCATAATAATAACAATAAATAAATAATAAAAGTATAAAGTTTATAATAACAAATATTTTATTTTATTTTCTTTTTATTTAGTCACTTTCTATTAATTATTCCTCCAATAAGGGAGGGAGGAAGTCATATTCATTGCCAACAAACCAACTCTATATTTGGCATGACCAAATTGATGATGGAAAATGTTTTATAGTTATATGAGGAAACATTAATTATTTGTTGCAATTAATATGAGATTTGTTTCTTAGGAAATTCCCATTCCACAAATTATATAATAAACATATTATAAGTTTAAGAAATAAAGTTTATAAAAAAAATTCATTAAAATTATATCCACACAAAATAAAATTTAAATAAAATATTTAATTATAAAAAAAATCTATCTTAAAAACATTTTTTTTTAACAATAACTAAATAAAAAATTAACCTTTTTAATCAAATTTGTAAATAAATCTTAAAATAATATGATACAATAGAACTATAAAAAAATAAATTATCATTAGTATGCTGAATCTTTCAACAAAGATAACTTAGGTTTTCTCATCTATTTATTATTTCACTCTCTGTTTCTTCAATTTCATCGTTTTCTCAACTCCGTAATCTCATATTTTTGTTTTCAAACTCTTCAATGTTTTATAGCTCCTAAGTTTTATTATTATTATTATTATTATTATTATTATTATTATATATATATATATATATAAATCAATAGCTTTCATGTGTTTTTTTTGTCATGTACAATAAACTAATAATCAATACTGCAAATAAATGAAAATATTTTAAAATAAATAACTATTTGTCAAATGATATTATTATTGTAGTAATTTGATATTGTCTATAAGTAGATGATCTCTCAATCTAAGTATTTAAGTACATTAATATCAGTATGAATTAAAAAATTTGAAAAATTAACTTTAAATAAAAAATTACGGAAAGTAAAGAAAAAATATCATAAAGATATTTAATATATTTTAAAGAATACACAATTACAATGAAAAAAAAAAGACAGACTACATAGTTAAAGATTTACATAAATATTTCAGATTATCGTAAGTAGTGAAACAATTAATTTTTAAATATTATACAGTAATTTAAAGTTAAAAAATTTAAGAACAGGAAAAAATATACCTTAAGTTGACCAAGTAGAAAATATTTTTTTTTCCAAAAAATTATTTGAAGAATTTTCTATTTAAAACCAAGAAAAAAAAAACAAAGTTTTGTTTGGTTGGGGTCGTGCGTGGTAGTTGGTATAGTTTCGTTGACGATGAATGCGTGGATTGCGTTTGCGCGTAAACTCCACTCTTTTTTTTTTCAAAGCAACAGAGTCAAAACTATGACTGAAGAATGAAACAAATTAATTTATTTATAATTTAATTTAGAAAAAAAAATTATATCAGTTTATCTAAAAATAATTTAATCTAGACATAAACTAATTTTATAGTATATAATTTTATAATAGATTGATGAAAACATTTATAATAAAATACGGAATGAGTTTATTTTTACTACAATATTAGTATATTTAAAAAAAAATTATTAATCAATAAAAAATATTGCATAATTTTAAGTTTAACTATTATAGAAGTTAGTCCAATTAATTGTATAATATTAATTAGTAGAAAAATAAGTGTCACCTTTTTCTTTATCAGTAAGACATTACCTACTACAATGAAAATAATAATTAGGACAACAATTTTTATAGGAAAAAAACACAAGTTAAGAATATTTATTTATTTATTTATTTATGAATATGATTCTCACATCAACATTTTAAGAATGGTGTTCATGTATTTCAGATTCAGAATTAATGAATGGTATTTGTGAGAATCTTAAAATTCTTTTATATTGTTTGGGGAATAATTTTTCATTAATGATACAAGATTCCCACTAATGATATTTTTAAGAATAAAAACCTTAAACTTATTCTATGCTTATTGAGAATGATATTTTAAAATTATTCTATGATTATTGTATTAAGAATCAAACTTTAAATTTAATTTAATTTTATAAATCGATTTTATAAAATTAATTTTATATTAAATTTTTATATATATCATTAACGTGAAATATCCAGGTATATTGGGAGAAAACGTATTCTAACTATTGATAATTTTTTAAATACTAGCATTTAATTTAAAAATAAAGATGAAAATAATAATTTGAAAGGACTAAGTAATTAAGAAATTTAATATTTATATAAAAAAGGTGTATAATTTGAGGTTGTTGAAAAAAAGTGAGATTTTTTAGGATTAGATGATAAATCAAATTGTTATGGAAATAATTATTTATATTTAAAGTTATTCCTACAAATTCTCATTTAAGAAAAAACTTAAAAAATTACTCTTGTTGAAAAAACATGTTTAAAAATGTTTCCATTTCAGATGAAGATTTTAAATTTACAATAGATGGATATATTTAAAACAAATTATTTTCGAAAATATTTGATTATAAGATAAAAGAGTAAGTATTGTGTGAACTAACAGTTGAAAGAATTTATATAATTTAATTATAAATATATTATTTATAATAAATTTGTTGATCTTCATTGCAATAAATACCTTAAAAATATTTTAATCAAAGTTTTGTTTAATTTAAACATATTTTAAAAACTTTTGTCTCAACATTTAGAGAAATAGAAAAAAAAATTTGTAACAAATGATGTGATAGGATCTAGAAATGGCATATATTCATTTTTAACTTTAGTTAAAAAAAAGTATCCCATTTTGCCAAATGTCAAACTTATACTTTATGTTAATTCCTCAAAAATGGTCAATGAATCAGAATAATATATATAAAGTGTTAATGATGTATTTTCAATAATAATTTTAAATTGTTTACAAAAATTTTACTAACTTACAATTCTATCAAATAAATAAAATATTTCAAATATAAAATATAATAAATACAATCAAAGAACACCACTAATTTTGAATATTCGCAATGTCCTATGATAACATTATTAAAGATAAATAAATTAAATAATTATGTTTTAAACCTAAGTTAAAGATGTTTTTATTGATAATCATACAAATAAAAAATAATAAATAAATATATTTTTAGTTTATGTACTATAATATAAATTTGTTTTTTTTTTCAAATTTTAGACTATCTAAATATTTGTGTTATGTGTTATGGGGAAATGATTATGTATGTAATGACTTATTTCAATATTTTTATATTACAAATATATGAATGAATAGTCTAAAATTTAGAAAAAAAAAACAATTTTGTATTATAATTTAAAAAAAAAAATTAACCCAAAAACAAAATTTAACCCAAAAACAAAATAAAACTATTATAAATAATAGAAGATTTTAAGTAGATATCATTTATTTATTTACTCACTTTTACTAAAAACACAAATTGTCTAATTAAATGTTTGTATAAGGAGACATCTTGATATATGAAGACGAAATATTGAATGTTAAATGTATTTTTTTAATAAATATTAAGCTGTTTAATAGAATAATGACTTTTTTTTTTCATTCATAATGTTCGAATTCGAAAGTTCTATATTATGCAATTAAATATTTATCTACTTGGTCAATTAACTTTAAATAATTGTGATAATAGTTCTGAGTTTGTAAACAAGTTAAATTATTTTGTTTTTTAAGAGGAGTTGAAATTGACACCACTCATCAATTTAATTCTTAGTATTAAAAAAGTAAAAGTTAAATTATTATTTTTAACAACCATTCTTAATTTAGTATATAATATGAATTAAATAATAATAATTTTTTGGGTGAAGAAGACTAAATCAATCGACTCGTACAAGCGTGTCGATTGACGAAGCAATTCAATTTTTTTTCACAATATAAAGAATTAAATGGACCGATAATATTCACATAAAAAATAAAATTAATATTCATGTTAATTTCAAAAGCACAGATTAATTAATTACTTAATTAATTACCTATCTGTCGTGACGAATTAATTAACTTAAAAGGAAAAGGAAAAATAAATAAATAAATAAATAAAAACCTGAAAACCTCACTGTTTCTGGGTTGTTCCAAATTCGAACGAAATGTTTAATCTATTATACAGAAACAGCATGTGCCTTGCGTTGCGTTGCGTTGTATATGTATAAATTTAAGCATAAAAATTTGAAGGTCAAAATTCTTCAAACACTTTGCATTGTATTGTGTTGGAGCAGAAACGAGACAAAGGGATCCAAATTCTTCATCTTCCTTTGTTCTCTGTCTTCTCCAATCTCTCTTATGGCTCCAAACAAGCTCAATTCATCGGTAATTCAATTCATATCTTCATTGATTTCATCATCTTTTTAATTTCAGCTTCAATTTTATTTTCCTTTAGTTTTTAATCTTAATTGCTGGTTTTTTCGGTTCATGAATTGATAGGGTTTTTCTTCGCTAGCAAGTTTTGCTCACTAGAATGGTTTGTTTTGTGTCCCATTTTGAGGTTTGGAGTTTGCTCCTGGAATCTGGGAGCCGGGGAATCGTTTACTGTTACAATTGGCTACACTTTTCATGCTTTTGTTTTTACGGAAAATAAAACTGTGAATACCCAAAATGAGTTAGAGTCAAAATTTACCTTGATTTCCCTTATTAGTTGTAGGATCAGCGTCTAGTAGGATTGCTTGTATGAACAAAATTTGTTGATTGTTAGGTGGGGTTAGTTGTAAGTCACTACTCTTCATTTCAGTCTGTGCTACCTTCATAGAGATGTATCTGCCAATATGAATACCTACTGGTCATTCACATATTCATGCTTATAATTGAACAAAATACAAATCTTGCTTCAGAGGGCAGCACTTTCACTTTCACATATATCAGTATTTGTGACAAGTGTCTATTTCTTGTTTTGTGAGTTTTGTCTGATTTACTTTATGCCACAGGGAAATAACAACAGCATGTCGTGTTCACAGCCTGAGAATGGTTTTGTCAATTCCTTTTCTCTGTTCCCAGAGAAAGCAGTGCAAGAGATTCTTCAATCTCCCATCCAGGGATCGGATGACCATCTTATAGAGTTTTCTGAAGCTTTAAGAAGTATGATATGATCGTATTATGTTCAAATTATTAATATCAACTGCAACAAGACATGATCTTGATGCAAAGATCTTTGTCCTTATTTTATCTTGAACTCCTTCTAGCTGTTGCAAAGGCTCTCAGGCAAGTTGCTGAAGGGAAAGCTTCTGCTCAAGCTGAGGCTGCTGAATGGAAACGTAAATACGAGCTGGAGAGGGATCGGAATCAGAAGTTTGAACATGCAGGTTCTAATGACTGAATAATTAAAAGATGAAGATTTCTTTATCTTTATATTTTCCATTCTGTAGCAGTTGATATTGCAAAAGGAAAAAAAAACTATTTCTTCTGTTTTTGATTTAACTGTGATCATGCTCTCTGTATACTTGTAGATTGATGAACAATTTATTTATTTTTGTCAATTCTGTTCTCGTATTTCAGTTATATACAATATCTGTTACTTCTTATTTTCTTTTTCGTATTCACCATCTCATCCAAAATTGCTGTCTCAAGTACTTGTTTGATGCAATGCAATTTCTATCTGTTAGTGATTGGAATTCAAGTTCATATAGTTGTATTGTGCTGTTTAGAAGTGATGAAGTCTACTTTTACACTCTCAAAGAGAGTACTTTTTTGGTTTCATATTTTGTTATTGTATGTTTTTAGGGTTGAAATCTTTTGCTAAATAAGGAGTGGTTTTCTTCATTGCATTTTTTCTTAGCGTCTTGGTTTTCCCTTCATTTCAGTGTGTATTCATGGTCATTCGACACAATATTGTATTTTTCAGAAATTCCGCTACTGAAATTATAATACCCCTATTTTTGTAAGGTTGCAAAACAGTTAGTTTGTGATCTCAATCCTCACCTCGAGGAAGTAAATGATTAAATATTTGGGTGTTAATATGTACCTTCTAAGCTTCTGAAATCTAAGAAGGTCCACTGGCAATACTGAAAATTTTCAAAGATATAGTGATTGAAGCATGAAAGTGAATGTTAGAATTTTCTAATTTTCCGTGTCTTCCATATTTATGTTACTATGTGGCCTATTTCATTATGTGGTTTCTATCTCTTCTGCTATGTGATGTTCTATATATATCTCATCTCAACTTTAGAAGTTTGTAATTTCTGTTTGTTTTTATTTCAGAAAAACCATGTCTTGAGCATCAGGTTGATCTTGATGATCAGAGGACAAATAGCCCTGCCAAACAACTTAAATCATGTAATGTAGCTAACGGACAGTCTGGAAAATGTTGTTCGAGGAATGGTATTTGCTCCCATGAGGTTCTTAAGGATGGAACACCCACTTCTGATTCCAAGATAGTCAAAAAGGTATTTTATAAATCCGTGATTGAAGCAAATTGGGCTATATGATCATCTTGTCACAGTTGGGCTTCCTGTTGATATTTTTTATTTTGAAATATTTGTGTCTCTGCAAATGTTTGTTTAGCCTTTTTTTTTATTTTTATGTTTCTCATGTTCAAACATCCATAAGGCTGAACAGATTATGACTCTTCAGAACAGCACAAGCTGTCGATTGAGCCTAATGCCATTACATTCAAATGACAACTGGGGTAACTACTAACTAGGAATGTTAATACTGGTACAAAATTATGGAAATTAGTACTAAATTTGTTGTTCATCTTTTTCCATGACATTGGGCAAGTACCATCACCACATGTTTTACAAATTTATCCTACCAGTAACTAGTTCATATCCTTGCTGTAATTTGCTATTTTGGTTGTGTCAGATAATCTTAGCATTACAAACACAACCCTAACTAAACAACAACAAAGCCTTATATCTGACTGAGATTCGCTACATATAAATCACAAAACATCATTCAGCTTTGCTAAAAATCAAAGCTTCAAGAATATTATTTACCATTAGATCTCCCTTTACGATTTATTCCAAGCTCCTCTCCATCTCCTCCTTTTTACAGGACTACAAATTGTGCCATCTACTCTTCTCGCCAGTGCCTCTCATGGCCAATTGTGTACATGTCCAAACCAACTTAATCGATTTTCTATCCAACATAAAATCAATTTTCTATCATTCCTCAATGAGTGGCGACACCATTATTTTCTGTATATAACCATTCAGTAACCTGACCTCTCTTGTGTGATCACACATTCATCTTAATATTCTCATTTATGTTACTTTCACCTTTCTCTTAGTTTGTCCCTTTAAAATCCGACACTCACTATCATATAAAATAGTCAGACCTATAGCAATACAAAAGCTTGCCATTGAGTTTGGTTGGGACCTTGTGATCACAATAACCTTTGGTGCCTTTTTCTCTATTTTATGCATCCTGCAAGTATCTTGCGTGTGACATCCTCATTAATTTGTACATCATTTTGTATTATTTATTCCATATATCTAAACTTAAAAGGCTGTGCTAAGGCATCTTCTTACATTTTTACTTCCAAATCATATTCTTATTGTCTCCTTCTAAATTTGCAATTCATAAGCTTCGATTTATTCCTGCTTAAGCTAAGCAAATTGGTTTTAATTTATTTCTTTATTCTCGAGACAGGCTTCATTTAAACTTTCATGGTTCTGCAAAGATGATCAAAGTGATCAGTACAAACATGACATTGTCTCTTTTGAAAGAGGAAATATAACCACTGCAGAGCGCAGTAGTAAGCAGGTGTTTCTTGTTGTGGGCGATTTGATTTTATTACTCTTGTGATCAATAAGCTAGTCTCCTTTTTTCTAAACTTTCTTCTCATGCTAATTCTAAATTTTCAATGGCTATATTTGTATATTGTCTAATTGAGAAGTTTATTTATTTCAGATCTCTCTGAAGTGGCAATCATGCCCGCAGACAGTGCTCATATTGACCAAACCAAATTCAGTTTCAGTTCAAATTCTGTGTTCTGAAATGATCAGGTATGAACTCTAATATATTGTTTGTTTTTACTTTTAGGCTTCCCAAAGTTGGGTTTTCCTTAACATAATACCGATCTGAGTTTGAAACTCTTCATGAAAGTAAGGAATATGCTGATAAGGAAATTAATTTTGATCATAGAGCTCAAAAATCATTTTACATTTTTATGCAAAACTTTCTACATTTGATGGTGTTTATCATTCATTTTTTCCTAGCAGTTGTTAGCAAAACATTGAGATATCTGCTTAATATGGAAGAGCTTTCTGTGCTTACATACTTATGCACATGAAAATGTGAGAGTCTTAACTTTCAATCATAATGGATGGTCAAGATTCTATTATTTCACTAGATTTGTGCAAAATTAAGTTAACCTAATTTTGAAATTCATTTTTGTGAGTTTGATGTGGCTAAGTGAAGATTGTTTATTTTCAAGTTTAACTCCACTTCTCATTATTTATTATTTACATCTATCCTGTGCCTTTTTAGCCTTCCATGTAGTTTGCCTTTGGTACAAGTGAATAACCGGTTATTTAGAGCAGAAATCTTTAGTTTTATTTTACCTTTTCAGCTCATGCCAAACCTTCATTTAAATATGCTGTGTACTTCTTCTTTTTCATTCCCAGATGGTTGAGGCAGGCAAAGAATCTACACATCTATGTAGAACCACGTGTCAGGGTGGAGCTTTTGACAGAATCATCATACTTTAACTTCGTAGAAACTTGGAATGATGGTAAGCAATTAATTCATAAAAGGACACCTTTCACTTAATCGGCTTCACAAATTTTTCTAGCTTGTACACTGAGGTTATCTTTGGAGGATTGAACATCACAGGCTGTTTTCTTAAAATTTTCTTATATATATTATCTTTTTTGTTTTTTATTTTCATCAAAGCCCACACTAGATACATAGCCTTTATGGTAGGACACACTAGCATAAAACCAAATTAATTGTCTATTATTCTTTCATTGACTGTTCCTTGTTGCATCCCAAAACTCTTGAGTGTCATCTGCTATATAAAATATGTGTTATGTCTTTATTCTATTGCAATAACGGACATATAAAGCAAAATCCTGAAGGCTATCCTGATCCTAAATGATACCTAGTAGTCAAGTTATTTTGTGTCATTCCTTCATTTAGTATCAACATGTTTACTTGCTATTTCAATAAGCTAGCATGCAAATATTGCATTACTTACCACTGGTATGCACCAGACCAAGATTATTTGAGTTTAGCTGAGTTGATGGACCCAAATCAATAATTTTTTTAAGCAAATAATATGATTTTAGATTAAAAAGTCATGTAGTATTTTTTGTATTACAGCCTCCTTTTTGAAATAAGATTATCATTTTCACTTCGTACAGTATCCTTTATTATCATTTTAATAAATTATTTTGCATGCTATTATTTTTGTGAAATTTATAACTATTAATCCATTTTTTTTAAGCAAATAATGATTTTACATAAAAAATATCGTGTTTTGTCTGGTGTATTACAGCCTCTTGCTTGAAATAAGACGAGGAATTTTACTTCATACAATGTCCTTTATTATCATTTTAATAAACTATTTCACATACTGTTATTTTCTGAAAATTATGGCTATTTATGAACAATGACATTTTTTTGTAGATGAGGAAGTTTTGATGCTGCACACTAAGGTTGACCTCGTGGTAACTCTTGGGGGAGATGGTACTGTCCTATGGGTACGTGAGATCAATCTAAATTAAGTTGCGATTATATGAAAGCAGCACAGATTTCTAATACGCATTCAAGCTATTAATTTCCTGTATTTAGTCTCGGAAGAAAACTATTTCTGATCCAAATCTTGTAAAGATTCACTTTTTCAAAGTGAAACCTGTCAACTCTGTCACATAAAATATTTTTAGAAGCCATAAATTATTTGCCTAAAATTTAACCAACAGGCATTGTGAATAATAGAAAATTGGCCCACCAAAGAAACTCTCGGATTTCCAGTAATTTATCCATATTACTAATGTCTGAAGTTTAAGCACTTTTTGAGTTGCTGATTTTTTTATTTTATTATTATTAGTAGTAATAGTATATATTTCTTGATGCTTTATTGTGAATGATTCTATGCATTGAGATAGTTTGGAGGGAAAGATATCATGTTGAGGTTAGTCGGAATCAGGCATTTACTTAGTGTATTAAATCACTAAAAGAACCTTTTCATCTTAAGAGTTTAAATTTCATTTAATTAATTACTGATCTTGGATTTGCATATTTTTTCCTTTTGGATTGACTTTTCTAAGAATATGATGACTGCTAGACTAAGGATGGGTTATCTTTTGTACTATAAATCTCTGGCAATGGATCATTCATTCCTAAAGAGTTTGGTAATTAGATATGATACTTGGTTTTACTTTACCTATCCTATTACGTGTTGTATATTGGTTTGCTTAGTGAAATTGATTAATATCGTGTACTAAATGTGCAGGCAGCATCTGTGTTCAAAGGGCCAGTGCCTCCCATTGTTCCCTTTTCTTTAGGGTCTCTTGGCTTTATGACGCCTTTCTGTATCCTTCAACTTTGTGTTTATATATATTATCTTTTTTAGAAGATAGATCAAGTTACTACCAGAGTAACGTATTTTTTAGAAGATAGATAAAGTTATTCATTTGTGTTTATATAATATATTTTTTCATTTCTAATTGGAAACTGAACTTAACCATCCTTCAGATAGTGAACATTACAAAGAATGCCTTGAATCAATTTTAAAGGGCCCCATTAGTATCACATTACGGCATCGTTTACAATGTCATGTTATACGAGAAGCAGCTAAAAATGAATATGAAACTGAAGAACCAATACTTGTTCTAAATGAGGTTACAATTGATCGTGGAATATCTTCTTTCCTCACAAATTTGGAATGCTACTGTGACGACTCTTTTGTCACGTGTGTGCAAGGGGATGGATTAATCTTATCCACTACATCTGGCAGTACAGCATATTCTTTAGCAGCTGGAGGATCAATGGTCCATCCACAGGTACTTTGATGAATAGTTTCTTATTCGTATGCCTTGACTGCAGAGTTTAATCTTTTTTCTCTGATATAGTGTTTTATCTCGATCAATAAAGATAATATTTTACAATGGAAATTTTGGTCAATCCTTCTATTAAATTAAATTTTTTCCCAGTCTTAAAATAGATAATGAATGTAAATATTTACGAAAAATGTTATTAAGGTTGAAGAAGCTATAGACTTTTTGCTTCCTTGTAATACATGGGTATTGTGATTCTCCAAGAAAATAAATCATTGTGATTTTAGTGGGTCTTTAGTGTGAGAATTTTACAATAGCAGCTTTGGTTTGATCAAGTTCTTGGGGGAGCTCAGTGCAAAGAATTTCAGTTTTGGGAGGGAATTATGTAGTGCCATTATGCCACTTGTTTCAGGTGAAATTACTCGAAGATTTATAGAATTGTTAACTGAAGGAAAATAAAGCAATTTGGCAGAAACCATTGTGTGGATAAAGGAACACTGAGTTTTACTTGGACTACCTTCCAGTTGACTCTTCCCATGGTGTGAAAATGTAAATTTGAAAATTGGGTGAAAAAAATTGAATTTGAAAATAAGCAAGCCTTATTAGCTTGATTTCTATTTTTCTGAATTAAGTGTCTCACACAAGTCAAAACTAGAGAATAGTATTGCTTAGAGTTCGAAATAATGGATTAATTTGAATGTAGAATTCCTGTGCACTGATTGCAGTTGAACAACATCTGTTAATTGTCAGTTCATCAAAAAAAATATCTTCAGTGTCTCCGAATGAAGTCTGCTATATTTGTTCAACTGCCACAGAAATCTACTTTATTTGAAGTTACATTCCCATTAACCTTACTGTGCCAGTGTCATCATCATAAAGCCCATCGATTCATTTCATCTTACTGGGCTAGAACTAAATATAAATATAACCAGAGTCTCCACCTCCATCTGAAACTGAGTCTTGAATGTGCAGGTTCCAGGCATTTTATTCACCCCAATATGCCCACACTCTCTATCCTTCAGGCCATTGATATTTCCTGAGCATGTGAGTTTGAGGGTGCAAGTACCATTCAACAGCAGAAGCCCTGCATGGGCATCATTTGATGGGAAGGACAGGAAGCAGTTAGCACCTGGAGATGCACTGGTGTGCAGTATGGCTCCCTGGCCTGTTCCTACGGCTTGTTTGGATGATTCCACAAATGACTTCTTGCGCAGCATTCATGAAGGCCTCCATTGGAATTTGAGAAAGACACAATCATTTGATGGCCCTCGAGAAACATGACAAAATCTCATTATCCATCTTTCTTAGTAAGTCTGTATAGAGCACTGTAGTTGGAAACTGGTTAGTTCTTCTTCATCAACAATATCTAGAAGCAACTTCAATTTTAGTGTAGTTTTAGTTTAGAGTAAATCATTCCCCTCTGCACCTTATCCTCTCTTATTTTATGATGTATACTCCTTTGAGAAAGAGATGAATATAAATTATTCTCCAGTTCATTTAAATACGAATAAATCTTTTAATAATAGCTGATGAATATTTTGAGAAAGTATTTCTCAATGGTGGTTTTTATTTGCCACCACTTTTAGTATGAAGAGAATTTGGGTAGATAGAAATTAAAAAAAATGATGTCTCACCAATTCACTGATTTATTATCTTTATTTTTTACAGTCACTTTACTTCAAAAAAAAAAAAAAACTTTAGGAATCCTAAACAATGCTTGACTTAAAAAATAATTCAAAATCAATTTATTATTAATTTTCTAAAAAGATATTGCATGAAAAGCATTTTAGAAATCAATCTACCTCTTTTGTATTAAAAAGTAATTATCAAAATATATTTTGAGACTCATAAAAGTGAAATAAACTGAAGAAAGAGAAAGATAGCAATGTAAACAGCAGCTAATATTAAAGTATTTATGAATTCTCAATTGACATTTATAAAGAAGAAAAAAGATCAAGTTTTATGAGTTAAAATCAATCTATATATTTTTACTTCTGAAAAAGGTTAAATGTGACAATTATATTTTTAATTTGAGGCAGGTAAAGTTAATTTTAATTTAGTGAAAAAGGTCAATTTAATTTTCTTTCTTTTTCTTCTTTTGTAAATATTTATTGAGCAAACAGAACCTTAACTGAAGCTATTTAAAACTACACTAAATATCAACATTTAGAAATTCACATATATAATTTTAAACTATAAACTATATTGATTAAAACAAAAATTGCAAACATTTTAGGCCTATTTTAGAGATATATGAAAACTTTAAAAAGTGGCATTCAGAAAATGTGGCCAAGTATTCATTCTTACATCCATTGAATGAGAATGTTCCTTATCTACCACTCTTTATATTAACACTCACTTTTTATTATTCTTACAAAACAAACACACCTTAATTGCATACACTCCCTTAATCACAGGCTTTATTAAATTTACACTCATGCATCTTTTTAATAATTTTAAAGTAAATATTTAAAAATTCTCGTTTGGACCAGTGGAATCTGAAACCACTTTTTGCTTTTTGGAAAATATCAAATCCTCTTTCCAACACATCACTTTTCATTACCAGAAAAAGCCTTTTTATTATATTTTATAAATCTTTTTTGGGGTATTAATGTTTTTTCATCTCTGTAAAATTGTCCATTGTTTGAGTTTTGACCTTAACTTTAAAAACATCCATTTTTGTTATATTCATGCATATTCCAAATATCCTAACTCGTCTTATTCATCCTATTTTTGGAACACATGACATGTCTACACAAATCATAATGTAAATAAGGACATAAAAGATTTGGTATTTAAAAAAGTCATCATACTTTTTTCACTTTACCCCACAACAAAATATTAATATTTAAAAGAAAAAAATCTCCTTAATAAAGTAATATGTAAAATATTAAAATAATTTTTAAAATTATAAATAATTAAAATAATAATATTTAATGAAGTGGTGAAGCATTATGTGTCAAAAAAAATAATGCAAAAATAAAAAATACAGAATATTACAAAGATAAAAAAATCCACTAATTTATTTTTTGAGAGAAGTATTTACCTATTTACCTCGTTCTTATCCACATATGTATTTCAATACTTATGGTGTTCACATATTTATTTCCGTTATAAATTATTAAAATATTTGTTATAAATTATTAAAACATCTTTAATTTAACAGTAATTTATATTTTTTATATTTTTTATTCTAATTCATACATTTAATGTACTCCTTTTATAATTATTTAACTTTTTTATTTAATTATTATTTGATGCTTTTATTTAATATTTAACATTAAAAAAATAAATATTATTTTAATATTAAACATTTAATAATATTTTTTTAATATAAGATAAAATATTCATATGCGTGATATATGAAGTTTTAAGGATAAAGATGAGATAATAGTTCTACACCTGCTCCTCCCTCCTATCATACCTATGAATTACCTCTCATATATTTCATTATTAATCTCTAAATTGATATTTTGTTACACTTGTGTTAGACTTAAGTTTTACAATTACAAAATCTTAAAATTTAAATTTAAATATAAAGAAATTAAATAAAAACAGAACTATACACATGTTTGGCCAAATTTGTCCTACAAATATTTGAATATATATAGAATTCCCCTGAGCTAAAATGAATTTATGCATAAACTATTTTGTATAAATTCTTCCAAAGACTTCTCTAAATTATTATTTTTAAGTATGCATAAGCTTATTCTGTTTTATGAAGATGTTGATTTCACCTTTTCTTTTTCTTTTTCTCACAAAAATGATAATGGAAAAAAATTATCCAAACCTACTCTAAATATATAATTAAACTTAAATTGAATACAAACAATAACAGTAGGTATATTATAGCATGGGTTTGTCATGAATGATCCAAATCTAATGAACAAAACAAATTAGTAAGAACACATTCATCAATAGAAAACAAATGCACCCAAATCCCATTCTGAATTTAAAGATTCCTAAGGTATAGGCATATTGATATTAGAGTTCTGCAAATAACTAGCATAATAATTCCACCAAATATACAGGGAATTAATGAAAATGTAGGCTAAGTTTGAAATGAATGAGGATTCTTGTGTTAGCAACAAAATACTTGTATAGTATCTTGCAATCACAAGATTTTCAACTTTCATCAAATTATGTCCTGATATAACAAAACTATATTATTTCATGTCCTCATCACATTATTAAATGAGGAAACTTATATAAAAATAGAGAACCAAAACCTATTGAGATAATAATCCTACAACCAAACCTCTGCAGAAAACAAACAGTTTTGTGATGTCTACTGAACCAAATGAACATCTAAAGAAAAATGTAGTCAAGGAAGAAAGATCCAAGTCATGTAATCTTGGTCTTGAGCCTATTGAACTCCTACCCAACGAGCGTAATCCACCCACCTGTCAATGAAAATCACAGAACATGAACAAGTAACAAGCAAAACTCTTTTAAAAAGTAATCAGAAAAAGGCATGAATTTCTTACAATAGTGAACCCAAATACGTATTGCCAGTTCTCACAGCAAAACAAAGTGCACTAAGAATTAGCTTGTGCTGGTGCAGCAAAGGTTCCAAAAGCCTCTGTTCAAAAATTCCAGCAACTACTTGATACCTGTCAGCAAGATCAGATTCTAAGTAAACGTTTTAAACAACAGTTCATATGCAATTACTGCAGAGGAATGAACATGTTAGAGCATTTTTCTAATGGGATAAAAGAAATAATAATGATAACAGACTTTTTTATACGGCAAAAGATAACAGTTTATAAAAGTGAACTTTCTTTAGAAAATTATGCAAAAACCACCTAGAATCATCTGCATTTTGTAACATCTTTTAACTTTTCCAGTACCTTTATTAGTCCATTAGATGCAGATTATCATATAAAAAATATTTAAAACAGGATCAGAGAATGGAGAAGCCCCTTCTCTCCAAACAACTCATCATGATATATTGAGATGCTTGACCATAATCTGATGACAATGAGTTAACATTATGAACAATGACAAACAACTGATGTAAATTATTTAACTATGGTTAGGTAGCCCTCACATTATAGTAATATCGATGGTATTTTATCACATTGATTTATAAATTATTCCTTTAGTAGAGAAATCACTTTTCTAAATGTTGTAGTAACAATTCAATTAACATTGAGTGGAAAATCCAGATAAAGCAAGCTCGAAGCAAAAGCCACATCCTCAAATCAATTGTAGACTCAATATGATGATTGCCAAAATTACATCATTCTTTTTTACCTGAGGTTGCTGGAAATAGACATATAGACACCATAGGCAGCACTGGTAGATAAAATGGGAACATTTTCGATTTCTCCTTCAGAAGAATTTTTAACTGCCTTCTTTGCATTGATTAAGGCATTTGTCATAGCAGTCCCAACCTGAAGGAATACAAAATGGAGTATATATGTTAGGGTGTGAAGTTCACATGTAGAACATTGAAGTCAAAACCAATTGGCAGGAAGGTTGTGATATACAACATGGATCCATGGAACATTTTAGACCATTCACGAATCAGCATCATAGACAAACTGAACCCAGAGAAAAAATGTACCATACCAGAACTATTCACAGTGCCTATGAGAAACATCAAAAATGATTTTTCATGCTAGAATTTCTGCAGTGCTAGCTCTAACTAGGATCATACTCAATACTCCAAGGAAAACATTAAGACTAAACTCCTTCTCAAACTCTCAAGAAGTCAAGTTCTATAGAAGGTAAATGAGAAGATCAACTCAGTTGCCAAATCATGAGTCCCATCAGTTCTGGTGATGGTTAAGGAATAAATATCCCGAAATTCTCATAAAACATGCCGGGAAAAGAAGATCAATGATGCAACAAAATTATAAGCAAAAGCTTCTCGAGGGAAGACAAGAACTAACCAGTGAAGAAGCAGTACCAACAGCAAAAAGCTTAGACCCATTACGCTGTGCAAGGTAACAACATTATATACAGAAATTAGTCACGGGAAACGAAAGGGGCAACATTGGATTCAAATTGCAAGATAAACAACACAGAAGTTACCAAATTGAAGTACATACCACGATTGCACCAATCCTCTGTATCAAGGAATATGATGTTCCAGAGAGAGCAACCTGATGAAGGACATTAGGAACATGAGATGAGATGCATAAACACCAACCTTTGATAGCGAAACTATGAAAGCAATCAAAACCCATTGGATATATTAATAAAAACCTGAAAAGCATTATCTGGGCAGCCATGGAAAAACTTAGCAATAGGCCCTGCAGTGCCTGCGAGTGGTGGTCTAAGCGCAACAGTAGGCGCAGGAAGATAAACCAGCATGAAATCTGCAATGATGGCCATCGCCTAAGAACAAAACAATACAAGCAAAAAGGGATGTTACACCGCAAACTTCAATACAAATTTCACACACACCAACACAGCATTTTTTCTTGCATGTAGAATCACAAGAATCAATAGAGAAAGAAAAACAGTACCACATCGGCGAAGACAATTTCGAGCTCGTTGAAAAAGTTTTCTCTCCTTCGGTCGTACTCAGCAGCAGTCTAAACAAACACACCTTGAATTTATACGGCAGAATTGATGTTGGAAGTGTGAATGGAGAGAAGAGAAGGAGAGAGAACAGAAACCTTGGTGAAGACGCCAACGCCGCACTCCATGGCGACTTTCGCGAGGAACAGATCATCGGCGAGGAGACGCTCTCTGAAACCGGGGAACTGAAGCAGCCACCGGAAGAACGCCGACTTCTCCAGCTCAAAAAACCGCGTCATCACCGCCGCCGGAATCTTGCCCTCCTTTACCGCCGCCGCCAAATCCGCCGGCACGCTCTCCAACGCCCTCCCCGCCTCCGCCACCACCATCAAGGCCTCGTTCTTTCCTCCTTCATTGCCGTGCTCGTCGTCACCTCCCCCGCCATGACCCCCGTGTCCTCCGGAAGATCCGCCGCCAAAGCCGCCGCCAGTTGAGCGAAGAGGAAAAAAGCGATCTGCGGCGCGAGGGAGGCGGAAGCTGATGGAGGAAGAGAGGGAAAGGGAAGGAATGGATTTAGAAGAAGAAAGTGAAGATGAAGAGGAAGAGGGTGGCGTGAAGAAGGAGAGAGCAATCGACATTGTTGTGCGTTGAGTTCCTTTGCTTCTTCTTCTTCCTTCTTCCCCTTAGAAACAGAAACAGAGGAAGGAGTGATGAATACTAGGTATGTTTGTGTTCACTTTAGTTGTTCACTTTTGTTGTTGATGTTTTTGGCGTTCGACTCAATCAATTTTATATTGCGACAAATTTATTGTTCGCTTCGCTTCTCCGTTTGCACTTCAAGAAGGCGACGGGCGTTACTTCTTAGGTTTTCTGTTTTCTATTCCCACGTCATCAATTCTTTTATTTTTAATCATTTCCAAAATTATTTTTACTTTTTTAAAATTATATAAATCTTTCTCTGCTTCGGCCCAATAATGCAGGCTGGCCCATCTTCTTTCGGCCCATTTTGCAAATAAGGACATATTTTATAAAAATTATTAAATATTTGACTGTAGTTTTTTCTATGGGGCCTGATTTATTTAACATTGATACTCAATTATTCCATAAATTATAAAATGAAGGATCATTGGCTTTTGAACGATGTAAAAAATTATTCTTTTCACACAACTTTTTTTGCCACTGAGTCATCATCATTCTACGAATTTATTCATCCTCTTTATTTAATTTAAATTAGTTTTTAAATATTATACTTTTCCTTTAAAAAATCTTCTAACAACGTTTACGAGCATATGATAAAAAATAAAAAAAAGTATTTCTTATTAAACTTTTTCTCTTTCTGTTTAATGTGTTGTGGTTTTCGATGTCGAGAGAATGTTGTTATCGACAGTAAAATTAGTATTCAATATAAAATAATTGAATGTAATAAATATTTAATAAATAATAAATTTAATGTAGATTAATCTATTTATATGAGTGAGTTAGATTTTTATATTCATAGATTTATATTATCATAATCTTTTACTATTAAATTTTTTATATTATGTATAATTTTGTCTTTAATTCTCTTTTTATTTAAAATATTAAAATAAAATTTAGTTAATATATTTATTTCTGAACAAAATATATCGACTTATATGGTTAACATATAATTAGAACATTAATTACATAAAAACCACTCAATGGTTATGCCATATTCCCACTTATTTCGTCAGAAAAAAAAATCATAATTATTCAATAAATTATTAAATGGAACGCATATTTGACTTTTCCATAATGTTACACATTATTCTTTTCCATGTATTCGATTCGTCTATTTAAGGATGTTGTGGTTCTCTTTAGATTGAAAATGAAATAAAAATAAAAATAATATAATAATATTTGATGATTGTGATCTCACTTTTAGTCAATATTTGAAAATAATATTGAATTTAATCAAATTCAACTGATTTTAGTTATTCGAATTTAGTTGGTTATTTTGATCTTTAGCTTTCTTTTTGGGAGGGTTAATGGACACTATTTTTTAGCCAACAAAAATGAATTAAATAAAAGTAAAATACATAATAAATAAAGTTTATTTTGTGAAGTAAAAGAATTTTACTGTCCACCAGTTAGAAGTTATTTCAAGTATTACTTGCAAAATAATTACTACAAAAATCAATTCACCTTTGTTAATGAAAATTAATAGACTTGTTATAAATGACAATCTATAATTAAATAATACTGTAAAAAAAATTATTGTGTAAGTATATTTTAAAATATTAAATATATTTCCTTAACTATCAAGTTTCATTGTCTTATTTTGATTATATAGAAGTACTATCACACGTGAGAACTAAGTTAAATAGATATTTTTTTGTTAAACTAGATACATAATATTCAATTACATAAAGAACCCATAAATTAAGGTAAAAAATAATTATTTTTAGAACATTATCGATCAAGAAATCAATAAATTAGTTTCCTTACTTAAGAATTTTATATGTCCCATGTAATAGTAAAATGACTGTGGAAATTGCACCAAAATTCCTAGAGAGTCAGTGAAAATCATTAAATCACAAATTAAAAGTTAAATTACTTGAAATAATTAATACTATATCTCAATTGATAAGACGGACGAAATTTCAAAAATATTTACAAATAAAACTAAAGAAGATACTGTGTTTATATAATGCTATTTTCTAGTTAGGAGGATTTATTATTTTAAAAATATAGAAATAAAGTTTTACACATAAAAAAAATCTTCAATTTAAAATCTCGTGTTTATAGGTTTTAGATTAAAATAATATTTTTATTGACAAAAACTATTTAAGAAACTTTCATTAAAAATGATACAACATACCGACAAAATTATTGAATAGCTTCAATTAACTATTAAATTAAAAAATTTTAGTTTTGTATGCCAGTGTAGTTTGATTTAGTATGTATTATCAATATATATATATATATATATATATATATATATATATATATTGATAATACATACTGATCCTGCCAACTACTCGAGCGTGGTGGAATGACTTTGCTGTGTTTCTTCCCCGTCCACGCAGCGATGTCTTCCTGTCGGGAGCCTTTGAAACCTTCTCTAGGAGCTTCAAAGGCGACCTGCAAAACACACAGACGGCGCCTCTAGCGGCCGTTTGTGCTCCGACGCTCAAGTTAGATCACAGAATCACCAAAAAAGAAAGCTAGTCTCTCTGTGAAAGTTCTCTCAAAGAACTCTCTCTTCTTAGAAAAAACTCTGGTGTGTGTGTCCAAAAAGTCCCTTTTTCAGTCTCACTCTGACTCCCTTTTATCCTTCTCTCGGTGACGTGCTCAACAGGGCTCTGTTGTGCCTCTGGCGTGTGTCAGAACCCTGCTGTGCTTTCCTGTCACTACCTGCCTTCAGAGTCAGTGAGACTTGAGAGTCTGTGCCTGCCTGTGGGAGTCTGTGCGTGCCGTGCTAGGTTGCGTGAGACTGTTCCCATAGCGTGCGGAATGCACCTTCATCTGGGCCGCGCCCTTCTCAGATGATGACACGTGGGGGCATGCAACTCACATCTAACCCTACACGTGTCACTAAGTGAAGGGCTCTGGCACTTCTCTTTGTGAGTCCAAGTTATTCCCTTGCAGAATGACTTAGACTCTTCTTCTATCTGGGTACATCATGCGCCCGCAGGAGAGTGCCAGGTGTGGCTGGTCCAGACACACTCACCAAACACTGCTCTTTGCGTAAGCGGCTTACCCTTCATGGAGTCGCGCACGTAATGGGTTGAGGGAGTAACCAATCACTGATTGGCTTACTGGCTCCCTCAGGCCACCCTCGTGCACGATGCTCATGCGGGGTTTATGCGTACGCTCTCGCTGAAAACCTTGGTCCCAGTTTAACTACGTGTAACACGAAACCCCGATGAGTATATACCTGTAGACTGATCGGTGCTCTAGCGCTTCTCGCGCTCTGCCCTCAGGTGTTCATCTGGTAACTCTATTTGTCGGTGGCCATTTGGTCACTGACCGCTGACCACCGATGACCTCTCATGATCTCTCTTCCACTCGATCTGCTGGTGGCCACTTTGGTTACTGACCACCGATCACCTTTCGTGGTCTCTGTGCCACCTGATCTGCCGGGGGCACTTGGTTACTGACCACCGATGACCTCTCATGATCTCTCTTCCACTCGATCTGCTGGTGGCCACTTTGGTTACTGACCACCGATCACCTTCCCCTGATTTATCTGTCACCCCGATCCACGTGTCGACCTATGAGCGGGCCACGTGGTTCCCCTCTGCTGACGTCATCGATGACCGATGACCGATGACCGATGACCGATGACCGATCGGATCACAAGCCCCCTAGTCTCGAGCTGTGAACTCGTTCTCAGCGAAGAGACTAAGTGGTCGCGCCCCGGGTCCACGTGGCAAGTGGGGCCACGTCACGTGCCACCTCACGTGCTGCCTCTTCTTTCCTCACGTGCAGCCTTTTAACGTTTCAACTTCCTCCCTTGATCTCGCGACACGTGGACGCATCAAGCGGTCAACGTGGAATGTCGCTAACGCTTCCCTCTTTTCAAATAGGCGCGGGCTTCACTGTTCCTTCATTTTCTTCACTCAACTCTCAGACTTTCTGTGAACCCTCTCTCTGCGCTTCCATCCTTCTTCCAGCTATCTACCTTCAAGACCCTTCGCGATCATTTAAAGGTATGGTTTTTCTTCTTCCTTGTTTCATTTAGGTCATTTCTATCCATTGCATTCATCCCCTGTTTTTCCTCTTCTCAACCCGCGCTAGGGTTTTCACGTTCCTTGCTTCACTTCCTGCTACTCCCTCTTCCTCTCTTTTACCTGGGCATTTCTTCCTCATTCCCCTTCTCTGTTTTCACCGAACCATTCATCACTCCCTCTTTTTCTATTTCTGACTTTTCGTTTTCCTCCATTGCAGCTGTCTCTCGATGGCTCGCTTGAAGCAGACCGCTCGCGTCATTGCTTCATCTTCTGGTGCACAGCCTTCCGCGAGTGCACCAGCTTCGCCACCCCCTAGTGCTACCTCCTACCACGACAACGCCAGGGTCTACAGCTGGGCTCCCCTGGCGTTGCTTGCCGAGACGTCCACCCAACTGCCCCAAGGTCACCTCAAATCCCTGTTGAACAATAACCCTGATGAGCCCTCCTGCGCCATCGACAGGGAGAACGACTTTAACATCCAAGTACACATCCCTCCGCGAGGGATGCCTATCTGCGTGGATGACAGGGCCACCAATGAGGTGCCCTTCACCTTCATCTACTCCGCTATTTTCAAGGGATTGAAGCTGCGGCTGCCCTTCACTTTCTTCGAGAAGGAGTTGATGACAAAGCTCAACGTCGCGCCCTGCCAGCTCCACCCGAATGCCTGGGCCTTTGTTCGGGCGTTCCAAATCCTTTACAATTATTTCGGGCTCCCTGCCTCCGTGGACGTATTTCTCCACTTCTTTGAAGCGAAGAACCTTGGGGATAGGTCTTGGGTGAGCTTGAACGGGGTTGTTAGACGGGTGCTCTTGGGCCTGTACCAGCAATCCTTCAAAGACTGGAAAGGCAGGTTCTACATGATCTCTGCCACCCCTCAAATTCCAACGTTACTGGAGGGGTACCCCCTCTACTGGGTCCCTGGGGTTGAGTTCAAAAAACCCCGGGGTCTTGACGCTATGGCCCCCTTTGAACGTGAGATGTGCGGGTTGTTCCTGGGGGCCAAGTATAACTCCGCTCGCCTCATCAAGGAGCAAAATGCCAGAGCAGACCTGCTAGCCAAGCTGGCCAGCTCAGGCAAAGGGGGGAAGCAGAGGACTGTCATTCAGGAGACCTTGAAGGTACCACGAGGGTTCGTGTCAGACAACCAGGTACTTCAAGTGTACAAATCAATGGAGCGCCTGACGATCGGTCATCGGTCGTTAACTCAAGAAACGCTGAGAGCGCCGAGGGTGAGAGCGCGACCGTCGGAGACCGATGAGTCGATGGAGGTCTGCGCGATGAAGTAGCTAGACACGTGGATAACACCGTACCAGTTGTACTTAGAAGACGGTGTGCTTCCACTTGATGAGGCAGAGGCGAAAAGGATAAAGAGAAGCTCGAGTAAGTTTACTCTGATTGATGGAAACCTCTTTAGATTTGGATTTTCTCACCCAGTGCAGGCCTGCGTGTACGACGAGCAATGCACCAGACTTATGTTTGAGCTACACGAAGGGGTGTGCGGAAGCCATGTGGGGGATCGCACTTTGACAAGTAGGATACTCCGCGCAGGGTACTACTGGCCGAAGCTGAAGGAGGATTGCGTGAGGTTTGCTCAGCGTTGCAGACGGTGCCAACTCCACGCAGACTGGCATAAGGCACCCCCTGAGGAGTTGAGATCCATCCGTAGCCCGTGGCCATTCCACACATGGAGGATCGACATCCTAGGACCTTTTCACCTGGCGATAAGGCAGATGAAGTTCCTCATCGTGGCCATCGAGTACTTCACCAAATGGGTGGAGGCAGAACCAGTTGCGCACATCACCGCACAGAAAGTCCAACACTTCGCCTGGAAGAACATAGTCTGTCGCTTCGGAGTACCCAAGAGGTTGGTGTCCGACAATGGCACCCAGTTCACGAGTCATCAGCTGAGGAAGATGTG
Organism: Phaseolus vulgaris; assembly: GCF_000499845.2. Lineage (NCBI taxonomy): Eukaryota > Viridiplantae > Streptophyta > Magnoliopsida > Fabales > Fabaceae > Phaseolus > Phaseolus vulgaris. The sequence goes on along the minus strand of NC_023749.2, from coordinate 1,773,029 downwards.
CGAGGAGTTAAAGATACAGCAAGTTTTCGCCTCAGTAGAACACCCGCAGACAAATGGACAGGTAGAATCGGCCAACCGAGTACTGCTCAGGGGGCTGAAGCGAAGGCTGGACAAGGCTGAAGGAAGCTGGGTTGAGGAGGTCCCCAGAATTGTATGGTCTTACCATACCACCCCACAGTCCAGCACCCGCGAGACGCCCTTCAGCCTCGTCTACGGAACGAATGCCATGATCCCTGTGGAAATACAGGAGAGCTCCCCCAGATTTTTGAATTTCATCGCTGAGGAATCCAACGAAGAGCGAAAGGTAAATCTCAACCTACTGGAAGAAGTGCGAGAAGAAGCCAGAGTCAGTGCTGAAGCTGTGAAAAGAAGAGTAGAACGGAGGCACAACTCTAAGGTGAGGTTCAGGCGCTTCCAGGAGGGTGATCTGGTGATGAGAAAGGCGCACCAGAATGAGATGGAGAACAAGTTGTTCCCGAAGTGGACAGACCCTTACAGGGTAGTCGAGGCATTGGAAAATGGAGCTTATCGCTTAGAGACCCTGCAGGGAGGAGCGATCCCCAAAACGTGGAACGCCACCCATTTAAAATTTTATTTCAGTTAAAATTGTAAAATAGTTGCATTCTCGCGCCAAAGATACATGTATATAGTAAAAACAGTCGAACAGATAAGGGGGCACTCTTTTCCCTGAGGGGGGTTTTTGATGAGGCTACCCAATGAAAGGACTCTCAGTATATCAAGTGTGTAAAAATATTAAAGTTAAAAACCTCCTTGGCCCAGGCGCAAGTGCAGGTGATCGGTTGGGTGGTGACCTTGGGAAAGGCAAGAGGGGTAAGCGAGAAACACTTTTCTTTCCCCAAGACAAGACACCACCTCGAGCAATCGATGTCAGAGTCCTATATGCATTTGACGCTAGAGCGACAGAGAAGTTACGTGAAGACCAAAGCACGATGACTGATGAGTCGTCGGTATTTAACTAGGTGGTAAGTGCCTGGTTTATGGGAGTATTTTTTTTCCAAAGAAGTTCTTACACAACAAGCTAGCAGGCAAGCTATGCCTTGCCAGTCACCCAGTACAAAGCAGCGCACAAGAACTGTTAAAGACAAAGCTTAAGATCGCGCTACACCTAAGTTAACTAACAGTTAGTCGTGTGCACAAAAGAAAGGTGGGGCTCGAGAAAAGACAAGAGAAGAAGCTCATAGCTGAAATGAGTATATATTCATAAACAAGTCTTATACAAATTTTGTGTATTAGTAAAGGTGTGCAGAAGTTAAAAATCTACAAAGGGAGGAGAGATTAAGGGGCAGGAGGGAGGAGCTTTTCGTCTACCACTTCGTGAAAGAGGCTGAACTGCGAAAGGTCCAGGGCTGGGAGGACGCATCGGATTTGCTCGAGTGCTATCTCGAATCAGTCAATAAGGGCGTCAGCACCCACGTTCATCAGATCAGCTTTCGCCGCCTCCGCAGCATCTCTCTTAGTGGTAAGGGCAGCAAGGGAGGAGGCAGCTTCAGACAGTTTGCCCACTGCCTCCACAAGCTTCTTCTCACCAACAGCAGGTGCTTCCTTGGTGGACTCAAGCTCCCCCGCTAGTTGAGAATTCTGTTGGCGTAGGGAGGAGTTCTCGGTCCGTAGCTCCGCCACCTCGCATTCCAAAGGACCGACAGTCTGCTCCATCAAGATCTCCATCTCGATGGTCTCTTGGACCTGCGCCAGGAACTCCCCCCTAGCCTTTTCCACCATGCCCCGCATCAGCTCCACGGGCCCTTGAGCGGCTTCGAGGTCACTTCGCAGTGACTCCTTGTCGTGCTCAAGCTCCTTCACCCTCTTTTCCAGGACTATTTGTTTGCGATGCTGGGTGGAAAATTTCAGAGAGAGCACCATCTGCTTGATAAGGTGCACGTCCACCTCATCTCCACTCCAGTCGACAAGCTCCCGGTTGCTGATGAACTGACGAACCAAGGAGATGATCCTGCTGAAGTTCTCATGGCTAACCCCAGAGGCGCTTGGACGCGAGCTGGATCCACCATGTTCAGCGTTTGCAGTAGAAGTTGGTAGTAGAGGTGGGAGACCCCCAAGTCCAGCAGAAGCACCCCTAGCAGGATGAGCAGATGAACCAGGTGATTGGCCTGCTGGGGGGAAAGATGGCGGTTGAGAAGAGGCGAGGTGTGTGGGCTCTGAGTCAGGATAAGTAGAGGGAGGAGGGGGTGAACCTTCCTCTACCTCCACCACCTCGATCTCCCCAGGCTGGAGAGACGAAGTCCCCTCGACCACTGGCCTTCTCCTCTGGCGGTGAATGAGAGGAGAGCCAGAGCTTTCCTCTTCAGCTGAGGCAGCAGCGGCAGTGGCAAGTGAAGTGGAAGCCTTCACCAGTCTTCTTCTTTTCCTCCCTTGCTCGGGGCCTTCAGCTGGCGCGACCGAGAGTGGAGGGGCTGCAATTGGCTCAGTGGTAGAAGAGGAGGAGCCAGTTCCCTTGGTTGCCCGACGCTTGGCAAGCTCCAACAAGGCTAGCTTTCTGTCTTTCCCTGACATTGAATCTGCATAGGCAAGAAAAGGAAAAGTTAGATGGCTAAGCTACCAAGCAAGTCAAAACATATGCAAGTATGCATGAGAGGGTGCAAGTATCTTAAGAAGTTGAAGAGAAAGAGCTACCTATGTACTTTTTCAGGGCCACCACATCAAATTCCTCCTTGATGAGGCGAGCAGAGTTATACTTGGCCCCCAGGAACAACCTGCACATCTCACGTTCAAAGGGGGCCATAGCGTCAAGACCCCGGAGTTTTTTGAACTCAACCCCAGGGACCCAGTAGAGGGGGTACCCCTCCAGTAACGTTGGAATTTGAGAGGTGGCAGAGATCATGTAGAACCTGCCTTTCCAGTCTTTGAAGGATTGCTGGTACAGGCCCAAGAGCACCCGTCCAACAACCCCGTTCAAGCTCACCCAAGACCTATCCCCAAGGTTCTTCGCTTCAAAGAAGTGGAGAAATACATCCACGGAGGCAGGGAGCCCGAAATAATTGCAAAGGATTTGGAACGCCCGAACAAAGGCCCAGGCGTTCGGGTGGAGCTGGCAGGGCGCGACGTTGAGCTCTGTCATCAACTCCTTCTCGAAGAAAGTGAAGGGCAGCCGCAGCTTCAATCTCTTGAAAATAGCGGAGTAGATGAAGGTGAAGGGCACCCCATTGGTAGCCCTGTCATCCACGCAGATAGGCATCCCTCGCGGAGGGATGCGTACTTGGATGTTAAAGTCGTTATTCCTGTCGATGGCGTAGGAGGGCTCATCAGGGTTATTGTTCAACAGGGATTTGAGGTGACCTTGGGGCAGTTGGGTGGACGTCTCGGCAAGCAACGCCAGGGGAGCCCAGCTGTAGACCCTGGCGTTGTCGTGGTAGGAGGTAGCACTAGGGGATGGCGAAGCTGGTGCACTCGCGGAAGGCTGTGCACCAGAAGATGAAGCAATGACGCGAGCGGTCTGCTTCAAGCGAGCCATCGAGAGACAGCTGCAATGGAGGAAAACGAAAAGTCAGAAATAGAAAAGGAGGGAGTGATGAATGGTTCGGTGAAAACAGAGAAGGGGAATGAGGAAGAAATGCCCAGGTAAAAGAGAGAAAGAGGGAGAGTAGCAGGAAGTGAAGCAAGGAACGTGAAAACCCTAGCGCGGGTTGAGAAGAGGAAAAACAGGGGATGAATGCAATGGATAGAAATGACCTAAATGAAACAAGGAAGAAGAAAAACCATACCTTTAAATGATCGCGAAGGGTCTTGAAGGTAGATAGCTGGAAGAAGGATGGAAGCGCAGAGAGAGGGTTCACAGAAAGTCTGAGAGTTGAGTGAAGAAAATGAAGGAACAGTGAAGCCCGCGCCTATTTGAAAAGAGGGAAGCGTTAGCGACATTCCACGTTGACCGCTTGATGCGTCCACGTGTCGCGAGATCAAGGGAGGAAGTTGAAACGTTAAAAGGCTGCACGTGAGGAAAGAAGAGGCAGCACGTGACGTGGCCCCACTTGCCACGTGGACCCGGGGCGCGACCACTTAGTCTCTTCGCTGAGAACGAGTTCACAGCTCGAGACTAGGGAACTTGTGATCCGATCGGTCATCGGTCATCGGTCATCGATGACGTCAGCAGAGGGGAACCACGTGGCCCGCTCATAGGTCGACACGTGGATCGGGGTGACAGATAAATCAGGGGAAGGTGATCGGTGGTCAGTAACCAAAGTGGCCACCAGCAGATCGAGTGGAAGAGAGATCATGAGAGGTCATCGGTGGTCAGTAACCAAGTGCCCCCGGCAGATCAGGTGGCACAGAGACCACGAAAGGTGATCGGTGGTTAGTAACCAAAGTGGCCACCAGCAGATCGAGTGGAAGAGAGATCATGAGAGGTCATCGGTGGTCAGCGGTCAGTGACCAAATGGCCACCGACAAATAGAGTTACCAGATGAACACCTGAGGGCAGAGCGCGAGAAGCGCTAGAGCACCGATCAGTCTACAGGTATATACTCATCGGGGTTTCGTGTTACACGTAGTTAAACTGGGACCAAGGTTTTCAGCGAGAGCGTACGCATAAACCCCGCATGAGCATCGTGCACGAGGGTGGCCTGAGGGAGCCAGTAAGCCAATCAGTGATTGGTTACTCCCTCAACCCATTACGTGCGCGACTCCATGAAGGGTAAGCCGCTTACGCAAAGAGCAGTGTTTGGTGAGTGTGCCTGGACCAGCCACACCTGGCACTCTCCTGCGGGCGCATGATGTACCCAGATAGAAGAAGAGTCTAAGTCATTTTGCAAGGGAATAACTTGGACTCACAAAGAGAAGTGCCAGAGCCCTTCACTTAGTGACACGTGTAGGGTTAGATGTGAGTTGCATGCCCCCACGTGTCATCATCTGAGAAGGGCGCGGCCCAGATGAAGGTGCATTCCGCACGCTATGGGAACAGTCTCGCGCAACCTAGCACGGCACGTACAGACTCCCACAGGCAGGCACAGACTCTCAAGTCTCACTGACTCTGAAGGCAGGTAGTGACAGGAAAGCACAGCAGGGTTCTGACACACGCCAGAGGCACAACAGAGCCCTGTTGAGCACGTCACCGAGAGAAGGATAAAAGGGAGTCAGAGTGAGACTGAAAAAGGGACTTTTTTGGACACACACACCAGAGTTTTTTCTGAGAAGAGAGAGTTCTTTGAGAGAACTTTCACAGAGAGACTAGCTTTCTTTTTTGGTGGTTCTGTGATCTAACTTGAGCGTCGGAGCACAAACGGCCGCTAGAGGCGCCGTCTGTGTGTTTTGCAGGTCGCGTTTGGAGCTCCTAGAGAAGGTTCTAAAGGCTCCCGACAGGAAGACATCGCTGCGTGGACGGGGAAGAAACACAGCAAAGCCATTCCACCACGCTCGAGTAGTTGGCAGGATCAGTATGTATTATCAATATATATATATATATATACATATATATGTATATAATAAACATTATTTTAAGAATTTTCAATTTATTTAGTTGAAATTAGCATGCATTATTCGAAAAAATTACAAAAAAGTGTAATTTAATCTAAATAACTTAAATGGACAATCTATAAAAAAAATTACACAAATAGGGTAGTAGTCACCTATGATTTTCAATTTTAAAACAGTGACAAATTTAAAATAGTGAACTTGTACCCACTTAACAGCTTTGTTCTAAATCATAATTAATTTTTATAAAAATAAAAATATTTATGTAATAAATTTAAAATTGTATAAAATTGTATTTTATGTTATATAATTTCAAAGTTAAGATTTAATTAGTTTTTAAATTATCATATATTTAAAATATTAATTACAATTTTACTATAAAATTCATAGTTTAAAATAATTAAATAATATATTTATTTGTAATTGTAATATATATTATTTAAAAATATATTATATATTGAACATTTATATAAAAATTTTGCGGACCAAATTACACGTAATTTTTCATGCAGTTCCCACTAAATTTCTTGAGTACCAAATCAAGATTGAAATGAAGGTAAGATAGAATATGAGAAACATGGTGTCATCATTACAGATGAATCTGATACATTTTGGTGTTATTTTGTAGGATTTTTCAAAGATAAAACATATGTATACTAATTCTCAAACATAGCTTTCATCAAATTAATAATAATGTTTCTTATTTACTTATACCGTAAACAATTGAAAAACAAGAAAATAGAGTATAGAGAGTGATTGAAAGTGAATGTTATTTTATTTTATATATAAGATTTAGTGTAAAAATGTGTAAGAATATACTATTTCTGTTGTCTTAAAATATAAAACTAAGGAAAAAAAATGAGAAGAGTCATATAAAAATTTTACATTAATATTAATTTAAAAAATTAAAAAATAATTTATATAAAATAACAAAATACTTCATTGTATTAATAAAATGATATATATTAAAAAAAATTGTATAAAAAAAAACGATTATAAAGATAAATCCCAGTTATAAATTCTTAACACATGTTTCTCAAACAAACTTCCTTCAAAACCATATTCTCACATTTTCATCCGTAATTAGAATCCTATTACATTATGCTTCTAATCTTCTTGTTAATTTTAGACTCTAATTTCCATACACTTTCACAATAACAAGCTGCTAATTACAAATTTTTGTTGGCTGTGTAAAAAAAACACACTTTTAAAATAATTATTATCAAATTAACAATGTATTATACCTAACAATTTACAAACACAACTTATTATGCTGGTATAAAAAATAACTATTCACTCTTAATTTTTATAATTAAAAATTAAAGTTTGATTTGGAATGTCATCAAATTTGGGTACAACATGCTCCAGCATTTCTCAGTGGGTCATCATGAGGGTGGAAGAAATTGGTGCCTATCTAATATCTAATGTTTATGCATGGACCACTTATTTTGTCCTTATTCATTAGAGGAAACGTATTTTTATTTTTTTATTTATTTTGTGCAGACATTTACCACAATTTTCCCTTTAGTTAAATAAAAAAGAAATCCCTAATTCAAAAGAAAATATTTTTTTCAATATTTCTTTATTTTCTACTTATTTGAAACAAGTCACCTTTTTATACCTATTTCTTTTTCTAATTTTCTTTTTAAATAAATTAAAACATAACAAGTCACTTTTAGCAGTTGAGTTTGATCAATCCATTTTATCACTTAAATATATATATATGTAACATAAACAATGCTACATAAACACTGATAGGATACAAACAAGGAGATGGTACAACATGAATGCGGACACAAACATAAAGATCCGTATAATTTCTAAAATGTCAACACGAATCTATATATTATATAATTATGAATTATATACATTAACAAAAAAAATTTATGTGTACAAGTATGTTTTGTTTATTTTTTAATAGAAAGATGTTTCTAATGACTGGTTCAAAAGGATTTGTTTCTTATTTTTATAATCATAATAAAAATTTATATAATAAGTTAATATTTTTAGAAAATTAATGTATTTTTTTTAAATTATATTATAAATTATTAAAAATTTAAAATACTTTTTGAATAAAACACTTTATCAATACATATTTTACAAGTGGTACTTGTAAGCATGTCTCACACGTTAACGCTCTTAAATGGTTGTCCCAACCTCATAGGTTAAATACCATAAATCTATTTAGTTAAATTCACACAACTATATAAAATAAAACAAAAATTAGAATCTAAGAAAAGATGAAAAATTTACTTTTTGTGTACTTCAATTTTTTCTTCAACTTTTTTAATTCCAAATCAACTTTCAGTTTTTCTTGAATTTTTTTTAAGGAAGTACAATTTTTTATATAAACACATTACAACTTCTAATATTATTATTTTAATACCTTTTTTATATTATTTAATTACAAATTTACTCTTTAATATATATTTATTTATAAACCTATGCATACTAAGTGGTTTCTAATGGCTGAGGAGAGAGGTGGTTGTCCAACACTTGCTGGAGATGGTGGGTCATGTCCGGTGGATGAGCCTCCAATCTGGGGCGCTCCGGCAGAACCCACCGCCCATCGCCGCCCCTCACCATCCCCTTGTTCTCGTCCTGCCGCCAGTGCGGCGGAACGCCGTACTCACTCTTGAGAAAGTCACAGCTCTTGTTAACAAGCGCTATGTCTCGCTTAGACGCCAAACAGAACCTCTTCCCCTTCCCATGGTAGCCATCAAGCAGGTGCAGGTGCACCTCCAAGTTGTGCGCACTCACCAGATCCATGCTCCCCTTCACAAACGGACTCTCTGTGTGATCCAACGCGATCTCCCTCCCCACGTGCGCATAGCTCCACGGAAACGACAGCGTATCCTCTATGTACTTCTGAAACCGAAACTTCTCGTTCGTTATTATCCCCGGCACGGTGGGCACCACATCGTGCACGTTCACCACCCTCAGCACCTTCACTCCGAGCTCCTCGCACCGCTCCTTGAACTTCAAGTTCCCAACCCTGGGCCCCGCAAACGAGAACACCGTCACCGGAACACGTTCGCCGCCGTCGTCCACCACGTTTAAGCGGACCTCAGCTATGTCGTACGCGCTCAGAACGGCCAAGGCAGCACCCAGACTGTGCCCTGTGATGGTGATGCTTATCTCTTCGTCTTTGTAGTAGTTGAGAAGACGCTTAACCTCTGAGAGCACTTGTTCGCGAGCGGAGAAAGAGCAATAGGTGCAGGAGTCTTCTTTTTTTGTGTACAATTCGTGGAATCCAGATTCTACCTTCATTTCATAAATATAAACCAAAGGATGATCTATGTACACTCACACTAATACGAAAGAGATGTATATATATTATATAATTATAAATTATATAAATTTATAATAAAAATTTTATGTGTATAAATATGTTTCGGATTTTTTTTAGTAAAATGATATTTTTTAGGACTGCTTCAAAATAATTTGTTCTTTATTTTTATAATTATTTTATAAAAGTTTTCATGTTAGGAATCACTATGCAACTTAAATCTCAGTTAGATGGAGACCTCAATTAATAACAATCATTTGCCATCCCATGAAAAAAATATTATTAAGAAAATACAAAAATATGAGAACTAGACCAAAACTCATATGTTAACAAAAATGATGCATAGGTAGACTATACTACTGCTGATCAAAAAAAAAAAATGTAGACTATACTACCTATTCATAAAGAATTCTAATAACAGACTAAATGAAAGTCTATTATACCAGAAAATTTATACAATAAGTTTGAATTTTTAGAAAATTAATGATTTAAAAAAAAAATTGTGTTAGAATTATACTAGAGTTGTCAAAAATTCAACAAATATTTTTTGAATTGGACAATTCACTAATATTGTCTTTAAGAGGAATTCGAAATCTCGTAAAGATGATCTAACTCGTATACATACCAACTGCTTGTTAAAAGAAAGACCCAATAACCTTGTGAAAACCATCTAATTCAAAACCAACGAAAACACCAAAACATAATAGACTTTAAATGAAAAACAAACACGTTATTGGGTCTTTCTTTTATGTATACGAGTGAAATGAAGGCACATGAAGATCAAGAAACTAGTCCATCAAGAAACTAGTTCGAAAAGAAAAAAGAAACAAATGAAAAATAAGAAGTGATCCTGATTGTACCTTGATGGTTTGGTCTCTGGAGAAGAACGCGGGACGAAGAATGTCCTTGAGGTCGTGGATCCATTCGACGTAGGTTACTGTTCCGCGCCATGCAATCAGGATGTCGCGGCGGCCGAGGTGTTTGATGTGTTCCTTGTCGGTGATGACGGCGACGTAGCCCATCCAGTTGGCGTGCGGGCTCCAGACGGCGGCGAGGTTGGACTTCTGGAAGAAGTTGGGGAGGTTGATGTTGGAGGTGGCGTAGAGGTAGCGTGTGATGGTGTAGCCTGCGTGGGGAATGTTGAGTTGGTGGAAGAAGTGTGAGGGATGGTACTTGCAGGTTCCGCAGTACTTGGAGTGAGGGTCGAAGTCGAAGGAGTCGTAGCATGCTTGTGCCAGTTCGCCGTACCGGATTATTTCTCTTCGGAGGTTAGGGTTCATGCTTGGCTCTATCAACCCCTTCCAATCGTTCGTGCCTTGGATTTCCCTCCACACTTGGCTCAAGGGAGCTTCAAAGTCACATGTTTCTTGTTCTTTTCCTTGGAGGTGTTCTTGTTTTGGGGTTAGGTTTGAGGTGGAAGAGCATTTGAGGGTTGGTGAGGGTTTGGTTTTGGAAAAGAATGAGAGAGGTGTGGTTGATGTGAAGGAGGTGGTGGTGTGTGGTGTTGAAAGGGGAGGAGATGGGAGGTGGTTGAGGAGAAGAAGAAGAGAAGCCATGAGTGATCTTTGAGGAAGATGAAGTTGAAGAAAGAGTAATGATGATGAGGAAGAAATGAAATGGGTTTTGTTGTTGGTGTGGTGACTTTATTTGAGACAGAGAGGGAGGTCTGTTGTATTGGATATTGCACTAGGGTTAAGGATGAGGTGGTGGGAACAAAAACATTTTGTCATGAAACACATTTTCCTTGTACAATGTTCCACTTATGTATGCTCCATTATAGAATGTTGTGGTCTCCACCACTCTCCTACCATACTTTATTTTTAAGGAAAATCTAACTTTTAACAACTTCTGAAAAACAAGTTTATAATTGTGTTGTTTATAATTGTGATTTTATCAAGTTAATTATAAAATTATTTTATTTCAATGTGTACTCGGATGACCGAGTCACCCATGGCGAGTTGGTCAGGAACTAGATCACTCAATCAATCAACTACGATCACTCAACTAATCAATTACGATTAGGTCACATGACGACGTGTGACCGACCGATCCTTATCGACGAGCCATGAGTTGATCAAGTCAGCAGGGTTAATCCATAGTTAATGATTGTTTAATACAATCCTAAACACGAATCAACCTTCTAATACGGTCCATCAATGAAGGCTCATTAAGGTAATATAAATAACACACATTCCAAAAACTAGGTACGTCATTATCTACAGTACTCTCACACCCGAGTGTTGGAGTGTCTTCTGCAAATACCACCCTGCCTATGGAGCCAAACGACCGAGAGAATGAAGGCGAAACAAGAAACTTGAAGAGCTAGTGACCGACCGAAGGTAGCGGCAGGAGGAATCGTTCTCTAGGCCACAAACCAGTTAGAGAACACACTATAAACATTTTGTTAACTATAATCTGATACATGATAGTTTATATGTCATTATTATAAAAAAAATATTATTTTGACAATTATATAATAAAAGATACTAGATTTACAACTTTGATTTATTAATATAATTTTAAAATTCTTCCATTTAAAAAAAAAGTTCTCTTTAGAGTTTTAATTTAGTGCTATGTCATGAACATATCACCACTCTTTCTTTAGATATAAGTAGGGTTGTAAGTATGAGCTATAACCTTAAAGAAAATTTATTTTTATTTATTAAACTTAAAAAAATTCTCATAATTATGAAGTTAATATAAAAACAATTTGAATTGATTTCTTTAGCAAGGATCGAACCAAATATCCTTTTTATTTTTATAAAAATGAATAGGACGAAATAAACTCTAATAAATATAGGAGCATGTGGTTTTACAATAAAAACAATGCTTTTTACATGAATTATTAATATTAATTTTTTTAACATAATTAAGAATCCTGATAAGTTTAATTTAAGTTATTATCGTTAAATTTATAGTATAATTAAAGACCTACAACTTTAAAGAAGAGAAGTAATTTAAAAATATATATAATTCTATACTCTTCACTATTTTTTTCTGAGTTATCAAGCGGGGTTATTAAAATATTATAAATAACTATAGCTAAGATGCTAAGGTATTTATGGTTCGTTTATTATATACTTATTATTTTACTACATTTTTCATTAATTTCATACTTATTTGTATTATTTTAAACAGACTTTTGTTTCAATCTAGATTTGATGTTCTATGATTTTATTAGACTATAATTACTTAGTTATCAATATTTTCAAAAATTAAGGTTAATAAGTAAATTTGTTTTAAACAAGTGAATGTGAAATGTGAAATGAATCATTACTTATTATAAAATATTTTTATCTTTAATCGATATATTTGTATTCTTTAATCAAATATTATTGTATAAAATATTTTTCAACAATAATAAAATAATCATTCAGAAGAAAACAAGACGAAGACGAAGAACATGACAATAAACAAGTATATCACTATCAACAACTTAATTTACTTGATGATTATAATAAACTCTAATGTTTTGAAAAAACTTTGTTATGCACTACTTATAATTACACATTTATTATGCTTGAATTTTTTCTATTATAGTTGAATTTTATTATGTTTGAATTTTTCCTATTTTAAAATGTTAAAACTTGATAATATATACTTGTTTTAACTTTTACTGTTGACTAATTTATTTAACTCGATGAATTATTATTAGTTTGAATGTGAATTCCATTTTATGGTAATTTTTTATATATTTGTAAATTTTAAGAGATTTTTGAAATTTTCATTATGAATATCATTAATTATTCTTACTTTGAATGAATAAATGTTTAGTAATTTGTAAAAAAAACAATGAAATATAGATAGTTTGCGTGAAAAGCTAAAAAAATTGCGTTACATACAAAATTTATAGGTAAGTATTTACGGATAAAATCCATAAATATGAAATTAAATTCAAATGTACCAATGTATTCATATATAATATAATTCACCTATGGATAAATTCATATATTATTACATATTAATAGAAGGGTGTGTGATATATATTATATTACATATAAATGTTAATGTGAAAATGATCTTATGAAGAATTACTTATAAATAATTTATTTATGATTTTTTCATAAACTATCTACAAATAATTTTATTTTACTTAATGAATTTCTATATTATGTATTATACATACCCCCAATTACAATCAGATACATTCAGACCAATAATCGTTCATTTAATATAATATTTAAAACACATAAATCAAATCATAATTCAGTTATAGATTACTAGAGATTATAAGTTATTATTGTAAAATCTATTTATATCTCATAATAACTATTCAATATTTTTCTTAATGGTCTGTGCACTGGTATGGACCGAACAGTCAATACCCGGCTCGACTCCCACAGTCGGGTCGACCGAATGATACACATCCGTGCATGTCGACCGATACCTTCGGTCCATTAACACTCAATCAAGGTCAGTAAAGCTAAACCATCATTATGAATTAGGTAATACAACTCTAAGTATGACCCACCTCACTAATCTAGCTCAACAAGGTAAGCCCATTAAAATAATATAAATAACGGACATTTTCAAGAAGTAGGTACGTCATTTAATTACTGTACTATGTTATCCAAGTATCGAACACCCGTTGCTGACTTGAGCGTCGGAGTGTCTTCTGTCGGTACCCCCATTCGACATTCCTAAAAAAGTGATCAAGTAACCGAGACCCAAAGAAGTAGCAGAAAGACTGAAATAAGCTGAGGTATAGGTCAACCGCCCAACAGGAAGGAGGAAGACGAAGTGGACAATATCACTCTTCATACTCCTTACCTCACAAATATATATTCTATATACTTATCGACTTGATAGCATTAATGAGTCTTTTAGAGGTGGACTTCTTTCATCCAAAAAAATATCTCTTATCCACCTCAAAATTCTTCAAATTTCATTTTCGGGTAAGAACACGTATAAATTTTAGAAAATAACGCTTTTTTTTAATGATATTAGAATGATGTAGCATGAACTCATCTAGTATATACTGTACTCACACTTAGCTACACCAAACAAATATTTTTTATTAAAAAAGTTAAATTTAAATATTTTTGGTGGAAATTATTTTGACTATTATTTATTTTTAACTTTTTAAGGAAAAATGAAATTTTATGTTAATAAAGAATGTTAGAAAAGAAAAACAATTATAAGAATGAAGAAATTAAGAGAATAAATAAGAAATATAAAAGGATCCAAATGGAAAAAATACAAGTGAACTTTCTTTTGAAGAAGAAAATAATAAAGCAAGAAGTCACATTAAAAAAGAAAAGAAAAAAAGAAATACTATGCAAGAGTGTTATCATAATTGTATAGGTACATGGTAGTGGTCTATTTGTGTGGCCCACTAATTCAATAAGGCAAAAGTGAAGTCAACTAGTGCTTCTGTCATCACTGCTGTGGTCTTCTCTACAACTTTTCTTGCTCTCACTGCATTGGACTGTCATGGCAAAATGCAGAATGTTAACTCCAATTACAGACCCCACCTCAAACATTGGACAAATTGTACATTGTTTTCAAAAGTTGACTTTTACTTAAAAATTTAACAATAAACACTACAAAAAAAATCATGAAATAGAAACTAATATTTAGAAACCAAAATAATTAGTTGCAATAGTAACTAAATTAGATACCATTTTAGAAACTAAACAAAAAATTGGTTTCCAAATTAGTTTCTATTATTTTCTATTATTGTTAAATAGTTTCTAAATTGGTATCTAATTAGCAACCAAGGTTTTAACTACCAAGTATTTAGTTTCTAAATTTGGTCTCTAAAACCTTGGTTGCTAATTAGATACAAATTTAGAAACTATTTAACAATAATAGAAAATAATAGAAACTAATTTAGAAACCAATTTTTTGTTTAGTTTCTAAAATGGTCTCTAATTTAGTTACTATTGCAAGTAATTATTTTGGTCTCTAAAAATTGGTTTTTATTTCATGATTTTCTTATAGTGGAAATGATAGTTTAATGGTTTGTTAGGATAATAAAAACTGTTTTAGTTAATTTCAATCATTCATAATATATAAACATATACAAATTTCATTTCATTTTATAAGTAAGTTTGTAAGAAGAGAGTTTGTAAGGTTGATTTAAAGTTTAAAATTTACTTTTTAAAATTATATTAAAATAATTTCGAGTATATCATAATAAGAATTTTGTTTTTGGTTTCTTATGTCGCTATTAGACCACTTATAAATATATAACATCATTATTACAAGAAAATAACTAAATAAAAATTAATTTTAGAGATCAAAATAATTAATTATTACGTTGACTAAATTAAACATTATTTTATAAATTAAAATAATTATTAATATTTAAATTTGTTTTTATTATTAATAAAATTTTATAAAATAATTTTTAATTTGGTACCAAGATTTTAGTTAATAACTACTAATATTTTAGATTATAAATTAGTCTAAAAAAATTAATAGAAACTAATATAGATACCAAATTAGAAACCATTTTATAAATTTGTATTAATAATAGAAACCATTATAAATATCAATAATTTTTTAATCTTTAAAAAAGTATCTAATTTTAATTTAGTCAAGTGATTAAATATTTTTTTGTCTCTAAATTTAATTGTTAATTTGTCGGTGTAGACCCGATGTACAATTTCTTTTTATAGAGAAAGTGGACCTAAATAGGTCTCCTCGCTTCACTCAAAGTCTCATTTTTTAATTGTTGGTGCTTGGTCGAGATTGACCTGAAAAATGTACTATTTGTTAAGAGCGTATAGTGAAAACTGATTAAAGCGTGTCTTACACCCTTTAGAAAGTTTATTTATAATGTTTAGTTATGAAACTTTGTTGGTGATTGACCGAATCTATCAAATATCAATGTTGACTGATTTATAGGAAAATATATTTGAATAATATCTTTGATAAATTAATATTTTTTACTAAATTGTTAGCTGATTTCTCGAGAGTATTACCCGAATTTGATGGAACATGATCATGATTTGTACAGAATTTTCAAACTGTCATATATATGATAATTGAAATAAAATAATGATAATGTTTTTTTATACTGATTTAATATCTAGAACACACAAAGTAAACATTGAGATCGATTTTGTATATTTTATTTTCGAGTTAAAAGTTGGTTCTTTAATTTATCAACCAGGTTCACTGCATTATCTAAATCTTAATTTCCCATCAAAATCCTAATCCCTCATGTGAATTCAAAGAATGATGAAAAAAAAAGCATCAAGAACCCTATAAAGATAACAAATAATCTTATAAGAAGAAATTTTTTATAAGGATAATGTTTAAATAAAGTGTATGATGTGCATCATCTAAAGTATCTGCATACGACTCTTGTTTTGCTTAGGGCAGGATTTTTTAATCCATACACCAAGCTAATGGGATTTTAAATATTATTATGAACTAACTTTGACCATTTAAGATTCTTTAAAATGCACAATCATGTGGCCACTTCAATGATGTTAGTAGTTTAACAGGGCAACTCATATTTATGTATGAACCAAACAAAAAGGAAAACAATAAACAAATCAAAAAGTCAGCATAGCACATTTTGTTCAACAATGTACAACAGAAAGTTAAAAAACATGTGAGTGTTGATTACTTGAATAAAGTGTGCCATGTAGCGTGTACATTTGAAAATTATAAAATAATCAAAGAATAAAAGTTTCAGTTTTTGACTTAGAAGAATTGCCCTGTTTTGTAGTCAAGATTTTTTATTTTATTTCACAGAATATAGGAACTAATTATTAAGAGATTTTTCTAAAATTTTATCTTAGAATAATAAAATTGTTGAAGGTTGAAGAGTACAATTGTTGTTGTTTTACTCATGGATGATATGAATTCTCTTTTTTAAGTAGAAATCAATAAAGCATAACTTGAAAGCAAGGTGTTTAATTAAGGAAGAGAAGATGAGCAGCAACACAGGAAAAGTGGTGTGTGTGACTGGTGCTTCTGGTTTCATTGCTTCATGGATCATCAAATTCCTTCTCCAACGTGGATACACTGTCAGAGCCACTGTTCGTGACCCATGTAACTCCTCTTTCACCTTGGATTATCAACATACACCAATTCTTGTCATTTTAATTGTTTTACTTATTTGATCATGTTATTAATGGAGTGTATGTGTAATCCTGTTATTGGATGATTTTTTTTACCTTTTACTTCAATTCAATCAGATCAAACTCATCATTTGAACTGTTGCAGACCCATTTGAAAGGGGATTGGTTGAATGTGAAATCAATCCAAAGAAAGAAAAAAGGTCTGAAATTGGAGGATACAAATTGAATGATTGATTTGATGTTTATTGTTCTATGCAGCTAAACGTGAAAGGGTTGAACACTTGCTGAAACTTGATGGAGCAGAAGAGAGGTTACATCTCTTTAAAGCAGATCTTCTTGAAGAAGGATCCTTTGACTCTGCTTTTGAGGGTTGTCATGGTGTTTTTCACACTGCTTCACCGGTTCTTTTAACCATCAACGACCCACAGGTTCATTTCATTGTTCACTTTTCATGAGGAGAAACACATTTTCATCAGATAAAAAGTGCTCTTCTTTCACGAAAGAATTGAAAATCTGATTGGTTTTCTGGTGATTCAGTTTGAATTTATGTTTTTGTTTGTTTCAGAACGAGTTAATTGATCCAGCGCTTAAAGGAACTCTTAACGTTGTTAAATCGTGTGCAAAATCGACATCAGTGAAACGAGTTGTTTTAACTTCCTCAGTTGCTGCGGTTTTATACAATGGAAGACCTCGTACTCCTGAGGTTGTAGTTGATGAGACATGGTTTTCTGATCCAAACATCTTAAGAAAAGATGAGGTGTGTGTCATTCTTTTTGAAAATCAAATTCTATTTTTGTGTTTCTTTAAATCTAATTTAATTTTATAAAATTGATTTATAAGTCTAATTATATAATATCAAATATCTTTATTTTTAATTGTTCAGATCTCAACTCAAAAAAAGGGTTAGTCACTCTATTCAAAGAATTATCCGTTTCAGTAGGTTAAAGAATGAAAATGTATTTAAACTGTCATAGATTCCTACTCATTTAAAATGATGTGAGACTATATTAGCGGTACAAAAATAAGCCTCAAATTGAGGATGAAGGAAAAAAGTTTACGATTTTCATAGACAATGTTTATGTTCCGACTTAGTCACCTTATCCGAAAAATTGTCCGTTTCGGTAGGTTAAATAATGAAAGTATATTTAAACTGTCATAAATTTCTACTCATTTAAAATGTTGTGAGACTATATTAGCGGTACAGAAATAAACCTCAAATATAGGATGAAGCAAAAAAGTTTATGATTCTCACAGACAATGTCAATATTTCCACGATAATGAATATTCAACAATTCATTTATTATTTTTGTGTGTAACACGTTTCAGAAATGGTATGCACTTTCAAAGACTTTGGCCGAGGATGCTGCCAGAAATTTTTTGAACGAACACGACATCAAGTTGATTGTTATCAACCCAGCAATGAGCATAGGACCTCTCTTGCAACCAGAGGTCAACGCAAGTTCTTCTACAATTTTAAGCCTAATCAATGGTAATATTTATCTACTGAACCATTCAAGCCTTTTAATTCTGTCAAAAACGAACAATAAAAAAAAAACAAAACTCTGCAGTTTTTCCCAAAACATTAACTCTTTCACTTGGTTGATGCAGGTTCAAAAACGTTTCCAAATCTCAGTTTTGGGTGGGTCAATGTGAAAGATGTTGCAAATGCTCATATTCAATCATATGAGATTGATTCAGCTAGTGGAAGATATTGTCTCCTTGAAAAAGTTGCACACTTTTCCGAAGTTGCTAAGATTTTACATCATATATACCCAACTCTGCAGATTGCAGACAAGTAAGTTTAATTATGAGAAATTAATGTGATGTACTGATTATGTAAATGTGATTTTGTTACAAGTTGGGTTGAAAATTTCATTTCTATTAGAGATAAGAACATTTTATAATATATAAGTGGGTGTAAACTTTATCTAATTTTATAAAGTTGAGTTAAAGTTCACTTTTAGTTTCTGTGTGGGGAAGTTAGTTTTGATTTGTAAATATGGTTGTAATAGGTTTTATGTTGTGTGTAGTGTTTGGATTTAAGACTGGTTATATGAACCTGGTTAGGAGAGTAAAGACTCACTTGTGGTGTGGTTTGCATCCATTACTAGAAAATCATGAGATTGAAATCAATTTTAGAAAAAAAAAATTAGTTTTTATAGTAACTAAATTAGAGACCATTTTAGAGACTAAATAAATTTTTGGTTTCTAAATTAGTTTCTATTATTGTTAAATGGTTTCTAAATTGGTATCTAATTAACAACCAAAATTTTTGTTACCAAATTTATAATCTAAATAATTGGTAGTTAAAACCTTGGTTGTTAATTAGATACCAATTTAGAAACTATTTAACAATAATAAAAACTAATTTAGAAACCATTTTTTTTAAGTTTTTAAAATGATCTCTAATTTAGTTACTATTGTAACTAATTATTTTGGTCTCTAAAATTTGGTTTCTATTTGATGATTTTCTTGTAGTGATCTCCCTTGGTAGTCTATAGAGTCTGATTGGTTAGATTGTGTTCATATTGGATTTGGTTATGTAGTATATAAGGGTTGAGACACTCCTAAAGTATATGTATAAGGATTGAGACATCATTTTATTTTATTTATTTTTTGTTGAGAAAAAAAAAGTGTGATGAAAATTTATCATCGACAAAAAATAAGAATATTTCTGCAAAAATTTAACTTAATTCAATTTTATTTTTTTTCATATTTTGAGTTAGCCACTGAACTTTTAGAATTCTTAACACTTAACATGTGAAATAAGTTTTTGTTGTGATTCTTGAAATAACATCTTCCTCACTTTCTTGACTTAATTGTACCAGGTGTGAAGATGATGACCCATTTGTGCCAATATTTCAGGCTTCCAAAGAAAAGGTAAAGAGCTTGGGAATTGAACTTATTTCCTTGGAAGAGAGCCTGAGGGAGACAGTTGAAAGTTTAAAAGAGAAGAAGTTTGTTGAATTCTAGTTCATCATATCCCCTTCAATAATAAGTGTTGATAACCACAAATTGATCAAGTTAATGCAAAATAAAGCATGTATTATGTCAAACACATGCAAGTCCAATTGAATTTGATTTTTACTTATACATCTGCTTTACTTATAGACTTGTAGAAATTTGTATATTTGTCTTTTTATTCATTGATTCACCATGAAACCTGTAAATGAATTAAAACCAAACTAACTAATAGCACTTTTGCTCTCAAACTGTTGAACAGTTATTTTAAGAAAACATTCGATTTTTTGGATTTATTGTTTTTTATTCAGTAAAAAAATATAAAATACTTTTGTATAGACCGGTATTACGAAGTGGACTTTAAGCCTAACTCAACCCCATAAAACCGGCTCTTAAGGTTGAGGTTTGCACTCACTTATATACAATGAAAGGCTCTAATCTCTAGTCGATGTGGGATCTCCAACACACCCCCCTCACGCCGAGACTGCCAACTCTGGGACTATATATTTTGGGTGATCCGATAGCGGCCCGATAGCGGGTGGCACGATAGGCCCAACAAATACTCGCTAGGATAGACTCGAAATGGCTCTGATACCATATTACGAAGTGGACTTTAAGCCTAACTCAACCCCATAAAACCAGCTCTTAAGGTTGAGGTTTGCACCCACTTATATACAATGAAAGGCTCTAATCTCTAGTTGATGTGGGATCTCCAACAACCGGTAATGTGTCATCTTCACTGTAACAATAACAACGCATACGTTTTATTCTTCTGAATGTCGATTTCTAAATCTCAATAGGAAAAGTTTTTGTTGACACCACAAACGAGACAAACACCATTTCACAATCTTTTATAATAATATTATAATATTTTAAATTAAAAGTTAAAATAAAAATATTAATTTAATTGTTTGTTAAGTATATGCTTGTACTGTGTAATTGTATGGACCGAACAATCAATACTAGACTCGACTCCCACAGCCGGGTCGACCGAATAATACACGTCCATGTAGAATGACTAATACCTTTGGTTCATTAACGCTCAATTAAGGTCAGTAAAACTAAACCATTATTAAGAATTAAGTAATACGTCTCTAAGTACAATTCACCTCACTAATCCAACTTAACAAGGTAGATTCATTAGATAGTATAAATAACACACATTTCAAGAAACAAGTACGTCATTTATTATAGTACTCTAGTATTCTGTCAACTGAGTGCCGAATACCCATTTACTGACTTGAGCGTCAGAGTGCCTTTTGCAGATATCCTTGGCATTTCTCAGAAGATTGAATGATCAAGCGACTTAGACCCAAAGGAGTAACAAAAAGACTGAAAGAGTAAGCTGAAGTTTAAGTCAATCGTCCGATAGGAAGAAGGAAGACGAAGTCTCTCAATAATTATTTAGGTCTCATCTCCCTAGCAAGAACATACTATATGGATATGCAGTGTTAACACTTGTATCATGGCCATTTCAATATGTCCATTTTGTAGTTCCGTGCATTGTTTTTATTATTTTTTATTATCCAGAATTCTCTTTCTTATATTTCATATTTTTTAAAGCATGATCATACCAGAGATATTAATTATATCTAATTTATTTTAGATATTGAGATAATTGTAATAAATCATTTCAAATTATCCATTCTTCAATATTATGATCGGATCGAAACGTTCGTCCGTCGTCCCCAATATTCCGTGTACATACGAAAACTATTTGATAATTTTGAAAAATATCTTTATCATTTTATTTGAATTTTAAAGTTCACCATCTTTTATATTTATATTGTAGTTTTCTTAAAATCATTAAAAATGAATCTTTTATATTTTAGTGTGTTCTTAATTGTGAGACAACTTCTGGTTTAAGAACTTGGGTCCCAGACAGTGTCAGGAATTGATAACAGCTTCATGTAATCACTATACATTGAGCCAAATACATTTCTAATTAATGTCTCTTGTTAACATTTTTCTTTCCATTAGTAAATAGTAAATACATGCAAATTAATTAAAAACTACGAGAATTATAAAAAATTAATGTTAACAGCAGTTAAGGAAACAAATATCTGCAGGACTTAAAAAAGAGGCAGATTTTCTGCACCCTTACGTTTTTCCTCATACATGTTATGTTAAGATAAACTTATTCTTAATATTTTCTCTAAAAATCCTAAAATGCACACAACACTCACTGTTATTTTTTCTTCCTTTGCACACAAACTGCATACAGACAGACTGTATTGTTCTCTTAACAGCGACGCTACTTTATCTCTTGGTATTGGAAGACGTTTTTCTTTTGTCTCCCACAACTTGGTGGTGGTTCAGTTGTTTGTCTTGACGGTTCTTTATTCAAAGAAGAAGGTAAATAATTTTTTGTTTTGTTTTCAAATTTATAATTTCGTTTTTATTGTGAATTTTCGTTTTTGCAGTATATATGTTGTGATTCCAGAATATTGAATCCGCAAAAACTTTGAGATTGGTGCATTCATAAATCTTTTGGTTTGGTGAGGCCGGTAATCTTCCAGATTTGTGGATCTGAAGTATGTTTCCAGATTTCAGAATCCGTAATGCAAAAAAAAAAATGCATTATAGATTTACAAATCCGTAATTAAAAAAATGCAGATGTTCTTTTTCAAATAAAATATCAAGACTAGTTTTGGAATTTTAAAAATTATGGGGCTGCAGGAAGAAAAACATAGGGTGCAGGAAGAAGCTCCCTAAAAAGAAACGGAGGAAGTAACTCAATTATTTTTGTGCTTAATATTTGCATTTTATCTACTATAAAACAATTTTAATAAATTTAAAATTTGACTGAGCTAAAACAAACGACAAACAGACTTTTTTTCCAAAAATTAGGTTAAGTTTAGGTGAGAAGGACAAAAAAAAAAAGTGACAGAGACAAAAAACTATTTTTTTATAAATGGTTTAATGATAGTGGGCAAGGTGATAGTGTTGTCTGAATATTATTATATTCCTCGTACTTTGTCATTACCTAATAATTATTGTATTGTAAAGTATATAAAATGATTTATTATGGAGCAATTGCAAATTTTATATTAACATTACCCTACTAATTTTATATTTAGTAACAAAACAACAATTACATGTAAGGGCACTCGTCACCCACACCACTATGTAATCATATTCAATTATTCACCCCAGTTAGAGTCTTCCTCAAGTTGTAAGCTTAACAACTAAATTTTATATCACCTTCATATTCTTGTTCAAATATGATATCATATCAAATTTAAATATGTATTAGTTTCTAGTATGAATAGTATTTTACTTATTAAATTGGATATAAAAATATGTATACATTGAATGTGGTCGAACCAATTTTTAAATTTTTAGGAACTCAACCACTCACCTTATGAAATCTAACTTTAATACAAAAATTAATTTTGCGGTATACTTTAATTCAGGTCTAAAATAAAGATTTTATTATGATCCTATAAATATGTATTATATCCAAAATAAAGATATGTTACTTTTACCTATTACATATTGAATCCTAACTTAGGTATTAGAGTACTTTTTACATATATTCTATGCTCACTATCAGAAACAAATCCCAGATCTCGTAGAACACTAGTGACTATAAACATTCAGAAGTAAAAGCAAAATACTTCCTTTTATGTACCGTTTGGAACCAGATGAACACTAGAGGCTTTATTACCCAGTTTTTGCCGACCGACATGTTGAAAATATATTAAAGACCAGAAGAAGATTAATGAGTCCAAATAGTGATTAAGGATTATGTAATGTGTTCTTAATCATGACCCAAACACTAATCCGACCCAATAATAATAAGTCCATGATAATCATATAAGTAGTTACAAGTTTTAAAAAAAAAGGTACGTCGTTGTCACACATTAATCACACTAAACACCGAATATTGAACACTAGCTTGATTGTCGGAACACCTTTTGCAGGTGTCCTCCCGATCGAGAACTAACGAAGAAGGAAGGAGTCTGATCGAAGTGATAGATTGAAAGTTGACCAAGTTGTGTGTAGGAATTACTTTAACAAATAAAGTAAGAAGACTTTAGTTCTAATTATAATAGTTCTCTCGGTTTGCTTTTAGACAACAACCTGTCACATACAAGAACAATTTAGTTTTTCAATAAACAAAAGGTATATGCTCAATAAATAATATTTACTCCTCTTATATTTTTCTTAATAAAATTTGAACAAATCTATATATAATGAGATGAAAGGCATCATTAGAGTGAGTTGAAGGAAGCATGAGTAGTGAAGGGAAATTGGTGTGTGTGACAGGTGCTTCAGGTTACATTGCTTCATGGATTGTGAAGTTCCTTCTTCAACGTGGTTACACAGTCAGGGCCACTGTTCGCAACCCAAGTGAGTCTCTTCTTTCTCCTTCTTTCAATTCATTCACCATCTTTCTTTTTCCCATATTATTTTTTTACACATGAGCAAATCAATACTTTTTTTTTTTATAAAAACCGTCGTGTTAGATATATGAAATTTGACATTTCAGCTAGATTGATAGTTCATGTCACAACAATCATCTAACACCGTATGAAAAAAATATTATTAAAAGAAAATAAAAATATAAGAAGTAGACCAAAACTCATTAACAAAAACGATATAAGTAATTTATATCTATTAATAAAGAACTCTAAGAAAAAATTAGACAGAAACCTATTAGACCAATGAAAATATTGAATAAAACTTAAGTTAATAACAAATGACCAAAATATTGATAATAAGTAATTTGTTTATTTGGGTTTGCAGATGATCACAGAAAGGTAGAACATTTGCTTAAACTTGAAGGTGCAGAGGAGAGACTGCACCTGTTAAAGGCTGATCTTTTGAGTGAAAATTCCTTTGACTCGGTTGTTGAGGGCTGCGATGGAGTCTTTCACACTGCTTCTCCCTTTTTCAACAACGTCAAAGACCCACAGGTTTACTATATTCTTATGCTTCTGTTCATAAATTATTAATTGAATGTGGTCTATTCTTTCATGTCAAATGTTTTTTAATTTAACTTGTTTTTTTTTTCTGAATTCAGGCTGAACTGATTGATCCTGCAGTGAATGGCACACTTAATGTTCTTAAATCATGTGTAAAATCATCATCTGTGAAACGAGTTGTTTTAACTTCTTCTGTGGCTGCTGTTGCATATAATGAAAGGCCTAAAAGTCCAGAGGTTGTAGTTGATGAAACATGGTTTTCAAATCCAGATTATTGTAGGGAGTTAAAGGTATGTGTTGTATTCTAATTCAAAACTTGGAATTGAATAACACAACTTTGCAATGAGTGTTGCCATTACTCTGGCAAATGTTAGCTGCATATGATTGTTAGTTTCTTGTGGTAGAGACAACTTTTGAACTTTCATGTGTCGTGGTAAGTGTATTAAGAAGTGAATTTTATGTTTAAGTCATATGATTGTATTTATTTATACTAGTCAACAATAACTGTTGAGCTAGATGTGTTGCTAAAGTATATTTTTCTGATGAACAGAAAAATTAATGAAGTAATTAGTGTAGTGTGTTAGAATCTGGTTAACTTTGTTGCCATTTGCTATTTGTGTTGTTAGATGTGGTATTTGCTTTCAAAGACCTTGGCTGAGGATGCTGCGTGGAAATTTTCCAAAGAAAACAACCTTGACTTAGTTTCTGTTAACCCAGCAATGGTTGTAGGGCCACTGTTGCAAGCAGAGCTAAACACTAGTGCTTCCACAATTTTAAACCTAGTAAATGGTAATTTTGGTTCATTCATTCAATGATGTTATACTGCAAATTCTATTACAAAATTATTATTTGCATAAAGTGTATTTCAGTTCTGCTCCAGTCCAAGAATTGTCATGTTGTTTCAGAAAGTATAAATTTGGATTGATTGATGCAGGTTCAGAAACTTTTCCAAATGACACTTATGGATGGATCAATGTGAAGGATGTTGCAAATGCACATATTCAGGCTTATGAGATTGCTTCAGCTAGTGGAAGATATTGTTTGGTTGAGAGAGTGGCACACTTCTCTGAAGTCGCCAAGATTTTACACGATCTATACCCAACATATCAGATTCCAGAAAAGTAAGTTTAATCATTTGTGTAACTCATTTGTAATTTTGTAATTATTATTATTATGAATCGGACTACTTAACTTTATAAAATCGAATTATAAGATGTTATAAAATGTCTTTATCTCTAATAGATATGTGATGGAAAACACATCCTCTTTCTCTCACGTCGAAAGTCTGAAACTTTATATTTATGGATTGCCCGATAGCGATTTGATAGTGAGTGATCAACAAATTTTTGTTAGGATAAACTCTAATAACATGTTAAAAAGCAAATTTTAAATATAATTCAACCTCATAAAACTTGTTCATAAGATAGAATTTACACCCACTTATATATTATATATATTATGAAATGTTCTTATTTCTAATATGATATAAACTCTTCAATCATTATATACTATTTGATTCAATGTTGAGATTGAGAGGATTAAAACATTGTGCAGGTCTGCAGACGATAAGCCTTATGTACCAACATTTCAGGTTTCCAAAGAAAAGGCAAAATCATTAGGGGTTGAATTTATTCCCCTAGAAGTGAGTCTTAAAGAGACTGTGGAAAGTTTGAAAGAGAAGAACTTTACCAACTTTTAATCTCTCAATGAACGAGTAAACGTTGATAATTTCAACTGTGTTTCGTTAATGCTTCTGGTTTTAAAAATTCCATGCTTGAAAATAAATTATTGTTCTGAGTGTAACAGTTTTAATGTAATTACTTGTTGCTTTTGTTTTGATTTGTACTCGTGAAGGTAATAGAACAAGACAACTTGGTTTTATTTCGATTTGCATAATCTACTATTTTACCATAACATAATCATGTCGATTTTTGTCTTATTTATAGTATTATAAAATAAAATAAAATTTATAAATTTGTTTTAGTTCAATATGACTCTCCTGAAAAAATTATTATCGTTATAAAATGGTATAAAAAAAATTCATTTGATGAAAAGTAATTGGAGAATTAATTTTGTATAAAAATGGTAAGAACCCTAGTACTCGTATTTTCATTCAAGAACACGAATCTAAAGAATTAAGTGGAAATAATTTATATATGTAATTTTACATTAAAGGAGTATAAAAAATTGATGTAAAAATGAATAATATATACAGTATTATATTTCTTATAAATTGAGAAAAGTTTTATTCTGATTTAGAAATTTTGAGATCCTAACTCAGAGTATTTAATCTATCTCTTACTTTTTTTTTCATAATTTCTTTTAATTTAATATTTGTAAATTTCTCACTCTTTATTATGATTTGTATTAGGCCTTGTTTTAGTTTATCATGATTCGCATTATGATGATCCAATGTCCGATTAGTATTATCAAAATTCACATATTAAATGAATTGAGTTATCATGTTTTACTCTAATTATTGAAATCGAATCCAAAAAGATCAAACTTACACATGCTTAATTGTTAATATTTTTTTTAGTAATAAATATTTCGATCAAACACTAACTATTCCATAAGCAAGATCTAGAAAAGACTTCTTGAAAATCCAACAAAATTGTTAGGATTGCATCTTTAGCATTCTTGTTTGGAAAATATTCCATCAATAAAATATTGTCTTTAAGAATCTATTAATTATATTTATTATTAATTATACTCTTTAAATATTTTAACAATATTATCTCCCCTATCATATTTTAAACAACAACCTACCATAAACATTCTTGGCGCTATCTTTATTATGTAAAGTTTACCAAACCTTGAAATGGTACGAAACGTTACACTAATGAACATGTATAAATACGACCGTTACACTCTTGAAATGGTACGAAACGAGTTTTTTTCTGTTTGAGAAAGTGCTTTCAAAATAAGGGTTTCGATTGGTTCAGTATTAGCAAGGATGAGCAGCGGCGTAGGAAAGGTGGTGTGTGTCACCGGTGCTTCTGGTTTCATCGCATCGTGGATCGTCAATTTTCTTCTCCAACGCGGTTACACCGTCAGAGCCACTGTTCGAAACCCTAGTCAGTTTCATCCATCCCTAATTCCTCATACCTATCTCTTAAATTCATCAATAGTTCATATGAATGAATGTGTATGATTCCTAATACCTATCTCTCAAATTCATTAATAGTTCATATGAATGAATGTGTGTGATTCCTAATACCTATTATTTAAATTAATTAATAGTTCATATGAATGAATGTGTATGATTCCTAATACCTATCTCTTAAATTCGTCAATAGTTCGTATGAATGAATGTGTATGGTGTGATATGATATGATATGCAGGTAATCGGAAAAAGGTTTTGCACTTGGTTAACCTAGAGGGCGCGAAGGAGAGGTTGCATCTGTTCAAGGCGGATTTGTTGGAAGAAGGTTCGTTCGACTCCGTTGTGGATGGCTGCGACGGTGTTTTTCACACCGCTTCACCTGTCCGTTTCGTAGTGGAAGATCCACAGGTTGCAATAGTTGATGATGATTATGGTTAGATTTTCTTACAATTAGTTTAGATCAGTGAGTAGTGGAATCGAAATCATGCATCTGTTTATTGTGAAGTAGGTTACCAAATCCTCTTCCCTCTTTTACCGCCACTTCTTAATTTTTTAAAATTTCATCATCTCTAAGAAAGAAACAGAGAAATAAAGAAAAAGAAGAAGAAAGGGATACAAATTAATGGATAGAAAAGAAAGATGATTTATCTTGTAAAGTAACTTTATACCTCTTATCTTGTATGATATTGTTAAAACTAAATGTATATTTCACTGTTATAAATTAAAGGTTTAATTATGTTTTTAATTCCTTATAAAGTTAAGAATCTTCAATTAAGTCTCATCTAATCTTTTTGTCTATGGTTCTAATCTTGTTTAGTCTACTCATCTTAAGTCTGTTTGGTTAATGTAAATAGTGACTTTTACTGTTTTTATTGAAAATTTGTTTAGAAAAATATAAAAGAATTTAGTGTTTAATTTCTTAAATTTATAAAAGAATTAAAACTTAATTAATCCTAAATCAAAATAATATATCAAAGAGATGGATTATATATTGTTATAGATGTAATATATATTTTATTTAACATATTTAAATTTAAATTAATATATATATATATTAAATTTTAATTTATTAAACAACCCAATAAACATTCATAAAAAAAAATTTGCTCTAAACAAAATTTTGATCGGTATATCTTCTCTTTTCTATGATAACATTCCTATGACAGATTCTGATCTTGAAATGGATAAATGAGTGCATGAAATTTAGTTGTACAGAGAAAGATAATAGTTTTTTTAAATGAAGATTGAATAATTAAATTTTCTATTCATAGAATTTTTAACTTAATTAATAAAATATTTATATTTTATTTCATTTAAACCAGTTATATTTTTAGATCAAATTACTCTTTTCTTACAATAATAATAATAAAGAATTGGAATAAAATTAATTGAATGATATTACCGTTGTATCGCAATATTAGTTGTTTATCATAAATCTAAAACAAAATATGTATGTTTAAATTAATTATTTATCATAAATTTTTAATATAATTTATCTTTTAACCTTTTTTTATATTTATTCTAAATTGAATTTCAATATTTAAAAAAATTATCAACAATTAAAAATAACATTGTATCAAATTCATCACATATCCAAAGTTAAAATTATGTCCAAATTAATGATTTTTTATAAATCTTAATATAATATAACCAAAGTATTTATTTATTGTAAACATAATTTATATGTCCATAATAATTGTTTGTTATGAAATTTAATATATTATAATTTATATATTCGAAATATCTATTTCTTAAAATTTAAGTTTTATGAAACACCTATTATGTCTAAACTACTAGTATTATGGAATTTGAATGAAGAAAATGTATAGCTGAGGATAAGGTGTTCCCTCTCTGCACAAAACTAATAACAAGGCTTGACTTAAAGAATCTGTGTTAGTTAATGATTTTTTGACTTGAAGAACCGAAATCTTGAAAAATTTCACCTGAGAGTTAATGTGGCATGTGGCAAGAGGTGTTAAAGATGAGCATTTTGTATAAGAGATGAATGTTTAACATTAAAAATTTATTGTTCAGTATCAACCACCATAAAAAAATATACACTTTTAAGTTACTTCAAATTCGTTGAAGTTTCTTTCACCGGAATAAAACTGGGAGGCACAGTGGAAATCACAAACATATTTTTATGTGTGAAGCTATGTATGAAGCAACTCAAGAGTTGCTTCCATTAGAAATACTCCAAGATCCCTAATTTCTGTGTCTGCATGTTTGTAAAGGTCAATGCACTGTTGAAATTCTATTTTACAATTCATTTATCAATTTTTTTTCTTGGTCCTGTTATTTAAGATATATATGGGTTGAGAGATGATTTGAATGACTAAGCTGGATTGTTTTTTTTAGATGCTTGAAGTTTTTAAAATGTTTGTAGTATTGATTGTAAATGACCTTTTTGCTGACTTTCTAAATGGATCATTGGTTTTTTTGTTTGTTTGAGAGAAAAAAAAAACTCAAAAGTTTGTCCCCTGCTAACTTTTGTTTTCCTTGTTTCAGGCTGACTTGATTGATCCAGCTGTGATGGGAACTCTTAATGTTCTCAAATCATGTGCAAAATCACCATCTGTGAAACGGGTTGTCTTCACCTCTTCTACAGCTGCAGTGGTATATAATGAAAGACCTAAAACTCCTGAAGTTGTAGCTGATGAGACATGGTTTTCAGATCCAGATGTCTGTAGGGAATTAAAGGTTCGTAATAATTTTTGCTAAAATTTATTTAGGTGGAATGTGTTTTTGAAGTGGTTTGATCAAAGCTGGGAAATGAACAACATGTTCTTTTCATCTAAAACAATGTACCTTATCACTACATACGAACAGCATAAATGTGTGTTTGCTAATCATGAATGTAAGACATGTTAGTATTAATTCCAAGAGTGGGGGATTTTTACACTCCATACGTTTATGAGAAGTATTTTAAACTATAGAGTAAGACATTACTTTTCCAAAGATTAGTAAAAATCACTTTCCAATAATACTGAACTGGATGTCTTTCCTAAATGTTAGAATAACATTGCCTGAAACAGTCTTGCATTGTTATATTAACTTAAATCTCATCTTATCTGTTCCTTTTCTTTTAAATCATAAGGATCCGTATCCTTATGATTGTTGAAAATTGTTTCCTTTGCCACTGCTAACCATGCTAAGCTGTAAAATCAGTAGAAGAAAATAATGATTAATACCCACGACAGCAATGACCACAGCTATAGTTAAACAAAGAAAGGATAAAAAAAAGAGGGATTTAGAAAGTGCCAAAGGTGATGGGAATTCAATGTGAGTTAGGTAAAAATGAGTAAGATGGACGATATATAAGTAGAAGAACCATAAACCTATTATCTTAAGGTTTTGAGTTGAAGGTTGTGTTCTAGCCTCTTGTATGAATTTGTTCGCAACTCATTGTTGCCGAATCTTCCTGGTGTCTCCCTTCAATGAACCTAACATCTTTCACTTTTTCGAAATTCAGTTGTCACTAGATCAAGTGAAGTCAACTGAGTCTTTAAGGTATAGCTCTCTATTTGTTTTGTTTTAGTAGGAAAAAATTGTTATTGGGTATTTTACATAAATCATTTGGCATGTAAGAGGGTCTGAGCGCAGGTCATGTATAGTTCTTGGTGGCATGTTAAATGTGTTTAATTTTTGTAAGAATTAGTATTTAAGAAGCAACACCAACCTTTTACCCAGGAGATGTCTACCAAGTCTATTAAGGGTCTATCTATATAGATGTTCTACACAACCTAAGTGTTGGACAATCAAATTATCAACCAATTTTAGCTTAACAATTCTCTCCCTCTCTCTCTTACCTCCCCTAAAATTCAACATCTCCGAAGATGTTTTGGTTTCTGACCATCTGTTTGTTATTGACATCCTTCTGTTCGTAGAACCGGATGCTGATTTCTTTGTTTCTTTAGATTTGCATCTTTGTCAAGATGTCAAATCCTTCAATGTCGAGGAGTCCTTCCCGGTGACAATCTCTGGGTCCAATCTTTCGAGGAGTCTGTCATTAGAAGGACAAGTGATTTGGCTATGGGAAAGGATATTTCTTTTCTTTAGGTGGTCATATTTTCTACTTCAAATTGCATTAATCAATTAAACATATCAAAAGAAAACAACAAAATACTGTTTTGATACTATGTCATGAACTATTGAACTAACTATCCCTAAATCTTAGGCCGTTGGATGAAAAATTCATGAATGGTTTATATTAAGTCTCTAACAGCGAAAAAAGGGGAAACGAGAGTAATAAAATTTCCTCCCAGATGGAGATGGGCCATAAAGCTTTTTAAACTGTTTCAAGTTTGAACATTATTCAACCACTGTTTAGTAATGTCGATCTTGTATTTTGTAGACAATCTCTATCCGTTCCAACATGCCGTAATAATCTTATATAGTATGTTAACCGCGCATGCTAATTTTCTTATTATGTCTTCAGATGTGGTACCATCTTTCAAAGACTTTGGCTGAGGAGGCTGCGTGGAAATTTGTAAATGAAAACAACATCAACATGATTACTATTAACCCAGGAATGGTGGCAGGATCTTTCTTACAACCAGAGGTTAATGAAAGCATTGAGTATATTTTAAACGTAATAAATGGTAATTCTTATGTACTTGTCTAGTTATGCTGTATGAAGATTTTGCTATCTCCTTTTCTTATATATACATGTGATGATTGATACTAAATCATGTATAACAGACCGTCTGCTGAATAGCTCAGTCGAATGATTAGATTGTCTGATGGAGAAGATTATCTACTAAAAACAATCTAGTAATGTTAAGACAAGTTAAACTAGTGCGTATTTGTTGTAATTGTCTTAGTGGTTTTCCTTAAATGGTTTTTCTATCACTCCCTTAGTTTATGTTCTAGACCATTCTGGGTTAGATGGTACACTGTACTGTGAGTATTCTCTATGCATAGAACCTTCAAGTGCTAAGAAAAGTGCTTTATTTCAACCTTCTTATTGTGTTTTCTTGTTTTGTTATTGTTGGGACAGTTCCGGATATGGATGGTGTACTTGTGAGTAGACATTATGTATAAAACTGTTCACTGTTAATGAAAGAGTTTAAGTATTTTATAGAACTCAACCACTTGGATTACATGTGTTCCAAGTGAACTGGTTTTGCAAAACAAGCACTAACTCTTTAACTTATTTAATGCAGGTAAATCAATTCCAAATAAAGCTTTCGGATGGGTCGACGTGAAAGATGTTGCTAACGCTCATATTCTGGCATATGAGATTGCTTCAGCCAGTGGAAGATACTGTTTGACTGAGAAAGTGATACACTCATCTGAACTTGCAAGGATTTTACGTGATCTGTACCCTACATTGCAAATTCCAGATAAGTAAGTTTAATTATATATAAAATGAATAGGGATCCCCATTCTTTGAAACTCTCTTTGCAGTGCTTTACTTGCTTGTTTGAAAACTCAAATCAAGCTGCAAATGGAAAGATTCTGCATTGATAAGCTTTCAGTTTAATCAAACTTCTCTTATAGTGAAAATTAGTTTGTGTAGTTTAATGTTTTTAAAAATAGATATGTATCTAATTTTTCCATAAATTAAGGTATAGAACTTTAGTATTTAGTTACAAAATGAATTTTTTCCCTTAATAGTAAACATTTTCAGTTCCTCAAATCTTAAACATTGTTATCAGGTGTGAGGTGGATGAGCCGTATGTGCAAACATACCAAATTTCCAAAGAAAAGGCAAAGAAGAGCTTGGGAATAGAGCTTACTCCTTTGGAAGTGAGTATCAGGGAAACTGTGGAAAGCTTTAGAGAGAAGAAGATTGTCAACTTTTAATCCATGACAAATCCTTGATGAATAAATGTTGAAGATTTGAACCGCGTCTGGTTTGTGACTGATAAACTTCCAAGGTATATTGAATGAATGACAATCTAAATTATTGGTTTTCCAAAAATGAGTTTAGAAGTTAGGAGAAATAGAAAACAAATCTTATCCTATAGAGGAATACAAAATTGATACTCAAGATATATGATAAATATGGTTTTGAATTTCTCAAAAAGTAATAAAATTTAATTATCATTTGGTTAATAAATCAGAAATATTTTTTTAATTTTCATTAAATTTTTAAACAAGTTCAAATACTTTTTAATTAGTTATACAAATGATAAATTCTTAAAATGAATATTTTGTGTTTCATTAGAACTGTAGAAGCGGACCAAAGTTAGGTCAACATGGTCCACCATAACTTGAGCTCGTTAAGTTAAAAAAAATAATTTTGATATAAGTAGAAATCAAATATATCTATTCAGAATTCGATTCAACAAAGAATATAAAAATTCTTAATGCAGTCTAATAACAGTGTAATACAATTAGAAAAAAAGTTGGGTAGGAGAAATATTTACCATTTTTTTATCTTTTTATGTATATTAATATGATATTTAAAAATTTTATTTTATATACTAATATATATATATATATATATATTAATATAAATATAATAATATTTTATTATGATTTTTATATTAAAAATAAATTGAAGAAAAACAATACTAACATTTTTTAAATTAAGGAAGCTTCCTTTGTGCTTATCCCTAGCCCATCAAATTTCCCTCTGCACCCCCATAAATTAGGTAAAATTATCAAAATATCTTATTTAATGAATTCCGAAAAGTAAAAACATTCTAGAAAAAGTAATGCATAAGTTATTTTTAAAAGGGTAAATCCCAAAATGTTTTATTTTCCGTAGTGTCTGAAATCAATTATTGAGTAGACTACATAAAAGAAAAGTAGAGTGAGTTAGTTGAAACAATAATATTATACTATTCTTGGAATGGAGAAGGAGAAGATAGTGTGCGTGACCGGTGCTTCTGGTTATATTGCCTCATGGATCGTCAAATTCCTTCTTCAACGTGGTTACACAGTCAGAGCAACGGTTCGCGACCCAGGTCAGTTCCATCCATTCCTAAACCCTAATCCCTATCTCTTAATTGGTTATTGGTATGAATATGAATGGTATGGTTATGTAGGTAATCCGAAAAAGGTGTCGCACTTGGTTAACCTTGATGGAGCAAAAGAGAGGCTGCATCTGTTTAAAGCGGATTTGTTGGAAGAAGGTTCGTTCGACTCCGTCGTGGAAGGCTGCGACGGTGTTTTTCACACCGCTTCACCTGTCCGTTTCGTAGTCAACAATCCACAGGTACTCTTACTATTCTGTAAATAATTCAATACTTATTAGGTTTCTAAAACATTCGGAAAAAAAAATTAAACTAATTCGGTTTTTCCCAAAGAGTTAAGTAAGAAAAGAAAAGAAAATCTCAAGTATGGTAGATTGGAGGATATATTTACTGCATATGGTATTGAACTGACAGATACGCTGTTGCATTTCCTCTTTTTACGCTTGGAAGGAAATATTCTGCTGATATAGTCACTTTCCAATCAAACTTGTTTACAAGTTCTTAAGAATTATTATTATTATTATTATTATTTTTATTGTTGTTGTTATTGTTATTATTATTATAATTATTCTTGTTTCTTGTTATTATTATTATAATTATTCTTGTTTCTTGTTATTATTATTATAATTATTCTTGTTTCTTGTTATTATTATTATAATTATTCTTGTTTCTTGTTATTATTATTATAATTATTCTTGTTTCTTGTTATTATTATTATAATTATTCTTGTTTCTTGTTATTATTATTATTATTATTATTATTATAATTATTCTTGTTTATTGTTATTATTATTATAATTATTCTTGTTTATTATTATTATAATTAGTAGTATTGGTATTAGTTCTCCAGATTCTGTGTCTGCATTTTTAACATCGTGAATGCACTTGTGAAATTTTATTTTACTCTCCTTTATTTTTCTTACCAGAATTTTCCTTTGCCATCGGCCAAATTATGTGAGCTTCATGAAAACTACACTGTAAAATTTAAGCTCATGCGTTGGCCTTTGGTTTCTTCCGGTTGTTGATGACATATATATGGCTGATAGTTAATGTGATTAATTAAGTTGGAATTTTTTTTAAAAAGTTTGTAATCCAGATTTTGAATGGCCTTTTCGTAACCTTCTCCAAACAGATAGATTGCCTGTTTATCCACTTTTGACCTTTGTTTTCCCTATGTCAGGCTGAATTGATTGATCCAGCAGTGAAGGGAACTCTTAATGTTCTCAAATCATGTGCAAAATCGCCATCTGTGAAGCGGGTTGTCTTAACTTCTTCTGTGTCTGCAGTTGCATTGAATGGAAGACCAAAAACTCCTGAAACAGTGCTTGATGAGACATGGTTTTCAGATCCAGATGTCTGTAGGGAATTAGAGGTTTGTGCTATTTTGCTAAATTTTAGTAGAAATGAAATCCTGAAGCCCAAGTGGAATATATGATTTTGATGTAGTTTGTCCTAAGTTGGAAACTGAATGGAATTTGTTTTTTTCTAAACAAAATTTTTATATCTTACCAAATAACGTAAGTTATTACTCTGCATAAAGGAAGTATCATCTCAATTTACTTCGGAAATAGTCCGTACGTATTCAGAGTCTCTATTATAGATGTTCTCGTCATCAAAAATATATATACATGTTCTACGCAACCTTAGATAGTAAAATTATCAATCAAATTCACTTAAGCAATGCTCTGCCACTCTGGGGATGTTTTGATTTGACCACCTTCAGTGTTTCTTTTGGCATCATCTAAGAACTGGATGCTAATTCATTCTTAACTTTTCCGATTCTCTGGTTGTTCAAAAATATTTATATTCAGGGTTAAAGATCAACCTTTTGATTGTCGCATTAACATGACAGATAAGTCTTCAACCATTTTTACCGGTTTCAGGTGACAATTAAATCTATAACAATGACGAAAGGGGAAGAGTAGAAATTTAATCAATGAGACATTTTATTTTCATCTGTTGTGTTGGGACTTTTTGAGAGTATTCACCACGGAGATCTCACAACAATAAAATCTGATCCAAATCCACATAAGGGATTGATATCACCTCCAACCTAAACCTTATGTGTCTTCTTCCTTATATGTTGTTTAACTTTCTTACTTCTACTTGTGGAACCTGCACTGACACTTGATTCCTAACATGTTGTCACTCTTCTTTCAGTTTTATCTCCTTATCATCTTTCTCCATGAGACAAATATGCATAAAAAGTGAGTAATAGAAAGTTACTAAATAAATTTCCTCCCGTTGAACCTTGGCCAAATTTTAACATGATAAAATTCCCTGAAATCTATGGCCCCTCACCACAACGACTGCTGCTGTTACTGACTTCACTTCGGCATCACCTGTACCTGTGCGTACTGTAGTGGAAGAGATGAGCCATAAAACTTCTTTTCAAGTTTTAACATTATTCAACAACTGTTTAGTACTGTCTATGTTTTAAGTCGATATCCAATATATTTGTTCCAATATTCTGTAGTAAATTGTCTTCTAGAGTATGTTACCATGCTTGCTGATTTTCTTGCCATTTCTTATTTTTGTCTGCAGTTGTGGTACTCGCTTTCAAAGACTTTGGCCGAGGATGCTGCCTGGAAATTTGTAAATGAAAACAACATTGACATGGTTGTTATTAACCCGACAATGGTAGCAGGAACTCTCTTACAAGCAGAGATTAATGAAAGCGTTGAGCAAATTTTAAACCTGATAAATGGTAATCTTATTTACTCTTGAAGTTATGCAGTATTAAAATTCTATTATCTGCTTTTCCTGCATTTGGAATTCTGACTTACATGTGTTCGAACTGCAACTGAAAAAGGGAAACAGAAAATATGGAAAGGCAAATATTGTAAGAAAATGATCATATAACAATAACTACAATTCTTAGTTAAACTTTATGTTTAAGGCATGAACATTTCTCATTTAAATCATAATAAGTTCAAGACGCATATTCTCACATCACTAATTATTAATGGTCTCAAAAGTCTCTAAATAACTAGACAGACTGAATATTACCAAATATGTTCAATGCTTTTATTAGGTGTTTTGTGATATTAGATAAGATTAAGGTGCCTAATGATTATTGAATCTTCTAAAGCATTACTACTGCTGTAGTTTGGATCTTCTCTAGTCTAGGTTTTGTACCCATGGGGTTTATGTGAGTTTGATACTGTTCAGTCAAACATGAATTGTTTTTTTTTCAAGTTTTCCTTTATCTCGTAGCAAAAAACTTGGAGGTTGGGAACGAAGGCAGGGGATTTTTTTTTGTGGGGAGGAAGGGTTAGAATTATTGGGACTTGCTCAACATGATATTATGGGGTGACCACGTTCAAAGGTTAGAATTAGGATACCTTAGGCTTAAAATAACTCACAAGTTTCTACTGTAAGTTAAATAAATCCACTTCGGAACCAGCGGGTTGTCACCCTCAAAGAAGATAGATAAACATCCTATTTCATTGATAATGCTTTAGTCAGGATTAGTTTAGTAAAACCTGCAATATACTGAAACCCAATACACTACATTGCCATAAAATAAGTGCGACTTCAGAACAAATTCCTTTGAAGGGAGTATTGTGCTTAAAGTTAATTATTACAATAGATTAATATTTTGATTCTCAAAAGATTGGTTTAATATTCAGTCTAGTCCTTCAAGTTTTTATGAATTTAGTTTTCGGAGAACTGAATTTTCTTGGGATAAATTTGAAGAATGATGTAGTCTATATTGATATAAGTAATCTTTGAACTAATAATGCCTAACAAAATAAATCTTTGGACCGATTTGTGCACTTGATATCATCGAGTTGTTGATTTATCTTATGCATGGTGTTTAATGTTAAAATTTGGTGAGAAAAGAAATAAATAAAATGCTTGCTAAACACTAACT
This sequence comes from Phaseolus vulgaris, assembly GCF_000499845.2. Taxonomy (NCBI): domain Eukaryota; kingdom Viridiplantae; phylum Streptophyta; class Magnoliopsida; order Fabales; family Fabaceae; genus Phaseolus; species Phaseolus vulgaris. The sequence goes on along the minus strand of NC_023749.2, from coordinate 1,734,462 downwards.
TATCTCTGCAGAAAAATTTCGATATATTTTCGTATTTACTATTTTCTATTTACTGATACATATCACAACACGAATCTTAATTGACTCTATATTTAGAGATACGATGCATGAGTGAATCTTAATTCATATGATTTTACTTTTTCATCAATTCTCATGGAAAAAATTAAAAGTCGTGGGACCTTAAATATTTTTGAAACACTTGTGAATTTATCATACTTGTCACTAATGCATGTACTCTATTTAAGTAATTAATTGTGTTTCATTTTCATTCTTCTAAAGCAAAGACCTTCTATATATCTAATAGTCTTTGTTTGTATGAATTCTGTTAAGTTGTTTTAATTGTTTCTACTTTAAACTGTTTACAGTTTATCATTTACATGATGATATATTTGAAGTAATTTTTAATTATACTTGAATCTTGCTATTCTATACAAAATTATTATTCTCGATTCAAAAAATAACTTGGCGATTGAATCTAGAGTCGTAAATTACCTGTTTACTAAGGTTTAGGGTTTTTACTTAGGTTAAAATATAATGGATTTGCCATGTGCCTCAAATATATTCCAGGTTAGATTTGACTTTTGCTTAATAAAACTAGGGACCACTTATTTTAAAATTTAATAGCCTACAAATTTATATTACAAAGTGAGTCACAGTGGGAGAATTGCTTTAATATATTTGCCAAACAAACACTAACTCTTTAGCTTATTTAATGCAGGCAAACCATTTCAAAATAAATGTTTTGGGTGGGTCGATGTGAAAGATGTTGCCAACGCTCATATTCTGGCTTATGAGATCGCTTCAGCTAGTGGAAGATACTGTTTGTCTGAGAGAGTCATACACTACTCTGAGCTTGCTACGATTTTACGTGATTTGTACCCTACATTACAAATTCCAGATAAGTAAGTCTAATTTTATAAAGCATGCATTGGAATCCCCATTTATTAAACTCCTTTCGTAGCAATCTCTTGGCTTGTTTGAAAACTCAATTGATAAAATAAATCAATTTATTGCAAGTTAACATCAATAACTTTTATTGCAATCTCTTTAGCTTATTTTGAGTTTTATTATCTAAGCTTAGTTACATAATAAACCTGAAAATATATATTCACCCTTCAACTGAAAGTATGCCATGATTGCATACTTAATAATTAGAACTCCAACTTGAAAAATCTTGTCTTGTTTCCTTCTAAGTAGGGGGTGGTCATGGATTAAAATCCTACCAAATCCAAATAATCCATATCCATTTTTTTTGTTAATTAGATTAAATACACTTTGTCAATTCCATTAAATCCATTTTGATATGGACACAAAATAACATGCCTCGAACTCGAATCGAGCCTAAGTCGACTCAACCTGAACGCGGACCAACTCAATTCGATATCGGCCTGGGCCCGCTCGGCTCAACATTAGCCAGGGCCCAATTGACTTGACATCAACTCGGTCCCACTCCACTTGACATCGGCTCGAGCCCGAAAGACAGACGGGCCCGAGCTTGCTCAACTCGACATTGGCCTAGCCTGTTCGACTCGACATCGGCCTAGACCTGCTCGGCTTGACAACGCACCTGAGCCTGCTTGGCTCGACATTAGCAAGGGCTTAATCAACTTGACATCAACCTGAGCTCGCCCCACTCGACGTTTTGGGCTCCACTCGACGTTTTGGGCCCGTTCGACTCAACATCAACCCTAAGGCTCAACCCGAGAGGCTCGGTCCGGGAGACTCTTGCTCAGCTTGACCCGTACTCGAGAGACTCGACATTGCTTGGTCTCGTTCGGCTCGACATCGGCCCGGGCCCAATCGACTCGACATCATCCCGACATAGACGATTCAGAGCCCGAGCTTGCTCAATTCAACATCAACCCATGCTCGTCCACTTGACATCGATTTGGGCCTGAACGACTTTACATCGGCCTGACTCACATTGATCCTGCACGATTCAACCCAGGCCTGACCCGAGAGGCTCGACATCGGCCCGACCCTGATGATCCAAACATGGGCTCGGGCCTGGATTATTTGACATTGGCCTAAGCCTGGATTATTTGACATTGGCCCCTGCTCCACTCGACATCAACCCAGGACCACTCGACATCAATCCAGGTCTGGACGACTTCAATCCGGGCCTGGACGACTCTACATCGGCTTGGGCTCACTCAACTTAACATCGGCCGGACTCACATTGACCAGGGCCATATCGACTTTACATAGACCCAGGCCAGCTCCACAACTCGATTAGCTTGACATTCGGGCTTGGGAGACTCGACATTGGCCCAAGCCAGTTCGCCTCGACCCAATTGACTCGACATCAACCTGACCCTTCAACCTGACCCTGGATTATTCAACATCAGCCCAAGTTGACTCGGCTTGACATCGGCTTGGACCCGCTTCACTCGACATCAGCTCGAGTCATCTAATCCAGACAACTCGACATCGGCCTGAACCCAGACAACTCGCTAAACTTGACACCAGCGAAACTTTACATTAACCAAGGCCCAATTGATTTTACATAGACCCAGAGCTCGAGCCCGATTAGCTTGACATCAATCTGGGCCTGGGAAACTCGACATTGGCTTGCGCCCGCTTGGCTCGACATCGGTCCTAAAATGCAATTATGCAATTTGGATAATCCAAAAATATATCAAATCTATATCTAATCTATATCCAATTAAATGGATTGGATTTAAAATCCAAAAATATGGAAATGAATTAAAACTAATATGGATAATTATGGATTGGATTTTATAATTTAGATATTTTGCCCACCTTTACTTCTAACTTTCTTTTTTGTGTGTATGCAGCATTTAAATATTTAGCTTTTTGCATTTAATTATAAATTTGCACTTTCTAAAATGTGAACAATGTTTTCAGGTGTGAGGTAGATGAGGCGTATATACCAACATACCAGATTTCCACAGATAAGGCAAAGAAGGAGTTGGGAATAGAGCTTATTCCTTTGGAAGTGAGTTTTAGGGAAACTGTGGAAAGCTTCAGAGAAAAGAAGCTTGTCAACTTTTAATCCGTTATCTATTCTCCAAGATGACTGTGAAATAAAAGGTTAATATTGTTTGACAAAGGATAAACTGCATGTCATAAACTGTACAATGAAAACGTAGATCTACTTTTATTTATTCATTCAAGAGGTTAACGCAGGAGAGGAAAAAAATATCAATTGGTATAACATATATGGTCCTCTCACTGTTCTTCAGTATTCACGGTGAAAAAAAAGTGAAACCCTTAGGAGAAATCTCCAAATTATAGACTAACTCCTCCACCTTCCAATCCCTTCCTATCACTCACATGCATCCTCAAGCCTCTACAAAGTATCCCTTCGTTAAAAATAACCTTCACATAATAAAGTGCTAAATATGTTTTTCATACTTTTATTATAACAAAAAATTAATTTATGTCCTTAGTTTAAATTTTAGCCTTTCGTAAAAAAACTATTGAAATAAATCCTTACACAACAAACAAATTTTTTTATGTAAACTATATTATAATATTAGAACATCCAAATTTGTGATGATGAGTCAACATAAGATAAACATTTTAAGATCTTAGTTCACACTAAAAATCAGTTTGTTAACTAAAAAGAGCTGGGTAAAGCTCGAATATCTTCCCTATTACACGTACTAAAAAAGTCTAAAGTTTAAACTAAATTTTGTGTGAAAGTGCATGAATAAAAAACATATTTAATTCTTAAATAAAATACACCCACTACACAAAATAATAATTTATTTTATTTTTTAACTTTAAATTCTAATATACTTTATTCTATCATATTTTTAAGGTTGTCAAAAGTATTATTTTCCATGTGAAAATAAAGATTGTATAAAAGGTAACTTTTTCTAACTTCCTAACACATGGAAATAAATATTCTAGCAAAAAGATTTTATGGAACAAATGTCTTCTCTCTTTTTTTTCTTATCTATCTAATATATACTCAAATGATACAATAATGAAAAGCCTATACTAGTGTTGTTGGGTAGTATATACAAAGTGTCGAAGAAAAGATACATTGCTGTATACACTTTGCACCTAAGATAAGAGGTTGGTATGACTTCAAATTCATGAGTCATTACTTACTTTAACCTCAACATCCATGAGACGTCATTCTGTAACCAACATTCTTTAAAATTACCAGGTATACACAATACGCCTTACATATTAAGAGCTAATGCGATTAAGAACTTATTTATTTCTTTGAGAGAATGTAGTGAAAAAGGGATCAAAACTAGTTTGTTTGCATGTGTCAAAAATGAATGACACTCTAAATTGTGAATGTACTTCCATTGTACACACAACTTTTAAACCATCATTGGTAATCCTTCTTTATAGCATGAATACAATCATCATTTTCCCACCCTCCCCCGACATGAACTATAAAATTAAAACTAGTCCAAGTGGTCAGTCAGCAAATTATACTCCAACCTAAACAACATACAAGGTACTAACAATGTAACAATGTAACATCAGTCTGTAATATCAAAACAAAGTTTAGCCTCATCCCAAGGTCCATTGATCTCAAACTTGTACTCCTGAATCCTTATAAGCCAATAAGGGCAAACCACATTGACAAAAACCAACAGACTAAGTAGCACCACAAAAAGGAGGCGATGCAGCATGTACACAAAACTTAAGGTCATGGCCATCAAACTGATAGAAAAGCATAGGTGCATGCGGAATGAATATTTTTTAATACAGTAAGTGACAAGTGGAGCAAAAAGGAAAACCTGCAATGAGAATAACATGATACCGAACACATGTAGTCTTGATGGAAGGCGAGAAGCAATAAAAACAGAGGCGACTACAGAAGCATTTACAGAGATACAACTGGTCAATGCTGGATTCTTAAGAACCCCTGGGGCTTTGACAGTGGATTCTGAATAACCAGGTTGCATACCACCATATGCTACTTTTCTCCATCTGGGACGAGGCGATGAAGAATTATTAGCCAAGCTAAGATCCATTGCAATAACTTCTTTAATTTCAGCCGGGCCTGCGGTGTCAATCAAAACTATTATGTGGGAAAACCTAAATGTCCTTTACTAAATAAATCTTGCTCCACAGACGTGTGCCATATTTGTCTCATGCAATCAGAGGGTAGAGCATGTCATATTTCAGTTCCACTATCTTGTCTTTCAAGCTTGTTTATGAAAGTTATCTCCATATTCTGAAGAATAAAAGATGATGAAATTACATACAAAGGAGAAAAATAGGCAACTCACGGCACATATGAATATCATCTTGATATTCTGAATAACAGGTAATGAAATTACATACAAATGAGGGGGGAAAGATAACTCGCATAATAGACAATATCCAAAATTAATTAATGTTATTATCACTAGTCCGGACAAAGGGATTCAAATTTAATAGTATCATGCAAAGATCAAGCATAGAACAAATAAAATCGATACATGAGATGCAAATATACATCATGTTATTCAATAACAGTTAATGACACTGAAGTTATCACCAACCACATCATTGAGCAAGAAGAAATTCCACAAGCCAGGAATGTTCAGTTCAGTAGGTAAGGAAATCTAAAGCAGTATAGACTGTAAATGGTTTGGATATTAATGAAACCTCATCAGCAATATCTTGTTCTGCATTCAGCATTTCCAAGGAAAAAATCTTGAACAAACCGAATAATAAATAAGGATTGTGCATTATTTGGTTTTGAAACCCAAACAGAATTGTAATGAACAGGAAAAGCGGCTTGGTAATTTTGAACAGAAGTGCTTAAATTATGTAAGAAACAAAATGAACGTTTAGTGTGTTTGGATTCACTTTTGATGGGCTTTAAACAGAGGTTTACGCTTTCCAAAACACAAAACAGAGAAGCAACAATTGCTCTTAATCTAACGAAAGCCAAACACCCTGGAAGCACAATAAACCACTCGTTCTTTAACCGATTCTAGTTTTACTTAATCATCAGTTCATATAAGAAGAAAATGCATAAAACTTAACAAAATCAACAAAACAATGACATATTTGTAGATCGAAATCCCAATTTAACAGACGACAGCAAAGAAAAGTAGAACCAAACGTAAGAACACCAACACACGCTGAGGAATTAGGAGGATTCGTTCAGTGAAGATAATCACAATTCAGAATGGCTATTTCAAACGAATGAAAAGAAAGGAACAGAGAAATGGAAAATACCACGATCGTGAGAAATGTAGATTGAAACTATCCAAACGACGCCGTTACGAGTTGAAAAAGCAAAGGGAAATTGAAAGAACAAGAAGAAGAAGAAGAGGCGAAGAAGGGTTTTTATATTGATTTCAGAGGGTGAAATGCGAATCAAACATGCCTTTGTTTGTTTGGCACCGTTTGATTGTGGAAATTTATAATTAAATGTAAAACGGTTTTTTAATTTTTTTTAAAAAGAGTAAAAAATAATAGAAATAATACTATATCTTTCTAAGTATTTTTTAGTTATTTTCTATTAATAACTTTTATTTGTACTTTATTTCTGACTTATATCTTTCCACTTTATCAAATTTATTGATTTTTGGAAAGTTTGACATTAAATTATTAAACTACTACTGTTTTAGTCTTTTCGATCTCCAAAATAAATATTATGCAATTTATAAGTTATACTAGAATTGAATTCTTAAATTATATTATACATTTATGATAAATGTTTTTTTATTATTTCACGCTAAAGTTATTCTAAATTACTAGCGGGGCACACAGGCGCTCTCGCGCGCCTGTGTATCGGCATTTTTTATGTTTTTATTTTTATTATTATTATATGTATATTGATATTTATTTAAATGAAATATAAATTTATGTGTATTCATATTTTTTATTTTTTTTCATAAGCTTATGTGTATATGTATTCTATAATATTTTACAGTGTATTTGTATTTTATAATATTTGATAATGTCTGTGTATCTGTATTATTTGACAACACTACATTTGTGTAGATACATATAAATTTAAGAAAATAAAAATAAAAATGTAGATACAGACATTGTCACACATTGACATCTTATGTATAAAAGTATACTAACCAGGTTGAGTAACATGTGTGTTACTTGGTGCTGCTTCGTTATCGTTAGATCCTTCAAATATCAAGTTAAAAGAATGAATGAATAAAATTATATATTAAAATAATTATTACAAAATAATATATGTTTTGTTATATAATATTTTGGTTACCTACATTATTTATTGATCGAGTCAAATGTCGAATAGATGTCAATCTCCTTCCTAAAACAATATTGGGATATGAATAATATTGTTTGTCATTTCTCTATAAGTTTTTCTTCGTATATTCCATTTGTCTTTTAAAATATTTGTTTAAAAATTGGCATCTTATGCATAGAAGTGTACTAACCAGGTTCAGTAACATGTGTGTTACTTCGTGCTGCCTCGATATTGTTAGATCCTTAAAATGTCAAGTTAAATGAAGGAATAAATAAAACTATATAAACAAAATTTAAAAGTAATAATTGTGAAAAGTTAAATGTATATATAACATCTTTGTTACCTGCATTATTGATTGATCGAGCCAAATGTCGAATTGATTTCAATCTCCTTCCTCTATAACTTCTGCTTTGTGTAGATAGTTCATTTGTCCTTTGTTCCATGGTCATTCTTCGTCTTATGTTTGCAATATTTAGCTTCAAGTTTGGTTTTGTCGTTCTACTATTCATCTTTTGTATTTATATTTTTAATTTTGTTGTGTAATGTATTAAACTGTAGAAAAATAATAAAAATTAGAAAAATTATTTAAAAAATTCTAAAATATAAATCAAAACTAAAAGCAAAACAAATTGTAAAAACACTGTTGCAAACAAATAAAGAAAACCAAAAATCAGTAATGCAATGCAAACATACATACAGGAAGAAAAAAAAATTAGTATGTGACAAAAAATTGATAGCTAAATTAAAAATATTTTACAAAATGTGAAAATAAATATATAAAATATGATAATATTTAAAAAACACTTTGATCTATATATTAAATATTGTTTATGTAAATGAAAAAATATAATTAAAAAATATCTTCATAAAATAATTCGCAAAAAAGTAAAAATAAATATATAAAATATGATAATATTTAAAAAAAAAATCATCAATATATTATTTTAAAAAGTGGCGTAAAAAAAATATCTTTAGAAAATATTTTTCAAAATGTGAAAATAAATGTATAAAAAACACTTATATTTTCCATTTGGTTATGTAATGTACTAAAAGCACAACAAATTATAAAAACACTGTTATACATATAGCAAGAAAAAAAAAATATGTGACAGAAAATAGATAGCTAAATTAAAAATATTTTCAGAAAATATTTTACGAAATGTGAAAATAAATACATAAAATATGATAATATTTAAAAAAAAATTATGTATATATTATTTAATATTTTTTTTATTTAGATGGAAAAAATAGATAGCGTACATAAAAAATATATTCAGAATATATTTTTCAAAATGTGAAAATAAATATATAAAATATGAAAATATTTAAAAAAATATTTTAATCCATATATTTATTTAATAGTATTTATTCAAATTTTATTATTTAATAGTATTTTATTCAAATTTTATCCTTATAATTATGTTTTATTTTATTATTTTAAAAATATATGAGAGGAGATATTTTTTATTTTGTAACTTCTTTATTTTTAAAATCTAAATTTTGATTTTAAATATTAAATATTAAATTTTAAATTTTAAATTACCTTATATATAGGGGATCTCCTCTTAACTACCATTTTAAATTTAAAATAGTGAATTTTAAATTATGAATTTTAAATATTAAGTATTAAATATTAAATTTTAAATTACCTATATAGGAGATATCCTCTTAACTACCATTTAAAATTTAAAATTTTGAATTTTGAATTTTGAATATTTAATTTTTTTAAAAACTAAATTTTGAATTTTAAATATTAAATTTTATATTTTATATTTTAAATTACCGGGATCTCCTCTTAACTACCATTTAAAATTTAAAATTTAAAATTTAAAATTTTGAATTTTAATTTTAATTTTTTAATAATTAATTTTGAATTTTTAATATTTAATTTCGTATACGTTTTATGTACTAATAAATTTTAAATTATCTATATATATAGGGGATCTCCTTTTAACTACCATTTTAAATTTAAAATAGTGAATTTTGAATTTTACATTTTAAATTTTAAATTACCTATATATATGGATCTTCTTTTCACTACCATTTTAAATTTAAAATAGTGAATTTAAAATATTAAATTTTAAATTACCTATATAGGAGATCTCCTCTTAACTACCATTTTTAAATTTTAAATTTTAAATTTTGAATTTTGAATTTTGAATATTTAATTTTTAATTTTTTTAAAAACTAAATCTTGAATTTTGAGTATTAAATTTTAAATTTTATATTTTAAATTTCCGGGATCTACTCTTAACTACTATTTAAAATTTAAAATTTTGAATTTGAATTTTTTAATATTTAATATTTAATTTCGTATACGTTTTATGTACTAATAAATATTAAATTTTAAATTTTAAATTATCTATATATAGGGGATCTCTTTTCAACTACCATTTTAAATTTAAAATAGTGAATTTTGAATTTTAAATATTAAATTTTAAATTTTAAATTACCTATATATAGGGGATCTTCTCTTAACTACCATTTTAAATTTAAAATTTAAAATTTAAAATTTTGAATTTTGAATATTTAATTTTTAATTTCGTATACGTTTTTGTACTAATACTAATATATTAATTAATATAATAACTCACCAAACATGGGTTAAGAAAATCATCGTAATCCCTAAACCCCTAATAAACCATTTTCGAATTCTAAGGAACAAACCATAATCCCTGCAACTCACCCATCACTGCAATGCCTCTCAAGATCCTTTGGATGGAAACTTCCTATATGTTTTCTCATATAGTAATCCCTCTCATTGGTGCAGTTTTTTCTGGTACTTAATTTCTCTTTCAACTTTTTAATAGTTCTATTTGTTTGTGTGAGCACAATAATTATAATATTGTCATGATATAATGCCAAAGACATTCATAAATGAATAATCAATAAAATTAAAATCAGAATATATACTTTATAGTTGAAAAACAACACTTACGGATTGAACGGAAGTGGTGGTTCTGGAACGGAAGTGGTTCTGGAACTTGCGACTTCTGGTAATTTGAAAGTTTGATGGGATAAAAGTGAAGATGATCGGGAGAAAAAGATGATAGAAATGATAGAAAGTTTGATGGGATAAGAGTGAAGATGATCGGGAGAAAAATATGATAAAAAGATGATAGAAAGTTTGATGGGATAAAAGTGAAGATGAACCGGAAAAAAAGATGATAAAAAGTTTAATGAAAAGGAGAAAAAGATGATAGAAAGTTTGATGGGATAAAAGTGGAAGATGAATTGGAAAAAAAGATGCAATTGTAGAATGTTTAAACTCTTTGAGATATAAAATTTAAACTCTTTATAAAATGACAAATAAAATAATAAGATATAAAGATAAAATTAAAATAAAATAAGATGGTAGTTAAAAGGAGAATCCCCTTTATATATAGGTAAAGATTATAAACGTTTAAAAAATGTTAAATTCAATTAAATAATTTTAAATTTAAACATATAAGATATTCAAAAAAATTAAAAATATTCCCATAAACAATAGTTCTTAAGAAAATTACAAGGCAAGATATGTATTGTACTGTATAGGCCGAAAGGTTGTACCGAAAGTCTCGACCGAAAGATTGTACCGAAAGTCTCAACCGAAAGGTTAAATATAAAAAGTAAATAAGTAAAATTAAATTAGTGATTATAGCAAAGCCCATAAGATGGGCCCAAATATACAGGTGTGTGTTTTCAAAATGTTAGGTGCAAAAAGAAAAGACCCAAGTAACTCTCAAACCCAATAAGAGAGCCTTACAAATAGAGGTTCAACTCAAGAGGTAAGTGAGATTCAATTTATCTAATGAACATAAAACTATATCTGACTTTGGCATCGGAGTGCTTTGCAGGTACACCCACCCACCTGTGAGGAGAAGAAGCCGAGAGCCCAACTCGAGTAGAAGCCGTGAGAGCCCAACCCTAGAAGAAACTGAGCACCTAGCTGAAGGAGAAGCCGAGAACACCTGGCTGAAGGAGAAGCCGAGAGCATCTAGCTGAAGGAGAAGCCGAGAGCATCTAGCTGAAGGAAAAGCCGAGAGCACTTAGCCGAAAGAGAAGCCGAGAGCATCTACCTTGAGGAAAAGCCTAGAGTACCCAATGTGAGAAGAAGTCCAGAGTATCCAGCCCAAGAAGAGACCGAGAGAGTCCAGCCCAAAGTTCAAAAGATTTGTATAAGAGTTAATCTTGTCAACCTGATTCTAGTGTTCTTGGTCCTTGTTGTAAGAACATGTATATATACAGACTTCTGTAATGTATGAGATAAATATTTATTTTGATAAAGTAAAAAATAAAAATATATAAATTATATTATAATTAAAATTCATAATAAAAGTAACTTAAATTTATAGACTGCGTTTTCGATTTATGACAGACTATTTATAATATTTCTATTGGCATATTTTCTTTTCTGCATTTCACATTTTTTATTTTCACTTAGATTGAATTATTTTCGCTTTGCAAAGTACAACTACAATAACTTATAGACTCCTTATTCCTTTATTCCTGGACTGTTCTTTCTATATAATATTTTGGATTTCAATAATATTTTTTTAGATTATTTAATTTGAAAGTTTTTTTAGATTCGTAATTAATTTTTAGGTTAGGTAATTCATAAGACTTTTTTGCCATGCATAATTAGTTTTTGAATCATATAATCCGGAATCTTTTATAACATGAGATTAATTTTTGAATTATGTAATCCAAAATTCATAAGTATTTTTTTATATGTATGATTAATTTTTTAATTATATAATTTAAAATACCATTTTTTTTAAAATATATTTTGAAATATTATTTTAAAAATATATTTTTGTGATATTCTAAATTACATAATCCATAAACTATTTTTTGAATCTGAGATTAGTTTTTGAATTAAGTGATCCATAATTTGGATTTTATAAATCTATGAAAGTGACGTAAAAATGACATAAATGTATTTTCACGTGGAGATAACAGAGGTGCAGGAAGAAGGAGTCCAACTTATATCCAAATCCATTTTAATAATCACCAATCCTATAACACTCAAAGATCTTCAATCTTAACAATGAACTCATTAGAAAGAAGAAGAAAAAGGATAACTTTTGCTTGTAGTCATATCCAACAGGGGAAGTTTAAATGTTGAAAACAAATAGAAATGCAAAAACCTGGAATCAAGAAGACAAGTATTAACCCAGAAGCAAACTAGTGAAAATTTTCACTCAATTCAAGGGATCCATAATCAACCTTCAATTAGAACAGTTGCTAGCTCATAGCTAACAACACCTTACACGTTTTTTAATGTTGTTTTCCAATTAAAATTAGAGTTTTATCTCAATAATCAATCTCTCGTAAAAATATTAAAATTCAGTTCAGATTGGAGAAGAACTTCAAAAATACTGACATTCAGAATGCTGACATTATTTCTCATAGCATATAGTACATATTACATGAAAGATCTCAAGCTAGAAACCTTAAAACATGAAAAACCTGATTGATTCATTGTGCAGCTTGTCCCTGCTGTTATCTTAGGATGTGCTGTTTTATGTTAGAACAGAACCAACAGGCCTAATACATTGAAGTGGAGAGTTAGTGAGTCACTGCTGAATTTTCTCAACATCACTAAGGGAAAACTGCTTTGCCATTCTGTCTCATCAACAATGAGGAGTTGCCAATGTCTCTCAGTGGTGATCTTTTTGGTGCTATGAATCCACCACTACCACCATGTGTTTTTCTTTCCCCACTCCTTAGAACATCACTGTGCTTCCTATTTTCTGTAACGTTATTGCTTTTATTTGAGGAACAAACCACTATTCGCTTCTCCAACTCATTCTGTGCTTCCATGGGAAAGGGCAACCATTTGGTCCCCTTAACTGCATTCTGTTCCTTCCTCAATCTTTCAAGATCACTACGAACCATGGAGAGTTCTGCTTCAACTTCTTTCGTTTTACTTTCAGATGAAACAGCTTTTTCTTTCCATTCTTGCACCTGTCGAAGTGTTGGGAAAATCAGATTTAATTCTTCTTTTTTTTGTGTAGATACAAAATTGCGGAAACAATAACCAATAATAGAATTATAGAGAAAAACGAATAATGACACTGAGAAACTTCTAACGTGAGAAAACCTTTTTAACTTTGATAAATAAAAACTCACGGAACCTAGTTCAGAAAAAGAGTCTCCGATAGGATTACAAGATTTTGCCAACACAAAGAAGACATGAGTGCAAAGATTATATTTCAGAAAGTTCATCAGATGACAAACATGGAAGCATTTATTAAGTGAGTTTCAAATCTAACTCAATTTTATAAAACTGATTTATAAGAATGAGATTTACATCCACATATACTATGAAATATCCTTATCATTAATCGATGTATGTTCTTCAATAGCATTGATCATGAATGAACAGCATTGATCATGTTAAGTCCAAAAATTTATAGATGTCAAATTAGACAAAGGAATTGGATATCTTACAGTATTGTGAAGGGATTGGATATCAAAATCATACTGTCGGGCTCGATCTTCCCAAAAATCTCGAGAAGCCTGCAACTCCTCCATCTCTTCCCTCACCTGACCTAGCATCTCCTGCATTTGTGACCATTGCTCAGTCTCAGCTCTAACTTGCTCTACAATTCTCCGTACAACAGTTTTGCAATGCCCTGAGCATCGATTCCCTTCACAAGATAATTTTTCCTGCATGGTTTGTCAATTCAAAGTTTGGTGAGAATCCACTTTTTTAATTCAGTTAGTCAAGAAAACTTTGTTTTACATCAAAAAGGTTGACCACTCAAATCCTTTTGGTTTTGAGTATGATAGGTCAAATCAATTCATCTCTAGATTTTACTTGGATTAAACAGGATCAAGTGTAGTTTCACTTTAGCCAACGTTGTTTGTTTATGATTTAGAGTTTAGTGATGAACTAAGAAATCATGAATATACCTGATGATGTAATCTCATGGAAGATGAATCTTGAAATTCAACTCTCTTGGAAGTTGAAGCAGAACTGGCAAGAGAACTACTAGCACTAGACAGCAGTGAGTTATACTCTTCCTCCATTCTCTGTAATAATATTCCCTTTGACAATCCCTCCATTTTTCTCCTCAGAATCTCCACCTGCAAATTTTAATAAAATCCTTTGAGATGAAATCACCAAAATCACAAGAAAAGACAACTTGACAAAACAATCAACCTTTGTTAAAATTAGATAAGCTCACTGGAGACTGAAATTTCACTCTAGAAACATAACAAAACATACACTATGATTTCCTTTATCCTGGTAATCAAACAGATAAGTACCTTCCTGCAACAAAAGTCCACAATTTTTTTCTCCCCAAAACCAAATTTGAATATACAAAAATAATTTTCCAAGTTTCAAGTACAGTGCCCACTGCACACAATCTTTTCAAAATATGATGGTTCGAAGATCTTCTAAACTCATTGTTAAAATATCTTTCTAAAACACAATTTAGTTCTTTTAACACCAATTGTTTCCAAACTCATTTTACTGAAATCTATATAACAGGATCATAAAAAATTCAGAAGGTAAGAGAATAGTCAAAACTCAAAACATCAAGGTTACTATCATGCTTACATTTAGTTTTCCACTTGCAACAATGCTATCATCAATTCTGCTACACCTTTTAATTGACAGGCTTATGTTTTCCATCTCTTGAAACTCCCTCAAATATATCTCATCTGATGATCCTCCAATCTTCTCCAGTCGCCTCTGCAGAACAGAAACTTGCTTGTCAAAATTTTTGTTTTTACTGCCTCCTAAATCCTTCCCCTTCGACCTCTTCTGCAATCTCTGAAGCTTCTCAGTCAACTCGTGAATCTCCTCATCCAAAACCATATCAACATTCTTTCCTTCACAAATCCTGATTCTTCCCTGCACCCCACTTTGCAAGTCAATACAAGTAAATCGAAACCACTGAAAACTAGCCATACAATTAGCCCCCCAAAGATTCACAATGCATCAAAAATGACAAAAACTATTTTGTTCAGAAAACCAAGGGAGAAGAGGTTTCTACAAAGCAAAGCAAATATAAATTCCACTTGCAATACTTAGGACCATCAACTTTGAAAATTGGAACAACATAACAGACTTGAAAAAGGGCATTCCTCAGAGTTAAATTCAGAAACACAAGTGAAGAAGAACACTGAAACGAAAAAGTGAGTAGAGAGACTAACAGAAACAAGTGTGTGAAGAGCAGATCTTAGAGTTGTCTCCATCTTAACACGACTCCTCTGCAACTTCTTAACCGCAATCTCCTTCTCCATCCTCAACAAATTACACTCTGCCCTTAACATTTCCGCTTGAAACTTCCACTTCTCTTCCTCCAAGGCCCACCCTTTGGGACTCCCTACTCTCTCCCTCCTCCTCTCACCCTCACTACCAATGTTGTTGTCCAGCACCACTATGGGAGGACGTGCACGTCTTTCTCTATCAATCAGAGTCCCCAACTTGTTGCTATTGTTGGCCTTAAGGTCCCTCCGGCAAGAGGGTCTCCGGCGAGGGAAGTGCAGGATCCTGGGGGTAGGAGGAGGAGGAGGGTGGTGGCGCCACTTGGGTCTTCTTGATGCTGCAGTGGCCATGTTTTCAATTTCATGCAACGAAAAACAGAAGTTGTGTTCTTATATACTTTGAAATTTCTTAATATATAGTGGATGTGGGATTTGTAACAAGTTGAAAGAACTACAAGAATATCTGAATGTGAGATACTCCTATGTATGCAGTGGTAATAGATAGACAGAGAGAGAAAGAGTGTGAGTGGTGGTGTAACTGAGAAAGAGGTGGTTGGCGTGCAACCTCGTGAAGTGGAAGAACAGAGATTTGAAATGGAAAAAGTTGTGTGCGTTTGTTGTGATGACAAGGTTTTATGGTATGCGTTTTCTCTCTAGTATTTATTTCCAACGTTGGACTTTGTTACTTTTTTACGGGAATTTGAAAAAGGTCACTTTCAAATTACAAACACAACATGCATTATCACTTTGCTTCCACCAACACAACACAATACGTTAAAATCTTCATCCATTTTACCTTTTAATTCACACTTCGTTTACTACGTTAATCCCTATATTAGACTCAACCACATCATTAACTCGCCTGTTATACTTTTTTTAAATATATAACTATTATTAAGTATTTAAATTAAAATGATTTCAAGACACTTTTTATATTTCTTAAGTTTTTAGTAGTTTTGAAAAATCAAATATATACACACACAACACATTATTGTTGCTAATTTTACTAAGTTCAAAATTTCATTCACTTAGTAAATTGTCCAAGAGAATTCCCCACATACACTTTTGAAGATAGTAGGTTAAATCTTAAATCAATTAAGTATAATATACATATACCAAATTTTTCTTAATCATGATATTAACTTGATAAGTTATGTTGAAAAGTGACAACCCCCACTGCACAAACATCATCTCTATAAATATACCTTCTATAATGAAACAAAAATACATATTTAATAACAATTAATACTTCAACCACCCGAACATTGGTTCGAGTGTAGGAGTGTCTTTTACAGATACTCCTAAGTAATAACCATAACTAAAGATGGAGAATCACAACCAAATACCATAACCATCAACAATTATTTGAGAAAACTATTCATTCGTGTAAAAATGCTTACTTATACATATAATAACTCATCATTATAATTGATAAACTTTCAAGTAATCGTAAGAAATTTTATATAAATATACATTAGACATAAATTTGATTGTTCATCTTTGCTTTTATTTTCAATTAAAATTGTTATTTTGTCTTGATAACAATTATTTTTAATTAAATAAAAATTAACTCTAAATGATATATACAGTACTGCTGTATTCATGTTTGATCCTTTCTCATAATATTATCCTTTTATTTCTCTTTTGTGTTCATTAATAATATATTTTTCAAATTTCAATGAGATAATTTTCATCGTAAAAAATAAATGAAACAAATTTGTTTACCATTTCACACCAATAATTATAATAAAAATAGATATTGTAATGTAAATATATTATTAGTATAGTTGTTTTTTTTGTGTTATCAAACTAAAAATAATTTAAACATGTGTTTTAATTAATTATTATAAGATTTAACAGAATTGCTTCACAGAGAAACTATTTTGGTCCTTCTTATAGAGTTTGATAATGATGTTCTTTAACATGTAGGAAGATACTGAATGTAATTTAAAAAGTTTGTTTAGTGAAGTTTAAAATGAGTTAATTATTGTAATTGAGAAAATTTGAAGTTGAAAGTTTTTGAAGATTTAAAAGTGGAAATATAGAGGGAATATTGTTGTTATTGAAACGTGGAGAGTTGCAAAACCGAGTCTCCACGAATGAAGGTTTTGAGCTGAGTAAGATTTTTTTATACCTAAATTCAGTAATAGACGACAACAAAATAATAATAATTTAAGACTGAGAAGTCTCTGGGTATAATAAACTAATAATGGTTTACTTTATCGGTTCATGAGTTCCTTTATCGGTTAATCACAATTATTTTACTATTTTCAAATTCTTAATCCGCTTCAATCCATTATATATTGTATATTTTTTAATTTATAAATATTAATTAATTAATTAAATTTGTATAAATTATTTATATATTTAAATATATATTAAGAAAAAGATTTTAAGTCTTAACTCTTAAAACCGACTTATAGGATGATATTTGCACTGACTTATATACTATAAAATTCATCATTTATAGTCGATATCACACATTTCTTATGACCCCATAAAACCGGCTCAATGGAGTGAGATTTGCACCCACTTATATACAATGAAAGACTCTAATCTCTAGTCGATGTGGGATCTCCAACACACCCCCTCACGCCGAGACTATCAACTTGTGCGTGAGACTATATATTTTGGGTGGTCCGATAGCGGGTGGCACGATAGGCCCAACAAATACTCGCTAGGATAGGTTCGAAAGTGGCTCTAATACCATATTAAGAAGTGGACTTTAAGCCTAACTCAACCCCATAAAACCGGCTCATAGGATTGAGGATTGCACCCACATATATACAATGAAAGGCTCTAATCTCTAGTCGATGTGGGATCTCTAACTCTAACAGAGATTGTCAACTTATACATTAATATATATATAAAGAGAGAGATAGTTCAATACGACCCGATTTTTGATATATATATAATAAATTTTTGATAGGATAAGTTCAAAATGACTATAACATCATACATAAAATCGACTTATAAAATAAAGTTTACATTTCATGTAATATATATGTACTATAGCAGCGGAAGAAGAATACATTTTCAAACGTATCAAACTACTTTACCTAATCAAATATATTTATAAGGTAAAACTGTAAAGATAATGATTAAAGAATGTATTTTTAAATTTAAAAAATGAATATTTTTATGTGTAATTTAAACACGTGTTTGAGAACATGTTTTTGTTAACTAAAATTAAAACACGCAGATGATTGTGTAATTGTCATATTAATGATTGATAAAAACAAAATTGAAAAGCTAAATTGTGAATAAAAGTAAACGCAATTACAACCAAAATAATAATAAAAATAACACACAATCAACATGATCTAGTCATTCGAGATATTAAGAATAATAATATAATAATTAAAAATAAATAAATAAAAGTGTAGTACATATAGGCTTTACAAAAATGTAAGATTAATGCATAAATTCATAATCACACAAAAATTAACACGTATTCATAAATAGATTGATCAATACTAAGTTAATACATTTAATAATATTTAGTATCTTCAATAATAGAAAATTGAGTGTGACTTGAAAATCGAATAACCTTTATAATTTGCAGTTAAAGTTGATTAAGTATGTCGTTATTATTTAATTAATGTTACTATTATTGATGAACAAAATTATTATAGTAAATATGATTTGTATCAAAATTTAAAAATTTAAAATTCAAATATTCTTCACCAGCTTTAACAAACATATGAATTGGGTAGAATATACAAATTTATTTATAACACCTAATTTGTAAAAGAAAACATATATTTTAAAAAATAAAAAGATTAGAAAAGTAATTATATATATAGAGATAATATTTTAGAGAAAATATATTAAAAAATAATTATTTAGAAAATATTATAATTTAAAAAATAATTATTTTAAGAACTTATTAATTGAAAAATAAAAATGTGGAAATTTAATGTTTTAGAAAATTAAATATTCAGATTAGTGATTATTTAGTTTTATATTGAATTAAAAAATATAATATTAATACTTGTTTTGTTTGTAAATAAAATACAGATTAAATAAATAGAAATGTAAAATTATAAACATAAATCCTATATTAAAAAATATTTTGAGCCAAATTTCAATTTATTTATTTATACAATTTTAAAATTTATTTTTAATCGTAATCATAATAATTAAAATAATCATGGTAATAATAATAGAAATAAAAATGTAGGAAATACTGTTCTTCATAAATTAAAAATTTACTAATTTGAAAAAAAAAATGATATCTCTTATGTGTTTGATGGGAGTTATTTTGTTTAGTTGATTAATGTGAGGTTTGTGTTTTAAATGAATTGATTTTGAAATAGAAAGAGAAAGAGTTTTGAAGAAAGTCACAGAAAACAAGGAGTTTTCTGATACTGCATCTCTCTTATTCGTCTCTCACTCACAGATTCTGCGTGCCGTTCAAGCTCAACCACCATTTTTATTCTTTCTACTTTTCTCTTCAATGCACACAATTTCACACTAGCCGTTATCATTATTCAATTTTAATTAAGTACCCTTAATCATAAATTAACCCAAATGGCTAATTCAAAAACCTTATTCATACACTCTCTTCATACTTTTAATCAATTTTAATCAAATTAGACTTCTATTAATCTCAAATTTCTACTATTTAAATTATTACACACAAAAAATTAGAAATCTGATTAGAGATTAAGAAATTTCATAATATACACTAATTGTAATCTTCACCAAACAATCTTATAATGTTGAGTTATACTTAAAATTTATTTTCTAACATGATATTAGAGTAATGTCATTTAAAATTTATCACAATGAGAGTTTCTTTGTCTCATCATGTCACTCGCTATTGGATTTCGACAATGGATTTCGACAATCTCAACGTGAGTTTAATGAATTTTAATATAAGGGTCGCACGTCCTGCTATTAGATCACCTGTAAATATATATAGTCACATGTCGTGCAATCTCTACATGAAATGATGTGTTGAAAATCTTACGTCAACTAAATATATGACTTAAAATTAACTTTTTAATATAAAAATTACATGATAGTACACATGAATGAAGTGAGTAGTTGTTAATTATTTACATTATTTCTCAATTTTTCTCACAAAGATAAATGTCTTCAATGAGAATATAAGGGGATTTTTTTTTTTACTAGAATTGTAAAATATCTTGTATTAAGCACTATTTTTTCTCAAAATTATGCTTTATAAAAAAGTTGAAGTGAATAATTAATAATTAAGGAAAGCCTAGCAAATAAGATAAGTTTGTTTAGGGGTTATGTTTGATGTGCTTAAATATAATTACATTTTAACAATCTTAACTTTATTTAATGTTATTATTTAAAAAAAATACTTTTATCTTTAAACCTAAGCACCTTTTTAAATAAATATATTTGAGGTTAATTTAGTATCTTTATTGTATGAAAAAAAAAAGACAATTAAATAAATTTAACAACTATTCTTCATCAATGAAAAAATAGTTAATTTTGTTTATGTACAAATGCAAATAAACAATAATTAAAGGTCATATTGTTCATCACTTAAGATCTAACTTAAAAGGATGTTAAGAGACAGTGACTTTTCTTTTATGCAAGTATATTCCTACAACATTAATTAATAGTTTATTAGCCTAAATATATTTATAGTTTTTACAAAATTAATGAGTTTTTATTTTATTTTATTTTGTAAAATTTGTTCTTCTATTTTCCTTTTCTATAAAATTTGAGATTACTATTAAAAATGTGCGAATTTTAGTTGTAGTTTATGAATTTTTTTATATTCATCCCTCGAAATTTCAAATCACAATTAAATAACATTTATTTTATAAATCTTAAAAGTTTACTTGACTAGTTAAATGCTAACACTGTATTATAATATTAGTATGTATAATTCAGAATGATCATTTGATTTTTTACAACACATAAATAGGCGTTGTATGATAGTAAAAACAAAGGTATTAATTTTCAAATTTAGAGCTAAAATAAAATAAAAAAAGCACATTCATTTTATAGACAAAACAATATTTAAACCTTATTTATTTATATTGGTTTCATTTAAAAAAAAATATTTTCTTAAAATCAATCCTTTTTAGAAATGATACGAAAATTGAATAAAAACAAAAGAGGTTAAAAAAAATTGATTGAAGAATGCGACAAAAGAAGTATATTAAATAACATCACGACATAGGAACTTAAAAAATGCATTTATGTTAAGAATTTAAAAAGATTTGATTCATATATGAAATAGTTTTTAATAATTTGAAAACATTCATAAGAAAAGAGAGAGACAGAGAGTAGTTGGTATTAATGGCATCACGCTGTCACCACAGTTTTCTATCTTATTCGTTTGGACATATATATTTGGCTTCTTCTCCTTTTTCTTTTTCTTTTTCTTTTTTTTTTCCTTTTTTTTGTATGGTTGGGTGCTTTCTAATTAAAATCTCTTTAATTAGTATACTATGTTTTAGTCCAGAAGTTTAAATTAATTTAAATACATGTGTTTAATTTATCAGTTTTAACTATAAATTTTAAGTCATACTAAAATGTTAGACATTTTCACAAACATTCCATATAAAAAAAAATGAGTCATCATTTTTTTTCATTTTTTTAGCAGTTAGATCTTACTAATTTCATAAATTTTGGTATTGATTTTGACCGATGTTCAAAATGCATTAAAGACATGAAATAATTAATAAGACTAAATCATTAAAAAATTAGGTAATACACTTTTAATCACTATTCATACATTTATCTCGACCCAACAGTAATTAGGCTCATCACAGACATATAAATAAACACAATTTAAAAAAAAAATGTATGTCATTATTACGCATTTATTACATTGAATACTGAACACTTACTTGAATGTCGAACTACCTTTTACAGGTGTTCTCCGACCGATAGCGAAAAAAGAAAGAAGAGTCTTACTGAAGGGGGAACGGAGTCGAGGAAGGAAGCGTATACGACAAGCCTAAGGAGTGAAAGAAGAAGTATATACCGACTGACCAAAATAAAGAAGTTAATTGTTCATGCGGTAGGAGTTCTCTGAGTCTCTTCTGGACAATAACACTTCCAATTCAAAATTTAAAATAATAATTATATATAGATTTTTTTTTATATATATACTCTTTAAACTCATTTATAGTTAAGATAGGATCAAACTTAAAATCCTATCAGAGTCCTTGTTATTAAGTATGCATTAATTTTTAATTAAGTGCACAAGAGTACACGAGTGTCTTATAATTAATTTTATCACGCATATTGAAGCTTACAATAAGTTAAAAAGTAGTTTAAACTATGAAGTGGAGCAATGTATGTGTTGGCATTTGAAAAGTTGAGATAAAGTTAAATGAATTAGAACCAACCATGTAAAGAAAATTGTATAAGGTTATCCTTTGTGTTGTGTCTTGTTTCTGTGTCTGTCTCATTGCACAATAGTTACTCAGATTCTCTTGGGCTTCTCGTTTCCATTCATTGGTTATCACTCTCAAACAAACCAAAACTCAAAAATGGAGCATTTCAAATGTTCCTCTTCATCACTCACGGATTTTACTTCACCATCCTAAATTTCAGAGCACACCTCTGATTTACCAAGTGAGTCATAAACTTGTTGGAACTTTATCATGTGAGATACACCACAAAATTTAACACTCAACAAACTCATCAAAATTTATTAAATATTTTGTTGAAGATATGTATTGCTTAAATACAAGGTCAATTTTGTAATATATAAGTGAAACAAATTTATTAAAAAATGTACTTTAAGCCTAATTCAACTTCATAAAATTGGTTTATAAGGTGAAGTTTGTACCTACTTACATACTATAAAGTGTTTCGATCTATAGTCGATGTACGATCTCCAACACACTCTCCTCACGCTGAAACTATCAACTCATGTGTGAAAATATATGTTATGGATGGTCTGATAGCGTGTGATACGATAAGTTCAACAAACTCTCAATGAGATAAACTTTAAATGGCTTTGATAACATATTATAAATAAAACAAAAGAAAAAAAGGAAGGAAAAAATCTTTAGTCAATGTTTGATTTCCAACAAAATCTCATCTTACAAGTCGATCCGTAGCTTAACTCGACCTTACAAAAATTGATTTATAAAATAATGTTTATAAACACTTATCAATTATAAATTATCTCTAATTAACGTGGAATCTTTATTTTTTTTTATTTAAAATTTAAATGTTACATGTGATTCTAATATCTTAAAGTTGAATTTCTAGCAATATTAAATACCTGATGGCATTAAGCCACAAATAGTAAGTTAGAAGAAAATAAAATAAAAGTTAGAAGCGTTTGATGGAATAAATTAAAATTGAATTTAAACTTTATGTAGACAGGAAGTGGTGGAAATTGAATTAAATTGTATAAAACTGGAACATTCGTTTTTAAAATGTAGTGGGAGCATTGGAATTTGAAATATCACCGATTCAAATCGATGCGTTAAAACTAAGTTTTATTTATTCCATCATCAGTGCTGTCAACGTTTCTTTATAAAAAATAAAAAATAAATTAATTTTTGCAAAACTATGAATTATGAAGCACAAACACCTACACATATGCACTAACACGAATATGAATATAAAAATATATATAATTTTTAAAATGTTGGATACGGATACACAGATATCTATATTATATAATTATGAATTATATAAATTTACAATAAAAATTTATGTTCACAAATATATTTTAATTTTTTTAACATAAAAATATCTCTTATTATTGCTTCGATTAAAAGGATTCACTCATTGTTTTTGTAATCATAAATAAAAATTTATATAATAAATTTGAGTTTTTAAAAAATTAATGTATTTTTTTTTTCAAAATTATGTTAAAATCGTATTAAAATTATAAAAAATTCAACAAATACATTTTGAATTAGATACTTCACCCGATACGTGTCCTATGAGTGTTGATGTCCAATACATATAGTGTACGAATATTGATGTTCGATACGTGTGTTCGACATTAACATATAATTCAAGAAGCATGTTTTACCTTCATAAATATTTTTTTTTTAGAATTTTAATTTCGTGAGTGGAAAATGGGAAAAACAAAAGTGGAAGAAAAAGCAGAGTCTAGTGTAATTATTAATCAATTCCTCTCGAAAATTTTCATGATTTTACCGTTACAAATTGTACTATTATAATTTTGTCCTTTTCTCATGAGCAAGTTGTAAGAAGAGAAATTGTTTATAATAAAACTTGAATTTGCAACGTGAAAGTTGATTTATTTGTTTATAGCAGCTTTTTGAAATTAAAGAATTTTAGCATTACTGAGATGTTACTAATGGAAGTATCTAGGCAAGTCAAATGCTATATTTTATGCATTATACTCATAATCAATGCTAATTAAGCGATTATTCAATGTTACCAAAAGCACTTTCTTGTCCTTTATGCTTTTCTCTCTCTTCATAATCAAACTTTATGCACTCTTTCATTAAAAAAAAAATAGCTTTATTATTACGAAGGGGACTTTAAGCCTAAGTTAACCCATAAAACCGGCTTATAGGGATGAGGATTGCACCCACATATATACAATGAAAGGCTCTAATCTCTAGTCGATGTGGGATCTCCAACACACCCCCCTCACGCCGAGACTACCAACTCGTGCGTGGGACTATATATTTATATTTTGGGTAAGCCGATAGCGGTCTGATAGCGGGCACGATAGGCCCAACAAATACTTGCTAGGATAGGCTCGAAATGGCTCTGATACCATATTACGAAGTGGACTTTAAGCTTAACTCAACCCCATAAAACCGGCTCATAGGGATGAGGATTGCACCCACATATATACAATGAAAGGCTCTAATCTCTAGTCGATGTGGGATCTCCAACATTTACATTTATATATACTTCTTTGAGGTGTCTCCACCAAAAGTTATTTTAAGTTAGTTGAAAACGTTCTTAATCAAATTTAAAGTTTAAATATGAAACATGAAGTTGTTTATACTAGTGTAGTTGTTTGTATAAAGAGTACAAGAAAAAATGTTTTGAATTAGAGAACTGTAATATTTACAAAATAAAATTAGACATTCGTTTTAACCATCAAATTAGAATAGTTCTTTATGCAAAGTTTTGTATTCATGAAATATTGTAAAAAAAAAGCCTGTTTAAGCAATTATGTGATGTTGTTCTTAATGATTAAATACTATAAATGTTTGATTTAATTATTTTTTAAAATCTATAATATTATTATAATAACATATAGAATTTGTACTTTTTTTCTGCTATAACATATAGGCAATTGCTTCCTGCGCCAATTATTGAGGAAAAAACGAAAATACCCATTAAAAAAAAAGGGTACATATAAAATTAAATTTTGGATTTTCTTTTTCGGAACACAATAATTTTTTCTGGATAAATTTTATTATTTTCAATTCCGATTTTTTTATCTAGAATGGGATTTTGATTTTTTTTTTCAGATTTTTATATCGGAACACAAAAATCTCTTCCGGATATATTTTTCCAGAATGCATTATTTTCAATTCCGGATTTCCATTTCCGGAATAAAGGATATTTTTGGAATGGCTGCTTCTTCCTGCACCTCCATACCTTCTTGTGCCACCCCCATAAATTTTTCGTATTCCAAAAATACCCTTTTCAATATTCTGGATTACATAATCTGAAAGTCTTTTTCTATATTCAGAATTAGTTTCTGGATTATGTAATCTGGAAGTCTTTTGTGATTAGCTTCCAGATTACATAATCCGGAAGTCTTTTCTATACATAAGATTAGCTTCCGGATTATGTAATCCGAAAGCCTTTTTTTCATATGTGTTATTAGCTTCCAGATTACATAATCCATAGGCTTATTATTTCAAATCCAAGAGGGTGAAAAAAAAAGGATAAAATGGTATTTTCATATTTAGTATGGGGCTGGCACAAGAAGGTATGAAGGTGTAGGAAGAAAGAGTCTTTTGGAATTTTTGAAATGATGTTGGGTGCAAGGAGCATTTGCCAATGCTTGATTGATCAGCCCAAACACAAAATATCCTCTACCCGGCCTTATAGAACAGTATGTATGTGTCTGCACCCCATAAATATGAAATTTTTTACTTTCTCTTTTTTGGATTGTACAATTGTACAATCCAAAAGTCATATTAACTTTCAAATGATACAATCTAAAATTTATTTTTAGTTTTTGAATTACATAATTCATAAATCATTTAAAAATATTATATTATAAAAAAATCCATTTTTACTTCTGAATTATACAATTTTAATGGGATAAGGGGAGAGTTGGAAAGAAGAAGGTCATGGCTTATGAATTGTATAATTAGAAAGTTATTTTTTATTTATGAATTATACAATCCAAAAATCATCTTTTATTTATTGATTACAGGTAAGTATTTTTTGTTTATAAATTGTATAATGATTATGGATTGCACAATTCATAAATTATTTACGTACATAAATATAAATATAACTAACAAATAGATCAACAATCACATCAGTTTTCTTATTTTGTCATAAAAATCTATACTATTGCCTGTCATCTTTGTAATATCTCGTGCACTTGCAAGTCAGACTAGTTGAATCTTAACATGAATCGACTGTGATTCAGCTTAATTATTAACTGTATAATTATATTTCGTTGAGAAAGGAAATTAGTCTTATCATTAATAAACTAATTACTATATCTAGAAAAAAAAAGGGAATATATTTCAAAAGAAAACAAGAAAGAAAAAAAACAGAATTAAAATGCAGCATTAACTTGAAGCTTTTCTTTCATCCAAAATATTCTATCAAGAATAACTGCTACATTATAAAAACAAGAATAACCAACTGAAAAGGTGAACACAAACATATTCTGTAATTGATCACTAACAACATGATTGCAATTTACAAATCCTGATTGATGAACTTTATTGAAGCAAGCACAAAAAGGCAAAAAGATCCTACCTAACAACATTTATTGCGGAGAAAAACCAAGCTGTGTAACAGCCAAAATTTGATACAGAATGACAGGGAAGGCTTATTTTGTGTTCAGAAACTCGAAGAAAATGATACACCGAAAGATTCTTGCCAAAGATGTTTCAGATAAAAAAACAATTAATAACCCAAACATTAGTTTAGTCTATCCCCGGAGTTACCACACAGTAACAACAGAGAGTTGTGCTCAGTTGCTCATCCACCAGTCCTGTCAACACGAAGCAACATCACATATATCCTCCTCGACTAAGTAAATGGAAATCATTCACCTTTTCCATTTTGGTTGGCAGCAACATAATTACGGATAATTTCCATGGCCAACTGATGAGCACTTTTGTTTTGAAGCTTTGCCAATCCATCCATTGCGTCGTATGTCTCCTTGTCAGTAAAAAGCTTGAGATTGTGGCGTGATGGTGCAACCACCGGACCTTCCCATTTCTCAACATGTTCCTTAAGCTTATCAAATCCCTGGAAACAGAAAATGGAGTGACTTAGGCCAAACTTACCAATCACTTTAACGACCATAATAATCATTTTAAAGATTAACACAAGAGTTAGTACAGATCACATGCAAATAAAAAAATATACCATCAAAACTCACCAGTCTGTTTGTGAAGTCGCCAAATGATTCTTTAGATTGACGCCTTTGCTTCCAATAATAAAATAAAGGCTCCAAAACATTTTCAAGGTCGTGAAGCTTCACCTTGTCCATGAAACTTCGAGCTAATGATGTTTGTTTATGGTTCCCTCCTAGCCAAATCTGCAAGAGAAAAGAAAAGTGAGCATGATACTCTTTTGAATTTTTCTATCAACTGTAAGTGGATTGAACTGCTCATCAACAAACCTGGTAACTATTTGGGCCATCACCAACTAAGCCAAGTTCAGCCATGTATGGTCTAGCGCAGCCATTAGGGCAGCCAGTTATCCTTACAACTACAGACTCACTATACCTCAGACCAACCTGAATTGCAGACAGCAAAGGTTTAAGTATGCATATTAGTGATCTCCATCAAATCAATATTGCCGTATATATCTGCAGCGATACCTTATCGAAAACGGCCCGAATCCGCTTAAGAATGTTAGGTATCCCACGTTCAGCTTCAGTAATTGCCAGTGGACACAATGGGAAAGCAGGGCATGCCATTGCTGTTAAGTTGAGGGGATCTACAAATCTAGGTTGCTGTTCACAGCAAAACAGGTCATTATAGTCTTATTAATGAAGATTTCAATATACTGAAAATATAAATTCAAAAAATAAAGAGAGATGATATTAAAAAGAGTAAATAATGAGAAGGAAAACAGAGGAGCAGAATATCATTGAGCATGATGCCAAGCAAGTGTAGTGTGGAAGAAATTAACCAAAATACGATAAGGGAAATTTCAATCACCAGTTCATCATACATGTCAAGCAACAATCAGAAGTGCATTGAAAAAGAAAAAATTAACAACTTTCCCCAGTGTTGTACACGCAAAAAAAAAAGATCCATCACAATGGTGAGGCGACAACTAATCAGATCTACAAACTCCTAAAAGTTACAATTGTTAGCTGTGATAATGATATACGTGTTTCCCCGTGAAACACAAGGAAAATACTAAGTAAGTTATGATTTCTAAATGAAACTCAAAATGTAAAGCTTTTGAGCAATGCCAAGTGTCAGCAGGGACAAATCAATTAAAAATACTTTATTAACAAACACTGTTCAACACAGAAAACAATTACAAAGTAATCTGTAAACATTAAGCTGTAAGCATCTCACCAGCAGACCGGCCTGAGCTAGAGTAGTTGTAATGGGACGCTTCCATGAAGCACGAACATCAGTCAAGATGATGTTCTGATTCGGAGTGATTCTTACATTCAAATTATACTTCTCAATAACCTCCCTCAATGTCTTTTTCATCTTTCCACCAATTCGACCATTATCAACATGAAGCCCGTAAAATAATTTGCCATCACCCTGGATAATGAAATACAACAAATGAGCCCATATATAGCATAAGGAAGTGGAACTTTATTTTGGCATAACACCAAAGAATGAACCAACAATAGAATGCTTAACAACATACAAAGGACATATGTCTGCCGCCATCTCAGTCACACAGCAAGAATACACACACATATATATATGAAGTTGAACGAGATAAATAAAATCTACAAGGCACCAAAATTATGAGAATTTACAATAATCTTCCTTTACCCAATCTTCCAGATATTTTGTAGGTTTCTATGTTTGCTTATCACACCTTTCCAGGCATATCAGAACTGGAACAATTACACACATCACAGGTAATAAAGCAAGTACAAGATCCATCTCAGCTGTTAAATCCACAAATAGACATTAAACATGTGAATCCTATCCACCAACTTTCATCATTCCAAATGTATATCACTATCACCGGCATGCATCAATAAAAAATATTATGGACTACACAAGCAGGCAAAGAGACATTGATTTTATCCACTCGTCTACAGAACCAACCTGTTCGTGCCAGCCAAGATAACTTTTAAATTCCCATTCCGGCAATACACGGAAAGGTTCAAATTTCTTGCCATAATACTGCTCAACCACACTTCTAAACTTTTCAATCCCCCAAGAGCTGATCAAATATTTCATTCTACTATACTTGCGGTCATCTCTTCTCCCATTTTCCCGTTGTGTGACAACAATTGCTTTCACTGCATACAGAATATCCTCCTTTGGTACATAACCTAATGGTTCGGCCAAGCGAGGAAAAGTGGTTTCTACCCGATGGGTTCTTCCCATTCCTCCACCAACCTGCAACAATAATTAAAAAACCCCAGTCAGAACAATGGTAGAAAAAAATCACTAACTGTTATCCACACCCATCTTACATATATGTTGTACCCTTGAGGCTCCCCGGCTTCATCGGTGACAACAACAACGCCAATATCATTTGTGAGAATATCCACCGAGTTGTCAGTTGGCACAGTAACAGCAATTTTGAATTTCCTCGGCAAGAACTGAGTACCATAGATGGGCTCCGGTGAATCTGGGAAATTTGTACCATGAGAATTGTCATTTCGTGCCTGAACTACTTCAGGCGGTTCTGATGACAAAATCTTTTCCCCGTCTACCCAAATATCATAGTAGAAACCAGACTGAGGAGACAGGAGCGCAGCAATGTTTTCCGCAGTCTCCTGAGCCAAAAGATAATCCTTTCTCACGAGGGGAGCAGCAGGAGCAAGCACATTCCTGTTCAGGTCACCGCACGCACCAAGAGTTGAGCCCATGTTCCTAATAATAGTACCCATCACTGTTTTAAGATCCTTCTTGACAACACCATGGAGCTGAAAAGTTTGTCTGGTGGTCAGCCGAAGCGTCCCGATCCCAAACTGGTCAGCAAGATCATCCATGGTCAAGTAAAGCTGGTTCGAAACCTTCCCAGAGGGGTTCTTGGTCCGTATCATGAAAGAGTAGCTTCGGGAGCCACGCTCTTCTCTATTGTACTGCTGATAGCTTCCATGAAACTTGATCAACTGAGTCGCAGCCTCGCTTATATTAGGCGCATCCGTCAGCATGTCCTCATTCAGAGGATATCGTATGAAATTGCTCTGTTCTTTGAATATTTCGACTTTGCTGCGCTTTACAGTGGCAGTTTCAGTCTGCACAGGCTACAAAGAAATCACAGCCACAACAAAATCCATCAAATTTGAATTACCTCATTCTTTCGAAAATCATAATGCACGTTAAATAAATCGAACACAGAAGCTGAAACCGAGCATTGAAGAGATTGATAATGAAAAATGAATTGAAGTGGAGAAATGGAGAAAGAAGAGAAACCGTGGAAACGGCACGTGTGATGAAGAGAGGACGTGTGGACGAAGGAAGCGGGAGGACATTGCGCGTGAGAGAAGAGACGGCGGCGGACCTCAGGCCATGGAAGGTCGGGATCTGAAGCTTGGAGTCCTTGAGCGCCGCCGAGGTGGTGGCTGCACCGAACGACGTCGTCATGAGGTGGTGGAAGGAGGAAGCAAAACGGAAAATTGAAAGCTGATGATTGCGATTATGATGAGGAATAAGGGTTTTGTGCAGTGCTGAGTGAAAACAAAGCAGTGCGATTGGGTGGTAGTGGTAGTAGTAGTAGTGAATGAGAAAGTGGGTTTTGTTTCTCTGCTCACGTGCCTACCACGAGCACGCTTTCAAAGATACTTATATTCGCTCTGGGGAGAGTGCGTGCCACGCGCACGCAACACTTATATTCTTTTTTCTGATTTTTCTTTTCGAGTAACACTCTGAGCTGGGGGCGGTGTAGAGCACTCGCTGGGGGGCACTGCAGGAAGCGCGTGGAAAATTACAGAACCGAAAAGTTAGTGTTTTTTGGGGCTAGCAAGAGCCAGGAATGAACCTGGACGGAATCTACACATCAATGGAACTTCTTAACCATAATCAAATTCAATTTGTGTTTTTCATTGAAAGAAGAAAGTTACTAATTATCATTAGTAATTAATTAAGAGAAGTCTTAATTGATGTCTCTGCACTAATGATTTCCCAAAGAGAGATTCCACAATATTTATTATTCACGATTTTTTTTAAATGGAAATTGAATTGTGAAAATTTGAAAAAATTTATGGTTTATAAATTTGAGCAAAGGTATGGGGTTTTTTTAATTGGAAATTTAATTTAAAAAACCATAGTCCGAAAACTCTAGACTCAAAGGTAAAATATATAAACCCTGCTCACAAAACATAAATCATAAAATATATAACTAAATGATATCCTCTACTTGTGGAGGTATTTTTCGTGGGAGTATGGGATAATTTATTGGTGCTTTTTCAGCGTTTCTTGAAGTTCAAACTGCTTTGGTTGCTGAGTTTTATGGAGTTATACATGCTATGGAGGAAGCTCAAAAAATGGGACTTACTAATGTCTGGCTTGAATGTGATTCTGCCTTGGTTTGTGCTGCGTTTACTGCTAGGACTAATGTTTCGTGGATGCTTCAGAATCGATGGAATACTTGTCTTAATTTTTGTGGGACAATCAGGTTTAGGGTAACTCATATTTTTCGTGAAGGGAATGCGTGTGCTGATAAGTTGGCTAGTTTAGGATTTATTCATAGAAAATCTTTTCATTGGTATAATAGACTCCCTGCTAGTCTGTTCTTAGAATTCTTTATGAATAGGTATAATCTACCTATGTATCGTTTGTGTTAACATATGGGTTTTGGTCTAGTCCCCCCATATTTTTGTATTTTCTTTCTTTTTTCTTTTTTTAATAATAT
Source organism: Phaseolus vulgaris (assembly GCF_000499845.2). NCBI lineage: Eukaryota > Viridiplantae > Streptophyta > Magnoliopsida > Fabales > Fabaceae > Phaseolus > Phaseolus vulgaris. Next base: position 1,701,923 of record NC_023749.2, on the reverse strand, counting down.
TTTTTCATGTGATGGCAGATGATTGTTGTTACTTGAGGTGTCAGCTTAGCTGAAATGTCAAGTTGCATAGTGATGCCTAACACGAAAACTTTATAAAAAAAAAAAAAAAAAAACTAAATGATATCCTCTAACCCTAGTTCTAAAGTTTAAATCATAAACATAAAACAAAACACCATGAACCTAACCGTAAACTCCAACCATAAATTATTTAAGACATTATGAAATAAGTTTTTGAAACTTTTTTAATATGTGATAAAAATAATTCAAACACTGCATAATATTACTTAATTTCTATTTAGAACTATTTTACTGATTTGTACAATTTGTAAGATTTTTTTAGACAGATTATTTAATATTTTGTTTATTAAGTGATAATATGCGTTAAGGTTGAGTTTGTATGTGTGATTGATGTGTTGTGTGTGTATTTGTTTAGATGTGTAAAAAAAACAATAGTAAAAAAAACATTCAAGTGTGATATTAAGTAAAGCAACCAACATGAAAAGTTAATTTTAACAAACGTAATTGTATTAACATAATGAGAAACAAATTATCTATAAGATGATGTGTTATATTCGGATTTTTTTTTTTCTTAATGTCGTCTTTGTGGGTCTTATTGGGTAAATGGAATAGGAATCCAGAGAGGTAGCTAGTTTCATCAATCTTTTTTTTTTCCTCAGTCGGAATATTGAACTCGTATAAAGGAATGTGAACCTATAACAATGCATGGAAGAAACTTGACGAAATGCGGAGGATGGTGTGACTTGTCACTCTTGGAGTACCAGATATATGTGATGGATTCGGAGAAAAAATGTTTACTTAGGATGAAAAAGTTATGTAAGTTGACGAAACTTATTAGTACAAAAAAGCTCGTCATACATTAAGGGTGTACTCCATAAATTAAAACATTTAGACTTCGTTTGTTTCTGGGCAAAGAAAATAAAACATTTACTATCCACAAAGAAAACTTGATTAAACGAATCATTCCACATTATTATGTATCTCTCATCATATTGTGGTTAATAGGTTAATATTTATATATTCTTCCAAGCATATCATCCTTTTAAATCTGATTGAGGTTGTATGGATCGACTAAAACATCTTGTCGATACCCAAACTATCACATCACCGATACCTAAACCCTAAACTCTAAATCTTAAATTCGATAACTACAAAGTTACACTTACATAAGACACGTAAGTTTGAATGATTTCATAAGTGATATACAACAATTACCATGAAAACCAAATAAGATTATTAATTTTTTGAATTATTTATAAAAATTTAATCTTAATTTTTTGAATTATTTATAAAGATTGAGATTGTCAAAGCATGAATAAAGAATCTATTTCAGTTGCAACTAATCAAGGGTATTATTGCGGAGTTCACTAACTGTAATCATACTTGTGTTTGTTTTATGGAATGTCTAATACCACACACGAACAACTTTTATAATGTCATAATTAATACCAATTTTTTAACAATAAATTTACATTAATAAAATAAAAGGTTAGTGTTTTTGGGGTTAGCATATGCCAGGGATGAACCTGGACGGAATCTATAACAAATGGAACTTGCTTAACCATAATCAAATTCAAATCCAAATCCAATTTGTGTTTTTCATTGAAAGAAAGAAGTTACTAATTAACATTAGTAATTAATTAATAGAAGTCTTAATTGATGTCTCTGCATTAATGATTTGGTAGAGCATTCAGTTTATTCCATTTTTATTATTCATGGATTAAAAAAACGTAAAATAGACAGTTTTTTTTTATAAACAAACCACAATTAGAAAAAAATAATTAAAAGAGACATTTTTTTTAATATTTAAGGATGGAGCTAGTAAAAAAATAGGGAAATAATGTAAACATTCTCTTATGCTTTGTAAAACTACTGTCGTAACTAGAAAATCATTTATTTGTTTGTGTAATGAGATTTTAATATACTATTATTAAAATAAGATTACAAATATTCGAGAAAATCACAAACTATTTTTATAAAATTAAATAAGTTGCGCAAATAAATTTTTCACGTATTTTGTAAAAGTGTTGAAAAATATATCAAGATTTGCTAAAGTGACTTTTTTTTTAATATTTTTTCCCCACTTTTACGATTTACATTATTTTGTGATTAACAAGAGTTTCATAAAAAAAAATGTCAAAAAATTATATTAAAATGGGAGTGTGAGAGAATAAGAGGTGCAGGAAGGAGTAGAATGAGATATTTAATATCAACAACAACAAACAAGAGAAGAGAACGAACAAAGTAAAAAAGGGGTACAAATAACACTTTCCTTTTATGGGTTGTTGTTGAATATATCAACTCAATCCAAACCCAAAAGGGAATTTCTTCCTCCACCCCTACATTTTTCTTCCTGCACCCCCACAATTTTACAAATTCCAAAACTGACTCCCACAATTACGGGATTTGGGAGTGTGCTATGGATTCATCAATCTGGAAGTGAATTATGTTGCATTCCAGATGAGGGGGTGTTCCAGAAGCAAAATTTGTATAAATTATTGATTTTCGGATTTCTGAATCCAGAAACCTAATTTTTATTACGGATTGATGAATCTATAATGATTTTTCTCAATTATGAATTTCTGAATCCGGAATGTACATTTTAAATTATGGATTGGCGGATTTGGAATGGTTTTTTCAATTATGGATATTTTGCAGTTTTTTATTTTGGATTAACATTATCATTCATGTACTACCGGAAGCATCAATTTGAGAGATTACCGGATGCGTTAATCCAAAAATTTACCAAAAAAAAAAAACATACAGTTTATATATGGACAGTTTTGTCTTTGCGCAATTTGTGGAGGTACAAGAAGAAAAATCTAGGGGTGCAGGAAGAAACTCCAACCCCACGGTTTAATTCTGCACCTCCATAAATCCAAAATATGCATTAAAAAAAGTTTTACCGTTAAAAATGATGAACATATTCTTATATTTATACAGTTTCATTAAAAAGTAACACTTTTTTTTTATTTTCTCTCCATATGTTAACTTGTTAACATACTTTCATCAATGGAGTCAAAAGCGACATTGTTGGTTCTCACCTTCTCCAATCGTCTCTCCAATCCGTAATTTCTCTAAACCCTATTTATCTCACTTTATTGCAATTTCTCCTTTTGATGCTTCTGCGTTCTCCTCAAACTTCACTTCTGAACCGCTTCTTCCAATTCCACATGCTTACCTATTTCCCCTTTTTAATTAGGGTTTCATTTCAAAATTTCAAAACAGAAAACCTTTGCTGAAACTAGTCTAATTTTTTTTTTATCGATTCATGCAAATTCAAATGTTTGGTGTTTTGCTACTCTATTCAGTGTACGTTTTTTGTTGTGTTTGTGATTTTCAGACACGGAGGATGGATGAAGCGATGAAGAGGCAGTGTAAAGCTAACTTGTATGGAACTGCTTTTCCACCGAAGGAGGAGGAGCTTGACAGGCAAATACTGTCTAGGTACCGCATTTGGATTCGATTAATATTTATCTGTTGTGTATTGCAGTGTAGTTTCTTGGAATTGTTCAATATTTAAAGCGTTTCAGTGATGATTTGATGCGAGGCTCTGTTTGCTAGTTAATGAATGTCTTGAATTTCAGGCACAGATCATATGCATCTCCGTATATGGGGCATGGGACAATGAGTTTTATTGTTTTCTAAAATTTTGCGTCTTTGTGAATATAAAAAGAACTAAGAACATGTGAATGGGATTGTGATTAGTGATTAATTAACATCACATCACCTTGTTGATTAGCTTATATGGTTGGTTAGGTGGGCAGAACCTTGACTTATGATAGATCTTGTGTTTGGGATGAAAAGTGTCTTTATTAAGGGCAAAATGCATTAGAATTTGATGGAGTGCCAATGTTCCTTGTAGGTTCCAGCGGCCTCCTGGACCAATTTCATCTTCAATGCTGGGTTTGGAGGCTGTTGCAGGAAGCACTGATCGCTTCGGTTTTGAGGATTGTCTGAATGGTAATACGCTTTGCCTTTCTTTTTTGTGTTTATTAGCCTGCTTTGTAACATTAGATTTCTGCATAAGTAGTGGTTCCTATGATATATTGAAATTGTGGTTCATTAACACAAACTCTCATACTTGTTATTGCTAAAAGTTGTGGTTGTTATGATTAATTTTCTGAATTAAAATGAAATGTTATCGTATTATGCTTTGTAACATTAGATTTCTGCATAAGTAGTGGTTCCTATGATATATTGAAATTATGGTTCATTAACACAAACTCTTATACTTGTTATTGCTAAAAGTTGTGGTTGTTGTGATTCATTTTCTGAATTAAAATGAAATATTATCGTATTATGCTTCATTAGTACTTGACACCAACTCCTCAAATGGCAGAACTGGATTTTGTCTATTTTTTAATTGTTTCTCTGATTATATAAATTTTTAAGATATCTTGGACCTTTTCTTTTTATATATAAGAATAGGAAGAACTTATGCTCCAAACCTTGAAACAATATTAAAATGAGTTCATTGTTAAGATTGAAGATCTTTGAGTGTTATAGGATTGGTGATTATTAAAATGGATTTGGATATAAGTTGGACTCCTTCTTCCTGCACCTCCATATGTCTTTGTGTCATCTTCATACAAAACGTAAAAATACATTTTTGTCCTTACATTTTATAAAATCCGAAATCAATTTTAAAAAATTATATATATTCTGGATTACATAATCCAAAAACTAATATCAGATTCTGAAAAATTTATGGATTATGTAATCTAGAATACCACGAAATATATTTTTAAAATGGTATTTCGGATTACATAATCTGAAAATAACATATGAATTATGTAATTCAAAATATATTTAAAAAAATGGTACATAATTATATAATAAAAAACTAATCACGCATTTGAAAAAACACTTATAAAAGACTTTCAAATTATATAGTTCATAAACTAATTACGCATATGAAAAAAGTCTTCCGGATTACATAATCTAATCTGAAAGCTAATTATAAATCTAGAAAAGAGTTTTTAAATTACGTAATCCAAAAATTTATGAAATACAAAAATTTATGAAGGTGAAAGAATGACGTACGAAAATCCAGGAAGAAGGACTTTATAAGTTGTTGTGGTTGTATTTTGCAAAGCTAATGGAAAATAATTCAATCTAAGTGAAAATAAAAAATGTGAAATGCAGAAAAGAAAAAGTGGCAAAAGAAATATTATAAATACTCTATCATAAATCGAAAGCGCAGTCTATAAATTTAAGTTACTTTTATTATGAATTTTAATGATATTATAATTTATATATTTTTAATTTTTAATTTATCAAAATAAATATTTATCTAATGCATTGCAGAAGTCTGTATACATACATATATTGACTTGTAATTTTCTTAAGAACTATTGTTTATGAGATTTTTTTTTTTTTTTAATATCTTATATATTTAAATTTAAATTTATTTATTTAATTAAATTTAACATTTTTTAAACGTTTATAATAATTTAGAATAACTTTAGCGTGAAATAATAAAAAAACATTTATCATAATTGTATAATATAATTTAAGAATTCAATTATAGTATAACTTATAAATTGCATAATATTTATTTTGGAGATCGAATAGACTAAAACAGTAGTAGTTTAATAATTTAATGTCAAACTTTCCTAAAATCAATAAATTTGATAAAGTGGAAAGATGTAACTCAGAAATAAAGTACAAATAAAAGTTATTAATAGAAAATAACTAAGAAAATACTTAGAAAGATATAGTATTATATTTATTATTTTTTACTTTTTCAAAAAAATTAAAAAAACGTTTTATATTTAATTATAAAATATCCACAATCAAACGGTTCCAAACAAACAAAGGCATCTTTGATTCGCATTTCGCCCTCTGAACTCAACATAAAAACCCTTCTTCGTCTCTTCATCTTCTCCTTCTTCTTCTTTCCTTTTCCCTTTGCTTTTTCAACTCGTAACGGCGTCGTTTGGAGAATTTCAATTTACATTTCTCACAATCGTGGTATTTTCCATTTCTCTCTTTCTTTCTTTTCATTCCTTTCAAATAGCCATTCTGAATTGTGACGATCTTCACTGAACGAATCCTCCTATTTTCTCAGCGTGTGTTGGTGTTCTTACGTTTGGTTCTACTTTTCTTTGCTGTCGTCTGTTAAATTGGGATTTCGATCTCCACATATGTAATTGTTTTGTTGATTTTGTTAAGTTTTATGACATTTTATTCTTATATGAACCGAGGATTAAGTAAAACTAGGGTTAAAGGACGAGTGGTTTATTTTGCTTCCAGGATTTTGGCTTTCGTTAGATTAAGAGCAATTGTTCTGTGTTTTGGAAAGCGTAAACCTCTGTTTAAAGCGCATCAAAAGTGAATCCAAACACACTAAGTTTGTTACACCAAACGTTCAGTTTGTTCTTACATAATTTAAGCACTTCTGTTCAAAATTACTAAGCCGCTTTTCCTGTTCATTACAATTCTGTTTGGTTTTCAAAACCAAATAATGCAAAATCCTTATTATTATTCGGTTTGTTCAAGATTTTTTCCTTGGAAATGCTGAATGCAGAACAAGATATTGCTGATGAGGTTCCATTAATATCCAAACCATTTACAGTCTATACTGCTTTATATTTCCTTACCTACTGAACTGAACATTCCTGGCTTGTGGAATTTCTTCTTGCTCAATGATGTGGTTGGTGATAACTTCAGTGTCTGTAACTGTTATTGAATAACATGATGTATATTTGCATCTCATGTATCGATTTTCTTTGTTCTATGCTTAATCGTTGCATGATACTATTAAAAATTTGAATCCCTTAGTCTGGACTAGTGATAATAACATTAATTAATCTAGGATATTGTCTATTATGCGAGTTACATTTACCCCCTCATTTGTATGTAATTTCATCATCTGTTATTCAGAATATCTAGATGACATTCATATGGGCCGTGAGTTGCCTATTTTTCTCCTTTGTATGTAATTTCATCATCTTTTTTTCTTCAGAATATGGAGATAACTTTCATAAACAACGTGAAAAACAAGATAGTGGAACTGAAATATGACATGCTGTAACCTCTGATTGCATAAGACAAAGATGGCACACGTCTGTGGAGCAAGATTTATTTAGTAAATGATTGTTTGGTCTTTCCATATAATAGTTTTGACACTGCAGGCCCAGCTGAAATTAAAGAAGTTATTGCAATGGATCTTAGCTTGGCTAATAATTCTTCATCGCCTCGTCCCAGATGGAGAAAAGTAGCATATGGTGGTATGCAACCTGGTTATGATGACAATCATACAGATGAATCTTTTCTTGAAGGAATGGTCATGAATGCCAGTGTTGTAAAAAGGGACATGCTAAAGGTGATGCTGGACTCTGTATCTATTTCTGAATATTTATGCATTGTTGCTCTTGTTGTCTTGGTCTGGACTTGTACACTTACATCAACTATTGATGAAAATTCTCTCCTATTTATTGATGTAAGTCTTCTTGTTTCAGGCTTTTTAATTCTCCTTTTCACTCAAGAAATGCTTTCCCTTAGCCTTCTCCTCCATTATGTCCTTAATATCTCCTTTTTCATAACCGTGTTATATGTTTTGGCTCCCATCTATCAAACTCTTACAAGGTCCATTAGTTCGGATTCCATCTGGGCAGTAGCTGCATCACTTCTAGTACTTCACCTTTTTCTGCATGACTATTCAGAATCCACTGTCAAAGCCCCAGGGGTTCTTAAGAATCCAGCATTGACCAGTTGTATCTCTGTAAATGCTTCTGTAGTCGCCTCTGTTTTTATTGCTTCTCGCCTTCCATCAAGACTACATGTGTTCGGTATCATGTTATTCTCATTGCAGGTTTTCCTTTTTGCTCCACTTGTCACTTACTGTATTAAAAAATATTCCTTCCGCATGCACCTATGCTTTTCTATCAGTTTGATGGCCATGACCTTAAGTTTTGTGTACATGCTGCATCGCCTCCTTTTTGTGGTGCTACTTAGTCTGTTGGTTTTTGTCAATGTGGTTTGCCCTTATTGGCTTATAAGGATTCAGGAGTACAAGTTTGAGATCAATGGACCTTGGGATGAGGCTAAACTTTGTTTTGATATTACAGACTGAAACCTGGAGCATGGCTAATGTTACATTGTAGTACCTTGTATGTTGTTTAGGTTGGAGTATAATTTGTTGACTGACCAATTGGACTAGTTTTAATTTTATAGTTCATGTCGGGGGAGGATGGGAAAATGATGATTGTATTCATGCTTTAGAGAAGGATAACCAATGATGGTTTAAAAGTTGTGTACAATGGAACTACATTCACAATTTAGAGTGTCATTCATTTTTGACACATTCAAACAAACTAGTTTTGATCCCTTTTTCACTACATTCTCTCAAAGAAATAAATAAGTTCTTAATCGCATTAGCTCTTAACATGTAAGGCGTATTGTGTGTGTATACCTGATAATTTTAAAGAATGTTGGTTATAGAATGACGTCTCATGGATGTTGAGGTTAAAGTAAGTAATGGCTCATGAATTTGAAGTCATTTACCAACCTCTTATCTGTATACAACAATGTATCTTTTCTTCGACACTTTGTATATACTACCAAACAACACTAGTATAGGCTTTTCATTATTGTATCATTTGAGTATATATTAGATAGATAAGAAAAAAAAGAGAAGACATTTGTTCCATAAAATCTTTTTGCTGTCTTCGAAATATGAAAGTGAGAATATTTATTTCCATGTGTTAGGAAGTTAGAAAAAGTTACCTTTTATACAATCTTTATTTTCACATGGAAAATAATACTTTTGACAACCTTAAAATTATGATATAATAATGTATATTCAAATTTAAAGTTAAAAAATAAAATAAATTATTATTTTGAGTAGTGGGTGTATTTTATTTAAGAATTAAATATGTTTTTTGTTCATGCACTTTCACACAAAATTTAGTTTAAACTTTAGATTTTTTTAGTACGTGTAATAAGGAAGATATTCGAGCTTTACCCAGCTCTTTTTAGGTAACAAACTGATTTGAACTAAGATCTTATGTTGACTGATCTTATGTGGAGTGGGCCCGGGTCGATGTCAAATTGAACGGGTCCGGGACAATGTCAAATCGAACGGGCTTGGGTCGATGTCAGGCCGAGTGAATCCGGACCCATTCACCGAATCTGCTTGATGAAATTCGATAACTACAATGTTACACTTACACATCAGTTATGATGAATTCACTAATTTAAGGTTACTAAGTGATATACAACAATTGCGAAGAAAATCAAATAAGATTATTAATTTTTTGAATTATTTACAAAGAATGAGATTGTCAAAGCTTGAATGAAGAATCTATTTCAGTTGCAACTAAGAAGGGTATTGCGGAGTTCACTAACTGTAATCATACTTGTGTTTGTTTTATGGAATGTCTAATACCACACACGAACAACTTTTATAATGTCATAATTAATATCAATTTTTTTAACAATAAATTTACATTAATAAAATAAAAGGTTAGTGTTTTTGGGGTTAGCATATGCCAGGGATGAACCTGGACGGAATCTATATCAATGGAACTTGCTTAACCATAATCAAATTCAAATCCAATTTCTGTTTTTCATTGAAAGAAAGAAGTTACTAATTATCATTAGTAATTAATTAATAGAAGTCTTAATTGATGTCTCTGCACTAATGATTTGGTAGAGCATTCATTTTATTCCATTCTAATAATAAATAAAGAGAGATTCCACGATATTTATTATTCATGGATTAAAAAAACGTAAAATAGACAGTTTTTTTTTAATAAACAAATAATTAAACAAACCACAATTAGAAAAAAAAATTAAAAGAAACATTTTTTAATATTTAAGGACGGAGATAGTAAAGAATTAGGGAAATAATGTAAACATGATATTATTCCCTCTCTTATGCTTTGTAAAATTAATATCGTAACTAGAAAATCATTTATTTATTTGTTTAATGTAATTTTAATATATACTATTATGAAAATAAGATTACAAATGTTTGAGAATATCGCAAGCTATTTTTATAAAATTAAATAAGTTGCGCAAAATGTAATAGTGTTGAAAATTATATCAAGATTTGCTAAAGTGAGTTTTTTTTTAATATTTTTTCCCCACTTTTACGATTTACATTATTTTGTGATTAACAATAGTTTCATAAAAAAAAATGTCAAAAAATTATATTAAAATGGGAGTGTGAGAGAATAAGAGGTGCAGGAAGGAGTAGAATGAGATATTTAATATCAACAACAACAAAAAGAGGAGCGAACGAACAAAGTAAAAAAGGGGTACAAATAACACTTTCCTTTTATGGATTGTTGTTGTTGAATATATCAACTCAGTCCAAACCCGAAAGGGAATTTCTTCCTCCACCCTCATGGTTTGATTCTGCACCTCCATGGGGATAGTAAATCCAAAAAATGCATTAAAAAAATTAAAAATAAGTTTTACCGTTAAAAATGATGAACATATTCTTATATTTATACAGCTTCATTCAAAAGTAACACTTTTTTATTTTCTCTCCACATGTCAACTTGTTAACATATAAATATAAATAATTAAATATAAATATAATATATTTTGAGATCAAATTATAGATGTAAAATATAATATAAACCACAAATCATACGAATATATAGAAATGCAATAGTCTTGATTAAAAATCAAGTTTAATACAGTTTTTGGCCCAACTTAATTTAATGGGGTTGAATTTACTTTTTTTTTTATCTAATCATATAGCCTAACTTAATTGGGTTAGGCGATTTGATTATTTTTTAAAATTATTTATTAATATAAATATTCCAAAATAAATAATTTTAATAATTATGAGATAACGATATAATACATGATATTTTTTATCATATATATATATATATATATATCGAGTTAAGTATATTATGCTTAATTTTTTTAACTTATTACTCATCATAATTTTAATCAGATGTAGTAAATAAAATTGAATTAAGTTAAGTAAATTACAATTTTCACCTCAGTTTTTTTTTTACATTAAGAAATTATAAATTTGTAGGTCTAACTTGCGAAATACTCCAAATAAAAAAATCGTTTTATATAAAGAGGTTCCTTTTGTTTCAGTGGGTTCTTCATTCTCTTGTTGGTGAAGAAAGTGAACTCGAAGATCGAAGAAGACGAACATGGAGGACGCATCTGCATCAAAGTACATCCCGCACCAGATCGGAGGGCTCCAAAACGATTCGTTTCGATTCGGACTCAATGGAGTCAAAAGCGACATTGTTGGTTCTCACCCTCTCCAATCCTCTCTCCAATCCGTAATTTCTCTAAACCCTAGTTATCTCTCTTTATTGCAATTTCTCCTTTTGATGCTTCTGCGTTCTCCTCAAACTTCACTTCTGAACCGCTTCTTCCAATTCCACTTGCTTACCTATTTCCCCTTTTTCATTAGGGTTTCATTTCAAATTTTCAAAACAGAAAACCTATGCTAAAATTAGTATAATTTTTTAATCGATTCATGCGAATTCAAATGTTTGGTGTTTTGCCACTCTATTCAGTGTACGTTTTTTGTTGTGTTTGTGATTTTCAGACAAAGAGGATGGATGAAGCGATGAAGAGGCAGTGTAAAGTTAACTTGTATGGAACTGCTTTTCCACTGAAGGAGGAGCTTGACAGGCAAATACTGTCTAGGTACCCGCATTTGGATTCGATTAATATTTATCTATTGTGTATTGCAGTGTAATTTCTTGGATTGTTTCAATATTTAAAACGTTTGAGTGATAATATGATGTGAGGCTCTGTTTGCGTCGGTGGTTGCTAGTTAATGAATGCCTTATTTTCAGGCACTGGTCATATGCATCTCCATATATGGGGCATGGGACAATGAGTTTTGTATACTAAAATTTTGCGTCTTTGTGAATATAAAAGGAACTAAGAAAATGTGAATGGGATTGTGGTTAGTGATTAATTAACATCACAGCACCTTGTTGATTAGCTCATATGGTTGGTTAGGTGGGTAGAACCTTGACTCATGATAGATCTTGTGTTTGGGATGACAAGTGTCTTTATTAAGGGCTAAATGCATTTGAATTTGATGGAGTGCCAATTTTCCTTGTAGGTTCCAGCGGCCTCCTGGACCAATTTCATCTTCAATGCTGGGTTTGGAGGCTGTTACAGGAAGCATTGATCGCTTCGGTTTTGAGGATTGTCTGAATGGTAATACGCTTTGCCTTTCTTTTTTGTGTTTATTAGCCTGCTTTGAAAGATTAGGTTTCTGCTTAAGTAGTGGTTCCTGTATGATATATTGAAATTATGGTTCATTAACACAAACTCTTATACTTGTTATTGCTAAAAGTTGTGGTTGTTGTGCTTCATTTTCTGAATTAAAATGGAATATTATAGTATTATGCTCATTAGTATTTTACACCAACTCCTCAAATGGCAGAACTGGATTTTGTCTATTTTTTAATTGTTTCTCTGATTATATAAAACAAGATATCTTGGACCTTTTCTTTTTATATATAAGAATAGGAAGAACTTATGCTCCAAATCTTGAAACAATATTTTCAACTGTTTTGGAACTATGTTATGGTTATAGGAATAACTGAATGATAACTTTTTTGGGTGTTATATGCAATGAAACAGCCTTTTGTTTTTAGATGATTGTAGGCTTGGAGATCATTGTAGCAAAGCTTTTGTTATGATAATGGACGCATGCATTTGTGTTCCTTTTGTTTTGGGATGGTTCTAAAGGTTTCTGAGACTTGCATGGTTTGAGGATATTAAGAGAATTATATATTAAAATCTTAAAAGCTGATTCAGACATCTTGAGAATCTGCGTTGAAAGATTTCAACCTCGTGCTGTGTGTTTAAAAGACTTAAATCAGACTTTGAACCCTTTTTCACGGATCAAGGATGTCAAATATATATTAAATACTCAATGCTTGTTGAAATGTGCTCTGTGTTTTAAGATTTGATGAGCATTATAATTAAAATGCAATACTGGAAGTCTGGAAGATAAATGCATGGTATGTAGTAACTAATGTTAATATTTTAAGCCACGTTCTTTCTAATCACCAAATAAGACAACCTCCAAATCGTGTGTTTTTGCTAAATCTTTCATAATGAATTGAGGCTATGATTGTGAATTTGGTATCCATGATAATTAAGAACTGCAATCTTAGCTGTTGCTGTTTTTTGGTTCATTGGGAAATGACGTATTGTGGTTGTACTTCTCTGTCTCTCAATGTCATTGGTGTTATTTGCAGACCCCCGTGACTCTGAGACTTTCACGCCATTGGACATGCATCATGGGATGGAAGTTCGCCTTGGTCTATCTAAGGGACCAGTGTACCCAAGTATTATATAATTAAATTTGAAATTTATTCTAGTACCAAAAAGAAGTCTTTCGAGTTATTCATTAAAATGGAAGTGCAAGGAACCTGCATATTAATCGTGGACTCATGTTTTCCTTTCGGTTGGATGCTAGAAATTTTATGGTCTATGTAAAACACAGCATGTCTTTCAGAGTAAAAGCAGAATTTATGATTCCTTGTGTCGAATTATAATTTGATTCCCTTTCCCTCTTTTTCAATACTCCATATACGAAGAGTCAATTTAGTACGCATGGAATTAAGAGAAAGACGTGTCAAAATAATTTTATATTTTTATGTAAGATAGATATTATGTATACAAAATAGAAAGTTCGTAGTAGAAAAATTGGTATGTTTAAATTTGTTTAGCTTTTTGGGCTAGAAATTTGTTATTATATTGTGTTGAAGGACCAAGTTATGAATGAGGTGGGCTGTTTTTCTGAAGTTGAATGTGAAGTGGAACCTAGACCACATGTCCTTATAATCAAAATGGGCTGTTTCTTCCTGCACCTCCATATATTCTTCTCCCACCTACATAAATTTTTATAATTCCAAAAATACCCTCTGTAATATTTTGGATTACTTAATTTTAGAAGTCTGTTTTCAAATTCGAAATTAGCCTCTGGGTTATAATCAGTGACACAAGAAAGTTGATTATGATTACATAATCTAGAGCTTCACATAATCAGTGACACAAGAAAGTTATAATCAGTGAGAAAGTTAAAAAAGGTATTTTCATGTTGTGGATTATGTTGTGTACTGGGGTAGAAGAACATGTTATATAAACTTGGAGGTGCAGGTACAGGAAGAAGCGATCATCAAAATGTTATATAAACTTTGAGTAAGAGTTAACCAATATTTTGGGCTCGTGATTTTTAAGTAAAAGATTTTTTTTAAATGATAATAACTTATCTCAGAAAAATTAAAATAACTTTTTATAAATGAATATACATTTTGAAAAGGAAACTTTAAAAAATGGTGTGTAAAACATCTCCATAATCTCCTTTAGTGTTTTTCATAATAAGTATTTGTATTAAAGTATTAAACATGTTATCATGATGAAAACAAATTATTTTTACTAGGGAAATCAAATTAAAATTAAAAAAGGCATTCAGAATAAAGAATATACACAAATATTTAATATATAACATTACAATTAAAATATACAAGTCAACAAGAATGAGACAAAATTATAAATAACCATCATTGAAGATTTACTTCTTAAGAATAACTTCTAAAAATGTTTTTATTCAAAAGCAGGATTAAAATCTGATTGAAGGAGATAATTATATATAACTTTTTTTTTTCATTATATATATTTAGAAACATAAGAATATCTCTTAAAGATTTTTTTAGGCATAAAAAGAAACAAATAATCAATGGACTTATCACACACGCAAGTTTTTTTAGTGAATAATTAAATATTGGGATTTTTTGACCTGTTAGATCAGTTTTTTTTTTTGAACAACCATATCAACTATTTTTTAATATTGCTAGTTGCTACTTCTTAACTAAACATAAGATTATTTTAATTAATTCAAATCTATTAAAAAATGTTACCTCATTTAGTTTTTTTTTTAAATAATCAATATGATGTTGCCTAAAATTACTCTGGAAAAATGGAAACTAATTATCTCACTCTTTCTGTTTAATTACTCTTCATCTAGAACTATTTATACGGAAGATAATAATTTTTTATTCATTTATTAAATTAGTAATTAATTTTGGTAAGCCAAATGATATAAAGTCAATCTATAATGATATAAAGTAATTTTACAAAATAATATGTTTAATAGTTGAGATTCTAACATTCATATTCATATGCAAAATGACCCTCTGAATGTCAATTTAATAAAAAAAAATTTAAATTTTTAAAAATTTAAATTTATTGTATAAATATTTATTATAATTATAAAAATAATAAATAATTTTTTTTAATACCTAAATTATACGTATTTCCGTCTGTCATTAATATTAAGATTTTAATAAATGATAAATATAATTTTGGAAATGTTATTTTAATAAGTGAATGAATTTGAGTATATTTAATTTTGAGTTTCGTGGTCTTCTGAAGTTGTCGTCTTATTCACGCTTCTTGTCCTCTTCCCTTCATCGCTGCGACCAACCTTTTGTTTTCTCTGAACATCACTCTCCGAAAGAGACACTCTCACTCTCTCTCTCAAACACATTCCATTCGTAGAAACAATGGAGAGAAAGGCTTTCATAGTGTGCGGCGTCGTTGGCTTCTTGGGACTGTTGGCGGCTGCAACTAGCTTCGGTGCAGAAGCGACAAGGATTAAGGTTTGTGTCTTTCGTTCATCCCTTGCTTTCCTCGAATACCCAGCAACAAAGGATCCATCTTTTGCGTTATTTTCAGTTCAATGTCTGTTGGGTCTAATGCTTGTGCTTGCCACTGTTAAGGGTACGCTTTAATGTGCTATTATGATGAGTCTACGCAAAAAAAAGCTTTAGTTTTTCGCTTGTTTAAGCGTTTATGATCCACGTCCCTTCCTCGGCCGTTTAATTCTTAAATTGCACTTTTTCTTTTCCTTGGTTCCACTTTTCGTCTTGAAGATTTTGCTTTACCATTCTTAATTCCTATGTGTCAATCAATTTTTCCCCTTTACTTGTTGTGTATCGTGATTAGTCTGTTATCCTTTTCTTTCTACGAGTTTTGGAAGGGATAGGGTCTGTAAAAAGGGCATGAATTTAGATACATGCAAGGGGTTTTATTTTACTATGAATCCTTGGAGGGGAGAGAAAGGAAAAGGAACAATAATGTCGTCCATGTAAACTCTTATGTTGTCAGGTTTTGAGTAATACACTAGTTCAGTATTCAAGTAAAGTACCTTCCCTTTTTTCATTCTATATTTTGCTGTGTTTATATATGTTCACTACAAGCAGAAGTTGATATAATGAGTATTGTTTTGTATTGTGCAGGGTTCTCAAGTTAATTTTGTTTCTATCAATCAGTGCACGTATCCTCGAAGTCCTGCCCTGGCTCTTGGTTTAATTGCGGCTCTGGCTCTTCTGGTATCTCAGATAATCATAAATGTTGCAACTGGGTGTGTTTGTTGCAGAAGAAGTTCCCAAATCCCAGATTCCAATTGGAAGGTGGCACTCGCCTGCTTTGTTTTCTCCTGGTAATTTTGGCTCTGTGCTTTTTGTTTGTCATATCATATTCCTTTTTGACTATATACTGGTGTTGCTCAATCAAATAGTTATTGTTAAGTCTTAAGCTCAAGAGGAGGGCACAATTGCTTAAGTATCTCACCTAGTAGCTTATTCTACCCAAAATGGTCCTCCTTTAACACTGACATCCACGACAACTTCACTTTATCAACACTGACTGAGTGGTAGCCATTTTCTCTCTGAGATGGTTTCACTCATCTACCAGTATTCAGTTTGCATCTTGATCCCAACCTATAGGTAGTCCTTTCTGTTGTCCAACTCTCAATGAAAAATCAATTGTTAGGACTTAAGCATAAAAGGAGAGTCCAACCTACAAAACTAGAAAATTAAGTGGGAGAACCTCCTGTCTTAAGTATCATGTCAAACCACTAATTGTTAGGACTTAAACACAAGAAGATAATCCAATCCAAAAAACTAGATCATCAGGTGGGAGAACCTCTAGGCTTAAGTGCCACATCAAGCAGTTCATCTCTAATGTGGTGGAACTTAAAAACTGTTGTTAGTAGTTGATTTTTTGGTGTTGTCATTCTTCTAAAGAGGATCTGGCTTTAAACAAAGCAGACCTGATTCTACAGGCAGTTAAGATGGATTTGGATAGTTCATTTTTAGGGCAGATTAAAGTATATGGAATTAGTATTTTATTTTTTTAAAGGAATCTTCCCATTTCTTATGCATGATTGCTTATATTCCTTCATGCTTAGACATTTGTGATTTTATTCACAATGTACCCACATGAGGAACTGAAAGCAAGGATGGTTGAATGAGAAGCAATTTGAACTATTATGTTTACAGTAGTGAATTTTGAGGCACATGATCATAATTATTGTCTTGATATATATGCTTATACTTTTGTTTTGGTTGTACCAACATAATAGTATTCGTGTCATTAATTTATTCTTTTGGCTAAAATGTAACATATATATTGATGGTATTTTTTAGTCTCGATTCTTTTCTTTCTTTTAAACTGTGTGCATTTCTTCGATTTTATTTAGTGAATGTCAAGTTTAGGAACACAAATACCATTCTCTACCAGAGATTGTTTTGTTTTTTCTTGAGTTTATAATCTGTTGCTATGGTTTGTTTATCTGATTATTGAAGAAACAAAAATGAAGCTTGTTCTGTTGTAAGAGTACATCGGTTTTGTGTGTGGAAATGGAACTGCATCGAGTCTTTGAAACATTAACTTGTCCCTGATGCATAGAGGGATTCTGCTAGGTTTATTTCATAACAGTAGGCTAATGATTTGGTGTACAATTAGGAGAAAAACAACATGCTTCTATAATTTAAATATTTAAATTCACCATGCGATTATTCAAGGTTAGTCATTTATGTGCTTTTTGAGTACTGGAACTTGGATGGTAAATTATACTCATTGGTGTGGTTGGAATCTCTGTTCTAACAGGTTCACATTTGTTATTGCTTTTCTCCTGTTGCTTACTGGTGCTGCACTGAACGATCAACGTGGTGAAGAGAGTGTATACTTTGGCTACTACTACTGCTATGTTGTGAAACCTGGAGTGTTTGCAGGGGGTGCAATTTTATCCCTTGCTAGTTCTGCATTTGGAATTGTGTATTACATTTCCCTAACCCAGAAAAAGAATGGTATCCAATACCCATATCCTAACCAAGGGGTCATAGCCATGGCACAACCACAGATCCCATCTCAGACCAGTGCAGATCCAGTATTTGTGCATGAAGACACATATGTCAGACGACAGTTCACATGATTGCTCCATTCATGTGTGGAAGCTGCTGCTTTAATTAAAACCTTTATTATTCTAATCTTTACTCTTAGAAGCAGAGATCCTTAGGATTTGTATGTGCATATGCGTCACTTTTGTGAGGGAATTGTGGTTTTTTGCTGTGTTTGTTTATAATTGGATGTTCCAGACAACAATTTGATTGTTAGAACTCTTTAGCAGAAGATGCATGTGGAGGTAGGTTTGAATATCATCTTTAAAGTGTTACTAAGTATGCAAATACCAAATATTAGGCTGTGTATTATATATCAAAAGAGCATATCAGTAGATCATCTCAACATGTTTTGATCATTTTGGGCTTCGTGGAAAATATATTATTACTGTTTTCCATGCTAGAGGAATTTTAGTTTCTCACCTAATGTTCGTAAAATAATGATGAAAATAAAAGTTATAAACCCAATCACCATTTATTAACAATTTGAATGAATCTATTATTAAGGCCAGAAAAGTTTACACATCAATTGATGTTACAAGTTAACAGAAATAACTTGTCAAATATTATTCATGATAAGCACCTGACGTGGACCTTGTGCAAATGTAATTAATTAATTAATGATGAAAAATTAAGTTCTGTAGTGTAAGTCTATAACCTTATATCACTGAAGAAAACGAAGTAAATAATATTAATGATTTATAAAATCGATGTCAGACGTGTTTAATAATACTAAATAATAAATTTTAGAAATTTCTGAGCATTTCTGATGTATATTGAATACAAAAAAAAACAGTTCGAGATAATATTATGTAACGAATGCATTGTTTTTCGATTGATAATAACATTTTGAGCTTTTGGCTACAGAAGTAGAGCATTGGAGTTGGATGAAATTTCAGCATCAACAAAAGTTCTTCATTTGATAACTCCAAAACTCAGAATTACTTGCTTGAACACAAGATTTGCGAGAAAATGCAGTAGCTGAATCAACTAGTTTATCTCATCACCCATCTCATTGGTGAATAAAACATTACCTAATATGAGAATGACTATTATTTTCTAGGTGAATAACAACATTAACCACTTGGCCAACATTCAAATCAATTCAAAAATCAAATGTCCCGTAACTGTGCTTTAATTTTCACAGGGAATAAAATGAAACTAATGAGTACAGGGGTTAAAACTGCATCTTAATATACTTTTACCCAACTGACAAACCAAGATATAGATTAATTACCTCATTCCCTTGCTTCCCAACAAACAGAATCAATAATAACAGGCACAAATAAATAAGCTAAGTTAACATTTTGATTTTGTTACATGAATAATTGGAACCACTACCAGCTAGAGTATAGAAACGGGGTCAACATTGGTATTATAGCATAGAACACCTTCAATTTTAAAAACTACTCGGAAGAGAATGGCTTCAGAGATATGCTGGCAGTAGATAACCAGATTATACTGTCTGTCAAATCAATTTTACTCTTCGGCAACAAGGAAGGGTAGTCCCCTAACATCCCAAATTAAAAAAAATAAATCAATACCATTTACAATTTTCTGACTGTAGGCAAGTAAGACAAGAGAAATGCTAATAATAAGAATCAAGCAAGAAGGTGCATATATTCCTACAGGTCAGAAGGTGATCCTTTTCTCAAAACTTTATTTACACAATATACAGTCATGTTAAAACAATCCAAACAGCTTACCAGCCTCCGTGTCTTGAGAAGTAATCGTTATCTAATGATATAGCAAGAGCTACAGTTACAGCTCTCTCTGCAAGGGTCAGTGTGCGACTGACTTCCAGGTCTTCAATCTGCAGAAAGAACATCATATCAGTTAGTTAAGAGAAGGGTGAGGTTTCTAGAGAAAAAGGTGTAGGGAGACTTTACTGCATTAGCAAGGCCGATCTTGGAGCTGGGATCAGAACTCCCAAATCGAATCACATACTGACCAGCATCAGTCAAAATCTGCACATTTCAGTCAACTATAATTCAGGTTTGAATTCCAATACAACACCGAAAATATCTGAAGAACTGAACATGAAATTCTTCAGTTAAATGACTCCACAATAACAGTTAGAAAAGTTGATATTTGATATAGGCATAAAGTTAAATCCATTGCACTTGAAAAACAGGAAGACAAGAAACAAGGCAAGGATATATAGTACACAGGCCAATAAAGGGCTGTTCGTCTGGTTAAAAGTTGGAGGGAGAAGTCATCATTATTAGATGATTCTATTGTTTCAACTTTCAATTGAAACTTGAAAAACCTGTGCTTAAGATAAATTGTCACTTACCAGGTGGCATATAGATAACTTAGCAATGTGGTTGATTATGATAAATATCAAATTTGGATTTATTTTGTTGTAGAACAAAACCAATGGAAATCCCAATCTAGTCATAGATATTTTCAAAAGGAAAAATTTACTCGAAATGTTTAAAAGACAGGTAAGGATAAAAGAGAAGAATAGCAGTCAATGTTCAGCATGTTTAACAAAGGTAACCTAAAATTTTAACAAAGGAATAGGTAAATGCCAAAAACCAACCTCAAAGCCAAAACCCCTCCAATCACGGTCTATTTGAGCAAGCACCTCACCATTAATACCTTTCAATGTGAATGTCCAATTCCATAAGCCAGGATTCTCTACCACGGCAAATTGCTTATTCCTGCAAATTTTATTCTTAGACTCACATTTCGTACAAAAGACTAATGCTATGAAATATTAAACTTGAGCCTCCGGACAAAAGTGAACTCAAAGAAAACCAATCAAATAGGTCAGGAGCATATGTGAACACATTGTCAGATAAATGTGGCCAATCAAATTTTATTCTTATACAGAGCATCATTATTAATGAACACAGCACACACATCAATAAAACTGCAGAATGAATCAAACTTGTATCAAGGAGAATCTAAGAACATGTAGCCCCAAAGAGAAAATAATAATAATTACCTGACGGTGCATGAACTAAGATCTAAGACCCGTGCTCAATCTTTACTAAATATATGCAACAAATCGTAAATGAAAACTGAAAAGAAAAAGACTTAAATGAGGAACAAGGGCAAAAAAACAAGATCTAGAATAAAATATTGTAAGTTTGCCTTGGATTAATTAGAAGATGCATGCAAAATGCAGCCATACAACCAGTGAACTCTAAGCATTAGCATTCCAAGGCTTAAAGTTTCCTGACTATTGGACAGGCTAGAAAGCTGTGTCAGAGAACTAAACTATATATATTGAGATGGTCGATCATATGGATACACAATGGCATTATAGATCAATGCATCTCTTCTAGGACAGAATCAACTTCTAGAAACTTCCTTTTCAGCTAGATAGAGATTCCTTTTATTTGGAGAGGGGGTGGTAATCCAAAGGAACTGGAGAGCTATCTTCACCTAACCTTTATTTCTTCCATTATTTATTCTAGTATTTCCATTGTTTCCAATTCAATTCCTATTACGGCCTCTGGTATAATGAAATCCATTCCCCCCCCCCCCCCCCTTCCTAAAATTAAAAAGACAGAGCAAATGACCAATTATTTGGAAAAATATTAGGGACAGATAACATGCTAATTGACTTTCATGAACTGAAAAATTTCAGATAGATAACAGATAATTGTTAGAGTAAATTTTGACAACCAATAATCAAGTTATCTGAGAAGAAACTGAAATATAAATGCCATCCTGAATACACACACAAAAAAACAAAATGTCAAATATAATGCAGGTTGCTAAAGAAAAAGAAAAAGAAATCAAAAGGACACAAATTAAATAATAATACTAATGCAGTCCATATTACTTCGTCTATGGACAGTTAAACTTCTGTTTTTTAACAGTCAGCAATATCGAATTGAATACAATGTATATATAAAAGATATAGTCAGATGTAAAAAGATATCAAAGGACATTATGATTTTGACAATTAATTATAACAAATAAAAAACATAGTATATTTATATTACCCCAGGTACAAATCATAGATTCTCCTCCAGAGATGCCATCGCCTGTGAACTACTCCAACTTCCTGAAGAGAGGACTTGACACTATTAACAACCAAAGTGATGAAAAACAACTTACTCATATAAAACAATGTACAACATTTGGCATACCTTACCATCAACTTCTGCATAAATTGAGCTTGTTATCCACCAAAAGGGTCTTCGAACCTAACCAAAATAGTTGTTCGATTTATTTCACTAAGGTGAATAAAAATAATGTTTTCATGTGAACAAAACAGAACCAACAGAAAAATATAAGTTGCTTACCCTAAAGAGCTCATTCCCCAAGCCATCAGTTATGTGTGCAACAAAAGGCCGCCTTAGACGAAGCAACTGCAACAAGAAGGTTGAAATAGAATGAAACAAAAATTAACAATACATACATGAAAAACATAGACAAATAAAACCAAGATACATAACATAAGTTACATATGCACCCATTTAATTACTCCTTCCAGATCTCAACCAATGCACAAAGTGCCGAAATCTGAACCCCAACACTACTTTAGAAGTATTCCCCCTTTTGGACAAACAAAGAACTTACTAATAGACACCAAGTTGACCACTTTCATAAAAACTAGCAAATAAGATGACCCTTTCATAATCCAAAACTAGACTAGACAGGTTAAAAGGATGTTTTCATTCCACATATTGTGAGACATGATTCTGATCATTCGTGTTACAAGTAGAATGTGTTAATAACAGTGTCTTGTAATAAGACATTTGGTGCAGTAATATTCAAATAAGGTGTGGTTTTCCTCGTAAATTGTCCGCAATTCGTTTTACCACAAAATGATTGATGACAATAAAAATATATAATTACTACTTTATTTCGACGTCGATGATACTTGAAACATGTTGTAGAAAAAACAATCAAAGGAAGTTAAGTTCAAATGATTGAAATGAATACCTGTCTAGTAAGGACGTTACTCTGTTCGCGAATATAACCTACCGGCTGTGTCATAGCAACAAATAGACATATAGGTCAACCATCATTGGTACAAGCTAAGTAAGAAAAATATATACAGATGGTACAACTTAATGAAAATGAGATAATAATTGTCACTAACCGACTGAGGATAGCACACATCTACAATGGCATAACGATTTTCCTTCAATCCAACCAAACAAAATCACAAAAGTTAATATTAGAGAAATGTCACACAGCCTCAACATACAAAGTATCCATCACACAAAGTGAAATGGACTTTTTAAGAAGTTGCTTAAATATTGCTAATGGAACCAAGCTTCGGATTCCGAGAATAAAGATGATCACCTGCTCAAAGCCTAATACAAGATTTGCCCACTCGATATCTCTGGTAATCAGCAAATTGGACCTGGCAAGCAGTGGTGCTACCTTGGCCTAATAGAAAAAAGGGCAAGTAGAACACGTTCATATCAAAGTTGACAACAAGGATCTAAAAGTAGGACCATTTGTTTGTGATTTTCTTAAGGCAACAAAACTAGTTAACAACAATGTGGCTAAACTAAATTCCAAAACAATTAAAAACAAAAATCATAAAAGCTCATCGGTCTCAAAATTTATGCAAAAACACCCTCATTAAGAAGTACAAGCATGCTTGTCAAGACACAAATTTTCTTACCTATCTTGAAAATGCTTAACAGAAACTATGTTAATACGAATTAAAAAAAAAAAAAAAAAGAGTGCAAACAAGGGACATGAAACGACCTCTTGAGGAGTCAGTGGTTCGAAGAATTCAGTGACGGATTGACTGATGGGTGGTTGCTTCAAAACGGGCCGTCGTTTACCTCTTCTGACGACGCCAGATGAAGCGGAAAACCACCGGGGGTCGCCACCGTAACCTCCACAGGATTTAACTAATTTCCTCGTTTTTCTATCATCAATCCAAAGCTTTGCGAGAAACTCCCTCGTCAATCGATGAGGATCCACTTCATTTCCACCATCAATGGCGCTTCCAAATGGCCGAGCCAGGGTAACGGGATTGTGATTGCGTTTGGCAGCAACTGCAACGTTTCCGTGGAAACGAACAGGGGAAGTTGCAATGCTCGATAGCCACTTCCAACCCTCCTTCGACCAATTCTTCATCTTCATCTTCAACCTTCGAAGACAAAGTGGTGGAGCAGTGATCACACTTCACACCAATGGTATCGCAATCGTCACTTTTCAATGTGGGATTTGGGTAATTTGATTTTATGTTGTATTTAGATAAATGAGCAAATAATTTTTTTATTCTATAATTGGTCAAATAGTGGTGTATACAAAGAGTATGATTTAACATGAAAGAAATCGTTTTTGTTTGTATTTATTTAGAGTGATTTATCATTGAATTTTTTTTAAATTATTTCATCATTTATAAAAAAAAATAACAATTTTTATTCTAAAAAATATTAAATCAAAATCATGTGAAATATGATTTAATGTAATTTAATATAATCAAAATTATACACGATAAATTATTAAATACGAATTCAATTATACATATTTTTTCAAAAATCATTTCCGTATATACAAATTTGTTAATTAAAATCGTATTTTACAAATACAGTTTCCCTATAAATGATATATATGACTTCAATTTACATAAAATTCATATTTATCAGATTCGGTTTCTTTTTAAAAATTAAAAAAAATCGTACTTTTTTTATTTGTTAATTCTAAAATAAAAAAATTATTTACCTATTTATGAAAATACAACGTAAAATTACACTACTTTTAAAAAAAACGAATTGGATCTTAGCTTTTGTAATTTTGGATTTTAATCTCCTCAGTTTTTTTTTATATATTTTATAAACACATTTAGTCATTGCTTTTTTTTAAATATGATTAACTCACATTGCATTAGATTAACATTTCAATTCACATGTCATCAATTAACATTGTGTTATTAAACTTGTTAAAACATTGAAAAAACTAAAATTACTTAGTTGCAAAGGTTGGAAAATAAATCAATCTAATGTAATTTTACATTAATTTTATGCAAATAGATAAAAAAAATATTAAAAATCTTATTTTTCGAACATGATTTTATTCTTCTGAAATTGTATTTGAAATTGTATTTGTCCTAAACGAGTTTAATTTGAATTAAAGAAATACATTAAATTGTATCTCACTTGAACAGTTTTCGTTAAAAAAAATTATGCAAAAGATATAATAGATGTACTGGTAGGCTAAAACCGAAAGGTTAAGCCGAAAGCTAAATAATAGACATAACCGAAAGATTATACATAAAAGAATAAAACAAAATATAAATATTATTATGATAAGACCCAATTAAATAGAAACCTGCGTTAGGGGTGCGTAAATAATAAAACGGTATAGAAAGAAAGTCCAAAGGTAAAGTGAAAAGCCCATTAAAGAAATCCTATAAATAGGAGGTCAACGTAAGAGGTAAGTAAGAATAATTTTTTATCTGATGAACATTACATCATTTCTGACTTTGACATTAGAGCGACTTGCAGGTACACCCCAAGAGAAGCCGAAAGCACCTAGCTGAGCGAGAAGCCTATAACACCTAGCTGAAGGAGAAGCTGAGAGCACCTAGCTGAAGGAGAAGCCGAGAGTACCTATCTTGAGGAGAAGCCGAGAGCACCCAACGTGAGGAGAACCCAAAATATCCAATCCAAGAAGAAACCGAGAGAGTCCAGTCCAAGATTAGAAGATTTGTATAAGAGTTAAATTTTGTCAACCTGATTTTAGTGTTCTTGGTCCTTGTTGTAAGAACAATGGATAATCACGACTTTGATTAAAAATGTTAAGCATATATTAATTTTTAATCAAAATCATGTACATTTAGTATGACTTTTATCAACAATACATCATAATTAGTTCAGTTAATCATAATTAGTTCATTGTATATTGTTTTAAAAGTGAATTAATCTTACTTTACTTGCTTTATGAAAAAACTCAAAAATAGTCTATTTAACTTGGTTTATAATTGGGAGATATAAAAGTATTAAAATAACTAAAATTCTACTTTAGAATTTTAAAATAATATTATTATAATTATAATTATAATTATAATTGTAAAAGGTATTTTATATTTTTTATAAATAAATTCTTAACCCGCAAATCAATAAACTCATCATATATCTTATCTAAAATGAGTCAATTTAGTTATGAAGAAAATAAATCCCTATAGATAAATAGTTCAATTAACAAGCATTCTTACTCAATTATTAAAATTTCACACATATAAAGAAGAATTCAATAAAAAATAAATATTTTTAGTCTCTCAATTTTATACATTTTTTCCCCATTAGATGTCATTTTAAAATCCAAATAAAATAATTATTTAGTTTCAATTGTACTATTATCCCATTATAACTATTTAATTTCTTAAAATAAGTTACATCTACCTGCATTAAAAAAATTGTAAATACTAATAATTCCATGTCATCAAACTTCAATTTTTCTTTATCAAGAAAAAAAACCTTTCAATTTCTAAACTATAGTTAGTGAGTCTCTTAAAAAATATAAACAAACTTTTTATTTACAATTGTTGGTACATTATATTTTACACTTATAAAGAGATGGTAAAAAATAAAACATAAACAGTGATATTTTTATTAGAAAAAACATTAATTGTTAAATATAAGTTTTTCATTAGTGTTATTACACGGCTAAATAAAGTCTTTATTTAAAACTTCAGTCTTCAATTGAAGATGAGTATTTCTAAAATATACTTCGATACTACAATTATATATATATATATATTCAATTTTTTTTAGGGTTGTTCATATTTTTCGTAAAGAGAATGTGTGTGTTGATAAGATGTCTAATTTATCGATTGAATGCTTGTCTTAATTACTGTGGAAAAATTAGGTTTACGGTTACTCATATTTTTCGTGAAGGAAATGTGTGTGTTGATAAATTGGCTAATTTATGATTTTTTTTTATAGATTCTTTGGTATAATAGACTTCCACATTGTATTTTCTTAGAATTCTTTGTGAATAGGTATAATCTATCTATGTATTGTTTTTGTTAACATATGGGTTTTAGTCTAGTCCCCGTATTTTTGTATTTTCTTTCTTTTTTCTTTTGTTTAATAATACTTTTTTCATGTTATAGTAAATGATTGTTGTTACTAGAGGTGTCAGCCTAGCTGAGATCTTAAATTGTACAGTGATGTCTAACATGAAAGTTTTTATTTAAAAAAAGGTGCCTAATTTAGAATTTATTCACAGAGAATCATTTCATTGGTATAATAGGCTTCCATCTAGTATGTTCTTAAAATTATTTATTAATAGGTATAGTCTACTTATGTATCGTTTTTGTTAACATATGAATTTTAGTCTAATCCTCTAGCCTAGCTAATATATAAAGTAGCACAATAATACCTAACATGAAAGATTTTTTATATAATTAGTAATTTTTATTCTACCAAATTTCGAATCATAATAATAAATGAAAAAACCATTACTTTTAAACTTATTTTTTGGAGTCTCAACTAAAAATATACATATTGCATGTTAGTGTTTGATCTTCTTCTTCATTCTCTCTAATGAGATTTTGTTTTTTCTTTTTCATTTTTTAACTTCACAAAACTTTTGCCTTTAACTTTTCCATAAAAGTTCTAGCAACACTTTTTCTTAACACATTATTCACAGTTAAATTTTTGGACAGTGTTGTTGATAATTAAAGCTATTAAAAGCTAGAAAGAAAATAAAAATTATAATCCTTATCTCTTCCTATTTATTTAATTACTATTAAAACAACATTAATCGAACAAGAAAGATAAATTTGTCTTAGGAGTAATAATAAATCACCGCATGATTTTGTTTTTATACTTTATTTGGAAAAAGGTATTAATTAAAGAGCAGATAAATTTAATAGTCATAGGTCGAAAGCATTTAATGCATTATTTATTTACTAAATATAAAAATTAGCATAATCAATTATAATTTTCTTAATTTGTATTTAGTATTAATTAAGTTAAATAAAATAAAGTAGAGTATTAGGAGGACACGGAATTATAGCATAATAAATAATAAAGGGTTGGTGAATTACCCAAACCAAACGTATACGTACAAAATACAGAGAAAGTGTATGTATAATAGTAGGTTATTTTAGTATAGCGGAAAAAAGATACATGAGATTGGAAGAAAAGGACGAATAAAATTGAAGCTCCAAAAAAATGAAATTTCCCCAAATCTGAATGGGAACATTTGCCCTAACCCATTTCCCTCTATTCGGATCCTCCAGTCACGACGACGGTTCCCGGATCCTGCGCGCATCGGTTGGCCGGGGAAGCGGATGATGGATTGCGGCGTTGGATCCATCGTGTGGGTGCGGCGGAGGAACGGGTCGTGGTGGCCGGGTCAAATCCTCGGCCCCGACGACCTCTCCGCTTCTCACCTCACCTCACCTCGATCCGGAACGCCGGTGAAGCTCCTCGGCAGAGAAGACGCCAGCGTGTAAGTTTTCTTCACCGATTCCGAATTCGCGACTGAGTTAGCTACCACTGCGAAGTTTCTTTCTGTTCTTTGTGCGCAATGCATCCATCTGTTAGTATTCTCTAACAGTGTGTGCTGATTTTTCTGTCTTTTTAGGGATTGGTACAATTTGGAGAAATCCAAGCGTGTTAAGGCATTCCGGTGTGGTGAGTTTGATGATTGTATTGAAAAGGCCGAATCTGCTCAGGGAGGACCGCTGAAGAAGAGAGAGAAGTATGCGCGCCGAGAAGACGCCATTCTTCATGCTCTTGAGCTTGAGAAACAGATTTTGAAGAAGCAAGGGAGATCAGGTGGTAGACCTTCGAATACTTTCAAAAAGGGTGTGTTTGCATCGCCACCTGAAACACTCGGAAATGACAATGAAAACCATGCAAGTTCTTTTATGTATTGTGAAAGTGAGTCTGGTGGAGGTTTCTTTCCTCCGGAGATGGCCAAGGAAGTGGATTATTCTGAAACAACACCTCGGATGAGAGACTTGCAGGATTTTGGGCTCAGAATTCACCCTGCAAAAAAGAAGCTTCCATCTTTTGTTGATCCTAACATTTATCAGAAACGTACGGTTGATGATGGTGCTCGGGCTCTTGCCAGCGGTGGTGTACGCGCTGGGAGTAGTCTTCACATCAATGGTAAAATTTTCTAGAAAAGATAAAAAAAAAAAGCTAGATGAGAGATTGAGTCAGAGTGAGAAATATTTTGAAGAAGAAGCATACAAGGCACTCCTTTTTTTTTTGTGAAAAATGCTTTAACCTGACTTTGGTTCTGTTTCCAGGGGCTGGGCAAATAGGAGCTTCACGAGCAAAAAGGAGCAGATGTGTGTATTTACCGACCGAGTCCAGTGATTCTCTTGATTACAGAGAGACTCTACCCCGAGTTGAGATGTCACCTTCCCAACGCAGAAGGGAGTTTCCTTATCACGGTTCTATGGTTGGAGAGACTGGATATACTTTTATGGATGACGTTGAATCTGATTCCTCTGAGACAGCTTGTACTGATTCTGATTCTGATTCTGATTCTTCTGAGACAGAACCAGACTTGGATGAAGAGATGACAATATTTTCAGGTTAAATTTCTGCCATTCTCGTACCATCCTTGTCTTAGCAGTATAATCTATTTGCCACTCCCTGAGAAAAAAACTACATAAAAAACTGGCATATCCATTCTGTCAGCATCTTTAGTTTGGTGTTTTCACTTCTCTTGTACTTAATTGTGTTCCATGATTTTTTGCATTGAACATAGTTGTTAGTTATTCTTGTGGCATGATTGTATATGGATATTGAAATGAATAATGTTCAAGTCCTGTCTCAGCATCTGATGTAGTTGCTCTTCTTGTCTACATTCCTGTATCATTCCATATTTGGTTTCCTAATTTCCAACTCCAACTAGTGATTGTATCCTGGGAAATGGCTTAGAATTAGCCGAGTCAAGATGACAAACCATATCCTCCTAAGATCTGCCTTCCTGCATTCGCATTTCATCTTTTCTAATGCTGGCCTATTATTTGTTACCAAGATAAAATGTTGTGATCCTATTCCTACCTTTGATTGGTCAATCTGCTGTAGAAGTTTATCATAGGATTCTAAGATCTCCACAATGTTAAGAAACTCCTGTACCTTTTACTGCACGTGCAAGAACTGTGCACATAAGAAAAATTGTTCACAATGAATAAATATGCACTCTGTGAACATGCCAATTTGCTAAGTCTTATCATTGAAATTTGTGGAGAGGGATTAAGAAGGAATTCTAGTTTCATGCGTATTTTAGTTTTGACTGGTTTTCTGTAATGTAAATTGGGAGTCACTTCCAATTTGTGTGGGATTTATAGCCTCATTCATGATAAGCACTTAGGTTTCAGTTTGTGTTTGGTTTACTTTGTTTTTGCTTTCTTTCACATCATCCTTCATGGCTTTACTCAGGATGTTCCTATAACTGCAGAAAATGGTCATGATGCTGAAGAACACGAAAGCACTAGCAGTGAGGAGCTTGATGAATTAGCAAATTCCAGTGACATGCCTCACCTTTATCCTCGTGACATAATAACATCTAATGAAGCTGTGTCTAAATGGCAACTAAAAGGGAAAAGGAATAATCGGAATCTTGTAAAGAGGTCTGTCGGTGCTTCCGATGGAAAATGTAATATGTATGGAGCAGGAGCAGATGTTGAAGGAAAGAGTAGTAATTTAAGGCACAATAGTCCAAGTTTGCACCGCTACAAATTTGATTTTGGTGATACCTTTGATGACGATGAGCAAAACTTTGGACTGGAAGATGAATACCCTCTATCTTCTAGATCCATATCAAGAAGTCAAAGTAAAATCCATCGTGGTGTACCTTGGAATGATTTGGCCTGGGATGATCATCTAGCTTCTAAAAGACATTGGGATGCTAAACCATATTCTCCATTGTACGGTGACCGTTATCATTTTGGTGGTAGGGTCAGACCGATGCTAGTTAATGTAGATTTGAAGGTTCAAGCAAGCTATCGGAAAGAGTGTGTACCCTTCATTTCTCTCATGAGTAAATTAGATGGGAGGGCAATAGTAGGGCACCCAATCCAGGTTGAGGCTCTCAAGGATGGTTCATCTGATATCCTATTTCCTACAATTGACGACTTCAGTAATGATGTGACTGGTATTGAGGGAAGTAGTGTGCTTCCACCAGCATGGAGGACTGCAAGGAGAACTGCAAATTTTCGCATCCCGCGCCCCCATGCGCAATCATCAAATGGTGCTGAAGGTGCGGCTGAGTTTCCCTCTTCAGATCAAGAACAAAGCTTTGAATATAAAAGTTTAAATGCTGGAAGTTCCAGTCACCAGGCTAGCCTTCAAAAGAGGAGTGGCCTTAAAAGTCATCGATCTTCAGCAGAAAAAAGGTCCTCAAAAAAGGTGCCTAAGAAATTGAGCTTGTCATCTTGCCAAAAAACTAGAACTCTGTCCTCATTATCTACTGAGCATAATTTTAGTAGAAAGCCATTACATGATAGCAGTAGTTATCAAACAGATAGATTGACTAAACCAGACATTTCTGGGTCCACTACAGTAGCTTGCATACCAGTCCAGTTAGTGTTTAGTAGATTACTCGAGAAGATTAATAGGCCTCCATTGAAAACACCTAGTAATGTGGCTTTGCTGAATACTGGTGTGGATAGGAATTCATAGGTTACATGTACATTCTTATATGGCAACAATAATCTTACAGTTGTAGCACAATATATTAGGCATGTCTTTTTTTCAACATAGGGAAGTCCTATTCAATTTAGTGTCAGCATTTTTAAGGATTAATATGCTGTATAGTTCCCTATTCATCATGTATCTAGTCTAGATAAATAAAAGGTACATGAAATTATTTAGCTGTCTTGTAAGTGTACATTTGCCTGATCTTGGTTTCCTGAGAACTGCAACTAGCTAGTTATTGATTTATTTGTTCCAATATTGATGGGAAGTTGAGACTCCAGTAGAATCTAGTGCATTGCTAGTTACATTTTGATGTTTTGTAGTGGAAAAAATCTACTAAGTCCAAGGTTTTCTGAATACACACACAAATATATGTTACCAACTTCAGTTTCTTATTTATCGCTTATTTCTAACATAAAATGTTCATCATGTCATTTAGAAATTTATGCATCTTTTACATAAACATGTACAACAGCTCCTTATTGCTGACACAAATATTGTTCTTTGTCAATAGTTTGCTCAGATTTCTCTTTCAAAGGTTTAATGAGAAAACTTTCAACCAATATTTAACAAGTTTTTTTTTATCAATGCCAATTAAGAGAATTTTTCAATCGACATTGATAAAAAAATGGGAAAAAAACTCCTCCTAACTGTCAAAATTGTATAAACAATCTTCATCTATCAACCTAAATAATTATGATTGGAATGAACTAAAAACAATCTAAAGTCGATCAATATTTTTTATAAATATTAATTGAAAAGTTATTGACGAGCTTGAAAAATAACACTAACCAATATTTACTACAAGAATCATTTTGAATTAATAATAAATATTTAATATGTGATTTCTTTTTTACATTTAATGGTAATTGAAATACTTTGTTCAAACAAGAAAAAATAAATTAACTAGATTTGAATTATCTTATCCAAACAAAATATCTTTAAAAAAAATTCAAAAAATATAAACTTAAATTCAAATGTATTAGAATATTTTATTTAAAAGTTGTAAAATTCCGTATCATGCACCAAGGTTAAGGAAACATGGACAAAAATAAAATGAAAGAAGGCAATTACTTCCTGCAGCATACAACTGCACTCAATTTCAATATGAAAAGTCGAAAATGCCCTTAAATAAAATGGGTACACATAATAGTACAAGATCCTCTTTTTCGCAATATGTTTTTTTTTTCTAGAATAAATATTTTATATTATGGATTTTTTTTATCCGGGAGATTTTGATTTAATTTTTGAAATTTTATTTTTGAAATACAATAATCTTTTCTAGATCTATTTTTTTGGAATGTATTATTTTTTAATTATGAATTTTCATTTTAAGAATGAAAAGCTTTTTCAAAAAGTTAAAATTATGAAGGTGCATGATCAGAAAGATTGGGTGTAGGAAGAATTTGCCATGAAAGAAATAACTATAAAGGTAATTTTTTTTTTCGAATTTATAGACACTTGGCAGTTATGATTTGTCTAAATAACGTTTTTCTTATATATTATTTTGTATGTTTACTTGTCTGAAATAATAAGAATGGTTTCTGTAATAAAGGACTTTGAGATTAAGTTAAATATTGATTTAATGCAATCTCCTAAACTGGATTACAATCCAAGAAAACAATTCATGTCTTATAAGACTCCATTTTCTATAAATATTATCATTATAATTATAAAGTGATTTTCCAAATATAGTTTTATATAAAATATTATTATCAATAACAATATATAAATAAATATTTTTTTATACATATTATATTTTAATTTTAATAATAATTTAAAATAAATAAAAATTTATAATAAAAAAATACTTATTTGTTACTTTTTATTTTATTTGTTACTTATATATATTAAATATATAGAAACACAAAGTGATTCTTTTCCAATAGTCTATATCAAGAGAATATATCATATCATTTGTTAATTTTTTTAGTATTATCTTTTAATGAATAATTTTACCTTTTAATAAATAAAAAATAATTTATTTATTTATCTGATAAAATAATTATATAACTCTTTCTTTCTAAACACCGGTTACATAATTTTTTACTACTATTTTTATATAATTATATATATATAATTTGTTTTTTTTATATTTTTAATTAATTACTCATAAAAATAATTAAATCCTAAACCCTAAACCATAAAAATAATTACTCACAAAAGGGGTGTAGGAAGAATTTGTGGAAAATATGGAAAATATTTGATCGAAGGGAATGTATCAACTTACCAATTCAACGCATGGCCCAGGCCCAGGCCCAGACCCAATAATTCAAATTTGAAAAGGAGGCTCCAACGGTCATATTCTCGAAGTTACGTTCGATTAACCCTTGACACTGCACATATAAATACCCCCACTCATTTCAAAGCTCTTCACTCGTTTGTGGTGTTTCTCTCTCACTCTCCATCGCCGCTTCTTCAACAAACCAAAACACCTTGTTTTGTTTTTTTCCTTCTCTCATCAATGGATTTCCACTCTCTCGCAAGGAAGCAGTTGCAGGCCCTCTGCAAGAAGAACAAGATTCCCGCTAACATCACCAATGTTGCCATGGCTGATGCTCTCGCTGCTCTCGATCAAGTAAGTATTCCATTGTTTCATCCTTCCATTTTTTGGTTACTGCACCGATCTGCTTCGCATCTGAAGCGCCTGTTATTGTAAAATATAACTGTTCCATTCATTCACACTGACGGAGGTTCTTGCTTGAATTGGTGATGCGGATTTTCATTTTTTAATTTAGGTTTTCATTTTCTTTGATTTATTGATTTCAGGTGGAAGGATTGGATGAGATTTTGAATTCAATCGAGGCTGATGTTGGAACCCCAAGTGTTCAATGCCGAACGGCTGGTAGAGCCGCAAGTCAAAGGAAAGCAGCGAGAGCGGAAGCTGAAGATTCGACAGCGAAGGTTTCGGCCTCTGCCAGGCCTCTGCGTGGGGCTAGAGGTGGAGTTGCATCGGGAGTTATGGAGCAAGAAAACAAAGATGCCAATGTCCCACCAGTCACTCCTGCTGTGGGTAGGAGAAGGGCTACTGCAGTTTCTACTCGCAGAAAGAAAGAAGTTGAGATGGTAGAACAAGAGGGTGATAAGAACGATGCGCCTAAAACACTTGCTGCAGCTTCCGTTGGTGGGAGAAGAACTACTAGTCGTTCGGTTTGCACCACCAAGATTGAGACCCCCGGTGGTGCTTCAGTGCAGAGAACATATAGCACGAGGAGGTCGGTTAGGTTGTTGGAGAATGGATTGTCTAAGATGAATTTGATTGATACTGAAGACACTGGATTTGACAAGATTGATGATGATGATGATGTTTCTCAAGAACTGAGCAATGTCTCGCACAAAGCAGGAGACTCGTGTGATACTGAACAAGGTATATTACATATGTCTTTTTGTGAATATTTGTATTGTTTGTAATGGTGTTTGGTTTTACTGAACTGATCTGTGAGAGTGCTTGATGCAGGATCTAGTTTGCAGATGGATTCGAGTGTGGTTTCCGAAAATACTCAGGAGTTCGAAGTTTGCTCTTCAGAGCATAACACTGAATACGAATGCCAATCACATGTTTCTGGTTCGGATGTGAAATTAGTTTCTGTGACTGAAAATAATGCAGTGGTTCAACCGCATGCTTTAGATGAAGCTGAACCAGAGAAAATCAACTGCTTGGAGATGGGGACTGAACCAAACGCGTCAGATGAAGCAGGTTTGTTTTTTCTTCTTCTAAATAGTTGTCTATTATTGTAGTTAGTCCTACATTGTTCATTGCGTGCACTGCGTCCGTGAAGTGATTGGAGTGTGATCATTTT
The DNA here is from genome assembly GCF_000499845.2 of Phaseolus vulgaris. Lineage (NCBI taxonomy): Eukaryota > Viridiplantae > Streptophyta > Magnoliopsida > Fabales > Fabaceae > Phaseolus > Phaseolus vulgaris. The sequence continues at coordinate 1,666,295 of NC_023749.2, read as the reverse complement.
TCAGGATCTGAGCCGTTACCTGATCTGGAGGAAACTTGTGATTCTTCCGAACTAGAAACTGAAAATAAGGATTGCCTTGGTGCCTACCAAGAAAGTTTTCCTGTCGAGGCATCCACTGATGCTTCTGTGGAGGTTACTGGCCTAGAAAAGGCATCCACCGATGCTTCTGTGGAGGTTACTGGCCTAGAAGTCGCTGATATAGAATCTGATAACATTTCTGTTGATGTTACTGATCAAGGTGTTGCTAGTTCGCTTATGGTAACTGATTGCAAGATTTATGACCAAGTCAGCAACAAGGGTGGTGATCAAGATGTCAACAATGACGGTTTGGTTAGCCTGAAGGAACTAGTTGAGCTCATGGATGAAGAAATCAGTCATGAGGGTGATGATAAAGAAGAAAAGAAAAATGAGCCAGAAGAGGATGTTAAATCAAATGATTTAAGTTTACTGCAAGGAAGTTCTGACTCATGTGATAAATCTGATGACCAAGGTTTGTTTATGCTCTTTTTAAATAATTGTTAATTATGGTGGTTAGTACTTGTACATTGATGATAGCATGATGATAGCGTTATTCAGCATGGGCATCTAAGTATTGATCTTCACTGATTGGTTTACAGGATCTGAAGTCTTACCTGTACCTGAAGAAATCAGTGTGGACATTGTTCCTTCTGAGACATCCGAAGATGCTCTTGTCTTGGTTACTGACCAAGATACTGCAACTATGACTCTTGAGGAGGTGGCTGATGAAGATGTTACTGTTATTGATGCTCCAACTGACATAAATGAATCTGTTGAGTACAACACCGGCGATGCAAACCAGGATATGAAGGATGAAACTGAACATTTGAATCTGGCATGTGGCAACATGACAGATGAAGATTACCAGCATCCAATTACTGTTGATGAAAAAGATACCAAAGAAAGTGACTCAATGATAGGTTCTGAAGGGGTTCCTGAGCTCGAGTCAATTTCTAATTCTGCTGGTGAACTCCAAAAAGAAGAATTGGAAGAAGATAAACCAGAGCAGATTGAAGAATCTGAGGAACCAGTAGCAGAACAGGTAGTTATATTAGAAGTTGATAATGTATTTTATGGTATTCTGGATGGAATGTGTAGTCCTCATCAAATCTCTTTTATTCATCATCTGCAGGTTTCAGTTGAATCTGCTTCGGGTCCATTAGACGGTGAGCTGAGTAGCAAATCAAACGTCCCTACTGATGGTGAGGTTGTTTCCCAAGATGTTACTGTTGTGTCCTCAGATGTTCCGGTTCAATCAGTTGTTTCAAACTCACTCAAGGAAAATTTGACCTCTGATGATCTTCATAAGAAGACTATGGGGGAACTTAAGAGGATGCTGAAGGGTTTAAATCTAGGTGGTGAAAAATCAAACTGCAACAAAACTATTAGCAAGGTTAGGCTGATTCCACTTTAGCCAGCTATTTATATATGATCATTTAGTGTTCTCATGTTTGTGTTAGATTTCTTATTAACATTATCTTATACATGCGCAGGAAGTGGACAAGAAAAGAACTGCACTGCAGGTACTGCCACAGAATCAGATGACAAGTGGGGAAGCTCAGATTGAAGACTGAATAATTATAGACAACATGAATGAACTCTGAATTTTGCACTCTTCAAATAAATCTTTCGGATGTTACAGTAGATCACCAAACCTAGGTTTGGTTTCTCTATGTCATGTTTTTTCTTGTAATTTTACTATGTTGCAAGAACTTGCTTTGAAATTTCTATTTTTGATACATCAAACATTTTTGCTGAATGCACCAATAGTGCTTTTTAGTATATCCTCATTATCCCAAGTGCATTTTTGATTGAGGTGATAGTTATTATCATTTTTATATAGAAGAATTAAAGAAAATTATAGCAGTGACGCATACATTTTAACACTATCCTTTCTCGAATAATAGTTAAATTTTTTGGTGTTAATAATTGCGTAAAATGATATGCTTTTATGTTTTTTGTTTGAAAATTCACAGGAAAGAATTTTTAAAAATGCTGTTCTTTTCATAATTTGTTAGTACTTTCTCGAAGATAAAAAAATTATCTTGATCTTCTAATGTAATCTCTTATAAAATAAATTAAATTGTGAAGTTTTCTTACAAATCTGTGTATCAAAAAAATATTTATACTTTTTTAAAATATCGTGAATTAAAGAAAAGAAACATATTTTTTAATACTAACACTGGTTCACACCCGTGGTTGCAATTTTTTTTACATTTTTTCGGACAAAAATGGCTTTTAGGGAAACTGCATTGTTATTTTTTTAGGGAATTGTTGTTAAATTGAACGTGAATTTTATAAGTATGAATTAAAGTTTCGTTGCTTTATTTTATTATGATCACTTAAGGGTGTGTTTGATAGAAAAAAATAAAAGAAAAGAAGCTAAATATGCTAATAATAATATAAAGAAAATAAAAATGTGTGAAATATATATTTATATAAAAAAATAGAAAAAGTAACTGTGGTAAAAAAATTTGAAATAATATTTTTTTGAAAATTATTTACTTTTACAGTGGCTATTAAATATCAATGTGCAAGTTCTCTGTATTTTTTTTAAAGAGTTGGTGGAAGTTAAAAATGATGGAAATGAGGGGAAATTGAAGAAAAATAAAGAAAATTTCTTAAAATGAAACAAAATTTAAATAAAAATATTTATAACATAATTTTCTTGACTAAATTATCTCTAATATTATAATTAAAATTTTAATTAAATATTAAATTATAATTTTATTATTATTATTTTCAATTTTATTATTACTATTAGTATTAGTATTAATTTTAATTTTATTATTATAATTATATTTAATAATTGTTTATTAATATTAAGTTTATATACTATTATTATATTTTGACTATTATTTTTAATTATTTATTAATATTAGTATTTTATTATATTGTATCGATTACATTTATGGAATCTCTTACACCTCCGTGTGCTTATTGTCTTCTCTCATTCACTTATGAAACTTACCTTAATACTTGCAAATCTGGTTTCCTCACACATAATTAGAAATACACTTTCATTTCCTCACACATAACTAGAAATAAAGGTGTTTTTCTCCCCCTTTTTTTTTTCTATCCCTTTGAACACGATTCACCAAATGCAATGGAAAATATGTGAAAATAAGTTTTTTTACGAAATGAAATAATTTAAAATGATACAACTTTGAGTTTATTATCAAAATGGATTCAGTTTTAAAAAATCAATGGGTGAGAAAAGTTGTACCATAATAACACAATTTTTGTTATGTAAAAACAAATTCATGTTAAGACGGCACAACTTTAACACTCAGTACAAAGTCATGCTAGTTTGATACGATTTTTTAAAGGTACTCTAGACACAACTTTAGTTTTATTGAAATTTTTTTTAGAAAAAAAGTGTTTGCTTTTTTTAAACTCAAATAATAAATTAAATTATTAATTTGAGTTGTTTTATAAATTAAGAAATATTTAACTATCTTTTATTAAAAAATAATTAAAAATGGTATTAAAATCTTAACTCCAATGGAAAACATAAACTAAAAAGTCCCTAAAAAATACTAAAAATATAAAAAAAATTATTAGTAAATAGTTGATTTTTTGAAATTTGGTACCAAATTGATTGTTCATTGAATTTCTTACCTCATTTCGATTCATTTTCATTTTTAACATGTTGACATTCGAGATCTATAAAAAATTATAAAATTTTTCAAATTAATGATTCAATTAATTATTCCAAATCTTAAAAGAAAAAAAAAAACAAAAAAATTTTTTGAAAAAAAAGAAATCACCTAACCGCGACTTCAATTAAAAAGAATTTCGTTAATCAAAACTATACCAAGTTGACACAACTTTATATCAATATCATAAACATCACCTTAATACGACTTTATTTTAATATGATCAAAATCGTACGCACCAAAATCGTGCCACATGATAAATTCCCCCCCCCCCCCTAAGAAAAGAGGTGGGAGAAGAGGGTATTTCAGGAATATGATAAAAAACAAGAATGAGGGAGTGATGAGAGAAAACAAGGATGTGTCCTATAAGGAAGGCCCACTAGGAAGCAAGCCCACTGGATCAATACAAATAAGCAGAGCCCAACGAACGCACACACACCTCGACGCAGTTCCTCCGCTGACGGCGACGGAGGCTGCTACCCAAAACAATCTTCTGAAACCTCTCGTCACCGCGCCGCTTCACATTTCCCAATCCACTCCAACTAACATTACAGGTATGTATCTTCATCTCTCACCGTATGCACTTCCAACGCACTGCCACCGTTTCAAATTCCGGCCAAGGAATTCATCATTTTCGCTATTTATTCCAGTTTCATTTCATGGAGACGCAACCGCATGAGATTTTACAGCAGCCACCGGTTTCTTCAAATGAAGCCCGCAATGATGACGCGTCGAACCACAGGTGATTGCAATTTCACTCTCTTCTTTTTGCGAAATCACTGCTATACCTAATTCAACGATTTTTGGTTCTGTAGAGATGCTGAGCAAAATCAAGATGTTTCGAGGGATGAAGTTGTGCAGACTTTGCAAGTTATTGCATCTACTGGGAAGTTCTGGTATGTGTTATTGGAGTACCGACTTATGTTCTCAGGCTTCTTGTTCGTTAGATAAGATAGATAGGGACGGTGTTTGTGTATATTTTTTCCCCTTGAAGTACTTATTAACATGATTGAATTAATCCTACCTGCTTGGGACTTGGTAGTGTTTTGTTTGGGCACACGTCAGGAAGCACGTGCATGTATATATAATCATGTTGAGTTTGGAAATGACTGCAAAATGTAGGTTCTGTTTAGATGCGTGTAAGATTTGATACAGCACAACCGGACATGCTAGTAGATAATATGCAGGGAATGTCTTTGGTTGTGATTTTAGTCAAAGACAACGGTTTGTGCTAGGTACTGAGGTTTTAACTCTAAACACTTTGAGGCCAAAGGTACCCTGAAAGCGAATGGAAGAAGGCAGCAGTGAATATATTTACTATTTCTTATAACTCATGGACTTACAACTAGTTATTCTTTTAACCATTTTACTATTTTAGTCCATTGGCGTGAGTGTGCAATCTAGATGGCTGAGAGTTGAGCTTTTTTTTTTTGAAATTGTTATCATAATATGCTAAAGATGTGTCTTGCTTGACCCAGAAGGGCACTACTAAAGAGCTGACTTATTCTAGTACTTCATCTATGCAACTTAGGCGTGCTTTTTGGGTCCTTAGACTGCACGTGTGTTCCCTGCTTTTGCATGAAAAACAATCTAGCCTGTCACTAGTCTGTGAGAATGAGTTGCTTTATGATCTAGGTTCAAATATCCTTTTGGCTATTTGGTTTTACAGAAGTGTCTGTTTAATCCTCACTGTTTGCAGTTGCAAATATACTACCTTTTTGGCATTTTCTGAATTGATATCTTTAAGTTTCAATATCTATGTACTGCCAATTGCAAATGGAAATTGATGATGTTAAATTGAGGCATCCTAGTTTCAGTAATGCAAGGCTGTCAAACATTTATGTATTGTTGACACAAATTCAACCTCATTGTTCACATTAAATGGCCTTTTGATAATGGATTTAGTTTGATCTGTTGAAAAACTCGAGGCATAGTGTTGTTGCTAATGGCAACAAGGGGATTAAAATGAATCTTTTGCAAATCAATTGGGGGCAAAAATTGCATTTAAGCGGTGCTAATAATTTACTAGTTTTCTAGCATTTTCATTGGTTATTAACACCTTATTCTCTCTGACAATGATGTGGCAACGTTAGAAACAATGATTAAGCATGGTTCAGTTACTTCTTTGGTTGCTTTGGTGGGCCTTTTTTTTATAGACTAATATCTTTCAATTATTTCTATTTTTTATTTTAAAAGATAAAAAGTGCCATTAAATTCATCAATTGAGTTTTAATTTTTATTTAAAGAAATGGGTATTGGAGTGCTGAAACGTTGGTGCTAATAATTATTTTTAAATATTTGTGAATTAATAAATTAAAATTCCCAATAAATCCTTTTTTATTTATTAAAGAAAAGGGTGGAGGAAGTAGAATGTTGGAAGTTGAACAGGATAGGTTCTAAGAAGTTCTTATTAGATATTTATGTGAAACTAATTTAAATTGATAATATATAAATTAAATTTTATAAAGTGGAAAAAGTCCTTAAGACTTGTGTTTTTAGTATTATAACATAGCTAACTTAAATAGTAAACAGATGAGTCGATACTAGTTGCATAGATTACCACTAAATGCACTTTGATTCACTTTATCTTGCAGGATAGGATAAAAGGTAGAGATGCATTCGCTTTTAAATTCATGAAATCTTCTAAATTCCTGTCAATACCTAAAATCCTTTTATGATTTCATATTTTAAAAATCCAAATTACAAAATCCTAATCATAAAAGTCTTTTAAAAATTATTTATAATATTTTTAAAAATCATTACATTCTGACAAAATCTTTTAAGATTCACATGAATTTTTCCATGTAAAAAGTCTTTTGAAATCCCATTTGAAAACACCCCGTTTAATTTAATCCGCTTGTACCCATCTTTTTGTATCTATGTTTTTTTTACCTGTTTAATATATGTATGTTATGTTCAGTGTTACAGTGTTATGCTCTTAGCTGTGGATTTGTTGCTCAAGAATCATTGTGTACTTTATCCTCTATGACTTTTGGGTAATCTTGATTTTTGAAATTTCATACATGCGTATCATAATTTTGTTGAATTTAGTGCTTATCAGAATTGGTATCATGCATGTCTATCTGGATTGATTACCATGGCTAAACTTAATGATAGTTGACTTGGACATGGATCTGTATTTAAAAGGCTAATGTGATGACTTTTTTTAATAACAGGCATGACTGGGATAAGTTGAAGAGCATGCTATCCTTTCAGCTGAAGCAGGTATGGGGAGGTATGCTAGCATGCATTTTTATCTATATTTTATTGATTCTTAGAGGTATGCTAGATGTAAGGTTTTCAATTTTGTCTCAGTTCATACAACTCCTAAATTTATTATTCATACATTGTAGTTCTTTTTTTGACGGCATAGATTGTAGTTCTTACACTGATATTTTGCCTTTCTCTCGGTATTTGAAATTGTTATACAGGTACTGTCAGAGTACCCTGAGGCAAAATTGACGAGTGAGCAGCAGTATGCCTCAATGGGAGAATCCTACATTGAGTTGGTTAATAAACTAGATGAAGGTATCCCATCTAAAGTACAAACCATTCATTGAACCAATAGAGTGTTGCCTAGGTTCAATAGAGATTCTTGTCTAATTGTGAACTATAAATGTTACTATTTTGTTGTGTATCATTAATTAGTTGATAGAATTTAATTTTTGCTATGTCTATATTGAAAATCATTACAATATCATTCCATTAAGATGTGAAAGTATTTCTTAAAAATTAAAATTTCTTTTGACAAGAACTAATAATATTGTTGACAAAATAGTTTTGGGAATAGATATTCTAATGTTAAACTCCGCAGCAATTGTCTAGTTTTTGGAGTTTCCTATTAAAAGTTGTGGGATACATGTTTGGTACACTCTTCTCCCTTTTGGTGCATTTTATGGTAAATAAGCTTTTAAGCTGGTTCAACTTGTCAGGCTGAGGCCAAATCAAACAGTTTGACCAGTTTGTCTGTTCTCTGCTACTAATTTATGACTTGACCAGACTAGTTCATGTTTGAACTGGACTGTCTTGTCAGTGTGGTCTAGTTCTCAAAACATTGGCATAGTTACAAGTGTGCGTACAATATATTTCTGCATGCCTAATTATGGTTATCTGTACAGAGAAGTTGATGTATAAAACAATTAATGGTAAGGCTTGTTTTTCCTCGTGCAGAATATTTTGTTTTGACAAATCTTCTCGGAGAAACACTCAGTGTTAACATATAATGCCATTATTTAGAATCACGTGTGAAATTCTTTAGTAATTTTGACTGTCATTTTGTCTACATATATATGGGGATTAATTCCGACCTAAAGAAACCAAAAGGTTTTAGAAGTATACTCCTGAGAATAGTTTCATTGAACATTAGATTGATATACTCTGGTTTAAACCCCATTAATCTATTATTTGACGTCATTTCATGGTATACTCTCCAAAAGTGATGACCATTTAGCTGTTAGAGCAATCCTTTTCTATAGCAAGTTTCATAGACTCAACCCAGCCAAATTCAATTTAAGCCTGCAACAAATCTTGAATAACAAGATCATGTCTTTTCATTGCATATTTTGATTTCACATTGTTGCTTTGAATGTTTAAGCTGTTAATATTTACTTTGCCGTATTAAACTTTTTGTTATATTATTTGGGGGGTTAAGCTCCACTAAAATATTTTGGTATGATTTTCTTTATGATTCCAGCTCTTACTTGTTTCATTGAAGGCCCTCCATTTACATTGCAAAGGCTTTGTGAGGTAAAGTCGTTTTCTGCTGTGCATTATTACTATCATGTTTAACATGCTAGCATCGTAATATCTAATGTTACCTTGTCTGATATTACATTGAACAGATCCTATTAGATGCAAAAACCATTTATCCAAATCTTTCAAAGCTTGCTTTAGCTCTTGAAAAGGTATGCTATATAATTTGGCATGTGCACTGCTGTTCAATTTTTATATTTAGAATTATGAACTTTATAATATCTTTCATTTTATAAATAGTTAATAATTCATTTTTATGATTGCGAATAATAAAAAACAATTTACTTGACTTCTGTCTGTCTGGTGTTTTTTTCTTTTTCTGTAGAACTTATTAGTTACATCTACATTGACAATCTGCACTGATCCATACCCGGAAGCAACAGAAAAAGTGGCAGTTGACCAAGAGAAGGCAAATGAAAAGCAGAATGAGCAATCTGATAGTGCACAGAACGGTGTTGAGCCTCAGGTGCCTGACAAAGACGAAGTAATGACCGAGGCTGATGTGGGGGATGATATGACCATTGACATGGAAGCTTTTGAAGGCCATAAATCGTCAGAAACAAATTCTGAATCTATTGCTAATAACTTATAAGATTCCTGGTTACTGTGCATCTTTAAACCCATAAACACTGATGAGTTGAAAGACTTGGACGCCTTTACTTCGGTGAGCTCCAAATGCTATGAGGCTTGGTCATTTCAGAGTGATTTAATCTCTGGTTTGGTAATCATTAGGACTAGACATTCTTAGCATTTAAAAACAGAACAAAGTTTCTATATTGGTGGCACCATGTTGAATATCTTACTGTAGATCTGCTTTTAATTTGTGCTTCAAGTTAAATTCACTCATGAACTTTGGCATCCTTGGCTTGGTAGTAGCTGCCATACGTATTGGTTATTTTTTACAATGAGTGGATCATTATGCATCCATTGGCAACGTCTTGGGCCATCAAACGTGGTTCCTTTTGGTTCTCTTGCTCATCCAAGAAATAAAAGACCAATAAACAACTTATCAAACTTTAATATGTAGACATTGTACGAGAGATTAAATATGCAACTTATTTAAGAAGCACATGCATTTTAATTATTCAACTGTTACTTGGTTTCACTTGGGCTAGTTCCTGTATGGTTGTCTTGACCTAGGTCATACCCAATTTGGAAGAACGCAACAGAAATTGTTTAATTACTTGTGAAGTAAAGAATAATTTTTCTTTATCTCGGAGGTTCAATTATAATTTGGTTTCTGCACGAGTGGATTTGGTTTGAACTTTGTCTAGTTCATGGCTCCAATAATTGGAATTACTCATTCGGTTGTCATCTCTTTTCTTCTAACTCCTTTTTTAGTGTTTGAATTTTGGCTATTGATCCTAAAAAAAAGATTTTTCTATGTTCACTTACAGTAAGTGTTTGACATGTGATGTAATAATTATATATAAATGTTTTGATTGATGTGTTTATTTATATGGTATTAAAAGACTATTTTATTGTTGGATCGAAATTAGTATATATATCAAGATTAAACACGTATTATCTATTTTTTCACAAGGTTTCTACGTAAGTATGATTTTACCTTAAATGTATATTTTTTTTGTGTGGATATTGGGATATTATTACCTTAATGTATCTTTCTTATGATCGTTGATCAGTCCTGGGTACTGGGATATACTGATATTGTTTGGTCCCTTAATCTTACAATGTCAATTAATCTTCTAAACAAATAATGATTCTTTAGTTATGTATTTTAATTAAGATAAAGGGAAGAAAGAAGCAATCAAAGGTGTGAGGTTGAAAAGGCTTATTGACGGAAAAGATGAAATTACACAAAATAAAAGGGAGTATACTTTGTTTTATTGTTTAAATTATTTAAAATATAATAAAAAAAATTAATAAAAGAACCCCTTTTGTTTCCGGAAAAAGATGTTGTTAACATCCAAAAGCAAAATACATATAACTAACAAACCATTATAATAATATAATAATATTTTAAATTAAAAAATAAATTAAATATAATTAAAGTATGAATTTATTTGTTTCTCAAGTACATTATATTTATTAATGGTGTGAAGATATCATACCACCCGAAAAAAGATCCACACAATGAAACGATAACTTTGTTTTATTCCTTCTCTTTAGCATGTCAAAAACATAAGTTAAAAATGAAATGATTTTCATAATAAAGTTCCAACACAAAATAAAAATGGATCAAAGCTGAGCTTCTTCCTCGTTTCATTGAGGAAGAAATATGGTATCTCAAAATCAAAATACGCATGCAGAGTGCATGTAAAATCCATGAATTAATTTGGAATAAGAAGGGCTTTTGGTAACATGCAAGAACGTAAAAAGGAGTTTGCACCTGCGATTTATGGAGAGATGAATGGCTCCAAGTGCTTTCGTTGGAATGCAAATGCAATGCCTCAATCGTCTTCTCCTCAAACCTTTTCTCTTCCCTCTCCAATCCCTCAATGGTCTCAAGGTCTCAATTTATTATATCAAGCTTTTCCTTAATATCACTAAATATTTCATTGTAGGAATATGCGTTATTATTTGGATTTTTTAGGGCTATTATGCATTTTTTTTCATCCTTTATGCTAATAAACACCTCTTGTCTTTCTGGACTATCATTGATGAAATTGATTTTTTCACACTCATTCCTTTCCGGATTATCATTTATGTACCTTTTCCCATGGCATGTTTGATGAGACTTGATGCTAGTAAATTTCACTGCATTAATAGCATGATTTGCATATTATAATTCATCAAATCTGAATTCTTTAAGGAATTTATCTCTGGGGATGATTTGCAGTAAGTTTGTTGTTGAAGGTAACAATTTCACCCTGCAGAAAAAAAATTGAGAATGTTGTGCTTGCATGACATTGCAGTCTCAATGCCACATAACATTTTGAGAAAGGATCATTAACTTACCTCTGAACAATTTTATGTGTATGTTTCATTACAGGACAAGGTTTTGCTTCCGGCCTTATAAATCTTGGTGAAATACAAGTTTCCAAGGTCACTAGGTTTGAGTTTATTTGGAGTAGCAGTGGTATGCTAGACACTAAAAAAGCTGTTACATTCTATAGGCCTGTAGAAATACCTGATAGTTTTCGTATTCTTGGTCACTATTGTCAATCCTGTGACAAGCCTTTGAGGGGTTTTGTGCTTGTTGGTAGGGAGGTTGAAACTGCTGATATTTGCAATCAAGATAAGTTACCTCCTATGAAGAATCCCCTTGATTTTAAGTTGGTTTGGGGTGAAAATGCAGCAAGTTTGGAAATTTCAAGCGTATACTTCTGGGTACCTGAACCTCCTGAAGGTTACAAGGCCCTTGGCTGTTTGGTCACTACCAAACATGAGAAGCCTTCATTGGATGAAATGTGCTGTGTGCGTACAGACCTCACTCATAAATGTGAACCATACCGTCAAATACTCACTTCTGGCTCTAGAATTCCAGAGTTTTCATTTCAGGTATGTAGTTTGAGACCTTGTGATCGTGGCATGCTAGGGAAAGGAGTTTGTGTGGGGACTTTTTTCTGCAGCAGTGGGTGGACCATGAGAGAAGATGTCCCTGTTGCATGCTTGAAGAACCTGAATCCTGCAATACTAGCAATGCCAAATCTGCAACAAATACACGCACTTATTAACCATTATGGCCCTACTATTTTCTTTCATCCTCAGGAAATTTACTTGCCATCTTCTGTGGATTGGTTTTTCAACAATGGAGCACTTTTGTACACAAAGGGTGTGTCTAAAGGAGAGAGAATTGATGCAACTGGGTCAAATCTACCTGGTGGGGGATCAAATGATGGCCAGTTTTGGATAGACTTGCCAAGAGATGATAAAAGGGATGTTGTGAAACGTGGGGACTTGAAAAGTGCAAAGCTTTATGTTCATGTGAAGGCTGCTGTTGGTGGAACTTTTACTGACATTGCAATGTGGGTGTTTTGCCCTTTCAATGGACCAGCCACTCTGAAGTTTGGAATTAAGAACATTCCTTTGGGAAGGGTTGGAGAGCATGTTGGTGACTGGGAGCATTTCACACTTCGCATAAGCAACTTCAGTGGAGAGCTTTATAGCATATACTTTTCACAGCACAGTGGTGGTGAATGGGTGGATGCCTGTGACTTGGATTATATTGAAGGCAATAAAGCTATTGTTTACTCATCCAAATGTGGTCATGCAAGTTACCCTCGTCCTGGTACCTGTATCCAAGGTTCTTCAAAACTTGGGATTGGCATAAGGAATGATGCTGCTAGGAGTAATTTGTATGTGGATTCTAGTGTTCACTATGAGCTTGTTGCAGCTGAGTATCTTGAAAATGATGTCACTGAGCCTCAGTGGTTGCAGTTTATGAGAGAATGGGGTCCCAAAATTGTTTATGATTCAAAAACTGAGCTGGATAAGGTAATCAATGCTCTTCCTCGCATGCTTAAATATTCTGTGAAGAACTTGTTTAATAAGTTCCCAGTGGAACTTTATGGTGAGGAAGGTCCCACTGGGCCAAAAGAGAAAAATAATTGGTTAGAGGATGAAAGATGGTGATTCTGTGTTGTTCAAATCACAGTCACTGTTGGTGAGTAAAATTTTTGGAGTGTTGTGTTGTAATTGAATTTGAATTTGAATGTACATGTAGATAGATACATAGATAGATAGAATTAGAATTATGTAATAAGTTTTAGGTTTGGTGATGCTTATTATATCTTGAATGTTTGGCTAATGATTTGTGCATCACTTGTAATAATAGATGCACATGTATCTCACACTTGGATTGAATGATAATTCTTGCACTGAGTTATATTGCATTATCTTAATTGTTGTACAATGCTGTCCTTCCCACAACAAATTAATGGTGCTAGCATGGAATCGTGATAAAAAATCATATTCACGTAACTCTTGAGAGAAATATAACAAGACCCTGTTCTTTTTTTCCTTTGGTATTTTCTTCAAAAGCAATGTATACCTTTGTTTTACTTTCATTTGGATACAAATTTAGAACTTAAATTGTGATTTCTTTTCCATCTTTTTCACTCAATCCTTTTTTTTTTCAACATTTGGTAACTCCCAAAATGTTCAGGTCATTACTATTTTCATTTCTTTTTATTTCCTGTACTATTTCATCTAAGCATTATATTAATATTTTGGCTTCATTTTATCTTTCTGTATTTTTTGTGTTTCTGAATTTGTAACTGTTTAACCATTTTTTTTTACATTCCTTAAACTATATAGGTATCATTAATGAATGGTTGTAAACAATCACATCATATTTTTTATCTTGATAAATATTTCTAATTTAACAAAAAAATAATTAAATCATTAACAAGTAAAAAAAAATAACTTCCCCGTTAGGAATAAGTCTAGACTCAGATTTTTCTTAAGACCTAATATAATTTGAAATGTCGATTCATAAAAAAAAATGAAGATTTGTGGAGTGATATATATTTGCCCATGTTTTTAAAATTGGGATTGAAAAAGTCTTTGAATATTTTGAGTTAAATATTAAACTTTTATACAGTACTTTTTTTTTATCATTTTTATAAACTTTAATATTAAATCATATTTATTGTTTTAGTAATTTATTATAAAAAAAACTGAAACATCTTATTCTCTAAAATAAATAGTAATTGTCAGAATAAAACTGAACTTATATATCTTAAAGAAGAAAATAACTAAAAAACAGAATTTACTAAAAATAATATATAAGTAACAAGTGTTAATATACATAAGATACTTCTTAGATATTCACTGATATGAGAACAAAAGATTAGTAACAACGATTATCATATATTCTAACAATAATGACTGAATTATAAGGGGGAAAGGAGGTAAATAATTGCAGCCACCCAATTGAATTACAATAAAATGTTGGCAAGAATAATGACAAGCTCCCAATGCATTAATTAGTCAGAAGCACACAGTAAGTAAGGGAAATCGATAAGCCAAAAGAATTTGGTTAATCGCTCTTCATACACAAAGTTGTATAACTGGAGTAAGTCATGCACCCTAAAAGCTGAAACAGCTTCATTCTATCAGTGCTTCAGATGTTAAACCAAAAAAATTGACAATCACTCACATCAATCTCAGAACGGACACGCACTCTACAAAGTCATCCTGAAGCCAAAATACGTCTGCAATAAAGAATACACATATAATGTAATGGGGTGATAAACAGGAAAGTAGGTAATGATTGAAATAATATGGTATACCTATCGTTTTTGTTAACATATGAGATTTGGTCTAATTTTTCCATTTTTTTCGTATTTTTTTTCTATTTTAATAAAAAAAAAATTATGTGATGACAGACAATTGTTATTAGTTTAGATGACAGCCTAGTGATGTCTAACATGGAATCTTTTATAAGTGATGCCTAACATGGAATCTTTTATAAGTGATATCTAACATGAAAGTTTTTATAAGTGATGTCTAACATGAAAATTTTTATAAATAAAATAATATGGTAATTCAAACCTTGAAAATTAGAAGGATGAAGTTCCTAGTCCTATTGAAGAATATCCGGCAGCTCTTCTCTCCTTCAGAGTTGTGGACAGCCAATCCAAGCCCTCATAAAGGCCATCTCCCCGAAGGGCGCAAGTGCCTTGTATGTGCCACTTTCTATTCTTCAGATCCAAGAGACCTAATCCTTCACATACTTCCCTTGGTGACATTGCTCCTCTCTGAAAACAAAAGGAAAATATTAACAAATATTATAACTAGACTCATAATAATGCAGAACTCCGTAAATTGTTTGGAGGAGATTAGTTTGTTCAAAAACAAAGATCTGCCACTGCCAGAATCATTGATAACCATATAGAGAAAATATTTGTTTTTAAAGATAGAGAAGTTTCATTAGAAGAAAATGTGCATGTACTGGGAATGGAAACTGGTATCATGCCTTCTTTGAAAAGCATGCAAGTGGTATACGTGTAAGAATTTAACTTGAATTTGTAAAAAAAAATCGAATTCTCCAAAAAAGTGAATTCTTTTCTACTGGTATTTAATGTTTTATGGTCATGCATATCGTGAACAAACAAGAAGAAACAAAGCACTTATTGATAGAAAATGTTACCAGAAAATAGAAAAAGATTTATGCTGAACCACACTTTTTTTGGGGTAAGCTCCAAGTTAATTAGGTTGGTATTACAATCTAATAAACTATGGAAAATAAATTATTATGAAATTTTACTAACCTCCACGCAAGGCGTTTTCTAAATAAGCTTATTATGAAAGTGTTTTTTTATTATTATAAGCTTGTGTAACTTAGTTGGTCCTATGATGGGAACAAGCACTCAGCCACATCTTTACTTTTTTCTGTAGGTACAGATTTGTATAGCTTTCCAAGTTGGTTCACATTTCTCATATGATCCAACAAACATATCAGCTAATCATAGTGCAAATTAAGTATGTCGCACACTGTTGGATGCATAATGCAGTAAACTGTCTGTTAGTAGCTTGTAATGATTACACATAATAATGGTGAAGGCAACTGTCTGTTAGTAGCTTGTAAATAATTTTCTCGGTTTGACTGCACATGATTCCTCCAGATAGTTGCCTATTTTAAATATTTTAATGGTTTTTGCAACTTAAAACTTACCTGCACTGTTCTTTCTATTATATGCATTAATAATAGCATACTACCACCAACTCTTGTAGCATATGCAGTAAACTGTGTCAATCAATTCACATTACTTGGCTCCAATTTCTTGTTACTCATAAAAAAAAAGTGAATGAAGAATGAAGAATGAAGACATACCAGGTCCTGTTTGTTAGCAAACACCAATATTATACTGTGAAGCATAAACGGATCATTTATGATTGTCTGCAAGTAATCCATAGATCTATTCAAAAATTGTTTGGAATAACATGGCATATGTGTTCATGGTTTTATTTTATCACCTGAAATTCCTGCTTAGCTTTCCCTATCCTTTCACGGTCCAGACTATCAATAACATATATCTGCATAAATATACGTATATTTATCAATCTGGCAACTATATCAGCTGTAACAGAAGGAAAAATTCACAAGTTCCAAATTGCACGAGTTGTATTCTCACAAAGATAAAGTGGTGCATAAAACCATGAAAACTAATTCCTACCAAACCATCAGTGTTGTTGAAATAGTGCCTCCAAAGTGTCCTTAATTTCTCTTGCCCTCCAACATCCCAAACTGTGAAAACAACATTCTTATACTGAACCTTCTCCACATTAAAACCTGCAAAAACACTAGAAATTTAAAAGCCTCAAACAAAATACCTATAGTTCAGTTCTCTCTAATTTTTCTTCTACTAAACTGAAGTGTTATACTCTAACAAAATTTCTCTAGTCAATTCACACACCCCCAATGCTAATAGACATTCGTCCATTTCCATTAATAAAAAGACTTCCATTACACTTCACACTGGCAATGCAGAAACAAAACTCCATGCTTACTAACAAAGTCAAATAGACATAAGTAAACCATTAGCATCCTTTGGGTATCAAGACCGAAATGGCTTAATTAGCTTATACCAAGAAACCTGCTTAATTAAAAGAATTAAATTATGCATTTATAGAATGAAACCCACCAATTGTAGGAACAGTAGACAAAACTTCTCCAATGTGGAGCTTGTACAGTATGGTAGTTTTCCCAGCAGCATCAAGACCAAGCATCACAACCTAAACCAAAAAAATGTTTAAAAAAAGGGTAAACACAAAACTCATCAAAAAATTAAGAATGAATAATTAGAAGACGGATGAGACAAGGCAACACAAGCATAATCGATGAAGAATTGCATCATCTTTGCTGATTAATGATGATGATAGCTGAATGTAAAAGAAAACTATTCAAAATCAAACAATTGAAACAAGATCAAGTACAAAGAACGACATCATGCATTATTTATTATTCATACTTTTACCAATCATTATTAATATTAAAAAAGAACGAGGAAGAGACCCGCATCTCGGTATTGGCGAAGAAGGTATCGAAGAGCTTCCGAAAAGCTTGACCCATGCCTCTGTTGGATCAAATCGGGAATAATCGATTTGTGATGAAAAAAAGCAAATTCCGAAAAGATGAATTGTGAAGCTTCGTATCTAATCGGAAGAAACAGGGAAGGGATTTCTATGGGCGATTCCTTCCCCCATCATCATCATCACTTTGATGTTCAACAACAAATTCACAAATCAATAATCAATAATACAAAATCAAAATAACAACATTGTAATCTTCTTCTTATATAACTATTTCACACAAACTTATTATTCTTTTCTATGCTTTATCTTTCTCTTATATATATAAAACTAACATAATAAATGTCCAAAAAAGATTCTTGTAATAAATTATTTTAAAAATAATACTAAATACAGTTTCTCATTTATTCGAAAAGATAACTTGTTAACATTAATAATATACTTTATTAAGTTTAACATAAAATGTATATAAAAATCACTTTCTATTTTAATATCAATTAGAATAAAAAGTACAATTTATATTCAAAATTAGGGATATTTGTAAAAATTAAAAGTACATAAGAGAAATGCTGAGTTTGATTTTTTTTCATATGACATTATCGTTCAGGAATCGAGGCTAAGTTTATATACTTCCTCCTCCATTCATCCTTCGAAACATCTTTTCAAGATAAAACCATGACGGAACACTAACTTCCAAAACGAACAATACCTCAGATGCGATGATTAACACTAATGATGTTGTCCAATAAACTTGAGGTCGAAACAGTTTCCAATATACTTTTCGTAAAATCTGGAGATATTAAGCATGGATATGATAACTATAATAAAGATTGGGAAAGAAATATAGATAAAAATAAGAATTTAATATATATATATATATATTTTGGATGGAACAATTTATTATTAATAATGTAATGAGATGAAATTTTTTTATTTATTAAAGTTTGTGTGAATTTTTTTAATGGCATTGTCAATACGTTTTCTATGATACTCCACTAAAATTGTGAAATTACGTAAAAGGATTATAAAACCTTTTTCAGTGTTTATTATTTCTAAAATATTCTCAATAATATTTTTGTTCATTATTGTTATTGTTGGATGTAACTTTTAAAAAAATTAACATTATTATGTTAAAGCATGAGTTGAATGAATTTGTTATTTGCATACTGATTAAAGTGTTAAACGTTGATCTATTGTTTCTTCCTGTTAGTTTTTTTTTTTGAAATGTTGTTTTAAGAGTTTTAAAAATAAAATAAAAGAATATTACTTTTTTTTTGCGTAAAATAATTATGAAGATTTTATTTTACAATTTTTTTTTACATTTTGATTAAATGTGTAAATTAATTAGAAGTTAAACGAGAATTACGGAGATGGAGAGAAGTAATTAATGTAATCACTATATTTTGCTTTCATATTATGAATTAAGGAAGTGATTATTGAAGATAGTGAGTTGATGGATTATTGGTTGAATAAGTAATTAATGAAGATATTTGCAAAAGAGCAGAAAGAAATTAAGTAACCCTGGGAATGAAGTTTCTAAGGCATTATTAGCTAATGTGAAAAAACAGGAATTTGATAATTATGAGTTACTTTCCAATCTGACTCACTAAGAACCTCTCTATACCTATAAAATCCTGAAATGCTTGAAATTGTTTTGAACCTCTCTTCCTTCAATCCCTTTCTCCTCCTGCCTTCCTTCCTTTCTCATCTCCCCTCTCGGTACACCAGTTCGGATGGTACCTGCAGAGCACACTCCGACAAAAGTTAAAGAATTCGACTCTTAATTATCAGAGCACGGTAGATAATGACATACCTAATTCTTGAAATCTGCACTATTTATATTAGCTTTATGGACCTTCGTTAGTAGGCCGAATTAGGAGATTGGTTCGCATTTAAGATTGTACCCGTTGGTAGGCCGAATTAGATTATTGGTTCGTATTTAAGATTGCGCTAAATAGCCTTTAATTATGAATTAATCCTACCAACTTGGTCAACCCATGAGTCATCATTGTGAGTCGATTTAAAGTTACGCTAAATAACCTATAATTATGAATTAATCCTGCTGACTTGGTCAATCCATGAGTCATCATTGGGAGTCAATCAGCCACATGCAACCTCATAGACCTCGTTATCGTATGTAAGCGATAGAATAATCTATGATACTAACCGAGTAAATGTCCGACCATACCAGTACAAATACCATAAACTAAACCTATTACCTAGCCTTGATCTTAGTAATAGTTTGTAGAAGTATAAAATTAAAGTTAGGATGAAGAGAAAGAGAAGCGTAGGATAGAAAAAAAAAATGGTGTCCATCGGGAGAAAAAGAGAATTATATAACACACTAATTCATGAAAGCATATATTAAGTGCAGTCATGGTACATGATGATGAATATCCCTAAAAATTAATTGGTGAGGGAAAAAAATACAAAATATCAAACCACAAGGGTTTTCTGCACAAACCGCCCGAGGTTAGGAGGAGGTCACACCTAAGGAGAGTCATCAATACTCGGAATGAATCTTCCATCATGCGATTCATTCATTCTATATAAAGATGCCTTCATGAATCCCTTACAAATCACAATATTATCATTCCCAATTAGAACTTCATTAATCTACACTCATCCATGAACAACCAATGCAGTATCCCCGCCCAGCCAAAACTTTCATATCAGGAACTGCTAAACCACTCTCTTCGAAAACGCTGCATCATCATCTCTTCTCAAACTATCTGCCAATGGATTCAACAAAGCCTGTGAAACAAGTTAAAATCTCCACCGTATTACTATTTCATCTACCATATCTACGAGTCCACCATTTCATCTTGCAATTCGCTTGGAGCAATAAGCCCAGGAATAGAAAGCATTCTTTGTCGTTCTCTCTCTCTCTGAGCAGCAGCCTCTTCAGCATACAGATCTTTGTTATCCTGCATACAAACACCATTTCATAAACCTCACCTTTCAACTCAATTACAGATAAAACTATAAAAGTGCTAATGAAAGGAAGAACATTACCTGAGCTGAAAATTCTTTGGACTGAATAAGAAAATCTCGTATATGATTTTTAAATGTGGATTGATCATTGGTTGACTCAAAGAGTCCATTAACAAATTGAGTAACCTGCAAATTTCTTCAGATTAGTCATTTGTTTGAAGAGACAACACATATTATTTATTTCTCCACATTTACCTCTGATGCAGTCATGTTGGGAAATGAGGTGCTTAGGAGCTTTATGGTAAACTCCCGTACGAAGGCTGAATTATTTGAGTATGAATATGATGGATTAGTAGCAGGATCCCAAAGAGGTTCAGTTAGGACACCAGTTTCCAGCTGAAAAAGGGTAGAGCTCGTTACTTTTGCTATTTCTTAAAAAACTAGTAAAACAAAGGATCGTGATGCCATACCAAACAGAACAAATGCTGAAGCACCAAGACATGCAATTTGAACCCTGGCTTATGAAAAGTATCGGTTAAGACGGCGAATATCTCTTGTTCAATTGTCAAAAAGTATGTCCGGTAAAACTGATTACAGAACTCTGAGCCCTGTTACAAAGACAACATTCCACCAAATATATAAAAAAAAAGGAACATATATGCCAACACAGTAAGAACCAGAACAAGAATAATTTTACTTTGGATGAAAAAATAAAAGTTATTGTGAAGAGAATTGAGAAAATGATAGGAATCCATATAATAGAGAATGCAGAAAGAGCACACCTGAAACTTCTTCAGCATCTCCAACAACAGGTTCAGACCAGTTTCAGCAATATTTCTTTCAGTATGCCGAAAAGCCCATATGATAGAGTCCATAACAAGCTTCATTTGCTGGCACACAAATTACAAATAAAATCAGGCAGACAACAAGATTACAAAATTTGACAACAGTTAAAACCATAAAAGAACTGATGTGTGATATCGTAAGCAGAGATGGAACACAAAACACAACCTGACTTGACAAGCATATTAATGCAGGAAAACAATGAGTGGCTATGGCACGAAGTAAGGAGAAGAACTTGAGGCGATGCTCTGGGTAATCTTCAAAATTTTTAGTAATCATCTGTGAAACAGAATAAAAAGAAAAACATAAACATTCAGTGTATGTTTACCTGCAGATACCCAATAATTATGTCATCACAATTGATAAAAATTAAAAGTTATATCCTATGACAACTTCAACATCATGTATCCAAAAATAACCCTTTGATTAGTCAGGTTAGGTATCTGGATGAAACAACACCAGTGTATGATAGTGGATCATGTCTACAATGAAACAACTAACCAATAAATCTCCCATATTTTTTTATCTCTTTCACCTTTGACAATTACACTACTGTCCATCTAATCTACTCTCTTTACTAGGACTATCCACACAGCTCCAAATCACAAGTGGAGAAATTCACCAGATTTTCAGATATATGCTCACATTATATACGGTGAGAATAAATGGGTCTCAATTACATAAAATAATTTTATCATAGCTGAATATCCTACACAATTACCTCAAGTGTGCACTGAAAGACAGCTTCAAATATCCGAGGTACATCTTCAATCATTGCAGATTTATATCTGGAAAGAGAGTGACACATACTGTTCATAACTAGAATATAAAAGACATCACTCTATTCTCAGGAAGTAAATAACATAAACAAACAAAAAAATAGATTTCAAAGAACCATAGATCAGTAAAAAAAAATAAAGCAAACGGAAAAAAAAAAAGACAGCAGCATACTTATTCACAATTGTGGCAAACAGTGACAAAACCTCTGATTCCCTAGCATCAGGAACATTCCTCGCATAATCTCCAAGAACAGGATCCATCATTGGAGGCACGAATTGTTTGCCAATTTGTGGTTGGTCTTCTGCCTTGTCCAAGAATGTCTCAATCAGCTTAAGTGTCTCCCTCTTAACAGAACTGTGTCAATGTAAACAATGATAGAAATTAGAGTCCACAATAATCTCATTGTACAAAACCAATACATCATCTTCAATAGACTCACCGTAGAAGTTTCACATAGGATGTTTTAGATGCAAAAGGTCCCCCTTCAGTAATACTTTTTGAAATGAGCTCGCTGTACATTCTGTGGTAGGAATATAAAACATGATTCAGTAAAAAAATTATCAAAATATTAGTTGCTGACTGTCAACTTTGTTATTAGAGTCCCTCAGTATAAAAAACTAGAACTTGCCTGTACACATTCAACATGTCCAAAAAGATCATCGAGATTTGGGGCAAGAAATATGTCCCTAAAGAAGATGCCACACTTGTATTCGTCTGAAATTGAGAGAGATTAAAATCAAAATGTTATATACAAAACTGGGCAGAACCCAGTATTGAATGCAAATTTACAACCAGAACAATTAACCATCTAATGAAAACTAGCTTAACAGAATCTTGAAACAACAAAGATTGTGAATAACAAAGTTCTATCTATTAAATGACTAAATAAGGAATCGTGTTCCCTGAACACATGTACACCAACACTGAACACAACATTGACACGGTGACAACACTAATATAGATAATCAACATGAAAAAAATTCCCTAGCCAGATAAAAGTGTCCAACACGTGTCAAAAAAATGTTAAGAGTTAATTTTTTTTTTTTAATTTTAACAGTTTAGGAAATCTGGACACAGCACCACACTATCCTACAAAAGTGTTAGTGCTTGCTAGCTGAAAAATCCCTGGATAAGACAAGGAGGAAAACTGGCCATTTTCTGAGCAAACATCAACAACAAATTAAACGAGGACTTTCCAACACGTAATCAATATGTCACAAAATAATAAATAAAATCTTTTAAATCCAAGTTGCTTAAATCGCATGGAGAGCTAAATAAAGAACATACAGCAGGGTCACCCTCAAATTTTGTAAATGTTTTCAAAGCTATACCTGCAATATATTAAGCACTGTCCGGATAACATCCTGATCCTTTAAAAATTCAACATTTTGATGAGCCTGCCCTATAATTTCCATCCATTTCTGAAGAAAAGGGGGAAATCACATCCGTAAGATTTTGGTTCACAATGTAAAAAAAAGATTCATATTCTTCTCTAGCATGAAAATTATTTAGCAGAAGACCTGATTTGGGAGCTCCATCAACCGCTGAAGATATTCATCTCTCTTCTGCACATCAGACTCAGCCTGAATCATGTGACCAACCTACAAAACAAGAATATTACTTAAATATGTGCAAACACAAGTATATAAAGAGAACATATGGGAAAACATGTATATATATATATATATTTAACCAATGAAATTGAGATTAAAGATTTCTCAAGGCATACAGATTCATAAAAGGAATGTATTTGATGGGATTCAAGATCCATAATGGTGTTGGGAAGGCCAGTCAGAAGCTCAGACACAAACGGTTCATTTTCCCCAACCTGTAATACCAATCATTGAGGCAGTTAGGAACAATCTCATGTACTGAAGTTTATGCATAAGATTATGTACTCAAGTTATATGCATGATTGTAATAAAATGGCTACATTTTTTGCAGATAAATATTAGGAAGGAAAAAATTTGCAGACCTGCGTGATCACAAATTTACGCTTGCACTTCTGAACTATTTTCAGAAATGTGTCACAAGCCATATCCTGAAACAAAGAAACATGATTATAGAAAGCTTTAACAATTGAAGGCCCACCACAAACAAAATAAACATAAAAAAGTAAAGATGTGTTAGCTTAAATTAAGATTATATTCCACCAAACCATGATTTGTACGATAAGAAATAATATGCTAGCAAAAGTAGAGACAGAAAGTTTCAAAGTAGGAAAAATAACCTGAACTCCAGGATGGGTCTCATGCATAAACTCAAACAATTTATTCACAACAGTTTTAAGGAATTTCCAATGAGCTCTTAAGAACCTTGGATACTGGCCCACAACATACCTGCAAAAAAAAACATAAGAAAAAATTAAAAGCAGTACCAAACGAGAAAAAACAAAACAGCAAATGGCCTCAATTCTTACATTATATTACTTGCAATAACAGCTTTGTTATCTTTTCCCTTGGTGATTTCACACAGGTTTAATAAGTCACGAATAACCATAACCAAAAATCTGTTTTCCTGCAAAAAATAACTTAACTATAAATATGGAAGAAAAATATCAAACCTAATAAAAGAATGCCACAAAAAAAATACAGAGATAGTTAACAAAATAAAAGCAGTTAAGAAAGTGATGTGATGCATGCATCAATCTCAGAAAAAACAAAATAGACCTACATGATTCTGATGCATATTTCTGTGCCAGACTAAAAAACTAACAATTTAAGAGTAATTAAAACTGCTAAAAGTAAAAACTGAGATATGATAACTATTAACATATTCCTACTCAAGCACAGCTAACCTAAGCTTGCATTCCACGTGCAACCTTCCAGTCAGGGAAACAAAGGTTTGATTGATTGTACACATATGGATCCACATCAGTAATTAATGGCAAAACAAAGTGAGCTCTGCTCGGACAGAAAAATATAGAAGATTTTATGGAAAACTAAAATCTCACTATTACTAGACTTGACTTGTCTCATGAAGTTGGAGTGATTAAACAATTTATACAGGCTCCTCCATCTTGATCACTGAAACATAAAGAGGTACAAGGACAAGGACTGCTCTAGGAAGATAAGGGAAACACTAAGGTGATCATGTTGATTGGACAGCAACTCCTATATGCAAGTGACCTTCTACTGCATAGAGTTTTCATTGGAGGCAATGTTGTTTCTTTGAAAAGGAAGAAACATCATGTGGTTGTTCAATCTAATGTCAAAGTTTAGTATAAGGCAATGACATCAATCAATTGTGTAGATAAACCAATTCCTCCAAGTTTAGTATAAGGCAATGACTATATACAATGGGTTGACTTATACATCTTACTACCTATCTAACCTATGTTTAGGCTGATCTTTACTTTTGTTGTATATGTTGGTTGTTAGGGTTCCCTATAAATGAATGAATTATAGCTAAGAGATGAAACAATCTCTCCTAAGCTTTTTTATATCAAAAAAGAGAACATGGTTGTCCTAAAACTTAATTAAAAAAATAAACCAACATGCTATAATTACAAAAAGACTTCAAGGATTGTACAACTCCTCGTACAACTCCTCGTTTGATTTTGAAATTGAATGCACATTGTAGCATAATATAAATCAATCTAGAGCATGAAGTTTACAATACCTGTTCTTCCACCATGGAACCAGATATAGAACCTATTGCCCAGCATAGTGTATTTAAATTGTTCCATGTCCAATCCTCACCGCTAAGCTGTTTACTTAATTTCCTGAGCATCTGGAATAACAAAAGACCATTAGAAACAAAAAGCCATATATATAGCACAAACATACAAAAATCGTATTATAGGTAGCTTTTACATAAAAAAAACAAAAGAATTACACAACTACACCTTCATCTTACTGAGTTTGACTTTAATCCATTAATTTTATATTTCAATAAAATTGATACTGTTACGTAAATTAAAGTTTGGCTCATAACTTATAAAACAAGGTAAAAAGAAACAAGGAATATTATGATTGTATTTCCCAGCAAAACAACCAAAGGATTTCAGATCCACATACCTGCTTTTCAGTATCATCATGGTCAAGATGTGACAAATAAATAAGGGTCTCTCTCATAATCTGTACAAAAAAAATGACGAATGTGAGTGAGTGACAGATTGGATTAAACTCTGATTAGATATTACTTAGGACTTTAATTCTACTTTTTCAAAAGAGGACTTTTTTAAGCAGCATAATTACTTTGTATTAGCTTTTAACTTGGATTGGATTAGAACATATGCAAATCTTTATGATAAGTTTAAATTTCACTAGAGTTACAATAATATTTCAAAGTATCAGTATTGAATCAGAGTCCAGCATCTAGAGAAGTAATCTCGAATTTTCCCCAGTGATTACCAATCAAAAAGTGTCTCCAATTAACTAAATATCACAAACAATATTATGTATAAACAATCTATTAAAACAATATTCTGAGGACAAAAACTGAGTCGGTTTTTTCATGTATAGATATGAATATCCAACAGACTTTTAGCAGAATTAAGGTGTCATCTTATAACCTTGTACTGAACAAGAACATCATTGTCCTTCAAGGTTTCACGAACGATGTTCCCATTTTCATCTTCAACTATGAGAACTTCTTCAGGTTTTGCCATTCGACAGATCATGAGCATTCTCAACTTTGACATGGGACCAGCATACAGCTGTCGGCGCTGAAGAAGCTGAGAACCGTGTCCATCAACCATACCAGGGAGCATTGCTGGTACCTACTTATTCCATTGATGAAAATACATCAGCAAGACATATGAATAGTATACTGCCACTGTGTTTGCAAAGAAGATAGAAGGACACAAGACATAGGTATAAAAAAATATATGAATAATTATGTTGATTAAACATATATATATATATATGAATGAGATACGATTCATACATTGTTTAACCCAACATAATATTTTTACATTTCAAGACCTACACGTCCAACTATTTTGTCATAAGCACATTTTTCAGTATGAATGTAATATACCAACTCAAATTTTGCTAAACAAGTTTTTTTAGTGAAGAAAAATATAATTGTTAATCCTTGATTATAACTATCAATGTGGAAGCATTAGAGAGATCACCTGAAGTCCCATCAGGGTTGCTGCGGCAGCAGGACTGTCTAAACTTCTGTGCGGTTCAAACAGCTCTGATACCAAGGAATTCCAGTAGTCCAAACAGACCTGTTTTTTTATTAAAATCAGGTACAACGTGAACCTAGGTTTCAGAAAAGGAAATAGTGGCACAAAAACTAGACCAGAATGCACATGTCGGCTAACACATTGGGAGGGAGTGCAGAAGACATCTATAAGGCAAATATAAAATGAAACAAGCATTCACAACAGAAGAAATATGCAAAAGCAAGAACATTTTAATACCAGCATACCTTAAAAACCTCAGTATCATCCACATAAGAAATGTTGATAAGATATTCAAGGCCTGCTAGTAAAGCAGCTATATTCTCTTGAGTGGATTCCAGGACACGAATGTGAACCTGCATAAATAGAAAAGTACCATAATACTGTTAAGTGATAGCAAAACCTTCAATGAGAAACTCATAAGCCGTACATAGAAAAGGGAAGAGGATCAGAAATGAAAGAGAGACATCAGCATGAGAAAGGTCAAATTCTTTCACAATATGAATACAAATGCTTGTATCGTGAAGAAAAGAAAGGTCACACCTTATAAGCAATATACATAAAAAATGAAACTTGCCTTGAAAAAGGACGTGAAGAAAAGTGCCAGATTCTGTATAAATGCCTACACAAAAGAAAAGAAGGGTCAGTCAAATACTTCACAATTAATGAGGCAAATTAGGGATTTTATTCAACAACGACTCACTTGTTCTTCAGTTGAACCCTTTGTATATGCCTCGGGAATATCCGAACTTTGTGGGAGTATACTCTACATTAAACATGACAATATCCAAAATCAATAAAATAAATAAATTCAATATAATCAAACGATTAAGAATGTAGTATATTTTACAAAAAGGGAGATCAAGACACCTGCAACTGGACCATGAATATGTTATACATCTTGACATACTGCACATCATAGTAATTTCCAAATTGAAGGGATGCCACCTGCAATAATAAATAGTGAATAATTGATGTTGAAAATCTCAGGGAAGAGCATAAGGCAATTAAGGGAGGAATATACCTCAGTTAAACATTGCAGTGTTAGGTTCCTATATGCTGGGAGTGGGAAAAATTTTAGAAGTGTCTCAAGCTGGTGAGGTACATAAAACACATTTCAGTTTAAGAAATCCTCAAAAACAAGTACGTTGCAACTGAAAACTTCACCTACCAATGGTGATTCAAATATATAACCCAAGGGAATCCATGATAAAAAGGCATGCAATGTAGACAGAGTCGCACGTATGAGTTCAGTCCTTTGTGAGGCTGATAACACATACAAGCATAGCTCATGAATGAGTTGAAATTCACTGCAAAAAAAACAGTGTAAATATTAGCAATGAATAGACACTTCATACATAGTAAATGTAGAAAAATCACATTAGATCACTTAATACATAACTATCAAAGCACTTTAAGCTATGTTATCTAAAGACCAAACTGTACATTTGCACTAGAGGGACTTCTGGACAAAATATTTTCAATTTAGAATAATTAAGTCATATGGTAACGTGTGGTTGCAGATCAGTTGAGCAGTAAACAAATCAATTCAGTTCTGAAATAGACAATCCATTGCTAATAAAAAAATTAAATCATTTTATGTCAATCAACCCAATCTAATCCTCCAGTTAATTCACCAATTAACAACTGAATCAATGCACCAACCACAATCTATTTTGCCACCTAACATATTATCATCAATGATTCTACCTAACAACTACTAGAAGCAAATAATATCTCTTGACATTCGTAGCATCACTAAATCTCATAGAAGTGAACCAAAAATAATATAGCATCACAACTAAAATAAATTAAAAAGGCAAAATCCTTACAAATCTACTACTGTAAAAAAATCAAGCCATTAAAACTCAATCTTTCAAAGACCAAACACAAAATAAAAATGAAATGTCAAGCACAAAAGGGCATACAGTTCTGGTCTATGACATGAATTACCTGTTCAAAGATTGTTTAAGCTCTTTAATCTTCTGCTGGGTCATCTCGCCTCTTGAAAAATCAAAAACCTCTTCACTCAAAAGCTGTAAAGACATTTTTTAGGTTAGTAATTTAGATCAGGTCAGAATCTAAGGTTAAGTAGGATGAACTTACTTTCAATATAGCCATACAATTCTCACAAATTGTTTCACTAGTTTTAGCTGCAGAGACAAGGTCCGGAATAAAGCTTCGCCATCTTGCCGGCCATTCATGCTTCAAAATCTGCATCAGGCAAACCCCACATTACAGAGACTTGAGCAGTGTACAAATTCATGTATACCAAAAGCTGGAAAAATAATGGAAAGACTTTTGAAATCAAAATTAAAAAGGAAAAATGTGAAATATACATTTAAAATAAAATTATAATAAAACTGCATAGCAGATATTTTCATCTTAATATGAAGCTTCTCAAACACACATATGCACATTATCTATATGTATGCATCTGAAGGAGGGGGCAATTTCCTATTCATGAATAGAAAAGGAAAGATTAAGACATATGCACCAAATAACAGATTAGAAGAATCAAAAGAATAGTCCAAACAAGTTGTATGCATTAGGTACTCAGATATGGAGAAGAAAAACAGACAAAACATTCTTGAGTGGTTTGAATTTAATTATGGAAAAATATGGGATAAAACAGATGTGATGAACAATGGTTTGTGAGACTGATAATTTAATCAGAATACTCAGTCGAAATAACAGAACAGAACTACCATTTTTACCTGAACTAATATAATATTGAGTTTGTTGACATACAACCTTTCTGCTCGAAATGAAGCATCATTGCTAGAAAGCTGCGAAAGTAAAGCCAATAATGAGCACACACTAGCTTGGTGTCCATAAAAAATCTAAGAAAACTGAAATGGTCTAATTTCTGATTTCTTTAAATGTGGTTCATACCTGTACAATGACATCAGAGATGAAATTTTTCATTCCATCTCTCTGCTCAACAGGTAATGCATTCCATCTATACTTAATTACACCTTCTAGAACCTGAATGTACAAGAATAAAAGAATTTATAAACATAAAAAGTAACCTTTAATCACATTATCAAGAAATAGAAAACTTGTTGATAAATCTTGTTTTCCAAGTCATTGCTCAAAACAGAGTTTAAACTTGCCATAAGGCTCTTAATTTTTCCTACATGCACTCAAATCATACATAACTATGGCACCTTAATTAAAAGGTTTTTAACCAATCATCCTCTCAAATGCAACATCCAACTAATATTATCAACCTAGAACAAAGATATATTCGGTAAGACAGAAAGCCAAGTTTGTTGTTCTAGCTATAGGCTAGTTAATACTAATCCAGAAGAATACTTCTTACTATTTAAACTCACATCCTTTACTGAAAATTAAAAATTCATAATCCACAAGTTCATTCTGATCCTGCATAGTATAACTACAGACACATGTCATTAAACAAAACAAACCTGTAAGGCAAAGAACTTGGTATTCAGATTGTGAGTATTTTGCAAAACATGCATGACTTGTAGCCACATATCGGGATTGTTTTGCAAGTCGCGCAGAATCTGATCAGCAGCATTTCTCTGCATCAACAATGTACAATATCAGTCCGACTAAAACCAATATATGGTCTTGTTTAGTAAGACCGTACTCTAGACGAAACATACTATTCATCCTACGTTCCAGGATTAATAATTAACCACACTAGTCCAAACAAACACACAATCCAACCAAATAGCTTTGGTTTAACTCCACATTGCATGTATTAACAAGAGGTGAATTGTATAGAAAAACAGAATCCGCGCAGCAACGGAATGAAAACAGAGTGTTAATTGAATTGAGTGATTAAACCCTAAGTGCAAGTGCGAAGTGTTGGAGAGAAACGAGAGAGGGAGAGAGACCTCTTCCTTAGATCCGGTGCCGTAGAAGGCGGCGACGGTGGCGTCAAGAAGCGGAACGTCAATCGGCTGACTCAAATCCCGGAGCTTCTCGGCGGCCATGGAATGAGAGTGATAAAACCCTAGAGTGAGTAGTGTACGGCCAGAGCAAGAAAAACCCTAGAGTAGAGCGCGAGAGAGAAAGAGAGAGATATTTCAGGGAGAAAGAACTGCCTTAGACTTTTTATTTTTATTATTGGAAATATTAAATAAATGTTTGTGTGTGTATATATATAGAGAGAGGGAGATGAAAAAGACAGCTTGAATTTGAAGCAGAGTTTGAAAGAAAGGAAGAGAGACACACTTAAAGGACTCTCTTGATTTTGATTTTCATGCCAGGGAAGTTATGGGCTGTGTTCTCATTTCTCAGTGCCCAAATTTCTTTTTTCTTGGCCCATTATTCTACCCCACTTTATTTTATATACTTTTTTTTGATTGGTAATAATCATGAAAATTGTATTATTTTAATTATTAATTATTGTTAAATCAGATTATATAATTTTTAATCTTATTAGATGATAAAATTAATCAATTTAATTTGTATTAGTGTGTTACACCACCCTCAATAAATAATGAGAACATAATACAATTTTTTTTATCAACAAAAAATAAATAAATATTAATTATTTTAGAGTTATACATATTGAACATCTAGCATGCAACTCAATAAAATAAAAATGGCATCTCCTCACAAAGAGGAAAACACATAACCAACCTAAAACAAATCACTTTTTTAACACACATGCAAACCAGAAGATGAAAACTCCACTGTAAAAGAAAAAACAAACTAAATAAACAATTTTTATGATTAAACAAAATCAAACATTCAATTAAGTCATAGAAATTTTTTTGAAAGGATCAATTATTTATATTTTAAAGGTGTGCTTATTCTAATGTTATCAAGTCTCAGTTACCACAACAATCCAAATATTTCCTACCGCTAAATTAATAAATTTAGGAGCACCAAACACATAATACAATTTAGTTCAACATATAAAATTAATTGAATTAAATTATTAATGATTTTTTACTTGTAGTGTATAAAAAAAATCACCTGATTGTGATTTTGATTTTTACTTATTGTGTATAAATTAAATTTAAATTTCTTACTTTATTTTCATCATAAAGTTGAACAATTATACAAAACAAATCTATTAGTAGATGATTCACTATATCAATATCTTACATTCTTACTTTCTTAATATTTTGTTATTTTTTTTTAAAAAAAAAACAAATGTTCAGTACATTTTTGTTCACAGAGATTTTTCCAAATAGAAAAACATTCCATAATGAAGAAGATGTAAAAAAGATAAATGTTAAAAGTATTTTTCTTTAAAGAAAAATTATTTTTAGGTTTAGGTTTAGGTTTAATCACTAAGAAAACCACAATGCTTTGGATATAAGTTACATGACAAAAGTAATTGGTCCACAATAAGAGACAATCATCAATGAAACTCACTCATCAAGAAATATTAGAATAGTAACATGTCAAGTGATATTCTTTTACTTTTAAGATACATATTCTAAAATTATTCCATTTTTTTTCTATTATGTTTTTGAATATTTTTGAAATGTTTACTTATACCTATCTAAATAGTATCTAATATTTTTTATTAGCTTTTTCTATGGCTTGAATACTTCCTCGTGCTACAAGAGGATTTAAAGTACATATTTCTTCATTTTTTATTTGAAGAGAAAACAAAATAAATTTAAAATTAAGTGAATGGGTAGAGTAAAGAATGATAGAGTTAATATTAAAATATAATTGAACAATAATATTTTTGAATTGAAAAGTACTATACAAAATTCATACTTGATTTTAGTTCTATAGAAATATCTGTATTGACATAATTATGATATAAGTAAAGACTACCTTTTTTTGTTATGATCACATATATATCATAAAATTTATCGAATTAATGACAAAGATTAGGATGCATACCCTATGACAGAAAATAATTTCTGAAAAAAAAAACAATATTCCAGTGAAATAAAATAAGCAAGTAACTCACAAAATTTTAATTGGAATAAAATATGTAGGATTCAAATTAAAATTGATATGGGTAAGTATATGCAATTAAAAATTAAAAAATAACTGAAACTATACCAATATTATATAGAGTCAAAATTATTTCAGGACCCGAGAGATGCAGATAGTCATGGGCCCACTGGTCTTTTTATTTTCGTGAAGACATTCAAAAAACCATAATCACATTCAAATTGAACCCGTGAGCATGTCAGGGTTTGCCTCAAAAATTGTCACACTTGAAAAGAATCTCTATGTTGTTTATTTCTGTCAGAAACTCTTTTAAGAAATTGATGAAAACAAATATTTATTTCTTGAAAATTACAATCTCAGTATTCTTGGAAAATATTACAAATTCTGGTATAATTATCAGTTTCCTAAATGTAAACTCAAAAGAAAAACAAATACTAAGAAGAGGAAGAAAAAAGTAATTAGGAAGCAAAATTACATAAAAAAATGTTATATTTTGACTCCAACACATAAAAAAAAAAAGCAAGTGAAGATGAAGAAAGTAAGTCAATTACACAAAAAGCAATCCTACATCTACTGCTAACGAGAAAGACAACAAAACTGGCAATAGAATGGTAAGTCAGAAGAATTGTTTTTCTACTCTTTTCAATTCCTTTTTTCTTTTTGTCTTTTTTTGAACTCCAAATACTTATCTTTGTCTACTTTATGGTTCCACAGCTAATGGATGAAACCTTGCAAACACCAGCTGAGGTGGTGAGTGGAACATCTTTGTAGCATGCTACCAGATCCTCGTTAGTATGAAGATCAACTTGCAAAGTCTCCCAAACTTTCTTCTTTGGGTTCAAGAGTTCATCAGGATTACCTTCATTTCCTGGGAATGTAATTCTTTCTCCAACAGTAGCAGAACTGGGAGGCTCAACCAACTCAACCTGGAGGGAGCACAGCAATCAGATATTAGTCCTCTAACACCTCAGTGGAGAAACAATTGAAAGGAACACAAATAACACCAAAATAAAAGGAGGCGGGAGAGGATTGCTCAACAAAAATCAAATTTATCGGCAGACTACACACACACACCGACTCACACACAAGTAAACAACTGGCCAATGTAGCAATAAACATGCACTCAATCTATACATCTCATAATCCGCAATCAGAAGATAGGGGAAATCTGGACAAATCAGACAAGTGTCCAGTTTAGACAACCAGATTAAGAGCAATCCTAAGTCCAGGCTCTACTAATCCTTCAAGGACCAAATTTATCTTTGAAACCATTTGAAAGAACTAAGATACCCAAGTTCAAGGATTGATGGTTAATGTATCTGAGATGAAAATGGTATAATACTAATTATGAAGAAAAATATATAACAATCTTGGATATCTTATAATCACAAACACTCAACACACGTGATCACACTAATTCTTATAACCATAAGATTAGCTTTACTAGTAACACTACAATAACATGGCAATTTAGAGTGCTGTCAAGATAGAGCAACAACCCCAGATAAGATATTGTATTTTTTTTTCCTTACCTTGGAATGATCATCATTTGAAGCAGCAAGAACCATTGCTTGGGATTTAATGCCTCTCATGGATGCTGGCTTTAGGTTACAAAGAACACAGACCTTTCGGTTCTGAAGAAAGTCAATAGTATTAATTAACCATCAGTTAAAGAAGTACCTTCACAACTTGTTAAATTAATTCTGGTTAGGCAAAAACCTGCATTTCATCAAGTGGTATGTATTTGACAAGCCCACTGACAACAGTTCTAGTCTGTTCTTCACCAACATCGATCTCTTCAACATATAGTGCATCTGCATCAGGATGTTTTTGAGCTTTTGTTATCAAGCCAACCCGGATATCAAGCCTAGTGATGGTAATATCTGGTTCAGGGGCTGCTTTGTTTTTTGCTTCATTTGATGATTTTGCTGGTTTTTTCTTTCCATTGCCATCTGTAGTAAACAATAGCCCTACCATGTATAAGTAATCTTAAACAGTTCTGTTATATATTGAAGAAAAATAATGCACTGCAAAAATTGAAGACTTACTAAAGCTTAAAAAATGGTTCAAGCAAGCCTGGTTAATGGTTAATTTGTAATAATCAAGACTGAAGATGTTAAGCTTACTACTAACATACAGATAATAAAGTAACCAATAAACACATGTGGCTAAAACTACTCCTTAAATAACTCAACTTTGAAGGGGCTACAACAATGGGATTGATATGTGATAACTAGGTTGTCTTACATATCATCTCAAACCTAATATTTCAAGAGAGAACCAAGCATATTGAGGTTGATTAGAGTTGGGAGATATTACCACAAGCATCATCCAAATCTATAAGGGGGCAAAGAATTGGTTACATATGCTTGTGCAACTTGAGGAGAGTGTTGAAAATCAGAGTAATATATTTTGTTGATAAGTAGGGATATGTAATCTTTATTTTAGAGGGAAAAAAATTCCTTTATTCATGCATATTAATAAATGTAACGAGTATATACAGACTCAGCCATTATGTATTTAAATACCCAATATTTAGTCCAATGTCTTTGCATTCTCTATTTTTGACAAGATCCTTGATTAAAATTAAACTCTTGTTACGATAATTTTGTAATTTTATTCTAACTTATTTTCTTAATCATAAGATTATTGTGAACGAGACATCAATAACTTGCATACATCTAAATATGATGAACATTTAGCTATGAACCATTGAACTAACTCAATCAATAACGAGACACTAAACTCAAACCAATTCAACAAGTAAACAATCTTTATTACTTTATTAAGTAAACTATTTTAGTGTAAGAAAATATTATATTTGATAAGTAAAATGGAGTTTTTATTCTAATCAAATAAACAATTTTAGTGGAATATTATTACGTTTTTTTCTTCTAACAAAATATAAAAATGAAAATAAACTGAATGACAAAAATGTGAGCCAACATTGGACTATTCAAATTTGTTTTCATGCTCCAAAAGGCCATTCTTGGCAAAAATACAAGTTAAACTAATTCATTACAAATACTTTTAGAAAAATATAAAGTGTAGACATGCAGATACAATATAGATATGATTAAATACTTTTAGAAAAATATAAAGTGTAGAGATGCAGATACAATATAGATATCATTAAATACTTTTAGAAAAATATAAAGTGTAGAGATGCGTATACAATATAGGTATGATTAAATCACTTTTATAAAGTGGTTTAATGCTTTCTACTTGAATTTTTTTTTTTCATTTGCATGCATCCACATAAAATAATTTGATGTTTCATGAACTGACATTGTGTAAACTAATAATTTTTCTTAGTTTAATGTGTAGAATATTTTGAGCACAGAATATATCTTTTATTCAACTAACGTGTCATAAACACTGACTTTGAATTATCACTTTGCAGAGAAGCTGTCTACCGAAGTTATTATATGATAATATCACATCTTCTGACTTTGTTTTCCTTCTTAACCTCAAAACACTTATTGAAAATGGAAGAGCAGGATAAAAAACCTGAAACTTTTGTTTTCTTCAGTTGCTCAGCAACCTTGTCAGCTTCAACCTCGGCTCGCACAATCCTATCAGCCTGACTTCCGGCAAACTTCTTCCTGTAGAAGTCCACTTCTTCATCTTTCTGGTCAACAATTTTGGAAACATCAATAACAATAAAGTGAAAGCACACCTAGAATTGCTTCACTAATTTTTCTGAAAGAAGACAACTTACCAGCTCCTTGAACAATGGCTTGGGTGTTCCAAGTTTATGACCAGAACTTACGATATCCCAAAGTCTTTTTACCCTATCAACATCTCCTTTATCGTCACAAAGTGAGACATGTATCTCCGCAGGCAAATTTAGTTGCTTAAATACCTTAATGCCAGACAACAGACAAGAACTGAGAATGTCATGAAATACTTAACATAACTAGAATGTACTGTCAAGTGCAATATATGAGTTAACTTACTTCGAGGGTGAAAGATGGGATAAAAGGTTCTAGTAAACATGCCAGAAGGTATACAACCCCAACTGCAGTTTTCATGACAAGGGCGCAGAGAGATTTGTTTTCCTTATAAAGGCGCCAGAATTGAGCTTCCTGTAAATTTAATTGCACAAAAAATTCAGAAAATAGGCAGCCATATGACATGAATATAATACAATATATGATATGAATTGTATTCTCAGGTGCAACACAACAGCTCCAAAGTTACCTGGAGATATGCATTTCCCTCGCTAGATATGCTCATTGCAGTTTTCAATCCTTGCTTTAGTTTAACCTAAAAAGATTGCAGAAAGAAATACCATCAAACTGTGATAATATTTAGGTTAAAACAAAAGACAGTTTACAATAGTAATTTCAATTTACTATATCATGTCTCAAGAGGAGGATAGACTACCTTCTCCATTGCTTCTATGTATTGGTCTATATATGCAGCAACTTTATCAGCTAATTTTTTGGTCAGATTATGGGAGTCAGCACTTACATCATCAGGAATGGAGGGGATAATGGAATCATATCCTTGACCTTTACAAGACAAAGTCATGTATGATTTAAACAAGAATAAGCAGTAAATGATTTTTTTTTAATAAACAGCAGGAATAATGAAGAAGTAATGGGCATGGATCTTAAGACTTCCCAAAAACTGTGAAAAAAACAACTATTTATCAATAGCTCCACTAAGGATTTGTAGCAGCCAGTAGACACTTGAAGAGAAATGATGAAAGAGTTCAACCAACCTTCAGGTTTGGCAATAAAACTCAAAACTCGGTTGATGAAGTTGCCCAAATTATTCAGTAATTCACTATTTAATTTAGCTTGCAAATCAGGCCATGTAAATAATGTATCTGATACCTACATCCCATAAGCACATTCGAATAAGAGTAGAATATCCATTAATGTTTAACAAGAAACCAGATAGGTAGGCCAAACAGAATTCATGAAGTTTGTTTGAATAGAATTACCTCGGGCCTATTTGTGAGCAAGTAATATCTCCATACTTCAACCGGAATCTCTGTATCTTTCACATCATTACCAAATACTCCAATACCTTTGCTCTTGGAAAACTTCCCTAAAAATAATTTTTCAAAAAATTTAGTTACTTCATAGTGTCTAACTAGTAACCTTATAAGTTTTTAAGTGATTGTGAAGAAGTGAAACAAGGATGCTTTTAAAATTTCAGGTTCAAAAGTTGATTTTATCGTGTGTAAAATTTTGCTTATTGTACTTCTCTTTGATTCATTTTATTCTTCTATCATCTATAACTGTTCTTTTTAGATATTTATAATAACAACTGACAAACCATTGAAAAAACAGATAACTAACCTGATTCATAATTTAAGTATTCAGTAACACTGATAGTCTTCATTAAAGTCCAATTCTCACCAGTTCCAAGAAGAGTAGATGGAAACATCACCTGAAGAATAAATTCCCTCAGGTTAGAATGAACTTTTAACTCAGCTGGAGAATTACACATCAGTGAGGGAAAATGATAAAAAACAAGATGCTGGATACATTGTCCCAAGTAAACACAAACACATAATGGCATACAAATGCTCAAATTGTATAAAGACAACAACTTACAGTGTGGAATGGCACATTGTCCTTGCCCATAAACTGATACAGCTCCACATTCTCTGGGTTTTTCCACCATTTCTCCCATTCATGTGTGTAACACGAAGTGATTGACACATATCCAATTGGTGCATCAAACCACACATAGAAAACCTTCCAATATCACAAAATTGAGAACACAAACTACAAAATTAGTAAATGAAAAACAACTAAAAGTTTTGGAAAAATCAATAGAAAACTGACCTTGTCTTTGTATTTTTCATGTGGAACGGGAACCCCCCACTTTAGATCCCTCGTAATACAACGAGGCTTTAGTCCTTCTCTAAGCCATGAATTTGTCGTTTGGATGGCATTCTGACTCCATCCACCAACCACAGACATCTCAGTGATGTATTTTTCCAATCTGTCCTTCAATAAAGGGAGTTCCAGAAACAAATGGTCTGTATCCCGAATACGAGGCGTTTTCTTACAAACCTGTTATGGATGTCAAAAAACTCATTGAGAAACCAAATCCCAACCATATACTAGTACGTTAAAAGTAAAAGAACATGAGTACTAAAGCCCCACTAAGAGAAAAGGTATAAAAAAGAACCAAAGAAGAAAACTCACAAAGGGAAAACAAAACTAAAGGAACAGAACGAACGAAAGTACCAAACCGAAAGCTACTAAAAAATCCAATTAAGAAATTCATTCAATTCCGTACGATTGTCCATCACTAAACCACAACTAATGCTTTGTGAAATAGGAACAAAACCATTAATTAATAAACCAGTGAAATACCTTGCATCTGGGATTTTTCAATTCTGTTGGATTCAGAAGTTTTCCACACTTCTCACATTGGTCTCCTCGAGCAGAATCATACTCACACCCAGGAGTCGGGCAGGTTCCCTCCACAAGCCTATCAGCTAAGAACTTTTCACACGTGTCACAGTAAAGCTGAAACACAATAAGCGTTTAACAATCACATCCTTGAAAATATTTGAAATCAGAAAACTACCTTTACAATTTCAAACAAATAGGAGACAACAACAACGCCAACAGAAAAAAAAAATAGATACAGTTCGGCCAAACAACCTGCTGCATTGTGTTTTCGGAGAGCCACTTGTTGTCAAATATTTTTTTAAAAATTTCTTGACAAACTTCAGTTTGCTGAGGACATGATGTCCTCCCAAATTCGTCAAAACTTATGTTGAACCAATTATACACCTCCTTATGTATAGCATAGTATCTACAAACACACAGAGAGAGTCAGAGTGTTATTGAAATTTCGCTGAAGCAATTAAGACAAGTCCACAACAATATACTTGCAATTGCAAATCTAGGCCAACACAACATGAAATATTCACTTGAAAAATCCTTTGAATATAAGCCAAGCTAAGCCATTAAATTAAACCTAACCACATACCGAATGAACAGAATAATCACATGAAAATAATATAATAGCGAGTATACAAACATACATAATTAATTTTTAAAAAATAATAAAGAGAAGCCCATACTTGTCACAAATCTCCTTGGGAGAGCATTTTTCTTCCATGGCTTTAGTCTCTGTCGCGGTTCCATATTCATCAGTACCGCAGATGTAGATAGTGTTGTAACCGCGAATCCGACAGTAGCGAGCGAACACATCGGCACTCAGAACGCCTAGTCAAATCCAAACCACGTCGTTAATCTCTCGGCGACAAGAAAGCAAGATAAATACAAGATTCAATCGTGGATTTCAATCGATCAAAACAAAATTGAAAGAAAAGCAATGAAACGACGAATAATGAGAGTAGAGAAGAGATTAACGGAACGCACATCCGATGATGTTTCCGAGGTGAGGAACGTTGTTGACATAAGGCAGGGCACTGGTGATTAGGATGTTGCGTTTTCCTTCGACGGGAAGCTTCGGCGGTTTTCCGTTTTGAGCCATTTGATTCGGCGGAGAGCTAAGCAGTTCCGGCAGCGGCGAGAGCGACGGAGAAGACGATGAAACGACGCCGGCGGCTCTTGAATAATGTGTGTGAGTGGTGACTAGGTATAGTTATTGGAAAAAGCACGAAGCGCCTCTTAATGTGTATATTCAGCTTCAATCGACTTGCTCAACCGTGCATAGCAAGGTTATGCTGAGATCATTTTTTTTTTATATAAGTTAAATTAAAAAAAATAGTTAAAATCACTTAATTTATTACTGAATAAACTTTTCATATTACCTATAAATATAAACTATGACAAAAATTATTTATTGTAATAAATATATTTATAGAAATGTCACAGCTAATTGTAATGCAATATATAAATATATATATATAAAAACCAATATTTTAGTTTTATTATAATTTTGATATAATTTGAAAATTCTTTTAAAAGATAAGGTACTAAATGTTGAAAATTCGTTACTTATTTATTTTTGTAGGTTTCAGGTTAATTAATTTCTTTAAATGTATCGTTGATTTTGAATTAAAAATAGAATATCTGTTTATCTATGAAATAATTTAATATGATTTTTTTAAAATAATCATATTAGAATCAAATATATAAAAATTTGTGAAAATAATCAAATGTTAATTAAATTTTTATTTTTAAGACAACTCGTTAAAGCATTATAGTTTGGCATAAAATTTAAAATTTCAAGTTATAAAATAATAGAGACTTTTAAAAATTCTAAAATATTCAAAAATATGAATAAAAATTATTAAGATAGTTTATTCAACTAAAATAAAATCTCAAAAGTAATATAATAGAATGAGATGTGTGTAAAGTAAAATAAAACTCAATAATATAAATATTGCATTCTATATTATTTAAGTCATTTTCTTTGCAGAGGTGATGTATTTATTCTAACATAATATTATGCCTATTTTCCACTCAACTTTTTGAAAATTTAGCTTACAGAGTAGGTTTGATGTCAACACATACTTTTAAATTTATATATCAAATCACTATCTTAAATCAATGCTTATTTTCTGTTAATTGTTAATGATAATGGTTGAAAAGTTTATGTGTTTGGAAGGATTAGGAAGTAAAAATTGTGAGAATTTGAGAGAAAAATTGTGAAATATGTTTTGATTGATGTAAGTTTAATAGATTTGTAAAAGATTTATTAAATTTTTTTAGTTATATGATAGTTAAATTTTTTATTTTTATTTTTTAAAAAATGTAAGTTTACAAAATTTATTTGTTTTTAAGAATTTTTGAATAATGAAATATAAGATATTTTTATATAGAGTAAATTAATTAAAATTTTACAAAATATTAGAAATATAAGTTATTATCATTGTCAAAAAACTTCATAAACATAAATTTTTATTTAATTGTATTATTTAAAATTATAAAAAACAATTGATTTTTTTAAATGAAGTAAAATATTTATTAAAAATATAACCTTAATATTTTAAGAAATATAAATTATTAATATTATCATTATATAAAAATTATTAAATAAAAAAATATATTTAAATATTCATTATTACAAAATTTAACTAAAAGTAATTTTTATTTCAAATTTAAATTATAATAATATTTTAATTTTTATAATAAACATTATTATTGTATAAATTTATGTTTTTATTATAAATAATTATATATTCATTATTATTATTATATGTTACTACTTTTCTATTAATAATTTTATTAAATATTATTATTTAATATTATTTTATTATATTAACAATTATATATAATCGATTACAATATTTATATATATAATAACAAATGAATTAATATATTTTAAATTAATTTCAAATTTAAATTATAAATTGACATTTTGTAAAGACATGTAAATATAGAAAACAAACAAATGTTAACAAAAAATAACAAAAATAAAATACATTTACATTAAAATAAAAAAAATGGCATTGCTCTTATGCTCAGTTTCTTTTCTTCACCTCACAATTGGGTTGATACGAATACACTTCCTTTTCCAAGTCAATGTCATTCTATCATTTGAAAAT
Source organism: Phaseolus vulgaris (assembly GCF_000499845.2). Classification (NCBI taxonomy): domain Eukaryota; kingdom Viridiplantae; phylum Streptophyta; class Magnoliopsida; order Fabales; family Fabaceae; genus Phaseolus; species Phaseolus vulgaris. The sequence continues at coordinate 1,623,835 of NC_023749.2, read as the reverse complement.
TCAACATTTTAACGAGCCTCCCCTATAAGAAAAGAGGGAAATCACATCCATTATAACTTACAAGATTTTGTTTCACAGAATATTAAAAAATCAGACTCAGCCTGAATCATGTGACAACCTACAAAACAAGAATATTACTTTAAATATGTTCAAACCATGGTAGCTGAAGATACAACTAGTATATCGAAGAACTCATATTATGAATCGTATATCGTTTCGTACCGTGAATCGTAAGATTCATAAACATTAAAAAATTTAATATATACTTATACATGCAAAATACAATAAATTATATATATATACCATACAATTTTACCAAAACAACCTCTAAAAAAAATAATGTGGTGCATACATGTTATTAAATAAATTCTGTCTATTTTTTTATTTACTCATTTTTTAAAATCCACACATATTCACACAATGTGAAATCGTTTCAGCGATTCTTCGTGGCGAATTGCACAATACAGCTAAGATTCAGGGACGAAAAAGATTATTCAAACGATTCATATCGTGTGAGGGTGAAACCGTATCGTTTCGTACGATGCGTATTTGTGGATCGTAAAATACTAACTACTATGTTTCAAACAAAATATATATATATATATATATATATATATATATATATATATTTATATTTATATAATTAACCAATGAACTTGAGATTATAGGTTTCTAAAGGCATACAAATTGACAGAAGGAATGTATTTGATGGGGTGCAAGATCCATAATGGTGTTGGGAAGGCCATTCAGAATCTCAGACACAAACGGTTCATTTTCCCCAACCTGAAATACCAATCACTTAGGGTAGTTAGGGACTATCTCACGTACTGAAGTTTATGCATAAGATTATGTACTCAAGTTATGTGCAAGATGGTAATAAAATGGCTACATATTCAGGAAGGAAAAAACTTGCAGACCTGTGTGATCACAAATTTACGCTTGCACTTCCGAACTACTTTCAGAAATGTATCACAAGCCATATCCTGAAACAAAGACCCACCACAAACAAAATAAACATAGTAAAGAGGTGTTAGCTTAGATTAAGATTATATTCCACCAACCCATGATTTGTATGATAAGAAATAATATGCTGGCAAAAGTAGAGACAGAAAGCTTCAAAATAGGAAAAATAACCTGAACTTCAGGATGGGTATCATGCATAAACTCAAACAACTTATTCACAAAAGTTTTAAGGTCTCAAAGAAAATATGCTTTAGATCCCAAAAGAGACAGGTCTGGTTGATTGTAGAGATATGGATCCATATCAGTAATTAATGGCAAAACAAAGTGAGCTCTGCTGAGACATAGAAAAATATAGAAGATTTGATGGAAAACTAAAATCTCATTATTACAAGACTTGACTTGTCTCATGAAGTTTGAGTGGTGACTGGTATTGTCATGTTGATTGGAAAGCAACTCCTATATGCAAGTGACCTTCTACTGCATTGGAGGCAATGTTGTTTCTTGGAAAAGCAAGAAACAGAATGTGGTTGTTCAATCTAATGTCAAAGTTTAGTATAAGGCAATGACATCACTCAATTGTGAACTTGTGTAGGTAAACCTATTCCTTGGGTGGTTTCAGAATATGAAATGTTTTCGTAGGAAAAAAGTGTTTTTAGAATAAGAAAATTTGGAAGACAAAAACACCATTTCGGAATACTCTTTGACTTTCAAAATGATAAATTTAGAATTCATAAAATGTGTTTCAGAAATAATATTTCGAAATGGTTACTACCTGTCATTTTTAGAAACAAATTAATAACTATCATTTTCAAAATGTAATATACATACATTTTCCATTTTCCCGTTTTATTATGAATTTGTTATTTATGCAAATATTATGAATTATTAATTACAAAATAAATAAAAAACGAGAATTACCTTATTCAAAGATGAACCACACTTCTAAAAACATTCAGTTATCATCAAATTATCCTCAGAAACCACACAAGTTCACTACAAACGCACAAAAATCACAAATATGAGGAATAAATCTCGTTGACCCTGCTTGCTCTCAACCATGTTTCGAGCTTGGGGCAAATGTACCGACTGGGGCCGGACGACCAGGTAACCGACCATCCGAGGCAACTATCATTTACAGCGTAATAAATAAGCACAGTTACAAATAATGTTGAATAGGTCAAATGCACACTCCGAAATTTCAAAGAAATATCCCAATATAACGATAGAAAACTGATCAAACCGAAAGATACACTCCCATGATATTATGGAACCACTATGCATGTTAGTTGTTAACTAACTATCCAACCCACACAAGTAAAAACCCATGAGTCAACATAAAAATGTCCATGAAAATGCAGAGAAAGAAGAAGAAGGGTGGGATGCGCTGACTTTGGGGTTTTAAAAAACTCTCAGGTTAATTTTGTAAATTCACATTAATGTAGGGGGTACAGAAAGAAAAAAATGTAGGGTTGGAGGAAGAAAGAAACACCCATTATATAATTACTCTCCTATGATGTTATCCATGTTAGTCACCAATCCCTGAGTTCCAAATTTGATGTGTTTCTGCAGTGATTTTCATTTCATGTACATTAACACTGATGATTCATTTTTCTGATTATACGATTGTACAGTGATGCACACAGCATCAACCATGGACATGCTGACGTGGGTTTTTTCTGAGTTATGAACATTAAATGAACCAGAGAATTCGTCAGGTTTGTAGATCAATGGATGAACGTAGCCATCTTCCTAACCGTGTATAAATAGCTAAATAATGCAAATTGGAGTGAAAATGTGGCTCTGGAGATAGTGGGTGATTGTGACAATGAGATAAATATCATCACTGTAAAAAATTTACACAGATTTTACTCAGTTTCATGCAGAAAAAGAACTCTAATTGACATTGATTTTCTTCTCATAGAATAAGGTAACAGTTTTGGTGTATGTTTTTATAAATGTAATTATAAAATTGATGTCTTGTTCTATAGTACAAAGTCCCACGTGGACTGGGAGTTGAGTTAAGGTTTTCTCTTAATCTATTCAAAGTGTCTCAAACAGAAACACCATCTGTTTCTTTCTTCATATTTATAATATATTTTCTCCACTTTTATTCTTCAACCACTACTCTGTGAAGTCCAAATCAATGGCATCCGATCCTGAGCAACCCACTTCTGCAAAGGTTTCTTTCATTATCCCCTTTTCGTTTTTCTTCCTTTTCTTCTTCTCTGGACAATTCATTATCTACCATGAATTTGAATTATGTGCATATATATGGCAGTATGTGGATTTACACTTCGTTTGGTATCTGAGAAAAAAATATTTTGGGGGGAAGGAAAGTGTTGAAATTCTGAAAGGAAGTTGGTTGCGAAACAATCCCCGTTTCAATGGGTGTCAGAAAAATATGAACTTGTTCAACTCAAAATGAGGTCAACGAATTTGAGTTCAAGGAAAATAACTTAGCTTCATTTGGGGTCTTGGCATTCATGTGAATTGCACCTTTAATTTCGATTAGTTTATACCTTATACGATTTGTCTGGTCTTTGAATACTATGTGTGCATTATGAAGCAGTTTACCTACTGTTTTGTCGTGGTTCTTTTTTGGCTGAATGTTTTGTTGAGGGAGAGTCAATACAAACAAGATAATTGAAATCATCACTCTTTTTTTATTTGTTCTTGTTTTGCCTATCAAACATGTTTTTTCAATGAAATCTGAGAATTATGTGCATTTTGTCGTGTAAGAGGATAAATTGGAACAAGAATAGGTTGAATGCTTGCAATCAGAGCTATTCCGTGTGTTGTTAATGGCAATTAAACTAACTCGTTTCTAGCTTTTGGAGTTTTTTTTCCCTCTCACAACACTTAAAATGCTTTGATTTTCACTAGGAAGGAAGTTCCTCTGGTGAGATTGGGAGTGCAAGGGAGCCTTTGCTTATTGGGGTTCATCACTCCGAGAGCTATTCTCTCTCTGCTGCAATTCTCCCGTGAGTATTAGCTTTTGATCTCTTCTTTGTTAATTTTCTGCACTGCTTAGAAAATCCATCATCAATTTTTATTTTATGTCAAAAAATACCATTACTATAGAAATAAAGCTCTGCATCACATGCTATACAATTGACTTATTTTAATATATCTTGTAAAAACTTTGTCCTTTTGGATTTCTTGATATTTTTTCTGCTGGAGATTGATGGAGCAATTTGCCAATTTTTTATAAGAAAACGGTATTATTTCCCACTGATTTTCTGATCTTTAACTGATTGTGTGATACTTTTTCCTCCAAGTGGAAAAGAAGAAGAAATTAAAGAGATCTATGCTTGTGGTCTCACCTAAAGTGCGTTTTAAAAATCTCAGGTTTCTCTTCCCAGCTTTTGGTGGCCTACTATTTGGCTATGATATTGGTGCCACATCTTCTGCAACCATTTCCATTCAGGTATACCCTTCTTCTATAATTTAGGTAGTGGCTCAACATTTTTATAATATTCATGTGGGGGAGTATTAAAAATTCCACACCTTCAATTGAAGTTTATGGCTATGGTGATTAGTCATATAAACTGTAATCCACATATCACCCATAATGTATTTAAAGTTATAACAGTTACATGATCTCTTTAGCTGTTTTTTCTTACTGTGACTCTAGATATATATTTGCCCTATAGAAGTCATAGGGAGAGATCCAACTGCAAGAGCACTGCAACAGGGCAGCTCAAGATATGTGATGGGCAAGATTTATATGGGAAAAAATGATTGCTGCTTTTTTTTATAAGTTATACTTTTACTTTGTAGTTTGTAACCTTCTTAAAGCTATTTCCTTGATGTGATCTTCACTGTTATAACATGTATCAAAATTTTCAAATATTGTTTGGCACCATTGATTGGGTACTTCAAATTATTTTTTTCAGTGTAGTCTGTTATTTTCCATATCTGGAAAATTGCTGGCAGAAACAAGTCTCTGTTTAGTAGATTCCCTGTTAGATTGCTATTCATATGGGTAAACTGTCTTCTAGTGTGCAATACATCTAAGATGAAGATTACCATATAAGACTTAAAGCAATTCATTCTTATCAGAAGACTTGAAGGATTTCATTTTCCCCAACTGAAAAGAGAAAAAGTATGGATTTCCTTAAGGAAGCCTACTCTCTGGCTTAAATAACAGTGTAGACCTTTTCATTGTATTGTAGAACTGACTTATGCTGTAACTGTCTTTTCACATATGAAAATAAAAAAGTATGTATTCCTTCCTAATACTACTATATATTCTTATGCTTACATCAATTTTTTGTTACTTTTACCAAAATGTCATACTCAAGTAGGTCAATGTTTTCTTCAGAAGCTACTAAGCTAGTATTCAGTTGTAAATTTTCTATGGTTTTGTTTGTATACCTTGCAGTCACCGACACTAAGTGGAGTATCCTGGTACCAGTTGTCCTCCATTGAAATTGGTCTTCTTGTAAGTTTAAGTAATTATTTTCCTTTTTGTCATTGGTCATGGCTACTTTTCTTATTGTCATTCTTATGATTTGACACATTTGTTCACTTTTGTAATTATATATTGATTTTGAAAATAAGCTGGGGCAATGGCACTTGCTATCTTTTGCAGACTAGTGGATCATTATATGGCGCCTTGATTGGCTCCTTGTTGGCCTTCAATGTTGCTGACTTCTTAGGTAATTTCCTTTTGTTAGTTATCATGTTTTGGTGTTTGGTTTACTTCTGTTTGCTGACAAAGACTGAGTTTTGTTGTTGGACTTTTGTGTCTTGTCTTGAGAATGTGTTCCTTTGGAGAGTTGCTGTAATTGTATATTGATGTGCTCTTCTATCTTGTTATAGTATGTTAATGTTATTGATGTGTTGTAATGTTTGTAGGATCCCCAGCTGGTTGGGACACCCCTAAAGTGTCTCATTTTATTTTATATATTCTTTGCTGATAAAAAAAAAAGTTATCATGTTTGCTATAGCCTTCATGGTGAAACTGACGTGACAATTTTGATTTTTAGGTAGAAGAAGGGAGCTCATTGTAGCTGCATTACTATATTTTGTTGGAGCACTTGTAACAGCATTCGCTCCTAATTTTTCTGTATTGGTGCTTGGGAGACTTATATTTGGCACTGGAATTGGACTGGTATACTCTTTTTCTCCCAAATATGACATCTTATCTTGTTGGCATGCTCTTTTTCTCCCAAAAGTTACATCCAGCTTGTATGTTAGTTTCTGGTTGGTTGAGGTAACAAACCATGTAGAAGGAATTGTTAGGTAAATAATCTGTGCAGAGAAAACACTTAAACAATGTGTTGTATATTTTGTCTGTAACTTATTAACTCTTAAGCAAGATACATGATTCTAATTTTCTCTATTATAGGCAATGCATGCTGCTCCAATGTACATTGCAGAGACAGCTCCAACACCAATACGTGGACAACTAATATCTCTAAAAGAGTTTTTTATAGTACTTGGGATGGTTGTAAGTTCTTCGATTCTTGAACTCTTTTAGAGGACTTGAAATTTTCTCCTGTGTTCTGTAAAAACACAACAAGTGAATATTTCCTTCTACTATTTTATAGCCTCATCAGAAATAATATTCTATCAAATTACTCTCAATTCTGAATATCCTGGTATTACAAAAGATTATTGCATATGATTTGTTCAGGCAGGATATGGATTTGGTAGCTTGTTTGTAGATACTGAAGCCGGGTGGCGATACATGTTTGGAGTTAGCAGTCCTGTAGCAATAATCATGGGAGTTGGAATGTGGTGGCTCCCAGCTTCTCCCAGATGGTTACTTTTGCGTGCTATACAGGGAAAAGGAGATGTTCAGGATTCAAAAGAGATAGCAATTCGTAGTTTGCGCCAGCTTCGAGGTCAGGCTAGTGGTGATTCAGCTCAGCAGCAAGTTGATGAGATTCTTGCAGAACTTTCTTATCTGGGTGAAGAAAAAGAAGTTACCTTCGGAGAAATATTCCAAGGAAAATGCTTGAAAGCCCTTTGGATTGGTGCAGGATTGGTCTTGTTTCAGCAGGTACTTGCAATCACTCAAATAAAATAGTAAAAATCCTCCAAGATGCCTTCATTTTAGTATATTCACACTACTGTCTGCAAATTATGACAGATCACAGGGCAACCCAGTGTACTCTACTATGCTGCATCAATCTTTCAGGTACTATATTAATTTTAGTCTACTATTGCAAATTATTATAAAAAAAGAACTGAGATGAACAAAAGAGAAAAAGGAAGACAAATGATATGAGAAGGAATATTTATTCTATTTTCTTTTCCTTACTTAAATCAAAGCACAAAGACTGAATATATATAAGCAATACATTCATTCTAGGTCTAGTTAAAGAAAGAGGTCTAGTTAAAGAAAGAGAATGTAGAACAAATACCCAATAAAAGCTAGAATAAAAAAAAGACAAAATAAAAACTAGATATATGTACACAGGAAAACAACTAAGAATTAAAAAAGACAAAATTAATTATTAAAGGAAAAGAAAGAATAGGGTAAATCCCTTGTGTATATTGAACACATAGGGTTATGTTTATATAGGAAAAAGAAACATATGGGCTAAGCCCATTACATAAATATGAGATATCTAACAATATCTATAATATCTCATAATATCAAATAATATCTAATTATATCTAATAATATCTAATTATATCTAATAATATCTAACACTCCCCCTCAAGCTGGTGCATATAGATCATATGTACCCAGCTTGTTACAAATGTAATCAATCCTAGGTCCTCGTAAGGGTTTAGTAAAAATATCTGCTAATTGATTATTTGAATTAACAAACTCAGTCTTGATATCTCCTGATATAATCTTTTCTCGAATGAAATGACAATCAATCTCAATATGTTTTGTCCTTTCATGAAAAACTGGATTTGAGCTAATATGAAGAGCAGCCTGATTATCACATATCAGTGTCATTTGAGTAACCTCTCCAAATTGCAATTCTTTAAGTAACTGTTTAAGCCAAATAAGCTCACAAGTAGCCGAGGCCATAGCTCTATATTCTGCTTCTGCACTAGATCTTGCCACAACACTTTGTTTCTTGCTCTTCCAAGAGATCAAGTTATCACCAATGGAGACACAATAACCAGAAGTTGACCTTCTATCAGATGGAGATCCTGCCCAATCAGCATCTGAATAACAAACGACTTTAGTATGGTTATTATGACCATATAACAAACCTTTTCCAGGAGAGCCTTTAATGTACTTCACTATACGAATGACTGCATTCCAATGATCTTCACATGGAGAATTAAGAAATTGACTCACCACACTGACTGCAAAGGAAATATCAGGACGAGTAACAGTGAGATAGTTCAATCTTCCAACTAATCTCCTGTACTTCTCAGGATCTGAAAGAGGCTCCCCCTGATTGGGTAGAAGCTTGACGTTGGGATCCATGGGAGTATCAACAGATTTCGAATTCATCAACCCAATTTCCTCCAAAATATCTAATGCGTATTTTCTTTGAGAGATAACAATACCAGTATTGGATTGTGCTACCTCAATCCCCAAGAAATATCTGAGTTTGCCAAGATCTTTGGTCTGAAAGTGTTGACAAAGGTGTTGTTTTACTTGTGAGATGCCATGGTGATCACTGCCTGTAAGAACAATGTCATCAACATATACTACAAGATAGATACACCCAGCACTCGAGTGACGATAAAAAACTGAATGATCGCCTTCACTGCGAGTCATACCAAATTGTTGAACAACATTGCTAAATTTTCCAAACCAAGCCCTAGGAGACTGCTTGAGGCCATATAAGGATTTGCGAAGACGACATACCAATCCAGAAGACTCCCCCTGAGCAACAAAACCGGGAGGTTGCTCCATATAAATTTCTTCCTGCAAATCCCCATTAAGAAAAGCATTTTTAACATCCAGTTGATAAAGAGGCCATTGTTGAAGAGCAGCCATAGCTATGAATAAGCGAACAGAGGCCATCTTTGCTACTGGAGAAAAAGTATCACCATAGTCTAAACCAAAAATTTGGGTATAACCCTTAGCCACAAGACGAGCTTTGAGACGATCAATAGTACCATCAGGACCAACTTTGATAGCAAAAATCCACCTGCAACCAACAACAGATTTCCTAGATGGTAAAGGAACAAGTTCCCAAGTTCCATTATTCTGAAGCGCATTCATTTCATCAAGCATGGCCTGACGCCAACCAGGATGGGCTAAGGCATCACCTACAGATTTTGGAATGGATACAGAAGAAATAGACGAAAGGCAGGTATAAAAGGGTTGAGATAGTCTATGGTAACTCAAAGCAGTATAATGTGGAGAGGGATTACGAGTAGAACGTATACCTTTACGGATAGCAATAGGAAGATCAGGTTCAACAGTCGGAGGTTCAACTATAGGAGCCGGAGGGGGATGAGGTGTTGGCACCAGAATAGAGTCTGCTGATGGACGATGAGACGGTTGACGACGACTATACACCTGAAGAGTTGGCGGCGGTGGTGAATTGTTAGGTGCACTAGGCACAACAAGAGGAATATTAACTTGATTAGATGAAGAAATTGAAGGAGAAGGACAAGACTTAAAGTAAAGGGAAGATTCACTGAAGGTGACATCTGCTGAAATAAAATAACGGTTTAAAGACGGTGAGAAACATTTATATCCTTTTTGTGATCTAGTGAACCCTAAAAAGACACATTTGTGTGACTTAGGAGATAATTTATCAAGACCAGGACTAAAATTATGAACAAAACATGTGGACCCAAAAACTTTGGGAGGTAAAGAGTGGAGAGGGTCATGTGGAAATAAAATAGAATGAGGAATTTTATTATCTAAAACTGAAGATGGCATGCGATTAATGAGATAACATGCACTAAGAACAGCATCACCCCAAAAACGCTGAGGAACATCACCATGGATTAAAATAGTACGAGTTGTTTCAACAAGATGTCTATTCTTGCGCTCAGCTACCCCATTTTGTTGAGGTGTATAAGCACATGAAGTTTGATGAAGAATACCATGAGAAGCCATAAAATTTTTAAAAGAATGAGAAAGATACTCACGTCCATTATCACTGCGCAAAATTCGGATGGAAATTCCAAATTGATTTTTAATTTCATTGTAAAATATTTGAAATATAGAAAACAACTCAGAACGGTTTTTCATTAAAAATACCCAAGTACATCTTGAATAATCATCAATAAAAGTAACAAAATACTGAAATCCTAAATTAGACTTAATACGACTTGGTCCCCAAATGTCAGAGTGAACTAAGGCAAAAGGAGATGAAGCACGTTGTGAGACACTACGAGGAAAAGAACTACGAATGTGTTTCCCTAACTGACACGACTCACACGATAAAGTAGACACATTAGACAAACTTGGAACAAGCTGTTGCATCTTGGCAAGACTAGGATGACCCAACCGAGCATGAATGAGAGATGGAGAATCCATAATTGCGCCAACATGTGCAGAGATTTGTAGTTGATAAAGTCCATGAGACTCACATCCGGTGCCAATCATCCGTCCCGAACTCCGGTCCTGTAAAGTAACAGAATCTTTGGTAAAAGAAATAACACAGTCAAGGGAACGAGTGAGACGACTAATGGATAATAAGTTAAATGGAGACCCAGGGACATAAAGAACATTATCAATAGATAAAGATGAAAAAAGATTAATAGTACCAACACCATGTGATGGTACCCTATATCCATTGGCCATGGTAACTGAAGGTAAATAACCCGTAGTAGATAGTGAAGAGAAAAAAGATTTATTACCAGTAATGTGATCAGTGGCACCTGAATCTAGAACCCAAGGGCCATGGGAAGTGGAGTGAGTGAGGCCAACAAAAGATGTACCTGAATGTGCAACAGAAGCCGTGGAACTAGGGTTCTGACGATCCTCATACCATTTAAGAAATTCATTGAAAATAGCAGGCTGGCTTGGGGTATCAATTGAAGTATGGTCCATGGTAGAAGGTTGCACAGGGGCAATTTGAGCAACCGCAACAGATCTAGGAGGACGACCATGTAAGGCATAACATCTGTCAATTTTGTGGCCAAGTTTGCCACAATGGTCACACTTGTGACGCCCTTTGCCCGGCTTGTGAGGGCGAGTACGATCATTATGCTGAGATACTAAAGCAGAAGAGTCATCAACATGAGACGTTATATCAGCGGTGTGTTTACCTGGCACGCGCAAAAGGGTAGAACAAGTGGAAGTAAAATTGGGCACAATAGGAGATCCCAAAATTTGATCACGAACGTGAGAATAATCATCAGGAAGACCATGTAAACCCAATAACATGAAGAACTTGGATCTTTGTTCTAGTTCTTGAGAAGGAGTAGAGGCAGGAGGTAATAACTCATTAAAATCATGAAGAAGAGCATGAAGTTTACCTAGATATTCTGCCATTGTACCATCAAGACGTTTGGGAGCAACAATTGTGAGAAGATTTTGACACACACCATATAGACGTTGAGTATCATTGGTGTATAATAATTTTGCTTGTTCCCAAACTTCTGAACATGTTTCATAGGTACGAAAAATTTGTTTTAAAGATGAGTGAATGGTCGATTTGATAACAATGCATAATTGAGCATCAATTTTCGACCAACGAACAACCTCATTTTCAGGAAGAGTAGGATGAGTAAGATGATCAACATAACCTTGACTCTTAAGCCATAATTTAATATCTGATGCCCAAGTGTCATAATTGGTTCCATCCAATTTGTCAATGGAAAGATGAACATTGACGTAATTAGTATAAATAGATGAATCCGACATAATGACTGAAGAAGAAGCCATAGTGGCAGCGGAAGCGGAAGAAGCCATAAAAGATAAGGACAAATCCAGTAACCGGTTAATTGGCGGGAGCAACAAAGATAAAGGCTCCGACAGCGATTCCGGCAGCGTCTCCGGCGAAGGTCAGGCGAAGTTCCGACGAAGGTCCGGCGAAGGTCCGGCGGAGGTCCGGCGGAGGTCCGGCGGAGGTCCGGCGAGACAGTGGGGGTGGTGGCTGGAAAATTCCAGTGAATAGTGGATTCACCAATAAAAATTGAACCCTAAACCCTAAACTCTAACCTTATGCTCTGATACCATATTAAAGGAAAAGAAAGAATAGGTAAATCCCTTGTGTATATTGAACACATAGGGTTATGTTTATATAGGAAAAAGAAACATATGGGCTAAGCCCATTACATAAATATGAGATATCTAACAATATCTATAATATCTCATAATATCAAATAATATCTAATTATATCTAATAATATCTAATTATATCTAATAATATCTAACATTAATATTAACTTTCTTCTAGAAGCCTTGTATCCATATACTTTGTTACAAATTGATATAATCTATTATTTTGTACGAGCGGAGTAAAATAACATTATTATCCAATCCATTTTGTAGAGTGCAGGATTTTCCGGAGCATCTGATGCAACCCGAGTCTCTATTCTCCTTGGGGCTTTTAAGGTAGATCTTACTTATTTCCTCATATTCTTAGTAATTGTGAATTTGTGTACATACAATAGCTTCTGTATTTTCATTTTTAATTGATTTCACATTTTTATATGAAGAGTTATGTTTGAGTTTCCAGTGTCTATATAAAAATTCTGTATAAGTAACCATTAGTTCTGAAACAAGTCTTGCTAAGAACAGTCATTTCCTTTTCCCATCTATGTAATGCAACCCGTCACTTTTTCAGCAAGAGAAAAGGAAGAAAAGTAAAACTCGTGAAGTGTTATGAATCATCTGTTTTCCCATTTTCCTCCTCTTCCCCTCTCCTTTTTATGTGATCCTAGCTTGCATCTTCATTTGTAAACCTTCTTCTTCATTGTTTTAATTTGAATATCTTCTACGGATGATAAACACTATTGCGGAAGCATGAAGAATTGTAAAAATTTGGAAGAGATGAAAATTATGTCGGTGAATCTAAGTGAGGTTAAGCCAACACTTAGTTTCTAGAATGAGGTTAGACCAACACTACTAGGAGGAGTCTAGAAATTTGTCTAGCAAGAAGACAACTGATGCTTTTTGACCAACAGCTACATAAACACATATTACATTTTGTCCCTGTTGATTGAGAATTGTATCTGTGGTTACTGCTGTTTTACCTGTTTGTCAAAACTTTGAATAAGTAAAAGTGTCTCAATTGGACAACATTTCATTTAGAAAATCAAAGTTTTTTTCCTTGTTTTTCTTTTTTCCTTTTGCCTAATGTATGACCATTTGTTTATGTTCTAGTTGATCATGACCGGAGTCGCAGTCGTGGTTGTTGATAAACTTGGAAGGAGGCCTTTACTTCTAGGAGGAGTTTCAGGAATGGTAAGTTCCTTCTTGTTTCTTTGATTCTGTAGGATGGTTTTGGTAGTAATTTCCTGCTAAAAGAACACTTTCCCAGATCCATCTCAAAATGAGAGGCTTAGGCCACTCTACTAATTAGTCCATATTATAAGAGGAATAATTTTGACATGAAAACTTCAGTTGAGGATCCTGGTTAAAAAATTTAAGAAGTCATTTATTTGTATCACAGGTGATCTCTTTATTCCTTCTGGGTTCGTATTATGTTTTCTTGGATAATGCACCAGTTGTTGCTGTTGTTGGTCTGCTGTTGTACGTGGGCTGTTACCAGGTGAATATGCTTCTTTTTTATATCCTTCTTTAGATCATAGATACTGGAGTCTAGCTGAGAGTGTAGGGTCATTTTTTTTTTCTCATAATGCTTATTCTGTGCAGTTTGATTTTAATGATTCTCCATTGTCTTTTTTCAGATTTCCTTTGGTCCAATTGGTTGGCTCATGATAGCAGAGATTTTCCCCTTACGCCTAAGAGGCAGAGGACTTGGTATAGCTGTACTCGTCAATTTTGGTGCAAATGCCCTGGTGACATTTGCTTTTTCCCCACTGAAGGTGATGAAGAACTTCATCAGGAGACCATAAACTCACTGCATATTTTAAATGTGTCATCATCATCATCATTATCAATCATATGAATGCCATATTTCACAAAAATCTGATATCACAGCATCATACACAAGCATGTGATATAATTAGCATTGGTCTTGTTTCTTGATTTAAATGTGTTGTGAATTTTCTCTTTCTTTTCCTCTCTGCCTATTTGGTTAACCAGGCTGTGTAATGAAACATCATCTTGAAATTGCTATTCAGTGAACCTATTGACTTCTTCAATAAAATTTCCTCTGACACTTTGTTTTTGTTTTCATCACAGGAATTACTGGGAGCAGGAATCTTGTTTTACATCTTTTGTGTAATAGCCGTGGCATCTCTTGCGTTCATATACCTTGTTGTACCAGAAACAAAGGGGCTTACACTGGAGGAGATCGAGGCCAAATGCCTCTAATCTGTCACTTTATTATCTCTATAAATATCTGGTTTTAGTTCTCTGCAACTTTTCTTTAATACCATATAATGCATCTGTAATGAGACATTTATATAAATAAACAATAAGTAATGATGAATTTAGTTTATTTTTTTTTATCTTTTCTTGTCTCACATCTCGTGTCTGTTTACCATGGTAGGAATAACTTTCCTTATCAAAGAATTTATCAGTGATCACTCCAATGTAAAGTTGTTGTATTGTTATCTGCATACATATTATATGTATGGTAAGTTTATTGTCTTTTGTAATAACTATTTTTTTTCACCACTCTAAAGATGATTTTCAACTGACTAATGGTGTGTAACTATATACATTATCATAGAGTGCAGCTGTTTCAAACAAGTGAGAATCAGAGACACTCATAAAATTACTAGAGTACTTGAACTCCAAATCCTACAGTTTCGTATTCTTAAAAACTACAAATATGTAATAAGGAACAAGAACTAATCCACTAATTCAGGATTGGGATTGGGAGAAAATTCCCAGCTAAAATTGAATTGCTTATATCATCCAAATTTCGGTGTTGGGAATGGAAGTGGCCAAGTCATGTTTAACAAGAGGTGGAATAGGTGAAGGTGTACATAATGGGATGAAACCAAAACCTGAGTTTCTTAGAAACTTCCTATCCTAGACTTCATTCCTAATGACAGACGCCACAGAAATTGGTCAGAAAAAAATAAATACAAGATAACTGGAAAGGAGTACTGTTCTTTTCTGAGAAGATTCACTTGCACAAGATTCTCTGACCCAGATTACTAAGAACGATAGAAAATATCAAGTATGCAAATATTGAGAAAGTACTTCCTTTAGATCAATGAATATTTATAGGCTTTTAGATCTCTTGTACAAAGACTACAATAATCAAGATAATTAAGATCACCAAAAGATATAATTGATCTTTGAGAACTTGTAGTTTGATATATTATTAATTATAGTCAGTTGCAATTATATCTCCCAGTATTTGTCAAACCTTGAGTGGAAGTGATCGATCATATGAACAATGATAGCTCTTGTTCTTCACGACTGCACTAGACAACAAGAAAAGGGTAAGACAGTATGAGTTAATGAGATGACCGTTTGGAGAAAACGATAGCCACTGTTACTTCGGCTCTCCAAGAAGTCAGCAGAACTTTCGTATACTCAGTATCAATCTTCAAAGGGGTTGAAGTATTTGAGTTATATGGTGACAAGATTATGAAAATTGAGATAATCATAAGGGTTGTTATCGAGTGTCACAATCTGAATTATTATTATCACTCAAACAAGATAGCACGAAATTAATCAAACAGATACACATAGCAGACAGCGCAAACCCCAGATATTATTAGTTAGAGAATTAATTAGATTAGAGTGGCCAACAGTAACAGAGAGCAACTGCAAGACACCTCAACCAATCAGGGATAACTGTCATAAAGATAGCAACTGGTTGCATCACAAAGAAATTGATCCAATGCTACTTAAATACAATTTCCTCTTTGACACAAGTTATTTAGAGATTCCCTCCAATGAGGAAGTCAATGGGCCACAACTTTATGGGACCAGGAGCTGTTATGGCATTTAACACTTTAAGGAAAAAACTGTGATGATCAGGTTGTCCACCAGCTCCTTCCAGAACCCTATCTTCTCTGTATCAACAAATCACTGAAATAGAGATTTTACTATGCCACCAAATGTATCAATTGGCATCGTTTTCGCAAACCTGAAAGCTATTACATGTAGAACTGTAGTTTAGCCCATGTGCAGGTCACCAGTGGTTTAAACATAAGCCTAACGAAAGAGGTAATGAAAATATGGATATTTTGATGAAGCAAACTGATAGTGGTATATGCAGCAGTTGCAAACTATGTTGATTATGATTAGATAAGCCAAAAGCAACAGCGCTCAAAATTTAAAGATACAACTACCATAAAAACTTAGCTATTTCATAATTCAATTGCATGCGATTGGTTTTAGATCTTGCATACATCTCATATCAAGTGTCCACTTCGATTAATATGAAACCAGAGCTTGAAGCCTATATATAGAATTGCAAAGTAAAAACCAGTTTCTAAGTTTTGGTAACTTCCTAAAACTTCAAAAAAAGAAGTCATTAAAGCTCAGAACAGGCATTAAAGTGCATAAATGAACGCGTTTCTATCTTTGGATCACTACAGTAGATTAAATTCACTATATGCTTATTTTAAATAGCTGTGAATACAAGCAGACTTCAAAAGTTTACTATTAGAAGAACTATCTTCCTTTTTCATCTGACTGAACAACCAAAGCTTATTTTCCTCCATTCTGTTGCCTGTGATGATATATTTGTGTGACCTGGAAACCAGAAAGAACGTGGTCATAAAGCAACCCAAACCTAAAAACTCACCGAATTCAATTACTCCCAACGTACAATGTTTCCCCTGTTTCTACTATACCACTCCCGAGTATTCCAAACTTAGGAGTTGATTAACAAAACTTTGACAGATTAACAAATGTGTTCCACTCTG
The DNA here is from genome assembly GCF_000499845.2 of Phaseolus vulgaris. Taxonomy (NCBI): domain Eukaryota; kingdom Viridiplantae; phylum Streptophyta; class Magnoliopsida; order Fabales; family Fabaceae; genus Phaseolus; species Phaseolus vulgaris. Next base: position 1,607,014 of record NC_023749.2, on the reverse strand, counting down.
CAAGAAAATAGAATAATGATAATAATAAAAAACAATGAAGCATGTTGGATGACAGTTTTCGGTTACGGGAAACACTTGGGTTTCATTTTTTTCCCTGTGGGGCATGGCGTTCCAGAAGAGGGAAGGTACTGGGTGAGTTATGAAGCACCATTCTTATAAAGTGGGGAATAGGACGCATACCCAGCCTCACAAAGTGTGGTCTTCGTTTATGGGACCCTTTGCCAAATCAAGTTCAATAAGAGAACGTCTTATTCACAAGTCACGACCTTGACTTGTCACAATCACTCAAGTTCAGAAACAGCAGTGGCAGTCTCCCTTGTCACGCTCTGGACTCATAAAGTGGCTGATTCATCTTCCCCGTCTCTGCCGTGCCAGGAAGACAAGGAGCTTCATTGCAGCACGAAAGAGACACACAACAAAGCCACCCATATGGCCCATAGATTTGAGAAACATCACCACCACCACCAACAGAGCCATGCTGTCTAAACTTTCGCAAAAAACACAGAAAAAAACAAGTTTCAGCCAGATCAGATGGCTTCCTCCCCGAGCAAGCCAACGCTTCTCCCCACAAAATAGTAAAGTAATACACTTTTCCACGGTTGACTGTGCATGAATAATAGGACGCCAGAGCAAAAAGAGTGCGTCATGTCGTCAGTCATCACGCACCAATTTCCATGCAACACCTCCTTGGGTTTTCCCTCAACAATCAGTCATGTCATACACGCAAATAGTTAAAAAGAATCTCTGCTCGAGTAAATATTTCAGACATTTTCCTCAACAACAACAATCACTACGTCTCAGATAACAATAATTTTCCCATGAAATACAAAGTTGGGAACAGATTACATTGGAGGAAACTGAATCCATCTTGCACAGACAAGGTAAATAAATCCAACTTGCACAGATTTGCAACTTCTGAAGGAAATGATTTATAACACCTGCGTGGAGTGGGGGAGGTAAAGTAAAGATAAAAATCCTTTGATATTCAGACCAATTTAAATCCATACAACAAAATCCAATTTACAGAGTCACAACGACCAGAAGCAATGAGAAAGAAAGCTTTCTCCGTCCCATAACTTCCTATTTCCATTGTCACTGTTTTGCCTAGTCAAGTCTCGAAGCTAATAACACCATTGCCAGATAAACAAAAAAAAAAGCTACTAAAAAGAAAAGAAAAAATCAATTGAAAACGAAAGAAGTAAGGGGGTGTGGAACTAGCAGAGGACCAAAATGCTAAATGTGGCAATCCTCCCAAAAGGCAGAATTCTTGCAGCGCCTGCGAATTATGATAGGAAATGTGCAGCTGAAGAAGGTAGCAACACAGCAGAAGGGATCCTCCATGGCATATAGACAAATAATTAATAATTAGTGGTTCCACACCAGAGAAAAAAGGACCAGGTGGAAAGGGTTCCGATTTGATTTGAGAGGAAGAAGAAGAAGCGTTAACGCCATGAGGAGAGAGTCAAGAGAGGAACATCTTTCCAAGCAAGAGACAAGAAACCCGGCGGCGTGGATTCAAGCAGCGAAAACAGAGAACTGTAACCGTAATTCCAGAGAAGTATCTTCGCCTGACTAACTGCATAATGACTCAGACTCACAGACTCAAACCCAGCACGCTCCATCAGAACCCTCCACTGCTCCCTGTCCTCCATGCTCTCCCTCGCGGGCCCGGGCCCAATCACCGCGTCGATTCGCCGTCCCAGGAGAAGACTCTCCACCTGAAACCTCTCCGGCGAGTCAGCGGGCAAGTTAGGGTCCAACGATTCAAACACAGCAGAGAAGTAGTTGAACGCGGTCTTGAAGCGGTTGAGAAATCCGACACGCGTGAGGCTTGCTTCGTACTCCCCGAGGGTGACGATTTTGGGGTTGAGAGATTTGGCCAACCGGAGGGCGGTGTCAACGGCGGTTGGAGGCTCGTCAAGGAGGTTATACAGCTGGAGCATGAAGTTCACAGCCAGAGCCTCGTCGGGGTCAATGCAAAAGCTGTTGTGGTCGAGGTGGTGAATGGGAGTGAGAATAGGCGTGAACTCGAAGTTCAGGTCGAGGAGTTTCGCGAACTCGGAGAGGCGGTTTCCGGTGGCGGAGAGAGACGGGCCGGGAGAGGCCCCGAGAGCGATGGCGGGAATCCCGGAGATTTTGATCTTGTTGGGCTTCCCGGAAGAGCGAGTGGCGAAAGCCTGCAAGAGCGCGGCCCACTGAATCCCTTGGACGATGCCGAAGTCGAGGATGTGGATGTTGGCGGCGCCGTCGGTGGCTTCCAGGATGGCTTGGTTGGCGGTTAAGTGTGCGAACTTGGAGTAAGGGCAGGCATCATTCATGGCTTTGTAAGACAGTGTTAGCTCCTCCGAGGTGGTCGTGGTCGTGGTCGTGCTGGTGCTGGTGGGCTCCGCCTTCTCTTTCTCGGCCCATATTTTACGGGAGAGGGCTTCGCAGAAGTAGAAGCCCACACGCTGAGTGGGGTTACCGTGCTGGGACACGGATTTTCTCAGGCGCGCTAGCGATTCCGCAGCCTGATCCGGTTCGCTTTCCGCGAAGGAGGCGCACTCGGTTAGGGCTTTGAGGAGCGGGTGAGCGGACTCCGGCTCGGAGAGCCCGGCGGTGACCGGCTCCTGCGCCGGCGGGGGAGGGGTTTGATGGAGGGGGAGCGCGGCGGCGGAAGTGTCGGAGGAGGGAAATATGAGGCGGTTGAGATCGGAGGGGAAGGGGAAATCAGCATTGGTGTGCCAGGAAGGGGTGTCGGCGGCGGCAATGAGGGAGTCCATCCAGTCGTCGGAGTCGAAATCGGAGAAGCGGAAGGGGGCGGCGGCGGATTGGGGGTCCGGGAAGTGGAATGGGGGATCGGGTTGGAAGGGGTCGGGGAAGTCGGTGGGATGGAGAGGGTAGCCGATGTTGGGTGTGTTGTTCCATGGAATTGGATGGAGAGAGAGAGGGTTGAGATGGTGTTGGTGGTGGTGGTGGTGGTGGTGTGGGTGGTGCTGGTGGTGGTGTTTCTGCTGCTGTTTCTGCTGCTGCTGCTCTTGCTGCTGCTTCTGCTTGATAACTTGCTGCGCAATGGCCATGAGGTTCCCACTGTCTGCACACATGTAAGCCATTCCCTCTTCTCCTCTGCAAATCACATCACACCATTTCATTCACCAAATACTCAGAGAGAGAGAGAGAGAGAGAGAGAAGTGAAGTAGTGGGAGTAGTAGCAGCTTACCTCTGTAAGCAATAATATAAATACGAATGAAGAATCTGAATAGGAAGTGTGAACTGAAGCAAAGAAAAAAAGAGAGTGAGTGAGTGAGTGAACCGTTGAAGCAATGAGAGAGGTTTCAACCTAGAACGACAACCTGATTAAAGCCATTTCAAAAAGACTCCATCCCCATGGTCCCACTCCCATTTTTTTTCGTATTATTATTTAAAAGAAAGATGAATTTAAATTATCATTAACATCAATTCTCCAGTACTTACCATATAAACATTTTTTTTTCAATTTATTGGAATCTCGTTTTATAAAGTTTCAAATTGTAGTACTAATTTGGAAAATTAAAGAAATCATTATTACACTCGTTTCACTCTTCCGTTATTTGTATTTTTTTATGGAAACTCACGTGATCCCGCATCTCACTTCATTTCTAGTTATCCAATTCATTCCCTCTTCACCACATGCACTGCATTATTATGCATACACTTCAACGGATCACTCACAAAGTTTTATGCCTATTTAATCTCACTCTTTTTTAACTAATCTCCCACTTCCTATACTTCTTACACCTTTTTTTATTTCTCATGCTTTTTTTTCAAATTAATACCGTAATTTAATATATATATATATATATATATATTCTTACAGGTCGGTTGGGTACCTTTCAGAATCACTCTCGTAGCTTCCGTCTTCTCGTCCCCACAGCCCTTGTTCGGTGTCTCTCCATCTTGCAAGTTTTTCTCCAAGAACGACGGGGTAGGGTACCTACGAAGACGTTCCGACGCTCAAGTTAGTCCGAGTACAATATGCCGATGAGTTAAGAGTGAAAGATTACTTTTGACGTTGGATCTTCTCTAGTATTTATAAATTTGGAATGAGTCTCAACTGTTATGGATATGCTCTTAGATTTCAGACAAGGGTCCAATTGTGCTTTAATCATAGTTTATACCTAAACTGGTTTAATTACAGTTAATTATGTGTTTATTGTTTTATTTAGCCTTTTTGACTATTCGGCCTCTCAGTCATATGATAGTAATATATATATATATATATATATATATATATATATATAACGTTTTTAATTTCCTAAACAAGGCAATGTTTGAATTTATTTTTCTAAAAAAACATTTTCTTGGTTTTTACTAACGTGTTGAATGAGATTATTGTCTAGAAGAGTATTATTGTGTTTTGAGTATATTTTTATACTCAATTTGTTGTTTAGTTCGTATTTCGCGTCTTGTTAAATGCTGTCTTATTATTTTACATTCCAATTGTATGAAAATAACAGATTTTTAGTTTGTTTCAGCACGCCACAAGAAGGAGGGTACATGAAATTATTTAATTTTGTTTTTTATATTTCATAATAATTAATAATATTAAATACATTTAATAGTATTAAATATTGTGTAGTGTTTCGATAGCTGGTCCAGTTGACAGGCGCATAGTCTAATTCAACTTATTTTTTTTGCGGCATTTTAATAATTAGTAGAATAAGTGTAAATTAATACGAAAAATGATTTTATTTTTTTGCAAACAAAAATATAGTATTAGTCTAACATTAGTAGGTCCAGCTGCCACGACACTGTACACATGTCAGCCCACAGCTGCAAAATAGTGTGGCAGCACTGCAAAAATTTAAAGTAGTATTATTCAATTTGTTAATTTAGTAAATAAAAAATATTTTTTTTTTATAAAGCTTTTTTCTTTAATATTATTATGTAACTTCTCAATCTTTATGTTGAAATTTGAAGTAACAAATTATAAAAAAATATTATAAAAATAAAATAAAAAAATTGTGAAAATACTATATCAACATTTATATTTTAATAAAAATGGTATATAAAGATAAGTAGAATCTCTATTTATAAAGAATTATAAAAAACTTATTATACAAATAAAATAATTATTTGTAAATAAATTTAAAATGAATCAACTTATCAATACAATATTCTTTTTACAAAAAATATAAGTAAACTTAAACCTAATTTTACTAAATTTATTAAGAGAAATATGTCAATTACGAAGTATCTACGATACATTAGTCTTAATAATAATGCAACACAAATCAAGATAAAATCACATTCAAATCATATTATCAATTGTAATTTTTAAACAGTATATAAGGAGACTATGTATATTTATAAAGAATTTTAAAAATAAATTAGAAAAAAACCTATTATACAAATAAAATGATTCTATATGAATAAATATTAAATTAGCCAACTTATCAAGACAACATTCCTTCCACGAAAAAAATATAACTAAACTTAAATCTAATTTTGCTAAAATTATTAAGACAAATATATCATCAATTAGGAAATATTTACGATACATTAGTCATAGCAATAATGCAACACAAATAAAGACAAAATTATATCTACATTATATTATCAATTGTAAAAAAAAAATTGTGTTTTGTTTTAAAATTTCAATTTGATTAAAGATAAGTTATTTTGGGAGGTGATAAAATATAAAATATGATTTTTGTAAAAAAATGGTAGAAGAGAAGAAAATAGTATATAGAAAATGAAAAGGGGGGTGTGGGGTGTTAATTTTGAGGGCGGTTGGGTGGGGCCAGAGGGGAGAAGGTAGTATTAGGAAAGGTGGGGCCCAGGTGTTTTGGACCAAGGGAAGTGGAAATATGGTGAAACGGAATGGGAAAGCAGCGGTGGAGGATATTTTGATTCATTATCTCTCACTTTCATCTCATCTCATCTCATCTCATTCTCCACTCATCCCACGTCACCACCCAGTCAACTCCCTATAGTAATCATCATCTCATGCCCCCAATTTCAATTCTTTTTTATTCATCTCTCATCTTTTTATTCTAATTTTCAAAATTCTTCCACTACATTCAAAAGTTTATATTACTCAAAGTCAATAACACTTTATATATATTTATTTTACTTCATTCAAATGTTTTTCAAAAATAAAATCGTGATGAAATAAATAATATATTAAATGCAGTGATTTAACTCATTGAAATTTAAAAAGAAAAGAAAATTGTGATGAAATTTTGAATTTAAATGTAGTGGCTCAGACAAGTCTTCTAAATGGTATGCTCGCGTTATACTGTTATTCATGAACGTGTATCGGTTAAATGTTTAATTAAAAAATATTTGTTGGATTTCTGACAATTCTATCACAACTTTAAAAATGAAACTACATTAATTTTCTACAAACTCAAATTAATTTTATAAATTTTTATTATGATTATAAAAAGAAAGAAAGAATTATTTTGAACCAATCATAAAAAGTATTTGTCTACTAAAAAAATTAAAAAATATTTATGTTTATAAATCTTTATTATCAATTTATATAATTTATAATTATATAATATAGAGGTATGTTGATGATTTTAAAGATTATAAGTGTCTCCGTATCCGTTTCGTAGTGTTTGGACCTATGCTAAGCGATTAACCCTAACTATATTAATGTACTTTATATCGAAACAAAAACTAATCAAGATTTTCTTCTTTCTTAATGACTCTAGAGTTTAGAAATCCATGGGGACACAACAAAGTATTTTGGACGTCTTTCATTGAAATTGATGATGGTGAGAAGAGAAACTAGAAGTGGACAAAATTAAACGTCTCTATCAAAGTCAATGCTAGGATGATTAGACAAGAAATCAAAGCCAGCCATTCTTTGCTTATCTTTAAAACCTAATAGCCCCACCCCTAATTATCCACACCTTAATATCTTTAAAACAACTTTATATCAAATAAGTTAAGTTTTACTTTATATATTTTTTTTTATATTTCTATATAAAAAGTATTTGTTCACACATTTTAATCACTAAAAAAAAATTCAATGGTAACCAAATTGAGAAATTATAAATAATTAATTACTACATTAACTAAATTAAATATTATCCTAAAAACTAAAAAAATTAGTAGTGTTTAAAGTGGTTTTTATTAATAATAAAAAATTATAAAATAGATTATAAATTAGTATCTAAATTAGTTATTAGTTACTAATATTTTAAATTTTAAATTGGTCTCAATAAGTCTTTTATAAACTAATTTAAAATCTAAAATATTAGTAAATAAAACATTGGTAACTAATGTTTAGATACCAATTTAAAAACCACCTTATATATTCAGATACCAATAATTTTTTAGTTTATAAAATGATACCTAATTTAATCCAATAGTGACTAATTATTTTGGTCTCTAAAACTAGTTACAATTTGATGATTTTCTTTTACTTATCAATTTTTTTCAGATACCAATAATTTTTTTAGTCTATAAAATAATATCTAATTTAATCCAATAGTGACTAATTATTTTGGTCTCTAAAACTAGTTACAATTTGATGATTTTCTTTTACTTATCAATTTTTTTCAGATACCAATAATTTTTTTAGTCTATAAAATGATATCTAATTTAATCCAATAGTGACTAATTATTTTGGTCTCTAAAACTAGTTACAATTTAATGATTTTCTTTTACTTATCAATTTTTTTAAGATACCAATAATTTTTTTAGTCTATAAAATGATATCTAATTTAATCCAAACTAATTATTTTGGTCTCTAAAACTAGTTACAATTTGATGATTTTCTTTTACTTATCAATTTTTTTCAGATACCAATAATTTTTCTAGTCTATAAAATGATGTCTAATTTAATCCAATAATGACTAATTATTTTGATATATAAGATGATTTTCTTTTACTTATCAATTTTTTTATCTTGAAAAAAAATATATAATTATGATATTTAAATAAGTAGAAAAACATAGAAAGGGTGTGTGTGTGGATGGTAACAAGAGGATGATAGAATAGGTGATGGAAAATGATAGATGGTGGAGAAGGAATTGACAAGTCGATCTTAGCTCTTGTTTTTGTTTATGCAGTGCAAATGCATGCATCTCAAAGCCGCCAAATAAGACACACTATCACTCTGAATGCACACACACATATATATCTGTTCATCATTTTTGTTGTCATGTCCAACATCACCACTCATTGAATGCTTCTTTCTAAGCTTTCTCATTCCACACCTAGTTTTTGCCTCTTCATTCAACCATGGTTTCTCTGCAACAAAAATCCAAAAGGCTTACGCAATTCTAATGTGCAACAGTGACAAAATCTCCATTTCCCCTTTGGGTCCATGGATACGTTGCTGTCATAATAGGTCTTATCATTGGAGTTCCAGACCTAGCTAGTTCCATCGCACTTCCACCACCTTCTATGGAAAAAAAAATCACTCAAGAGGGTTAAAAAAACAGCCACAAAGTCTTGTAAATGGAGTTGTGTGGGAAAATTGAGCCAATCATGTTGTGGTCTTGAGAGATGAAGACAGCAATGTTCAAAACTGGAGTCAAAGTGGTCTATTCTCAGAACTATTTTGGTTAATTAGCCCCTCTTTTTAGTAAATAAATCATATCACAATCTACCCTATAGTCTAAGAACAAGTCTGGGCCAACTCATAAATGAAAAAAATGCACAGACACAACACACAGTTCATTGCAGTTATTCACTCATTTCCCTGTCCAAACACACACAAAACTAAAGAAAATAGAGGCAAATTAACAAATTAGTAACGGTCAAGTTGAAACCAACAGAACGATTCCAACACTCTAGGGTTGTCGACACCTCACTACTTTCTCACAGCAGAATTCTCACACTCTCGCTCTCCCACTTCTCCTCCTCGCTAGCTTCGAGCTCGGATGGTACCTGCTAAAAGTATTTCGACGCTGAAGTCAGATTTCAACACTCGACACTTGGTATATAGAATTAGATGATTGCGTGATCTTTTGGAATCTGTGTTAATTTATACAATTATTGTGAGTCTATTATCATTAATGGATTTAATAAAAAAAGTTTAACAAACACTGGATCATTAAAAAGTCTCATTGTCGTGATGTTGGTCAGTTAACTGGGTGTCGGGTCATAGTCACAATCGTCTGGCCTATAAGTTAAGTAACAAATTGGGAAAATACTACCTTCTTAGAGCAGTTCCATGTTTAATCCCCATGTAGTGCACCCAGTTCTTGCTGCATTATTGGCATTAAATATGTCTCAATTTTCTAAGTGCTATAGCTCCCTAAATGATGGCTACTGAGACATTACTTTCTTTTTCTATTCATTCATGTATTGTTGTTGAATTATCTCTTTTCTTTTGCCTGTATTATATATTACTAGGGGCACACACATACACACGTAGTTGGGTCAAATTTGCAGTGAAGTGCTTTGTTGAAGAAATGGCATAGTTGCACAAAAGAATGGAAACATGCAGGGGACAGAAGCTGTTTTTAGTTGGACTTTTGGAAGGAGAAAAAGACGTTGTCATATGATGATATGAGGCACCCTCACTTTGACATCAACATAATTTCATCACGTACTCATTACCTTCTTTCAATTTTTATCTATCTTCTCCTTTGAATCTAAAACAAATATTTCCCTCCACTATCTCTTCTCTTCTCATAACTTTTTATTTATTTCAACAAGGATTAGACAAAGTTTTGTTGGAGATCCCACATCGACTAGAGATTAGAGCCTTTCATTGTATATAAGTGGGTGCAAACCTCAACTTCATGAGCCGGTTTTATGGGGTTGAGTTAGGCTTAAAGTCCACTCTTTCGTAATAAGTCTGAGGACCTGTAAAGAGAGATTACATGTAAGTATAGAGTTGTTGCATACCAAAACCAGTGTGATATCCAGTCCAGCGAGTGAGTAAGAGTTCATAACTACCAAAGATAAAAGACCGAGAAGTGGACAGGGAGAAAAGATAATAATTGTAAAAAAGTTTGTTTTTAGGCGTGTAGGAGGATTACCCTACCCTACCAATAGATATAATAGTATTAAGACTGTGATGAAGCTTACACTGCAACTGTTAAAAAGAGCACCTAAATTTAATATTCCCTCTTGAAGGGAAGCATTCTATTTCCACTTTTAATTCTACAATGTTAAAAGTGAAGAAAGAACCGTTACCAGTTACCATAAACTAAAGGGAACAGTGAAGAGGTAACATGGAAAAATTAGTTAAATTAGTACTTTGCAATTTCCTATATAGAAACAGTGGTGGAGCCATGCATATATTTAAGGGGCACAGGCTCCACCCCAATTCTTCTTTTAATCAAAGTGTTGCATTCACAAGAATAATTTTTACTTTAAAACATGATATCTAAATTAAAACTTTTCTAATTCAGTTGGCAAAGTTAATTGTTGTTTGTATATTTGGCATGTTTTGGTGTCCATAACAGAGATTTATTAGAATTTAATAATAAGAAACTTTTCATTTCATTGTTAAGTTTATGGTTTAATGAACACAAATTCACAAGAATGTGATTCCTAGATGTAAGAATTATTTAATTGAGTTACTTTTGAATAATTTATTATTTTATAGTTATGATAGTTATATCATGGTGCTCCGAGACGGAGGTGTTTGATGTTTGTCGCTTGCTGTCGGAGTGTAAACGGTCGCGAGGGCGTCTCTTTGTTCACTTCATTTTAGGTGCTCACGGCGGAGAAAGACAGAAATCTGAGTAGAAGACGAAGATACCCTAGTTCGCAAGTTGAAGCCACGCACGAAGATTTTCTCGGTCAACCGGCGGACATGTTTCTATGTAAGTCAATTGTCATTATGTACTATAAGTTTTATATATTTATAATTCAAATTATATTATTGATTTATTGTATTTTATTTAAGTAAAATTGTAACTAGTATGAATATTTTAAATGAAAAGGAAATCATTGTAATGCATTTATGTTAACGATAGTGATACTTTTATTTAAACATCTTGGATTTATTTTATGGTAGTTTGTAATGTTTTGTAGTTTAGATTATAATAGATCCTTTAATTATTATAATAATTTTATTTTTATTGAAATACATTTATATTATTTGTTGAGTTCCTTTTATCAGAAGTTTTAATTAGTGTCAGAAAAACCAATAATGTATTAAAAAATAGTATATTCTACATTATTTTTACTGATTTGAATTAATCTTTTTTTACCTCATATGTAAATCCAGACAATTTTTTTTTCTTATTTTTAAGGTTATTTATATCTATTTAAGTTGTATAAGTGACAAAATTTAATCAAAATAACTCAAAGCAATTATATTAAACTATTGAGACAGCAAGAAAATTATTCTAATAAAAATAAATTTTAAAAATTAAAATAATTAGTTATTATTTGATTAAATTAAAAATTATTTTATAAATACAAAAATATTAATATTTAAAATATTTTCTATTATTAATAAAAATTTATAAAATGATTTTTAAATTAGTATCTCACCATTAATTATCAAAATTTTAGCTATTACTAATTTTTATTAATTTTTTAGAGACTAATTTAAAATCTAAAATAATAATCACTAATATTTAAATAATTAATTTAGAATCTATTTTATAAATTTTTACTGATAATAAAAATTATTTTATATATAAATAATTTTTTATTTTTTAAATTAATATTTAATTTAATTATATACTAATTTAATTATTTTTAATCTTTAATTTTTATTATTATTTAATATATGATTTAAATGCACATTGTATTCTTCCTCAACTTCATATATATATATATATATATATTTTTTTTTTCATAGGATCTGGATACTCTCATAAACATTTCTTGCTGTAAAATTAAAAAATATTAGAAGAAAATTAAAAAAATCACCATTATTTTGTTTAAGATGAGATGAAAGAATAATTCATAAAAGAAATATTCTTATAACCAAAGTGATAAATTCATAAAATGCAGTGACACACAGTTGCGAGAGCACAGGTGTGAAAATCAATTTTGGAGCGAAACAGCATTACGTATTGTTGTTGTTGTTGTTGCGTGGCGTGACTGAAGAAACAAAGCAAGGTGTTGTCACTCAGATCTGCTCCATTCCCTCGCCAATCCAATTTGTATTCTAGATTGCTAATTTTGTTCGCACATTTCGTGCCCTAGGCCTCGTCGCCATGGCAGACGAAGACGACGACGAGGTTCTCGGTTGCGCCACCACCGCTTCCGGTCAATCCGCCTCCACCAGCAGCTTGCCACCTCCCGCCGACAACACGCTCCTCAAATTGAACCATCTCGACTTACACGCTGATGATGCTGGATCACAAGCCTCTCTTGCGTCTGTGCTCTCTATTCTCTTCTCTTCTCTTCCTATCGCGCACAATGCTGTTTACTTTCGTGAATTTGATTTCTACTATCTCAAAATTCAATTTCATTCTCATCACAGCGGCAAGAAGAAAAAGAGAGGCCAACGCGCAGTCGGACCTGATAAGAGTGGACGAGGTCTCCGCCAATTTAGCATGAAAGGTAAATTTTCATCTCTTTAATTTTGTTTTCTGGATTGGACCTTTTCTAGTTGCTAACTTTTAGCCTGCGAGTGTTGAATGTGAAATTTGCAATGATAGTGTTTGCAATTGGATTTTTAGATGTTATTTTTGTAGGTCGTGTTGATGATTTTGGTTCTGGTTTGATTCTCATTTATTGTTGCATGTCTGTAGTGTGTGAGAAGGTAGAAAACAGGGGAAGAACAACTTACAATGAGGTTAGGTGGTTACTTTAACTCATTTTTTTTTTTGCCACATTTGAATTGATAGCTCGCTTTAGTTTCTGTGTCATAGAATATAATCTGTGTCCTTCCATTAATTTATTTCTTAAATTTTATTTGATTATTTTAATATTGTAGGTGGCGGATGAGCTTGTTGCTGAATTTTCTGATCCAACCACTAGTGAATTAACCCCTGATCAGGTTTTCTCTCCATCATATAAACAATTTAAATATTATATGCAAGTCATAAATTGAAGATTTAAATGAGTATTGTGGACTTACTTTTGGGGATGAACATTTGTCAGCAACAATATGATGAGAAAAACATCCGTCGAAGGGTCTATGATGCTCTGAACGTTCTCATGGCGATGGACATTATTTCTAAGGATAAAAAGGAAATCCAATGGAAGGGACTTCCTCGTACTAGTGTGAATGATATTGAAGAAATAAAGGTTTGTCCACAGTCTGGAGTTGTTTAGTCTGCTCAATTTGGCTTATGCTTTTCCTGCAGTGATGTTGTGAGCTGTAAATGTACTTGATTCCAACAGACAGAGCGTCTTGGGCTCAGGAATAGAATTGAAAAGAAAACAGCTTATCTGCAGGAGCTCGAGGAGCAAGTAAGTCCTGCCAACTGTAAAAGATTTAACATGGGAATGAATTTGTAGACTTGGTTTTCTCCCTTTGAAATATGGACTAAGATCCTAACAATTTGTTTTTTGTTTAGTTTCTGTTTGCTAATTACTTGCATTGTTATGTCAAGTTCGTAGGCCTTCAGAACCTTATTCAACGAAATGAGCAGTTATATAGCTCAGGAAATCCTCCCAGTGGAGGTGTATCTTTGCCTTTTATTCTGGTACAGGTATATATCATCACCCCATTATCTCTTGTTGTGGTTTCTGGTAGAGAATGCTGCCCAAGTTTACCTTGAATATTATATTTAATGATGAAACCGTTACTCACTGCATCTGTGATAGTAAGTAAACTGGCTCAGAATTATAGACAGCAAAGCTTTTATTAAACAGAAAAGGAGTACAAAATAATTCCCTGGACATTTGAGAGGCCTGGACATTCCCATAACAATACTAATTCCCTCCCTCTCAATTCACACAATAAAATCTCCCCTTTCAACTTATTTTTCTTATTTATAGGCAACATGCCTCATTTTTCTAAATATCTTACTTTCTAACTAACTCTCTTTTCTGCTAACTTACAACTAACTATTGTGGTTAGTTACCTATTAAGCAGCATAATGAATTCGTTAGAAATATTTATCACTTTTCCTGTGGGTGTTCATTTAAATTTGTCAACTGAATGTAAATTCTGTATAAACTATATGGTAGAGGAATATTATCAACTCGTATTGCTAAGTTCACCTAACTCAGTTTGCCTTTATATCTACTGAAGGCTTTTATTGATAAGTTCACCTTACTTAGATCACTAACTTAATAATTTTAATGAAGAATCTGCACACCCTACTGTGATTTGGCTCTTCATGGTATTGCAACTTAATTAATTAATCTCATATTTGTGGTCTTTTAAAACTGCAGACACGTCCTCATGCAACTGTAGAAGTGGAAATATCAGAAGATATGCAGCTTGTTCATTTTGATTTCAATAGGTAAGAAAGCTACTATTGCTTCACTTGGCATTCTTTCCGAACTAGTGCATCCTATTTTCGTCAAACAGTTAAACACCATGGCTAGTAAAAGAATTTTCTGGTAGAGAAGTTGGGAAGTGGTTGTGGTCCCCGTTGAATAGTTTTTGTCCCGTGTTGGGAAATGTATCTGCCACTAACAATTTGTTTTTTCTTCTCTCTGCAGTACTCCTTTTGAGCTGCACGACGACAATTATGTTCTCAAGGCAATGAAATTTTGTGAGAGACCACAGGAAGATAATACGACCCACAATTTTACCGATGGAGGTGAAGGTTCTAGCATGTCAGGCTTGTGCCAACCACAGGCTCCTCCTACAAATCTAAAAGTGTCAAATAGGCCCCCAACATCACCTCCTCTCCCTGGCATATTAAAGGCAAGGGTTAAGCAAGAGCATTAATCTGTAAGTTTATCATATTATGTTGCCTTATGTAAGCATGGTTGTATATTTTGTAGAGAAATTGGCTTCAGTTGGTTGACCGTCATAATAGTTATTCATCAGTACAGCCAAATCATTCTGTAGGTTAGAACTTAGAAGCAGGCCGGTATGTCTTCTTTATTGTTAGCGGTAGACTTTGGCACCCTCTTTGCTCATCATCCATCGTAGACAACCTTAATTTTTTTATTTCCGACATATTTTCACTGTAATTTTCCCGTCTCATAAATTGGTTTGTGACACAGCATAGGATTGAATTTTTAATTTTCTGTTTTATAGTGTACAGTTTTCCTGCTTATTTGGTATCTGGACCAATGCTATTGTTTGTTTTGTAGCATTGTCTGGGCCCTCTTGCTAATTCTAAATAACTTTTGATGGAAATCTTGCGTCTTACGTTTTTCGTATTATTCTTTTAGAAGACGATTAACAGAAAAAATGATTTATTCATATTTAACTGAGTGAGTCTAGAATCATATTCATGCCTGTTAGCTGTGTAGTGGCGGTTTTATTAACAGTAGTTCTAAATTCATCTGCGAAAAATTTAATGGAATGTATTAGTTACTGGGAATGCGAAAGTTTTATCCTGATTATTGAGGAATAATTGATGTCGGTCGTATTGATGCTTCTTGGTGGATAGAAAGGAATTCTTGTGGTTTTACAAGCCCATGTTAAAATGCGTCCATCTCTATCTTGGTAGCCATTGATTATGTGTTTTGTTTCCCATTTACTAGTGTTACTATATATGTAAATGAAAAGTGTCTTGATATGTTTGGATAAACCCCTTTTTGAGGTTATATCATCAGGAAAAAGACATGCAGTGATCAAGGGCAATGGATATTCTTGTATCCATAATGATTATATTCAAATTGTGTTACCAACATTAACTGAGTGAGGCAATTTTAGTGTCAATCACATGAGACGTACAAAACTTGAATATGATTTTATTATGGGAAAAATTTAACATGGTAGAATTGATAAGGTTTACTTAGTGTGTATAGTTTCAATTTTTTGGGGACTGTAATGGATTTGGTAATCATTAAGTATAATATATTTGGTAACCAGACATGTGCTTAGTGTGGGTTTGGATATGTTTTCATCGAAGGAAATCACCTTCAAATTTGTATAATATATTTGCTGAAGGGAAGATATTAAAAACAATTTAAAGCTGGTGGGGACCCGGAAAAAAATTCTCATTTCGAGGAGAAAATAAGACTGAAATTGTGAAAGGTGAGAAGAAAAAATAGGTTACAATGACTTTTCAAAATAATAATTTTATCGTGTCTCAGCACATACTTATGAGAAATATTTAGTGAAAATATAAAATATTTATAGAAAAAGATGACTTGTTATATAAAATCTGGTAGTTCTTTAGGATTTATATTTGAAATAATTTAAACCACTAATAAAATGTTTTTAATGTTCATAAAATGAAAATTTCATTTTAAAATTTTATGCTATTCATGTAATACCGCATGGAATGTTTAAGAATACGATAATTAGTTCTAGTAATATAATAAATACGTATTTTTTCTGTTATTTTTTTTTGTATGTTATCATGCACTACATTTTCTTTTATATAAGAATATAATTTAAAATAAGAATTATCGCTATTTTTTCTAATTGATAGGTAGATAGAAAATACGTATCACTATTTTATACACACACAAAATACATAATGCTATTTTGTTTGGATGGAGTTATCGTTTTAAATGTAATTTGACAATTATGAGTATAATCCAGAGGCATAATTAAGGACAAAAAGGGTTTCTTATTATAATTTATTTAAAGATTACACTTAAATGCTAGTAAATAATTTTCTAACGAACACTTAATCAGTTGATGAGATTATATGTTTCACCAAAAAAAATTGAAAATATTATATCAGTTTTGTAAGCCATTTTAAGTTGATTGACTATAATATGAGATTATATCTCTTAGAAAAGTCTTTTTGACTTTGAATCTTAAATACATGTTAAAAAAATTAGAAAAAAAAATTTGGTAATTTTTTCATTGAGACTAAGTTATACTGTGACTACCTAAATTAGTCTTGTACTTTCATGTTTTCTCATGTTGTTCTTCTGTTCTTTGTTGTTGAAATTGGCGAAAAAATGGAGAAAATGTGAAAAATATAGTAGATTATAATTAACATTGTGTCTCTTGCCTTATACTCTTAGATTTTTTCGAATTTCTAATTTATTTTCACAGTTGAATCATCACCAATCAAAGACTTCCCACAAAATGTGAATAAGAATCATCTTTGATCCACCCCTGAATAATCGAAAACATTCACACATTTTTGGCAAAGTAAAAATAATAAAAGAAACTGAAAGTACGTGTTATCATACAAAGAAAGTTACAAATGGTTTCAAAGTTTCCTTATTAAAAACATTGGGATAATAGAACTTCTTAACGACGAATCTTACAACTAGTTTTGAGCTCTTCTGGTGGCTTGTCCCCAGCAAAACCAGCATCAACCCAAGCAGAGTAGCCTCCTCCCATATTCACAATATGTTTAAATCCCTGCGTTTATAGCATCATATGTTTATGTGTTGTTTATAATATTATTTTACCATAACAATCACCACAAAATTAGAGGGATTTTATTCTATAACTTTCACATAGTAAAGCCTTGACGTGTGTCCGTGTTGGACATACGTATCAAACACCGACACTCGTATGACATTAGTAGAAGAAGTATCGGTGAAGTGTCCAATTCAAAATATATTTGTTGGATTTCTGATAATTCTAACACGGGTCTAACACAATCTTAAAAAGAAAAAATACATTAATTTTCTAAAAACTTAAACTTATTGGATAAATTTTTATTATGATTATAAAAATAATGAACAAATCCTTTCAAACCAGTCATGAGAAACATCTTTCTACTACAAATTTTTTTTTGAAACATACTTATGCACATAAATCTTTATTGTCAATTTATATAATTCATAATAATATTACATAGATCATTGTTCCCATATCCAACATTCTAAAAATTATACATATTTCTGTGTTCGTGGCCTTGTCGTAACAAAATCTGTGTTTGTGCTACATAGATTAAAATTAATTATAAACTTACCGAATCAAGCAGATCAACGCTGGCTTTGAGTGATCTTCCTCCACTATTGCAAGCCTGAAAATTTTCATCCATCATAACAAATCAGCATTTAGAAGCTTTGGACTTTGTTGTTTTGTATTTAGAGACTTAAAAAGGCTACATGTCTCTTACCACAATTAAATGATCCTCATTCTTGCATATTGCTGTCACCTGCTCAACAAAATCTGGATTTTTCACCCTTCCTGTTCATTTGCAAATAAGAAAAAATGTCAATCAAGAAATGTTAAATTCAATATATATGTTTGCAGAGTGTTAAATTCATATTTTTTGAGAGATAACCACCCCAGATTTTGATACTTTTATACTACCACTTTAAACTCACTTTACCTGCTTCTGTGATGAACATGTAGGGGACATTATAAGCATTCTCAACATGGCTTTTGTTGAATTCCTCAACTGACCTATTTTAGGGGCAAAAGACATAACATTGATTATTCCCAAACAATTCAAAATAGAGAAGGAAACTGCAGAAATTTAAACCTTTTGCTACCTCACATCCAGATAACTATAATCTGATGAATTTAGCAGATTTTTAGCAGCATGGACATCAATGGTTACAACATTTTGATGACTGCAAATAGGGATAAATCAGAACTGTGAGCCATATACTACAAGCATAGAATGAAATGCATAAATCAGAAAGATTTTTTCCCCCATAAATTCTCTTGTTTAAAAAGTGGAGTTCATCATATTTAATGAAAAAATTTCATGTTCCTCTCCATACAAATTCCTACAGCAAAGTTTTTCTAAAGTGATTCATATTCAGAAACACTTACTCCTTGGTGGCATCCATTCCTTTCTCTATTGACAGAGTTCACATCCAATGCCAAAC
The DNA here is from genome assembly GCF_000499845.2 of Phaseolus vulgaris. Taxonomy (NCBI): domain Eukaryota; kingdom Viridiplantae; phylum Streptophyta; class Magnoliopsida; order Fabales; family Fabaceae; genus Phaseolus; species Phaseolus vulgaris. The sequence goes on along the minus strand of NC_023749.2, from coordinate 1,588,279 downwards.
TTGTATGAAGAGTATTTAGCCTGTGAAAACTTAGCTTTGCTATGGCAAGTGGTGACACTAAGTTGACCTTTTGATTGATATACTTTTTTTCGTTTACAAGTATTGTCAATTGTACATTGACATATTCACGAGCATGTGGCGTGCAAGCCATGTATGCAAATATTATAGAAAAATGGCAACAAGCTCATAGTTTCCATTTTTTTTACTATGCTCTCACTAATTGTGCTATAGTATTTGATCCCACCACCATTGAAGCAAAATAGCAGTTGACTTAAGTTTTTTCTGTTTAGGTTATGCCGAACATGCATCATGCACATGATGAAGAAATACAATATATATTTCAGTTAAAAAAGATAGGTTTTATTCAACTTGAATGTATCATTCTAGATGGTTTTCCTTATTAAAGGATAAGGTATTTTATTAATCATAGCCAATTATATAAGATGAAAATTACTTTTATAGACACTATCTTAAAAACTATACCAAAAAATATTTTTAATTTATTAATAATGCAAATCTTTATCCTATCAATATACACCTATTAAATTCCTTATTAAACCACATATCCACTCTCATTATTTAATTTTCTGAGGTTAATTCTCCCTAGTTCAATTGTGATCTATATCCAACATTTATTTTAAAATCCTAAACTACCATTGTCAACTTTTCTGGATTTCTACAACTGGAATGAGAAAAAAACTTATGAATCTTAGCATTTCGAAGAAGACATTTTTGTATGTCCAAATAAGACTGCGGGTGGTTATATCCGAAAGGTACATCTCACTTTCGGACTTGCATATATGAAAACTGTCTTATTTGTGTAATGGAAATGAATATCCGAAAGATTAAGGGCAAAATAGATATTTCCTATACAGGTGTTGGGTGCATATCACAATTAATCTGGTGCAGGAAGAATTAACCATTTTATGATATATGCAGTAATCGAAGTAAATAGTGTATGGATGATTATGATGGCTTTTCTTTCCGCAGCCTTACAATTTCTTGGTGCACCCCACTTTTTTCAAAATGACCATTTTATTCAAGTCAATAAAAAAAAATTATAGTGTATTTTGGATTATACAATCTAAAATAAAATAAAAAGATCACAAATATTAACTTTCAAAGGCTGTGATCTGGAAAGTCTATAGATTTTACATTCTGGAATTAAAAAAAAAAAATCAACAGAATAAGGGTATTTTTGTCTTTTAAAAAGTATGGGGTGCAGGAGAAAACCATGGAGGTGCATAAAGAAATTTACCCTGGTTCATTTAATGGGCCAATAGATCACGGGCCAGCCCATTTCAATAGTGAGAATAGGCCCGACGATTTCATGAACCTTCTGTGATTAGCTTGTGTCGTTTTGCGCACGGAGGGTGTGGGTTTCAATTCAGAAAGAACATAGAATACGATTTAGCGATTCCTTCATTTCCCGTGCGATTCATTGATCTGATAATCGAGTTGTGTGATCGAATTTAGTGTTTGGGAGATGGCGTCGAGTGTTTTGAGGAACCTCATGAAATTTTCGTCATCGACGAACACGAGCACGAGAAGTTTCAGCCTCGTAGCCTCTCAAATCAGCAACCACACCGCCAAGTGGATGCAGGTACGTTCATCCATCGCAACCAGATATCATTTTATGTCGTTGCAAATCGCCTCACGCTTATTGCTCGCATCAATTTAGCTTAACAAAGCATCTTGTGTTTCATCAAACCAAAGTCTGGAATCAATTTAGGGTTATTACATAATTTGTTAGCTGCTATTTATTGGATTCTAGCTACATATTTGTTTGATAGAATTTTTGAAATGTCTACGGTCACCGTCATTTGCCAGGATTATTCATGTTTAGCCGTTGGTGGTGGTGGTTTCCTATGCATTTTCATTGTTGTTTTAGGTTTGCTCTGGTATTTGCTGGTATATGAAAAATTTGTGGATATGTGCAATTTAGTTCCATTTGAAATAGCCTCTCTGTGCTGTGTTTACGTTTATCTTACAACTTGATAGAATAGAATTAGAGGTATAAAGAAACATTAGGGATGGTTCAATCACAGATCATGTGTGCACCTGGAGGGGGGTGGATGTGATAAAGGAATGTAGTAAATTGCTTTGGATGGAAAAATCTTCTAAGAGGCTTGTTAAGTAGATTGTGCAGATGAAATCTGCATTCTGAGGGAGGAAAAAAACTTGAAGCAGCAGAAAGTGGGAAAGGAATCTACAGCGCTGACTGGGAAATTTTAGGTTTTCTTGTATGGGGAATGGTTACTCACCCTTCAGATTTATCCCTAAGGGTGGGCATGATGCAGTTTTGAAGAAAAAATAGAACCAATTTGAAAATGTCGGGAAAAACAATTGGGTTCAGTAATTCAGCTAGAAGACGAACAATTCCAGTTTATTTTGTTTTGGTTATCCATGTTTTGTTTGGTTCAACCTATAAAACTTGATACTATCACTTTTAGGAGTAGGCAACAATAGATTGAACGACAATTATAATGCAGCAAAGCTCAATAAAAATGCTGAAAATACCGGCCATTTTGCTTTATAACAATCACAATACGGTTGATGGGTTTCTTGTAATACTAAATGGATGAGTAGGAATGTAGGGTTGATTAGTTGGAATGGAAGGCAATGACGTGAATGCAGTACGACTCAAGAACTTGATGATAGTAAATGACAACCCCCAGCTTGATCGAACAAAATGCAAGGTTCAGTTTACAATGGAAATTTTGAACAGTTGATCAGCAATATAGGCAACTTCTAATGATTGAACGTGGTGATAGTGTCAAGCAATTTTACCACGTGACTGTGGATTCAAATCAAACAGTTTAATGTCGCGGTGGTAGAGCTTTGAGGGTGAACAAAGAGTTAAGCATTTGTTCCATTCAATGATATACTACGACCCAGATTTTATGCACTGATATACTGAGTAGAGAAACTTCTAAGAACGAGATAAAGAGAGGTGTTAAAAAATTGGATTCTACATCTCTGAAGATATTTCTACCTGGTTGAATTTTGGTCTACTTTAGATAATTAAATTGAATTGTTTCATTGCTAACGAACTTAATTGAAATTGGTTTGTTGGATATTTTTCTATTCTGCTTCTATATGGATCAGTTTAACAATTTGATTTGGTTTATGTTTATTTTCTTGCCTGCCCCAATCTATACCTATTCAGATGCCTTAGTTTGTTTTGTGGTTTTATCCACTTCTATAATGCCAACGCCGACAACACTCAAGTTTTTTTGAGAAAAAAAATAAAATTCGTGTCTTCTTAAAATTTACAAAAATCTCTTATAAGGAGACAGGATATAATGTTTTTCTAACAATTAAGGAGGACTAATATAATGTATATAAGAGGTGTCAGTGTAATATTTTTCAAATAATTAAAGGACTAATGCAGTGATAGGGAAAATTGGAAGGTTGTGCAATTCACAAATGGACGGGAAGTTTTGATGTTATTTACTCTGATCTAAAATTAAGAGGACAGTGGCTAACTGGCTACAGTCAGTTAATAGCACTACCTCCTTTTCAGTGGCTCCAACTTTATGTATGCTTCTTTATTAGCAAGCTTAGCTTATAGGAGTTGGTCTCGCGGACTGAAATCTTGAGGAATTACTGCTTATAGAATTGTGCTCAGGAAGATGTGAAACTTACTTTAGTTTCTACTGTTGTAATAGGACACAAGCAAGAAATCTCCAATGGAGCTTATTAATGAAGTTCCTCCAATTAAGGTTGATGGCAGGATAGTGGCCTGCGAAGGAGGTATGGCTTTATCTTCAAAATTCTCTTCTCTTAGAACATGCACAAGACTTGGCGAAGATACAAAGCTTGTATAGTTTCTGGTGATAGATTGTTATAGGAGAGTATAACTAATTTGGATATTGCTGTGGTGGTTTCAGATACGAATCCTGCCCTTGGACACCCGATTGAATTCATATGCCTTGACTTGGCGGAGCCAGCGGTTTGCAAATATTGTGGCCTACGTTATGTTCAAGATCATCACCATTAAGATTGCTTTATACATGTATTCTGTTGAAAATTATGTTTTTGGTTGCAATGTTTCTGACTAAATCATGGCGTAACAAATATACTTCTTTGTTACAATTTGCTAAATAAGATGTTCATGTACTATCTATTTTGTTGGGTTACGTTGTTAAGTGCAGTACGTAATCGTGAGACTCGAGGTACAGCTTCTATCTTATTTAATTCCTAATGGGTATTTCTTCCTGCACCCTTACAATTTTTTCTTCCTGCACCCCTATATTTTTTTCTTCTTGCACATCTTTGATAATTTTGGGTGATTTTGGAATAGGAATTCCGTAAGTAACAGGTTTTTCCAGAAAATGGGTTATATATTGATTTTTAATTTTTGATTTTTTAAATAAATTAAAATTTTAAGTAAAGAAAGAGGGTTATATATTGTAACAAAATTGTCAAATGTATATTTTTCTAAATGAAAAGTAATACGATTGAAACTAGTTTATAATAATATAATAATATTTTTAAATTAAAAAAATAAAACGAAAATAAATAAAATATTAATTTATTATGGTGTAAAAAGTTTTCACTAATAAAGGTGTTAATATATGAGCATCCAAAGAATATTAAACGTGGTATCAAACCCTGGATTAGTTGCTACATTTAGTGGTGTGAACATTGAATAGTGATGATGAAACACTGCAAAATTGAAATTCCAAATTCTTACCATCAATTAGGGAAATCAATAAATAACAGCATCCATTTATTTATCACTACCAACTACTGAATTCCATGGGAACACAAATTCTGAATTAGAAAGTATGGGACCACAACTTTGTAGAACCATGAAAACATACTTTTGGATGCAGTTTCAATCTCTGAAGAGAATATGCATCCTTTGATTACACATTGAGGAAGAACAGCAAAGCAAAGGAAGAAGAAATTAAGGAAAAGAATGGGAAAAGAGTGGTAGCTAGGTCCTCTGAATAATGCTCCCCACCTTTGCTCTCAGTTCTTTTCTTAATATCTTTCCAGTGGAAGACTTTGGAATCTCGTCAACAAAATACACTTTGTGCAGTCTCTTGTAAAACACCACCTATGATCACATCAAACACATCGTCTCATTCTCTTAATTCTAAATATTTTATAATTAATCTTACTAATTCTACCTGTTTAGCTATAAAATCCTTTACAGCATCTTCTGTAAGATCAAAGCTCACGACAAAAGCGACCGGAACTTCACCGGCGGCATCGTCATTCTGCCTGTAACGTTATTTTGGAGGGATTGTTCCAATAACAACATTGCATTATTAGTTTATATATCTAATTTATAAAAAGAATAAAAATTTATAATAATAATAATAAAATAATATATTTTATTAATTATACTTAAATTATTGAGTAATATATTTATATAACAGATAAAAAAATAAAAAATAACTCATACTATTATGATATAGTAGTTATAATGGACAAAGTAATTATAACTTATAAAATAAACACTTATAATAAAAATGTTTATCATTTAAAAAGTTTGTTCTTTATTTTTAAAATTATAATAAAAATTTATATGATCAATTTAATTTTTAAAAAAAATTAATGTATATATATTTTTTTAAAAATGGTATTAGATCCGTATTAAAATTATTAAAAATTTAATTAATATTTTTTAAATCGAACACTTTGTTAACGTATGGATTCCTCATTTAAGAATATTTAAGAAGAATGTTCGACTTCAAAACTTTTATAATTATACATCAATAACAACTGATAAAAAAGGTAATTAAAGTATAAGATTAGTTTTAGTTAAAAATCTAAAATATTGTAAGAGATATTTTTATTATTTAATATGTAAATAATTCAAATCATTGCATAGAAATTGTGATAGATGGTTACTTACGGGACGACAGCTGCATCTGCAATGGAAGGGTGGCGCATGAGAAGGTCTTCAAGTTCTGCCGGCGGCACCTGTAAAAGTAATAGCAGGTGAGTGAATACAAAAGGAAGAAGAAGAAGAGATGTTATAGTATATATGCATGTACCTGAAAGCCTTTGAATTTGATGAGTTCCTTGGCCCTGTCAACGAGGAAAACCTCATCATCATCATCCACGTACCCAATATCACCTGTGTGAAGCCAACCATCTCCATCAATGGCGGCTGCAGTGGCCTCCTCGTCATTCAGGTACCCTTTCATGATCTGTGGCCCACGGACGCAAATCTCCCCAGAGTGGTTACGGGGAAGAGAAAAGGATGTTAGAGGGTCAATGATCTTCAGTTCACCATTTCTGATCACAGTTCCGCATGAACCAGATTTCGTTGGGAATGGATACTTTGCAAAGCCCAGAGACATAGTCAAAACTGGTCCACCCTCTGTCATTCCATAGCCCTTCATTCAGAGAAAGAGAGAGATAAGATGGAAGAACAATGAATCAATGCATGGTGTAGATAGAGATTATAACATTTTATATGTAGATACAAACTTCATCTCATTCAACCGATTTTATGGGATTGTATGGGATTCAGTTAGACTTAAAATTCACTTTTTATAACAATGTAAAGAAGAGTATACCTGTCCCAGAATGGCGTTAGGCAACCTTTTCCGGAGAGCTTCCTCCGCCTGTTGCCCCAGCGGCGCAGCCCCCGATATCACCAATCGTATCGACCTCAAATCATACTCCTCCACCGTACTGTTCTTCGTAAGTGCGGCCACCAGCGGCGGCACCACTATCGCCACCGTGACCCTTTGCCGCTCAATCGCCTCCAGCAGCTTCCTCATCTCAAACTTCTCGATCAACAAAATGGCACTCCCCGCTCTCAGCGCGCACATCATGGCGATGTGCATGGAGAATATGTGAAAAAGAGGAAGCACGCACAACACAACGTCCTCTTCTTTCAGGTACATGTTCGGGTTCTCTCCCTCCATCTGTTGCGCCACGCTCGTTACCAAACTCTTGTGCGTCAGAATCACCCCCTTCGCTAGCCCCGTCGTCCCCGACGAAAACGGCAGCGCCACCGCGTCCTCCGCCGATATCTCGACCTCCGGAACCCCGCTCTCGTCGCCCTCCGGGAACCTCGTGCAATTCTCCGGCGGGTCGTCGACGGTGACCACCTTGAAGAAGTGTTGGCGCTCTTGCTGGTGGAGCTTGGGGACGTTCTCGGAGAGGGTGACGACCAGCTTGGCGTTGGAGGCGGCGAGTTGCTTGGCGATTTCGGCGGCGGTGTAGGAGGGGTTGGCGGTTGTGGCCACGGCGCCGAGCATGGAGGCTGCCATGAAGGAGAACACGAACTCCGGGGAGTTAGGGAGGAGAATCATGACGGCGTCGCCCTTCTGGATGCCCAGCTTCGACATGCCGGCGGCCACCTTCCGGGAGGCGCTGTGAGTTTCGGCGTAGGTATAGGTTCTGGCGGCGGCGATAAGGCACGTACGGTGGGAAACTTGGGGAAGTTTAAGGAAGCAGTATGTGTGGAGAAGGAGGTTGTTGGGGAGGGGTATGTCTGGTAATTTTGATCTGAAAATGTGTGTTTGGGGTGTTTCAGGTTCAGCTCTTTCTGACATTGTTTATGTTGTGTGTTGTGTCTGGATTTAGGCTATGAAAAATGTTCTATTAATACCCTTGGTTACTAAGATGGACCCATACTTGATACTTGTGACATTAATTGACACTTTAAAAGTGATATTTGGTGTGACATTAATTAAGTAATATTTGGTATATTATAATATATTACTCATGTTTAGGTAAGTGATTACTTATGTGACGCACGCAAAAATGTTAACCGTATGTGTAAGTGGTTACTTATGTAATGTTTATGGTCACTCACTTTTCATGAAAAAAAAATCATTTTTTTTTAATAAGAACCATATATTACATCGGTTAGATGAATTAATCGGTGTAATAATCCTACTATAATTACCCAGTCACAGATTCCTTCACATATACTGGCACACGCAAAACTGGTTACGTCACCTATTATAACTGCTCATTCGCGTGCAATCTCACTCTGTCACGTCTGCAACGTCAAATGTGCCAATATATCAGGGCTCGAAAAAAGATATTTTTGATAGGTTAAGGAATTTGTTCATTTAGTTAAGCCACACTATCTTATTTAAGCCTCCTCAAACAAAGAAAGAGGTAACTTGTTTTAATAATGCAAAGCCAATCTTCAAGACAATTTTATATAAGCAAATGTTTAATCAATTTGATAACTTTTATAAGGATTAAACATGTTCCTAATTTTGCTCATTGATTTTTCTTTGTGATGCAAAATTTTAGGTTAATACTTAATGTGAAAATGATTGAAATCAGTGTGTATCCGATATTAGTTTAATTTGAAGTTAATAAATGAAATTAGTTACAAGCATCAATCTCTAATCAAAATAATAATAAATACAAAATCACTTATTATAATCATTTTCATATTAAAAATATTTGTCTAATGTTTATATATCACAGATGAAAAACCAATTTCCAATTTGGTGTTAAAGTATATAGACCATAAACATGTTTAACCTCTTTTATAATTAATAAAATGTAATAAATTTAAATCTGAGATGAAATTTGAACAAAACTTGTCCCTTTGTCATTTTTAAATTATTAATTTTAGAATTACATTAAGTTTTTGGTATGCATGTAGAAAATCTAAGAAGTAGGTAAAACATCCAATTCTGTAATCAAGATGAATTTAATAGAAATAATATTTTTGTTATCAAGTTCATCATATTGCAAGCCATTTTAATATTTTATACAACAACATACTCCAATTTCTAAAAAATAAGCACATAAAAATAACTTTTTTCAAGTAAGTAATAGTAACATATTTCTTAAGGATGGTGATATATTAACACCGTAAATACTGTAAAAAAATACATTTTAAAAATTAATTAAATAATATTTTAATTATTTTTAATTTTAAATATTATTATAATTTGGTGTCAAGTATACACTTTTTCCATTTCCAAATGAGCTTCTAAATGTTGAGTTATAGATTGTAAATTCCACCCTTTGGATTAGTTTCCATAATTTGTAACTCATAAATTAGGTGTAGGTTTTAAACTCTTAATTTATATATGTTTAAAGCTTATAAACTAATTTATTGAATTAGAAATATTTGGTAAGAAATAATTAATAAATGTAAAATCACATAAACATATATAATTATATATTTTTTGTCGTAATAAAATAAATTTGTGTTTTCTAGGTAAAAATATAATATTATTATGCAATTATAATTTTATATTTTTAAATAATTAAATTTATTTTGGACTTTTTAATATTTTTATTTATTTTTAAAAATTGTATATATATTTTGAATAAGTCATTTTATTTAAATTAGTTAATCTAATGATTGCTAATCAAATTAAATTTTTATTTATTTTAAAAGATTTATTTATTTTTATTTCTCGATTTAAACTAATTTTAAATTGAGTTTTTTTAATAACTTTTATTGTGTCTAACTTTCATACGAGATAATATCCAGTAATGTTAAACATTTTTTTAATTTAAAATACATAAAAAAACGTATAAAATAATTTAAAAAATATTAAAAATAATGCAATCGTGTATGTAAAATTAAAAATAAGTAATAATAAGTGAAAAGAAATTCAAAATGATAAAACGATACATTAAAATAGAAAAGATGCTAATAAGAAAAAGTCATAAATTAATTGTAGTTTATAATAGTTAAAAGTTCTTCAAAATAAATTACTCAAAATAGTTTATCAAATATTTTTGTGTTGGTTAAAATAATTTATAAATTAGTAATTAGCTTATTTACCCCATCAAACATAAGCATTATATATTTTTTTCTTTATATTATGATAATTAGTTTTTTCTACATTAATTAAATTAAGAATATAATTGAAAAATATGCATTTTATCTTAAAATTTAAAAAGTGACAAATAAAAAGTGCTATTTTTTTATTAAAAATAGAGGAATAGAGGATAATTATATTTTAGTTCAAAAAGGTAAAAGTGGAGATGCCAAAATGTGTAAACTTGTATCACTTTAATTGAAATTGAAATTGAAAATAATTAATTATTAGTTAATATAATTCAACATGATCAAAATAATTACATATAAATAAAATTAATTACAGTAATCCATCTGTTTGAATAAGGACAAAAGACAATGAAAACTGTATTTTAGAAAAACTTGATTGTAATATTCGTTTTAGAAGTTGTTTAGTTTGGATATTCTAGCAATTTGTTTAAGTAATATTTTGGAGTGTCTCAGAGTTACTACTTTTATATGACATAGTATAAATTTTTTTATAATTAACTCAAATTTTTTGAGGAACATTAATTGTTTCAATTCACTCACTTGATTTAAGGGAAGAAAATTGTAACAAGTTCTTAGAAAAATCATTCTAAACATAAACTCGTTTTAGAGTTCAAGAATTGGAAAATTTCATGTTAAAAATGGATAAATCTTTTTAAGTGTTTTTACCTATGAGACTCAGACACACATCTTAAATGGTGTAGGTGTGTCTGTATCAGACTCATATATCCGACACCGATACTCGTAGAACACGTATCGATGAAGTGTCCAATTCAACAAATATTTATTGAATTTCTGTCAATTTTAATACGGTTCTAACACAATTTTAAAAAGGAGAAATACATTAATATTATAAAAGCTTAAAATTATTGTATAAATTTTTATTATGATTACAAAAATAAGAAATAATTTTTTTTGAACCAGTTATGAAAAACATTTTTCTGCTATGAGAAAAATAAAATATATTTGTGCACATTAATCTTAATTGTCAATTTATATAATATATAAATCTGTATTCCTATGTCCTACGTTTTAGAGACTATACAGAGACTATACGTATTTTCGTATCGGTGTATCGTATCGGTGTCTGTGTCTTTGTTACATAGATTTACACTAATGTTTGATTAAAATTAGAGTTTTACTGAACATATCTACAAATCATTCAAGAAAGATATACAAGTTTTGTGAGTGATATAAGGCTAGAACAAATCTTCATTCAGTATCAAATATTTCCAGTTTTAATTTTCTTCACAAAATTCACAAGCACCATAAACTGTGATGAAGTTCATTCACTGCTATCATCATCACTCAGTTGTTGACTCAAGAGGGAAAAAGAATTTTAAACAACAAAAAAAATGTAACCTGCAAAAAGAATGAGGTATTCATGGGAACTGGAATGAACCACCGATCTGGTTGGTACCAGCAGGGGGATTGATGGCCACCCAAAGGAGTGATATTGTGATTGCTATGAGACCAGACCATACAAAAACAATGGTTGGTGTTCTTCCTCTCCTTCCCATCAACCCTTTTGCAAAAGGGTAGAGATGAGTCAACACCCAAAAACTGAAGAACACACCACCTAGTAGACGACTCCACTGAGGTATCACACTGTATATGGTCCTGCTCACTCCAACTGCTATTGCTATCAAGTTAACCATCATGATTGTGATTGGTGGGATCATAAGGGATGTCCACTTCACAACATAGAGATCAGCAAACTCATCGTCTACATCATCCCCAGCAGATTTTGATGTCAAGGTGAAGGAGATTTCAATGCCTGCTACCACTTTGAGCAGACCCTGCAGCACAGCGGCTAGGTGTGCACTTGTTCCTCCAATCAGCCAAAACTGCTCATTTCTCCACCACTCCTCCAGCTCAATGCCAGACCACTTGATTTCAAGCACTGCCAGCATGCACAAAGTCACAGTGATGGTCAAGAGATACACAAGGAAAGTGACATTGAGAGTTTGAACAATGAATTGGCCAGAGAAGAGGGAAAGTGCAGGGAGGAAGCAGTAGACGATCAGGAAAAAGGAAGTGAAGGGATAGATTCCAACATTGAGGTATGCAATCCTTTGGAGAAACTTCATTCTTGGGCTTGCCAGAAGTGCATTGTTTCTTGAGAAGAATATTTCTACTGACCCAGTTGCCCATCTAAGGACCTGATGCAGCCTATCAGTGAGATTGATTGGAGCAGTGCCACGAAATGCATCACGCTTGGTAACACAGTACACTGATTTCCACCCTCTATTGTGCATCCTATAGCCGGTAACCACATCTTCTGTAACTGATCCATAGATCCATCCAACACGCTGTCCCCACTCAGTTTTGTCCTCATACCAGCAAGAGATCACACTGATGGCCTCTGCCACGGTCGATGCATCGAGAAGCTCGCGCGGTATGGTGAGGGCGCCCGGAGGGCGTCCATTCTTCACTGCAGGGTGATCGGCTAGTGGCCTGCCTTGAAACTCTGCCACTGGGATTGAGTCAATAAGCAAAGTTGAGTTTCCAAATCTCTTAGGGAACATTGATAGATTCATTTCTTCTTCTTCTTCATCAGAGTCACCCATCCTCAGTGACCGATTCTCTTCGGAGATGTTAGCATTCTTCTTTTTTCTGCCAAAGCAGCAACTACAGCAGCCAGGGTGTTCTTTAGAGCGAGGAGGATCAAAACCATAGAGAGCAACTCTTCTGAAAAGGCAACCAGTTCCTACATAGACTGGTCCTTGAAGTCCATCAAGTGCTCTCATGTTGACATCAAAGAAGACAGTGTTGTGATTGGCATATCTGTCAGAAGGGTCAATTCCCTCAAATCTTTGAGGGAACTGAACATAGCAAATTCGGTCACCACCACGGTCCATCATAAAGCACATACCTTCCCTCATTGCCTTGGAGTTGTAGATGTAGTGATCACAGTCAAGATTGAGTATAAAAGGACCATTTGACATGATGGCTGAGGCTCGAACCAAGGCATTCATGGCACCGGCTTTTTTGTTGTGATCATAGCCTGGACGTTTCTCTCTAGAAACATAAACAAGAAGGGGTAGACGGATATCAACATCAGCCAAGTCAATGAGCTTTTCATCGTCTGCATTTCCCAGAAGAGGTTCATCACTTGGAGGTTTCAACATCACCTGCATCATTCATCAACCATGAATTATTCACTCTCATCTCTCAAAGAATAAACTTGACACTTGACAAGTAACTCCACTAGGAACTAGTGGAACACTATGTTTAATACCTGAATTATACCAGCATGATCACCCTTAGAGTGCTCGGATGAAGGATTCAACCAAGTCCCTGGCCAGTGAGTTCCATCAGCCATCCATGTGGCTTTTGGAATCTTTAAAGCTTCTACAGGTTCATCTACCTTGTTTTGTCTCTGCAATTTCATGGCCCTCAATTCCTCTCTTGCATGAAAGGCATCAGACCGGCGCCGGATAGAGTCAGGCAGACCGTTGATCCTGACCTTGAACTCATCATACTCACGCTTCACCCTTCTGCGATCCTTGACAAAATCTGGCTTGACTTTGTTTTTGTAGGGATCTCTCTTTAGGTTGAAATATGATTCAGGATTCCTAGGCTCTATATTGTGCTTACGGCAGAATGGAACCCACACATTGGCAAAACTGGCAGCTTCAGCCATTGCCTCAAATGTCAGAAGTGCGCCTCCATCATCAGAAACATAGCAAGAAAGTTTCTCAACTGGATAGTCTGCGGCTAGGATAGATAAGATGGTGTTTGCAGTGACAAGAGGTGGTTCTTTCTCAGGATCAGCGGTAGAGACAAAGACATCTATGCCTGGTAGATCAGACTTTCCAGTAGGATTGTTGGGACTTCGCACTTCAAATTTTTCGTTCAGAACATTAAGATCTGTGGAACGATTTATTGGACATAGCTTGGGAAGTTGATCCAGTAGCCAGGAAAAGGCAAACCATATCTCACATACCACAGACATTCCCCATAGCCAGATTGCATCGCTATTTTTGTGCTTCACCCTCCATGTGAGGAAGAGTACCAGGACAACCAACCGAATGAATATGATGAGTCTGAAAAATTAGAAGCAACAGAAACAACATACTTGTTAGAAGACAGATGATTGGTGTAACACACTTGATTAGACCACATCATACAAACTACAGGCAATAAGATCATACAACTATAAAAAGTTATGAAATATAATTCGTTTTCAAAAGGCTTCATCAAAGTCAATTATCATTGGAAAATTGAAGAAAACATTGTGGTGTAATGTAAGTATCTTAATCACTGATTTGAATTTTTTTTACAAAGAATCCAAGGCAAAAGAAAACAAAAGTATTTTTACCTATATGGGCTGAGAATAGCAGCAGGTATCTTGAGTTTCCTAGTAAGTGGCCTCCAGGGTCTGTTCATCAGATCCATTGGCTCAACAACATCATCATCATCCCCATTTCCACTTCCAAAATTTCCTCCCTTTGGCCAAATAGCATTGCCATAACCATAGGTACCCTTTGTTTCATAGAGCCACCGATTGTGATCAAAATCTCCAGTCTGACTTCTCATCAATGCTGACTTTGTTGACTTCATCAAGGACAATCTCCTCTCCATTTTAGACACTCCACTTGAGGGAGGAAGCGGATATGGCCTTCCACCATTTCGTTCATCCACAGCAACTTCATCTAGCTCTGTGTTTTTGTAAGGCTCTTTGCATCCCGGGCACATTCCATCTCCTGCTTTTACTGCATCTATATAGCAGTCTCTGCATATCTTAAAGTCACACTCACAAGGGAGAATATCCACACCACGTTCGTCACTCATCACCTTACAATCACAACCAGGAATTGCACATGAAGACCCTTTTGCACCAGCCATCTGTGGATGGCTTGCTTCGGATTCTATCACCTTATCCATTAGATGGGCATGAGTAACACTGTTGAATCCTCCGGTAAAAAGGGAGCTTGACACATATTGCTCCTCAACTTTCTGTGAAATTGATGGATCCATAGGTTGGTTATCAGGTGTCTGAGGCATATGCACTGTGTAATTCATGAAGTCACTACTCCCAAGTTCACTGTCAAGATCATCTCTGGAGTAGCTGATGTAGCGACCAGAGGAAGTTCTTCGACCAAACGTCACGGTTGGAGGCAAAGGAGGCTTCTGGCCATCAGAAGCCTCAGAAGTTGGTGGCTGAGAATGAGATAACCGGCTTGGCTTGAATGGTTTTGACGACATATTTGAAGAACAAAGACTAATCTTAAAAGTCCTGCAAAAATCCACAACTTGAACAATCAGATCTTCTTCAGCATTGTGTTATAGAGACTAATCTTAAAAGTCCTGCAAAATCCACTACTTGAGCAATCGGATCTTCTTCAACGTTGTGTTATAGAGATTGGAATCAAAGTTCAAAGGTGAATCTAAATTCGTAATCAATAAATCGTACAATGATAATTGATAAGACAAAAATAAATATTCAAGTGAATTGCACCTAACGCTATCCTAATAATAAAGGTGCATCATTCAAGTCTCAATCAAGTCCAAGCTTTTTAAATTTTGTGAAAAATTCTCCACTGTTCAAAATCAAAATTTAACTAATCATTTACTCTACAGTCTACATCTGGATCTCTGTCAAAATTTCAAGAGGTTACAGAAAATGTCAAGCAACCAACAAAATCTCTGATACATAAAATAAATGGCAACAAAACTTTAAAGACTCACCTATGAAAGGTTACAGATTCAGCTGAATCAGAAGTACCCAAATGCAGTTAAACCTCCAGTGCAAGATCCAGGGTTCTTCAGCATCCTTCTCGCAATTTCTGACAACTCAAACCAAGAGCCCACATTAGGACTAAGATTCCGATGAAAAGGGTTCAATGCTTCATCAAGGACTCGAAGAAGATGAAAGTAGAGAAAAACGAAAAACAGAAATCAACAAATAAATAAACCAAAGCGTGTTGTGCTGAACTGTTCAAGACAGACAGTCACATGAAGTCATGCTGAGTTGGAAAACTCCTTTGACTTCCCTGCATTGCTTCACTCACAAATCCTCAAAAGTCTAAATTTCAGGAAAAAAAAATGTTCCCACTTTCACCTTTCTCGCCTCTATTCTCGGCAATCAATCAGCCCGTTACAAGTGCATGAAAGTGATGAGAATAATCACATAAAGATCACACCTTTAGTAGAAAAAGAAACACCCCATGAACGCATATCTCAGGAAAAAGGATCAAGCTGAGAGTGATGGTGAAAAAGAGATCATACCAAAAAGTTAATGCCACTCAGCTTGAGACGAGATCTGACATCCTTGTACTGTGTCTGATCCTTGCAAGAAAATGGTGACAGATTACAGAGTGTTTTGGCACTGATTGCAAGAGCTTATAACATGCTCTCCAATCGTTCCCTGATACACGTTGACAGAGAGAGGTAGTTAGTCGTGAGCAAAACTAAGCACTACTGCTCCATGATTCAAACCCATCACATCATAGTTGTATTATGCTGCATCTTCATATTAAAAAATGAATCTTTTACTTCCTTCATTTTCTTATTTTACTTCGAAATACAAAATTATTACATATGAAGGTTCTTGGATATGAAAGAGAAGTGGAGTTGATGGTGCCCACTGCTTGAATGCTATAAAAAAATCATTTTTTTTTGTCCAAAATGACAACAATTTTGAAACCACTTTCCTTAATTTGCACAGATACCGTGAATAAAGGAGAATTTTAGTGTCGGGTCATATTTAATTGAATTTAAATAAAATTAAAAAATAATGATTTGTTTTGCTTTGAACAAATTTAGATTAAGATGAATATTGTCTTTAACTGAATCTGAAAAATAAATAAAAAGGTCAAATATAAAGGAAATTTGAGTATTCTGATTTAAATTCAAACATTCTCCAGTGGATGCCAACTCACTTCAATTCATTGAATTTTTTTTATCGTTATTATAATGATTTTGTTTATCACTAATTTAATTTAATTATTGCAATGTTAAAAAGTTTGCTGAATATGGAATAAAACATAAAGAAATTATTAATAAAAAGTATTCCCATTAAATGAATATAAGGAAAGTGTTCCTATAATATATTCCATGATCAAGTATGATTTTATTTATTATTTATCGACAATCACATTCTGTATTTGAACTATTAACAAGACAAAAAAAAAAAAAACTAAAATCCATATAATAGTAATGAGAATCAAAAAATTAAATAATAGAAGAAAATTAAGATTCATAAACCCTCCTTTAAAATCCCTAACACTTTAAAAGAATAATAAATTATAAATAAAAGACTCCGTACAAAAAAGAGAAAATGTTATAATTTAAAAAATCTCTTAAACTCTTCATTAGAACAGTCATAAATAATAAAAAAAAAAAATTTTACTCGATGATACAAATTATTTTGAAATATATTTTAACGTTAAACGTGTAACACAAAGTTCTTAAATCGTAAAACCAAATTATTATATGTAATTACAGCAATTAAAATGATTATAATAGAAATGTATTTTTATTAAATTAAACAATAAAGTTATTAAATAATAAACAAATCTTTAATTGATGTAACATACAATCAATTTATTAAATTATGTGAAATATTTTTATGATAATAATGTTTTATATTAACAGTACCTTTAATTTATTATCACAGTTCATTATCATGAATCCGTTGCTCCACTTTATGATTTGAACATATATTTTATGGTCGGTTTCTTTAAAGTTTTGTTTCGAAAACCGAACCGGTCAAATAACTGGTTTAGTACATAATTTAAATAGTACATAATAATACGTTATTTAAAAAAAATATAAAATAATCTAAACTGTTTGTTATTTGATGATTTTACATATAAATTTATTATTAAAAGATATTGCTAAATATAATATACATTTATACATATTATTTAATTATTATGATAATTTTCGTATTATAAATTTGACTCAAAGTTCAATATTATGAATTTTATTTATTTTCTTAAAAAAAACCTTGAACAAAATTCTGGAGTAGTAGTTTGAATCGGCTTGAGGATTCAAATAAATTAAATTGAATTAAAACAAATTAATTCAACTTTTAGTTATAATTGATTCCAGTGTTAAATTTATGTAATTCAATTATAATAAAATATGTTGTTTACTTTATTTAATGATAGAATTGAATGTAAATTTTTAAATAAAATAAAAAAATGAATTTTGCTTTATTAACGAATGCCACGGATTAAACAGAGTACAAATATTTTTATTTTAAAATAAAAATAATATGATTTTATTAAAAAAAATAAAAAAATATAATGTCTGAAAGAATTCGAATATGACTTGGCATAGGTGAGTGGTATTTAAGTCGAAAAAAGTGAAAAAGAAGAAAAACGCGGGAAGAGAAAAGTTTGTTAGAGTTTGGAAGAGCAAGGCACAGTGAAGAGGAAATGGAAAAGAGTGGGAAATCAGAAGCGGCATTGATTCGTTGCGCAAAAGCTGCATTGTTTCTCCATTCCTTCAATTCCTCAAACTCTCAACACCAGGTAAATTCCTTCTCTCTCTCTCTCTCTCTCTCTCTCTCTCTCTCTCTCTCTCTCTTTCTCTCTGTTTCTCACTGATGAATCCATTAACTGATAACTGATGATTGATACAGGAAAAGTGGGAGAGAGAAATCCATGACCTGAAGATTCAATTGGTGAAAGAGCGTATCATGAAGAAGAAGATCATGCTCTGCGCCTCTGCGGAGCTGTTCCTTCAGCTCCTCTTGTGTCTCTCCATCTGGACCTTTGTCTTCTTCTACTTTCTTTGATACATTCTTTTGCTTCCATTTTCAGAGGCTGCTTCTTCTCGTTTAGGTAACACGCATCCTCGAATCTGTTTCTACTGTATGCTAAATTGAATCGCGATTTCATTAAAAATTGTTGCTCTCATTTTAGATCACCCGCCTTATACATTGAACGTGATAAATGGAATTTGATTTTTCGTCGTTTCTGTTTTTAATTCCTTTGTTGAATGGAATGACGGAAATTTTAGTTCATTTGATTATATATTAACTATAATGATCTTCTGCATTTATGGATCATTCTTTAATTGTACAAATTATTATTACTATTATACGGTATATATATAACACCGTTGAGCAATGCTAGCCTTAGGAACACTAACATTTTCAGGATTAACATATTCATTTTCAAACGATTGCCAACTCTGAAAAAAAGGTTAAAACTGTCAAATGATATAAAGGGGTATAACTCAGTATAGAAGCCTCATAATCGCAATCACCTCTGCAAACAATGAAATCTGATTAGTAATGTTAGTTATTTATAATAATTATATATCATTAAATTAATCTTCATTTATTGCTAATCCCTGAATGAAAATAAAATAAGTGAGCATTGGGCTTTTTAGCCTAGTCAAATTTGGTCCTCAAAAAAGAACTTAAGAGGCAATTATGATCTTTGATTATCATTTAAATTCCTTTTCCGTCAAGATCGAAGTTATACAACAAACTAGCCAACCAAAGAATACAAAAGAAAAACATTGCAGGAGACAATAGAGAGGGGATGAGCAAAACCGTAGATAATACAATTATAAAGAAAACAAAGCGATTCAAGAAATCATTGAAGCAGTATTAGTAATATTGGCAGGCCTGCATTCACAAGTACACAGATTTCTAGATCCTTCCACTACACGTTGAGATCTTCTTGTGTGAAGCTTGATGTTCACCAACTTCCCAGCCATCTGTAGCATCAAACAGAGAGAACCATAGTAAAGGAGATGCCTTCAAAAGACAGACCCCAGAATACACTCAACATAAAGGTAAAGGAAACATCACAGATATTTCTGATGGTTTCCAACACAAATTAAATATACATATAATACTAAGTTCTACAGAAAAGAATAACATCAGTATGATATAAGGAATATTTTCTAAATTTGATCCAATCATTGACAAAATACACAGTAATCCAAGTAAATATAAATTAATAGTATCGATGTTGCCAGCAGAATGATATTTCATTCTTTTATATCTCTTTTAAACAAACATCTAACCACCGCAGGAGTAGTTGTGTTGTGCTACAAATAAATAATCTTACCTAGGCCTGTTTGGAAGCACTTCTAATAGAAAAAAATAAACGAGTTTCTCTATAAGCTAAATTTGGCATTAGCCAATTTGTAGAAAATTTCTCATATAATTTCTCTGAATTCTTATGGACAAAGTCATTTAATTTTTTTCTTCTTACTTTTCTCTTTTAGAAGTGCTTATAGAGATATTTGTCATGCCCCTAATAAAATCTAGAAAATGAAGGCTATAGTCACAGCTTTTAAAGCAAAGTAAAACTTCCGGAAAACATAAGCAACCCAAAACTTATTTTAGGGTAACAACAAGTCTGTGAAAGCAAAACACTGCAGCTAACTACGTCTCTCAATATTAAACCTTAACATATTCTGATTGCCACCTTTCTTTACTGGTCATATTTTTCTCTTTAAAACGTGTTTATGGAGAAATTTGTCCACAAACTCCTGATAAAATCTAGAAAACAAAAAGGCTATAGTCACAGCTTTTAAAGCAAAGTAAAACTTCTGTAAAACAAAAAGTAACCCAAAATTTATTTTAAGGTACCAAGTCCGTGAAAGTGAAACACTACAGCTAACTAAGTGTGTCAATATTAAACATACTTCATTATATGGCATCCAGAAATAAACTTATCAAAATCTATGGAACAAACGAATAAAAAAGAATAATTGCACTCTTTTCCCAAAACTATAATGGAAGAAACCACTCGATGGGAAAGATGAGGGCTAAACCCAAGCTTAAGTTCATGTGAACAAAGAACCTAGAAAGAATAATAGGAACAGAAACTTAAATAGCAAAACAAACAGTAGCAAACCATTTTCCAAACCAAGTCTTCAGGACCCAAAGGTTGAGCTGGACTAGAATACAGGAAATGCCTTGAATACTGAAAAGAAAAAAAAAAATCAAACAAGAAAGCAAGACAATAACTCAATT
Source organism: Phaseolus vulgaris (assembly GCF_000499845.2). Lineage (NCBI taxonomy): Eukaryota > Viridiplantae > Streptophyta > Magnoliopsida > Fabales > Fabaceae > Phaseolus > Phaseolus vulgaris. The sequence continues at coordinate 1,567,577 of NC_023749.2, read as the reverse complement.
TGAGAAAATGAAAAATTAGTTACATTAAATTCTACATGAAGGGAATTACAAACCTTGGCAAGATTTTGTTGCATTTCTTTGATATGAGCAGGTCTAATGCCTTTTAAATATTTCAAAAGCCAACCTGGCTTTACGGCATCATTAGAGGAAATGAACAATGCTATCTGCATATACGACAAATTCCCATAAAAAAAAATAACAACTCATAAGGCTCCGAGTTATCACATAATCATACAGCATTGGCATATCAGAGACAATAATGCGGTTTTGGTCACTGGGTGTGTGTTACCTTGGAGTGTGCAGTAAAAGGGTTTTAATTAACAAGAGGCCCAAATTCAGTAAGAGTGTGCAATCTATATTGTTCTTTGGTGCATTTGGTTGAAATAGAATGTGTGTACCTTTGTCTCCCTACACTTAAGTCTTAGGTTAGGATTATGGTTATAGTTTTTCTCTGGTGTCAGGCACATAGGCCATGGCTATCTTGTTGGTATTGTCAACTCCAGCTTCAATACATAGAGTCAGATAAACTGGATGGCCCTGCTGGATTTTTTTGGGTTTCTGCTATCCCCTTGTGCTCTTTTCTTAATGCTTGAGGGGATCTTTTTATTTTTCTTCAGTAATTTATTTTTCTAAACAAATCTACTACATTTTCAGAGATCGAGTTATTAAAACAAACTTATTTAATGACATAATCGTGTCTTGCTATAACATATCTGTCAATATTAATCATCTAAAATAGTAGGTACTGTGTAAAATAAGATTGGCTATTATGTCCTGCTGTACACATATATAAACCAACAGATATTCCCATTGCGCCTTGTCACACAGTCCACACCAAAACAAATACCATCCAAAGCTAGCAAGCCATTTTAGCCATTATTTTATAGCAATTATACCATTAACTCTGAATTACGTTCTTAGTAATCAACTACATGGTATAAATGCATACATACACACCTTCCTGTAATCGAGTATTCCTTCAAAAGGAAGCTCCAGCTCATCACTTATTATAACTGGAATGCATCCACTAACAATAGCATCAAATAATCTAGCAGAGGATGGAGTGTCACCAGCTGGGCTTAGGCAAAATAGAGACCTATGATGTGCAAGGCAAGCAAATAAATACAACAAAATAAGTAACCGGAGTACTTTTATCCAAGTGCTGAACTTATATTACTTGCGCATGCCAATTTGAGCAGCTTCTTTTCCCCCATCCCCAGCTGTTCCCTCCTCTATACTCACACCATCAGCACCACTCAATTCAGCTACGAGTTTAGAGCGTATCTTTCCTCCCTGTAACAAGATGGAAAAAAAGCAACTAAACTCAGAATATAAAAACATGCAGCCATGTAAGTGACAAAAAAATTGAGAATGCTGCATGCAAATGTAGGGTAAACCATGATCGGATTTCTAGCTAAGAAAGTATAAAAATATAGTTTTGTCAATATCAGCTCTTAAGGCTGATTTTAAACTAAGAGTGAACAGAAATTATACAGAAAGAAATAATTTATTATACATAGCATTTTCAAAGCAACAAATAGTTTTTTTCTTGATAAAAAAATTCTAACTATTTTGGTGACAAGGGGGCTTTTCCCGCACACCAAAATTCTGATTTTAGTTGCTTTGCTTAAAGTCAGTTCTCCGAAGGGCTAATGTGACAAAACCAGAAAAATATACTGATACTCTCCTCCATTGACAATAATTGCTACTTCAACATAAGATGGAATAGACAAGCTATTAACAATCCAGATTTCTAGATTTCAAATGAAGTGACATCATACGCAGATAGAACTTTCAAAGGTTCCACCTGCCAGTCAAGAAATTAACGAGCTATCACACAATATGCTAACCGCATTTCTCTTGAGCCGGCCCCGAAAGAAAAGTAGCATATTTCTCTTCGGTCTTGACTCAGTCAAACACCTGGCATCACATAAATCAAGATTGGGAACATATGGAAGAATCAGGTCTTTCTCCAGAAAAACCTGTCCTGGCTTGTACCTGAAAGAGGAAGAGGATCACTGGATAACATTTCCAACAAACAATAGCATTGAATTTATAAAGTTGTGTGCAAGTTAAAAAATGACCAGTTCCCGGTGGAATCCATGTCAGGCAACAACCATATTGCATTCTTCACGAATTTTCGAACAGACTTAAAAGACCAGGGATGATGCACAGGGATTATGTGATCTCTACCACCAGAGCGCTTCCATGCAGGTTGATCTGTGATCCACTTCAAAGCTTCCTGCATCCACAACAACACCAGGCATACTTATCCCCATTGCACAGCCATCAAAAACCAGAAAAACAAGGTTCTAGCACTCTCAATTTCCTATTACTCTCTCTCCTAAATATTAGTTTTTTAAGATATGCATTGTATATAATCTCCTAAATATTGAAAAACCATTCAAATTAGTCCTTATACTATGGTCATTTAATACTTGGGGAATAACTTGTATGGTTCTATTATGTAAGGAAGAGAAGGGTAAGAGATGGAGAATGAAAATGGAGGTTAATGGATAACAAAAAGAAGGAAACATAAGGAGAAGAAAAAAAAAGGGAGAGCATTAGAAGAGCACTCACACCCTATAAAGGGCCTTGCATTGTTGTTTTTCCATGAGGAAAAAGCTGATGGTGGTAAAGAAGGGTACGTAGAACAAATCAGCCTCCTCCTGTCGGTGAACCCTAACGACACTGTTCAAGAGCCTCTCCGATTGGGGAGCGATGAGATCAGCCCAGAGCCAGTAATCAATGGAGTGCTGCATTCACAACCACAACCAACCGACGCAGTTGACAGATCAACAAACGGTGAGGGAATTAATCGAGGAGAAACGGAAGGAGAAGGACGAAACCTGTTCGATGAGACGGTGAACGGGACTTCCATTGGAGGTGAGATTGGAGGTGTCTCGGTAGGTCTTCTTGAAGAGCCGGAGCAAATCGTAGGTGAACTTGGGGGGCATGTCGTAGACGTAAACCCTAAGGGGAAGGGAGAGCGGGTAGTAAGGATCAGAGTACAGCCTGTCCATCTCGGAGCCATAAACGGCGTCGTCGAGCTTGGTGATGAGGTCCTCTTGTCCGGCGTGCGCGGTGTCGTCGGAAAGGGAGTGTGGCGAGGGAGCGGCGGCGAGGAAGCGGTCGAGGGAGGCGACGAAGGAGGTTTCGGCATCGGGAACGTGGACATTGGTGGGGGAAAGGAGAGGGGAGCGGAGAGGAGAGAGAGAGAAGAGGATGAAGAGGAGAGAGAAAGCGAGAAGGAAGAGGAAGAGAGTGGTTCGCGATTTGGATCTCGGGATGTACTTTCCGGCCATTGTTACGTGCAATGGATCACTGCACCCAAAAATTTACAGACACAACACAACTCATATCCAACGATAACAACAGGTAATCTTTCTCAAATTCTCAATACACTTGTCTTTGGTTATAGTGCTTATCCATGGGTGCAAATCTATACTCATTTTTAAATAGTTTCTTTTTTTAACTTTTAATGTATTTTTTACATTTTTTGGCTTCTTGTTTAATCTTTACTTTGTATAATACATGAAATATACACAAAACCTATAACCTCCGACACTTTTCTTAAAGGCGTGTCACTTTTCTTAAAGGCGTGTCAGTGTCTAATTCAAAAAAATATTTGTTAGATTTCTGAGAATTCTAGTACATTTTTAATACAATTTTAAAAATGAAAAATACATTAATTTTCTCAAAATTTAAACTTTATTGTATAAATTGTTATTATAATTATAAAAGTAAGAAACAAATCCTTCTGAACCAGTCATAAAAACATTTTCGTATTTTCGTAACCTACATTTTAAAGATTTTACGTATCTTTGTATTCGTGGTGTCCGTATCATATCAATGTCCGTGTCATATCTGTGCTACATATCACAAAACTGCTTCGATTTTACTTTTGTTTTAAAAGAAAATATTTGTAAGATATCTAACAAAAAAGTTACAAATTTTTACTCATAATTTAAATTTTAAATTAAATTAAATTATATTTGATTGTTTAGGTTTAAATTGAGTGAGTTCTTATTGAAAATTAAAACAAATCAAGCCACGAACACTAACTTCACAATGTATTATTTTAGAGTGATTCTTTTATATATATGAAAACAATATACACTTGTAGAAAATATAGGGAAAAAAATGAAAAATTGTACTTGTAATAAATGGATATTTACCTTTTTTTTATGTTTTTAATAAGAAAAATAATGTGTTTTATATGACAATTTTTTTAAGCTTGAAATTCACCGAATGCTAACAGAAGGAAGAAAAAGAAAAGAATAGTGGGAAGTGGTATCAGATATTGGTTCATAATCAGCATGTATAAATCGAAAACAGGAAGCCATGAACATAAAATTTGAAGCTTTGTTTTAGAAGGAGATGAGATGATCTTCAGATGATTGTTGTTTCTTTGGATCAAAGCCATCCCTAACCTTTTTCCCAAATATCATCTCATCAAGATCATCCAACATCTCATCCTGGCTCCCTCCCTGGACTCCAGTTCTTGAACCTCCACTCTTTCTAACCAGGGCTTCCTCTTCTTTAAAATGGGGGGACTCATCAGCTTCTATGGCAATAGGTGCCATACCCACTTCAGGTTCAGGTGGAACAACTCTATGCTTCTTCTTCTTCTTCATTTCTTCATATCTGGAGACAACCTTCTGAATCTCATCATTTATATTCAAGGCCTCACATAGCAGTGCTTCATTATCCCAAGAAGTCTCAATGATTCTATGGACAGTAGCCTGGGACTCACGGCACTGTTTTACTAATGTGGTAATCAAATCATCCTGAAAAGATCATACACAAGTTGGTCATTAAAAAGGATGCACTTTTTTGAAGAGGCTTCGGCATTATAGTAACTTAATAGACCAAGATCACATGGTCTTTGAGTATAAGGCAAAAATTGACATGCATCACCTCTAATCTAATAACATATAATCTTTCTAAAAAATGTTGCATGAGACACGAGAAAAAAAAAAATATATATATATATATATATATATATTATATAAATATAAATTATATAAATTGATAATAAAACTTTATGTATACATATAAATATATATTTTTTATCAAGAAAGATATTTTTCATAGTTCAAAAGGATTTGTTAATTATTTTTATAATCATAATAAAAAATTATACAATAAATTTGAGTTTTTAGAAAATTAATGAATTTCTCATTTTTAAAATTTTGTTAAAATCGTATTAGAATGGTTAAAAATCCAACAATTTTTTTTTTTAAAGTTTGATACTTCATCAATAACGTTGTACGAGTGTCAGTGTAGGATAGTGTGTGTGACACGAATACACCATTTAAGAGACGTGTCAGATTCTCATAAATTATTGTTTGTGATCTAAAATATATATCATTGTCAAGTTTCAGCTCAAATGTGGGCAAGAAAAGGAAACATAAGAATCTAGAACACAACAAAAACAAAATAGAATACCTTTAAAACATCCTGCTGCATTGAAGAAGATAACACGGTAGAAAGAAGCTCAAAGCTATTTCTCGCAACATCAAAAGCTTCCTTTGCTTGTTGAGACGTAAAACTTTTCACACGAACATCATGCTGCATAAGAGCTGCAAGACTGACATCAGCCTCTGAAGTAGGGGCAGAAGGAGGAGTAACAGGCGAAAAACTTTGCACATCAATGTCATGCTGCATAAGATGTTCATGATTGACAACTGCCTCTGGAGTAGTGCCAGAACGAGGTGGAGTGAAAATAGGAGCCAAGCTTTCGTTGTCACGACCAGGGAATCGAACACCCCTTGATTTCAAACTCTGCATCAGAAAAGTGTTAGATATGAAAGAAACCATTCATGATCATTCCTTCAAGTAACACCTTAATAGAGTTGGTTTATAACATTGTATTACAACTCTTATGAGCTAGTAATCAATGATAAGATCATGGTTTGCCTCAATTCTTAACTTCTTGTCCACAATTTTATTAACAAGTATATATTTGACATGGTATTGTTCTGATAATGATTCGGATGACCTGATAAGCATAATAAACAATATAGTTTGAAATGATTCCGATATGGTATCAAGAAGTGAACTTTAAACTTAACTCAATCACATAAAATCAGCTTATAAGTGAAATTTGTATCGATTTATATATTACGAAATGTTCAATCTCTAGTCACTCACTTATAAGATGAGGTTTATATCCACTTATATACTATGAAATGTCTAATCTCTAGTCGATATGTGATCTCCAACCTACCGTATTTTGGTTGTTATTTGACCAGTGATAATGGTTGTTATTTGACCAGTGATAAGCATGTAAAGTTGTGAAAGTACCTTGTAAGTTTGTGCATAGACAGGCAGGTAGCGAAGTTCAGTGGTTGACTCTCCCCATGCCTCAATCATCATCAAAGCCTTATTCCTGTTATTAACAAAAGCATAAGGGTCATCAACGAGCTTGACCATCTCTTCAAGGACTCTCTCAGTTGCCACCTCCAAGAAAGCCTTGTCACAGTTCTTGACCAATGCTTCAAGCAGAACCAGAGCCAGATACTGACTTCTAGGACTCTTGGAAACAACCCTTTTCTTTATTGCACGCACCACTTCAGCAGTGTTGAGTTGGTCACCATTGATCAAGTCACAGAGATGAAGAATGATGGGCCAGTGAGGGTGATGAAGGGCCTCAGAGGTAGCTTCTCCAACGAGTTTATCAGCATGGCTTGAATCCTGGAAAAACTCTTTCACTTTGAAGCTCACAGAACTCATTCCAGCACTCATCTTCCGACCCACCTCAGCTCCACCAATTTTGAGACGCTCCCCCAGAGCGTTGACTCTTCCCTTCAAATTGTCACTCATTTTTTCCTCACTCCACCAATGAATGGCCTCAGAATTTGCAGAGAAGAAACTGCACTTAAACCGTTTGATGAAATGAAAACCAAAGGAGAAAGCTCTGAATTCCACTGTTTTGTTGGTGTTGGAGAAGACAGTGTGTGGATGTGTTCCTTGGAGTTTCAGCCTTCTCCTATGTAAGTCCAAAGTTCCAATTTGGTTTAATTCCTCGTACGTTACGTTAGATAATGTCACAAAAGACAAAGCAACCTTCAATCTTCTTTTATTTAGCGAAAACTTCAACATTACACAGAAATTTTAATTTTCTGGCTTCATTAACTTTTAGTCATCTGGTATATCTTTTGCAAAGGGATGAAACTGAATAAATCAAATCAATAAAAAATAAAAAATAATAATTTAACCTATATTTAATAATACACAATATACATAATAATTACTATTTATTATTTATATGGGATGGATGAATTATAAACTCACTAAAATGGTTAAAATTTAAAAAGTTTTTTTTTTGTTTTGGTATTTATTGATAAATTTTTATGTTTAAAATTCTCAAAATAACTCTCAAGAAGGATGACTTATTTGTAATATATTTTTTTACGATCTAATTATATTTTAGTCTATGTAGCACAAACACAGACACTTATACGACACGGAGATATGTAAAATCTCCAAAATATAGGACACAGAGACATGTATCTATACATTATATAATTATGAATTGTATAAATTGACAATAAAGATTTATGTGCACACAAGTATGTTCCAGATTATTTTTTGGTACAAAAAGATGTTTTTCATTACTGGTTTACAATGATTTGTTTCTTATTTTTATAACCATAATAACAATTTATACAATAAAGTTTTGATTTTTTTAAAAATTAATATATTTTTCATTTTTAAAATTGTGTTAAAACCGTACTAGAATTGTCAGAAATCTAATAAGTACTTTTTGAATTTGACATTTTACGAATATGTGTCCTATAGGTATCATATAAGTGTCGGTGTCTAATATTTGTATCAAATACTAAATACTAACATGCCATTTAAGAGTCAGGTTGATATATTTTAGTCCATAAAATCTAGAGTGATTGTAGTTTTGGTTCCTCAAATTCATAAAAACCTGTTTTTAGTATTTCCAAAATTCTCTCCAAATCTTTACAAGAATATGATTTTAGTCTTTTAAACATTAAATTTTAGGAATTAAAATAAATGTTTTTAGGATTTGAGATAACTAAAATATGTTTTAAGTGATTTTATTTATGAGAATTTGATATTTAAAATTATAATTATTTATTTATTTTTTTCATCTAACTTTAGAGGTGATAAAATTCTAGCACGTATCCTTATAATTCATTGATATTATTTGTATAATTTATTTTATATTTTTAATCATAATAATTGTAAGTTGTGTATATGATACTTTCTTTATTGTTAAAAACTCCAATTAAGTCATAATTTTCAAATTAATATCAATTTTATCTCTTTTGTGCATTGTAAAAAACAATGTATTGTGACCGTTTTAACCGTTACTATTAAAAAGTAAATTAATAATCGACCCTCATTCCCCCAAACATGCTTTCTATCTCTTTTTTTTCAATTATTTATTTTATTTTACTACTCCTCTTCCTTTTTTTCAATTATTTATTTTATTTTATTACTCCTCTTCTTTTTTTATTGAAGACCTTTTTATGTGTTTATTTTTTTGTAATTTATTTGGTTTTGTTTATGCTAAACTATAAAGATGAGGTGGGAGATAATGTAATAATACTGTAGAAGAGGGAGGAAAAGAAAGGAGGGTTTTTTATTTATTTAATCTTTTTAAAATAATTTGTTGTTTTGTGACTATTTAAATTGTTAATGTATTTAAATTAGTAATATAGTTATTTTTAAATCAATAGAATGACTATTTTGAAATATAAATTATTAAATCAAACCTTTCTCAAAGATAAATAGCATTATAAAATTATAAAAATCGCATGAATAGTTAAAATTAATAGATTAATTTTTTGCTTTTATCTTTATGGTTAAATTATATATTTTATGTTTAAAATTCACTAAAGATTGATTGCTATAAGATTGCTTCAGGTTTAGTTATATTTTTATTTATTCAATTTTGCAATAATTATATCGTTGGACTCCAAATTTATAAAAGTTTGCTTAGTCCATTAAAATTAAAATATATATAATTTTATTCCTTAAATATATTTTTAATTCTTAAAATAATTTTTTTATTCTGGGTTAACAAAAATTAAAAATTGTTTAAATTTTGTGAGATTAAAAACACAATTAAATATTTTTAACTTTTAAATTCAACAAATTTTATATGTTAATTTCACCATCACCAATCGGTTAAATTGCAATTGATGATATTAATTTTTTTAGAAATTAATATCTATCAATCATATACTCTTTAATAAATAATCATTATTATTTTATATATATTACATATAGTTATTTGATATATAAAATTCACAATTCTAAAAGTAAAAAAAATCCATTAATTTATTTTCTTATAAATTTTTGTCTTTAGAAATAAAATGAGTGTTTATTGTGATATATTAAAAAATCAATTATATCACAACAATGTAAAGCCACAATATGAATTTAAGATCGTATAAAATAAATTAAAAACATTAAAGTAAATTACAAATATTTATTAATAAAAATATAACACTAAAAATAAACTATTGAATGAAAAATTAAAAGTAATATATACAATTACATTATGTATACTAAGTAATAAATTCATCACCCAATCAAAATAGGCATCTAAAATTAATTTAATTACCTTACTTGTAATTTTTTTTTCTTAATTAGTAATTTTTTACTACATCTTAAATTAACTTCAGTTAATACTTAATGATTTAAGAGTAAAAGAAGCCATTATAAAATATCAAATATTTAAAATTTAAAATTAATATTTTTTTTTCACATGAACTAAATCCAATAAGAATATTAAAATAAAAATAATAATATTTAGAGCTTATTTGTAAGAAAATGAAGATGTGTGTATGTTGTATAAATAGGTAAGTACCCTAATGGGCACAATCGTGGCACACCATCATTCTTCAACTTCCTCACCGGAGAAACCTCTGCCGCAGTCCTCCCCTCACGGCGAACCTCCACCGTCGTCTGCGCGGCTCCGCCGATTGGTACTCTTTCCTCTCCTCTCATTGTTTCAAGCTCACTTGTATTTGTTATTTAGCATAGCATCTGTTAAATAGTATTTTGCATGATTCGATGTTCTTGCCTATTGATTCTGTATAATTGATAGATATTTTGAGTGATTTTGCTTCATTACGAAGTAGTAACACTGGCATTTATTTATCTGTGCGGATTTCAATCAGCTCTAGCATATTCACTATTTGAGCTTTACAAATGGCTGATGGTTCCGGTAAAGCAGTTGAAAATGGTTCTTTGAACTCAGCAGAAGCAGAGAAGCCTCAGATTGAGCCCATAAGACTGCCCTCGGTTGAGGAAATCCGTGGTCAAGACATTTGGAACAATTGCGCAGTGCGCAGTGTAGTCAGTGGAGTCATGGGTATGGCATTCAATCCTCACCTTTTTTTTCCCTAATGCATACCTCTTTGTTTGTTTCTTGCTCCTCTGATTAACTGAATTGAATTTCCTGATATGAATATGGACCACTTATCATCAATTGTTCAAGTGTAGTCAGGGTTTTTTTTTGAGATTTCAGCTCCATTTAGGATGTTCTTTCCACCACTAGTACCTACCTAGTATGATGGACAGCTAAGATGGGATTCTTAGGATTATGTATAATTTGACTCACCATCCTTACTGCTGATTTATCATTGTCTGTGAGACAAGTAGATTAATATTCCCAATAATTTTTTTTTTATATGATTTAGGCTACTGTTTCAGTCTATTCATGAGTTTCTTGGGATTCATGTGATGTTCTTTTTAGGGGGTGGGCTTGGCATCTTCATGGGTTTATTTCTTGGAGCACTGGACAACCCACTGATGCAAGAGGAAATGACTGGCAGACAGCAGCTTATATATCAAGCAAAGCAGATGGGGAGAAGGAGTTGGAGTTCAGCCAAAGCATTTGCTGTTATGGGTTTTGTATTCTCAGCTGCTGAATGTGTTGTGGAGAAGGTCTAATGGATTTGATCATTTGAGGAATGGAAATATATATTTGCATTAAGCATTATGAGGTTCATTCTTCTTACCACGTGGGCCCTTGATTTTTTTTTTTCAGGCTCGAGCGAAACATGACATAACAAATACCGTAGTTGCTGGATGTGCAACTGGAGGTGCAATATCAGCAAAAGGTAACACTTTTTTCTTTATTTGTCCACATTTTATCATGTTTTTCTTTCTCTTAATTTAACAAATGAACTGCATAAATGGCCTGGCAAGGCTTGTATAGAACAGACTTAGAGACCTTATACACGGAAATATGATACTGCTAGATTGCACTTTGCTATTATATGTTTGATTTTCATCTTAGATACACTTTGGGTTCCACAAAAGAAAAAAGATGCACTTTGGGAGGTGGTTTACTTTTGCAGATATATCATTAAGAAATAATGTATATAAAAATTATTGTAGAAAAGATGAGGAACTAAACTTTGGTGGTTTGGGCATATTGGAGATGACCTGAAGAAGCCCCTGGTAAGGACAGTAGGTCTGATGGAGATAGGTCAATTGCTAGAGGCAGAGACTAAGAAAAACTATAGGCATAGCCTTTAAGATTTTTTTTGAAGTAAATAATATTTCTATATAAAATATTCATTACAAAATATTATGGTGTTGTTTGATCATATCCATGTAGTTGACTCCACCTAGTGGGAAAAGGCTTGGTTGTTGACGAATGTATCATTGATTTTCAAGAGCTTATGCTCTAGTCCTCTAATCCTGTTTGGGAAAATGATAACTTACAACATAAGTTAGTTCATTGCTCTGCTCTCTGCTTTGCATACTGACTTATTTTTGAAAATGTTCATAACCTCAATTTCTATTGTCACTAAACTCTTGTTTCACAACAGAATTTAATAATCATAGAAAAGTGATTTTTGTAGTATTTAGATATTTCAATTTAAATCCTTTTCTGAAGATACCAAGAATTTCATATACCTACTACGATAAAAATAAAGCATAAAATGAATATTCCTAAACATAGACGATTCATTTTCAAGAATTGGTTCAGGTTCTTTGAAGCTTGAATCCATTGCTATGAACTTTTAACTTTAGAAAAACAGTTATTTCTGCTCATCTCAACTGAAATGTTAGCTGCAAGGTAGAAGGAAATTGTCCTTGGTGTTATAGGATGAGGTTTGATGAATGGGTTCTGGGAATGGCTATGAAAGATGGTAGGCAATAGTGATGTTGATGTAATGCAAGCAGGTGCTTGTGTACTCTGAAACTTGGAAACCTACCTACAGCTTCTTTTAAGAGAGCCCAATCTTGAAACCACTTATACAATACCAAGGTTTGATGGAGTACCCTACACTTAAAAAAACATACCTACCCGAAAGAATAGTTGCCTAAGTCAGCGCTGCCTCCCTATAAAGGAGAGCAGTAACAGGGAGCATGGCATCCTTGGATATCATAAGGTGGTGTCCCTGACCAAACACACTCAAGAGGTTTTTCTTCTTTGGGGAGCCTTGGCAAGAATCCCTTCCACGGCTATTTTTAAAATTGTTCTGTTTATTCCTTTTCAAAGCAGTTTTATATTTAAATGTTCTTTTGTGCTGTATCTGGGAATCAGATAATACAATTTGGTAAGAACTAGTTGAATAGATTTTTTGACAGTAGAACCTTGGGAGGGACATGAAAAGAGTGATAGATGTAAATTGTAATGAGAAAGGAATAGAGGTATACTAAAAGGATAATGAACCGGCAAACCAATAATAGAAAATCAAAACGTTTCTCCTTTTATGAACTTGTTCTCTCTGCCTTTATTTTTCCCTTCATTATGTATGCTAAAGTTTCCCTTGTTTGTTGTGACGTGGTTCTAGGTGGCCCAAAGGCAGCATGTGTTGGTTGTGCTGGCTTTGCGGCATTCTCCGTCGTAATAGAGAAGTTTTTGGAGAGACATCAGTGAGTAAATTGACGTCATCCTAACACATTTTTTGAGTTCTTGGTGAAGTCTTTGGCCCATTTTATACAGGACGTGACTGCGGAGCACACATACTGCAGCATTTATTTACATCAATAATTCATTTGTATACCATGTCAAATGCATTTCCAAACTAGGGAAAGCTGTGATGTAATGCTATGGTTTAGTATTAAGCAATTTAAATAGTTATTTTCTTTATGCATTCGTGACTAAATAAATCTCTGACGCATTCACTATTTTACCGCTGTCATCTATTTTGGTGGAAAAAGTATAAATGATAGAATAGGAGTGAGAACTCGATCAAGTATTCAATCGAGCTCCTAATATGTTTTTCAAACTTCACCAAAAACCACATGCTGTCAGCAAGTCTTATTGCAAATGAATTAATCTGTCATTTTCATTTTTAATTTAGAAAACTACTAATTCGTCATAATAGTTGCATATATATATACAGAGATAGAGATAGAGATAGAGAGAGAAAGAGAGAGAGAGAGATCCTCATGGGACTATTAGTCTATTAATAACTAGCGTAACAAACAAGATACATGGACGCCACCGTATTTCCTCAGGACAAGGTAAATAGGGTATATATATTTGACTGCATGAAGTCTCAGAAAGAATTCTACACTGAGGCTCTCCAGTTTTATTTTATTTCTACAACACAGTCAGTTATTCGACATATACCATCCAACTTCTCAAAAATACTCTAATAAGCTCATAAATATAACCCGAATTTCACACATACTAGTTTGCAAATCATAAGATCAGGCTGTAGTTGTTGCAGGACTGGGAGATTGACCATCCTTGGTTGCTTGTTGAGGTTCAGGTTTGGAGGGTTCGTTAACTGTGGTGGCCACTTGAGGTTCAGATTTGGAGGGTTCGTTAACTGTGGTGGCCACTTGAGGTTCAGATTTGGAGGGTTCGTTAACTGTGGTGGCCACTTGAGGTTCAGGTTTGGAGGGTTCATTAACTGTGATGGCCTGCTGAGTTTCAGATTTTGAGGTTTGATCAACTGTGGTGGCCTGTTGAGGTTCAGGTTTTGAGGGTTCATTGATTGTGGTTGCTTCTTTGGAGGTTTGATCAGGAGTGGTGGGTACCGACCCGGTGGTTTGGACATTACCTTGTTCAGTCTTTCCTTGATTATCCTGTGCCAAAACCTTCTCCTTAGTTTTCTGTCCCACTTCCTCAGCTGCCTTAGCAACCCTGTTGTAAGCACCTGTGACCCAAGTAGCCCCAGTCAACACATACCGATTCTTCATTATGGCAGATCCAGCATTGGACACTGACTGCTCAGCTACTGAAATTGCAGATTTAGTCTTCTCTGAGACTTGAAATTTCTGATCCATTTCTTTCACCTTGTCATTCACCATAACTGTACCAGCACTGATCTTTTCAGTAAAACCAACCTTCTGGTCAAAAGAAGCAACTTTTGCTGTGGCTGTGGAAGAAAGCTGGTGCCTCTCATCAAAGGATTTTGCTCGATTCAATGCATCTTTACCCAAAATGAAGCCCTTGGCTACCATGCTGGTTACAACATCCTCTGCCTTCCTCAAACCAGATTCCCCACTCTCAGCGTTAGTAGTCTGTTGTGCTGCCTGCTCAGAATCATTAAACTATAAATTCTCTAACATGGTTCTCAACATAGTACAGATACCAAATAAAAGAGGGAATCACTTTCTAACAGTCTCTTGAAAACATTATTTACAGTAAGTTAAAATTTATGAAGTCACAAAAATTTGTGTTGCACTTTATTTAAAGAGTTTCACTCGTAATTTTGTGGTTTTCAGTAATTTTTAACCCATGAAAACTTGTTACTTGATCTGAGATTGCCATGGTTCCAACTCTCAGTTAATCTGCATATAAATTATTTTTTTCACTGTCTACTATGTAGACATTAGTTGGGATCTCAGACTCATGATGGTCATAAATATATAATTTCTCATATTAGAATGAGTAGCTCTGCAATAAAAAAAGAGAGGGAATAGTTACTGCAGATGCGGCCGAAGCAGGCAGCGCATAGTCCTTAGCCAAATCAATGTTCAGAGACTGTCCACACACAACTGCTCCCTGGAGACACCAACACAGGTTTCATGTCAGCTCTTAAACATCAAATTAAAATTTCGCCATCTCTACTATAATAATGAAACTGTTACAATGAAAGAGATGCATATCATATTTGTAAGTAAGCATTTGACACATCAATATTTCAATTTGTTTCATCTATCTATATCTTGTACCAAAATTTTTGTATACTTTATGAATATGCATAGAGAAGTATCAACATGTATAAAAAAATATGAAAATCCATAGATTAGATCAAATATACAAATATGTACAGTATTGAAAAATTAACATTGTCCATTGATGAATAAAGAATGAAAATTGTTCTCATTATAGGTTATTTAAATATAGAATTGGTAGTACTATTTCGTAAACAATGTGATAAGAATACTCAAGAAACATGTTTTTAATTTGGATTTGTAAAATTTAAATTATTAGATAGAACAAAATTAGACAGAAGGCAATGAGAATGAATGTACCGAGAGAAGAACTGCAGTTTCTGCTCCCTCTGGATTACTGAAGGTAACATAAGCAACTTGGGGACTTCCCTTGTCACTGAAAAATGAGAGATATTATTACATACTCTATCCAAATTTTGGGGAATTCCCTTGTCATTCATATTATCTACACAAACCTTTGCATTTCAATGTACTCAATTTTCCCAGGAAATGTAAGAAATTCCCTCAAATCTTGCTCGGTTGCACCTGAAGAGATGTTGCTCACTTTCACCGATCTCACCTGTTAAACAAACATGTCACAAATAGATTAGCATTTTGAACAGTAAAAGTTATGAAATTTCCTAGATTTCCCTCACATCACATTCATATCTCCATTAATTTCACTATTTTTTCACATTGCAATGATTTCTGGAGGAAATGATGAAAAGAACATACACCATACACACACCTCGTCTTCTTGTTTTCTGTTTTCTATTTCCTCAAATATTCTAACTGTGCTACTGTTTGTATGATATTTCCCAGAATGAAAGACGGAAAAACATTGAATGAAATCACAAGAAACTCAGAGATCGATAAGCTCATTCAAAATGTTAGAAATTAGAAAGAGAAAAAATGGCATGGATTGTTACATGCTAACATGAAATCATTAGAATTTCTTACCAGATCCTCAACGTCACAATTCCAAAAATATGTAATCATTCATCTACCTTACAACAAGACACCCTTAAATCTGTTCCTTTTAGGTATAAACAAAATCATGAGAGAAAGTAAGGATCGAAGAGGCATGCAACTAACCGCCATAGCTGGTTAATTATTTGAATCCTATGCCAGAGATCAATCTTTTCCCCGAGAACAAGAAGATGTAGTTTGAAGTTTTGGTAACGGAATTAATTATGGTTATTTACCTAAGACTGAATTTTTTCCCTTCTTTTCCTTTTCCTACTTTTGATGTAAAGTCTATTTATTTATTTATAGCATATAAATTTAGGTGGAGATGATGTGAGATAAGCATATCAGCAACATTGTACTCTCAAAAACTGCCACATCAGTTGTTTCGATTTTGTTCCATTTTACCAATAACCTCACACCTGTTGCAGATATATTCTTAGGAACTACTTCAAAAATATAGACACCACAGAGACCATGATTATGATTATGAATAAAGCCACTAACCCTCTTTTATTTTATTTGTTTGAGATCTTATAAGACTATTTTATTGTATTTGTTGGAATTTTATATCGATTAAAGATAAACATATTTTATAATATAAGAACATTTCATAGTATATAAGTGGATCTAAACTTCATCTTATGAACTGATTTTATATCTTGAGTTAACCATAAAATTCATTTTTTAATATGATATAAAAGTTATTTAAAGTTTGTATTAACAAGTGTTTGTTGGATATTCCATAATAATGGTAGACACGCGAGACTCAAAATCTTGTACTAAAGAGCGTGGAGGTTCGAGTTCTCTCCAAGGCATAATATTGAGATCTCTTATTGAATTGGAATAAGTTCGACAGCGAATCACGAAATCTTGGTGATCTTCTCTATCTAATGAATGGGTAATCTGTTTTGAAATCGTCCGCCCTGCACCCTACTCTCCCCGAGGAGTATATGCTTCAACAAGAATCACACAGGAGTAGATTGATACAATAAAAACCTCTGGAAAAATACCCACTCGTAGTCCACGGGCGGATAAAGTACATGAAATAATTCGGACAAACCTCGAATTTAGACTTAAATTCACTTCAACATACTATTTTTTTTACTCCAATATTAAAACTCTACTCTTGTTTGTTATCCATTGATGAGAAATGATACTAGATAAACAAATAATTTCATATTCAAAGAATTTTGATTTTCCAATAATGCAGTGCATGCATGCAAGTGCAATCGGTGCTGAAGTTAACACAAAGAGGACTAAAAGCTTAGCAATTCCATCTCTGTCTCTGCATATTTGTGTTGTCTTTCTGCATAATGAAAAGTGGATAGGGTGAATTTTTGGATTCATTTTTTTATTTTTTATAGTAAGGATCAATCATTTTCGTGCAAATTTCTCAAACTATTAAGTGGATTTTCAAATTCCTTACTAGTAAATTCAACCATCAGACATTTTTTTTACTACCAAATTGGTCCGAATGAGTTTCAACTTAATCAACACAACCATTTTTAGATGAAAAAGTTTTATTTGTTCAATGTTTTATTTGCATTTTTTTTTTAAAAATGAAATAAAATAAGTGATACAATAAAGTAGATTAATAATTAGAAATATGAAAAGATTGTGGGTGATATAATATAAATAAATAAATTAAAAAAACGTGTACTAACGTGAGTGGAAAATGTTTCTTTCATACCAAATAAATATAGTATAATGACTTGCAGTGATAGTGATGTATACGGTGCAATTTAAATTAGGCTTAAATATATTTTTGGTTTTAATATTATATATTGTTTGGTTTAGAAATTTATAAAATTATTGTTTAAAATATTTTTTAAAATTTTATTTATTTTAATCTTTATAATATTTTTATTTTTTATTTTTTCTCCTTGTAATATATAAATAGTTTTCTTTTAGTTTTTACTATTTTTTAATGAACTAATTTATTTAAAATGGATAAAAATATTATAAATATTAAAACAAAAATAAATATATCATAAAAAAAATACAAAAACACTAAAATCATTTAAATTTTTTTTTACTCTGACCAAAATAGAAAAAGGTATATAGAAACACATTTAAATCTTATGAAAAAATTGTGGTAGAACTATCATATACCACAGTATTACAAAATGCCTATTTCTGAAAGAAACTCTGATAGAAGTTGAAGACATTTAAACATGTCAGTTACAGCATCATTGTGAATGTTTTATACATATTCTGATTATGAGTTGCAAATGTGATTCTAATGAAAATAAATAATTAAAGAAATAAAACAATAATCTAATAATTTCTATTCATAAAAATATATGTTTTTGTTGACTTCTGGTGTTCTTCTGCAATCATTTTAAAAGAACAATTTTGTCTTGATCATTAGAAAAATTTAAGACAACTGTTAGGTTCTGAAATCCCTTTTAAAACAAGTATTTGCTTAGATAACTGTGTTAAAAAGTTGCATCAAATCCAAACATTATCATTTAAACCATAAAACTTGATTGTATATTTGTTTCTGCATTAAAAGCTAAGAACATGCAGTTTATTGGTGGCACTGTGCTATCCTCTTCATCTGCTCTGTGTTAATCATCTAATATGTCTTGGCTGTGAGGATTATTATTCAACTCTGCATAATTATGCAGAAGAATTGAAGCACATTCTTTGCAGGGGCCCTTCAAGTGCCAAGTTCACGATTGGTGCTATGCTGTTATTGGTCACATGCAATCCTGTAATGAAAATGAGAACTTCTGCAGCTGTCACCACCCTGTTACACTCATCTTGGACTTCAAGCAATACTCTGAGGGATCAAGTATGAGATGAATACCAAGCAACAGTGCTGTCATGTGGTGCAGGGTGTTTTTTGGTGCTGAAGAAGGCATTCACCTGAATTCTAAGCACTTGGACAAACAATGGTAGGGAAGATGCAAACTCAGTTTTTTCCTCTGCTGTATAAGGCATAAGTATGCAGATTTGGACCATTGCTGGTTTTCTGTAATATGTCTTTCCCTGCTTTGGATGTTTGTAGTGGTTATAATTTGTTAGTTAAATAGAAAGTTAGAGGTACTTGTATAAGGTAAGTGTCCATTTTAATTTATTCAGTCTTTGTTGATTAAGAACAAAAGAAACTAAGAACATGCAAACAAAACACAACCACATTTCTTTATACTGATAAGTTGAATTGTTCTCTAACTTGGCTCTTAGATGCCAAAGTTTTTCTTTTATAGATTGCAACAAAACCACGCACCTAGATGAAATGAAAAAAGAAATTGAAATGCATATGATGAAGGCGTAATAAGATTATCACTAGTCTCTGGTATGAACAACACAAATTCTTAAATTTCTTTTTGTGTATCTTCTGTTTCCTGTCCAGAAATCAAGAGATCCAATGGAGCATTCAAACATGAAAACCCTTTGGATTATGCGTTTCCCCTGTTAATCCTTCAGATATGTCTCGTGCTGATTTTCACCAGATTCCTTGCATTCCTTCTCAAACCTCTTAGACAACCCAGAGTTATTGCAGAGGTCATTGTAAGTTTTCTTTCCTTTGCCCCCTCTATTCTTTTCTCTTCTTTCATCATTCAATAAATGCAGTGCTTGCTTAGTTAAAACAAAAAGCCTTGTTGCATTCTTATCACTGTGATCAATCTCAAGACCAGGCCATGCAAATTGTTGTTGTTGTAATTCATGAAAAAGTTGTAAGGTGGGGTTGCATGCATCCTGTATTGGAAAATGAATGCAGGGAGGAATATTACTTGGACCATCAGCAATTGGGCGGAATGAGAAATTCCTGAACACTGTTTTCCCAAAGAAAAGCTTAACTGTGCTTGAAACCGTGGCCAATCTGGGTCTTCTATTCTTCTTGTTTTTGGTGGGACTTGAGCTTGACATGCGTTCTATACGCAAAACTGGTCACAAGGCCTTAGCCATTTCCCTTGCTGGCATCATATTGCCTTTTGTACTTGGCATTGGAACCTCATATGCTCTTCGAGCCACCATATCCTAAAATGCTTATCCAACCCCATTTCTTATTTTCATGGGTGTTGCCCTCTCCATCACTGCATTTCCCGTTCTTACTCTTATCCTAGCCGAGCTCAAACTCCTCACAACTGATGCTGGTTGCATAGCAATGTCTGCGGCTGCTGTAAATGGTGTTGCAGCATGGATACTACTTGCTCTGGCCGTAGCTCTCTCTGGATCTAACTCATCTCCTCTGTTTCCTTATGGGTCATACTTTGTGTTGCCCTCTCTATCACTGCATTATGACCATAAGGAAACAAGAGGGGATGAGTTAGAGCCAAAAGAGCTATGGCCAGAGCAAGTAGTATCCATTTTGCAACATCATTCACAGCAGCTGCTGACATTGCTATGCGATCAACATCAGTTGTGAGGAGTTTGAGCTCGACTAGGATATGAGCAAGAACGGGAAATGCAGTGATGGAGAAGGCAACACTCATGAAAATAAGAAATGGGGTTGGATCAACATTTCTGGATATGCTGGCTCGAAGTGCATACGAGGTTCCAATGGCAAGCACAAAAGGCAATGAGATGTTAGTAATGACAATGACCTTGTGACCAGTTTTGCCTATAGAAAGCATGTCAAGTTCAAGCCCCACCAGAAACAAGAAGAAGAGAAGACCTAGATTGGCCACAGTTTCAAGAACAATTAAGCTTTTCTTTGAAAAAATTGTGTTTAGGAATTTCTCATTCTAATCAAATAGCTAGAAAGAGTTTATATAAGTCCACCCTAAGAGTTGAGTTTCCTTGTGGATCTCTTCCATCTTTGAAAAGTTTGTTATGCCTAACCTAAAACCAAACTTTCTTTCCATCTATGTAATTTTACTATCCTTTTCTAAAACCAAACTTTCCTTCCATCTATCTAATTTCCATCCTCTTCTAAAACCAAACTTTCTTTCCATCTATGTAATTTTACTATCCTTTTCTAAAACCAAACTTTCCTTCCATCTACCTAATTTTCCATCGTCTTCTAAAACCAAACTTTCCTTCAAACTATCTAATTTTACTATCCTTTTCTAAAACCAAACTTTCCTTCCATCTATCTAATTTTACCAAGTCATCAAATCATTTTATTTAGACTTAATTAACTTTTAATTACCTCCTAAAAAGTTAAGATATTTTTGTCTTATCAGGGAATATTACATAAAATTAAACACAACTATTTTTATTAAGATTTTTAAACTATGCCTAAAAAGTTTAAGTCCATAGATGAGGCTATTTTTGAGGGCTTATGTGAGTTGTGATGGTTTTATCTTTTTTGTAAGTTTGGTATGTATGCCTAAAAAGTTTAAGTCCATGTGTTTTGTAAGTTTGGTATGTATGCCTAAAAAGTTTAAGTCCATGGTAAGGTTTCTTGGTATTGGACCTAAACATCTATCAAGTGTTTTATTTTTAATTCATTTAATTTTGTCTGATAAAAAAAATTTACAGAAACAAAATAAAAAGAAACAGATTTGAGTTGAACACCAAATTATGTTTCTTTCTTGTATTCTAAATTTTGTGGTACACTATTATGCAGGTTTAGAATATACTACAAACACCTAGAAACAACTTTAACTTGACAAACTTGATGCTACCTATACATGCACACGTCTCTAATATTGAGAACGCGTTGGTGTGTCTGGCATATCCATGTAATCAGAAACCTCCATAACCAATGGATAAACGTCTGTTTTGGGATTATACTGTTGCAACACTAAAACTGATGCAGAAGTGGAGAACTCAGAAGAAGCCAAATAGCTTCCAATGGGACCAAGTTCAGGACAATCACTTTTGTCCACCAAAGGTGCCACTTGTGGCATTCTACCTACCAAAATAAGATTGCTCTTATTCTTCTCCCTCAACACTGCTATCACATCTTCTTTGCTTTCTACCATCCTTTCCTCTGACATTATTGAGTCCGTGCTGTTGCTTTTCACACCCAGAAACTCAGACCAAAATTGTTCATCCTCTACTTTATCTTCACCATAACTAGTCCCTTCAGCCACATTGATCACCTTCTTGTCCCTGTTGGCTGTTATACCAATCAACTTGGCACCAAAGGCAAATGTTTTCCCGGGTGCAACCACAAACTTCACAACAGTGAGTGAGATTCCAGGGTGTTCAGCCAGTCTCATCCCATATGCAAGTGCTTCACGATCATCTTTTCCTCCAAAGAACCCCACAACAACATTGTAGGAAACATCACTAGCTTGGACTTGGCTTTTCCCTCCAAGTCCACGATCAACCAAAATTCCCACAGAGCAAGGAGCATGGCTGAGCACATTGCCATTCATCACACGCAATGAGTTTCCCAGAGACTCCATTGTCCCATCAAAGTGTTGGTGTTTGTGAAAAGGGAGGAGAATGATTGCTGCTCTCTTTTGGTGTGCACTGGTGCAAATGTCTTCATGCATGTTGCTGAAGGCAGATATGGCTGTCATGGGACGAACATCCACACTGCTTAGTTGGCCATAAGCCTGGAATGCAATCACCATCTGATCTCTGTTATCACGCTTTTTGTTCCAAAAGGGTAAGCCATTGTTGCGTGCAGTGTGAACCATTGTGATGGCTGAAGGTCTCTCTGAGAGTTCCATCAAGTGCATGGAGTACACACACATCTTTCCACGCTTTCTGGTTCCTCTGGATGACTCTATTAGATTGATTAAGGTGGGAATGTTGCAGGTGCTGTGGAAACATGACAACACTCTTAGCTCTGTGTCTGGATCTTTGCGTTGAACTGTTTTATGCGTGTAAGGTGATCCCCTACGAGCTGGTTTATACACTGCCATCACTATTGGGGTGGTGATGAAAGTGGTGAACAGTGCCATTAACACACAAATGGCAAATGTCTGGTCATTCAGCACCTGCACATTTTGCAAGAAAAAAGATTGATTAGTTCCCAACTTGCCATTATAAATTACAAGAATTACGTGTATGTTAATGTGGCTGATGTATTGTAATGTCGGTTAGATTTCTAACTGCACATTAGTTTACGTGTATGTTAATGGGGTTGATGTGTTGTAATGTCGGTTAGATTTCTAACTAACTACACATTGGTTTGATGATAAGAAACTTGTGTTATGTTAATGTAACTTATATGTTATAATGTACTTTGGATTTGGATTTGAATCTTCAGTTGGTTGGGTGATAAGAAATTTGTGGTGTAATTATTTGTATAAATGTTGGAACACGCTGAAATGCCTTATTTCATTTTATTTATTTATTGTTGATAAAAAAAAATAAGTGTTTTAATGAACACTATGTGCAAGATTTTACAAGATACCTTGCGATCCTTGCCAATGTTAAGAACAATGAGCTCCACCAAGCCCTTGGTGTTCATGAGAAACCCAAGAGCCAAGGCTTCTCTGAAAGGCACCTTACACAACAGTGACACAAGGAATGTGCCAACGATTTTTCCAAAGCAAGCAGTGAATATAACAAGCACTAGCATACTCCAAGAGAGTGCTCCACTTATAGTTGTCACATCAGTCTTCAACCCACTAGACACAAAGTAGAGTGGCAACAAGAGACTCATCACAAGGTCCTCTACCTTCTCGATCAACACCCCAGCAAAGGGACCATCCTTGGGCATAACTATGCCAACCACAAAAGCTCCAAAGAGTGCATGAATGCCAATAGTATCAGTGACGAAACTGCAAGCCAGAACTAGTGTCAATGTGATGCATATGTATATCTCTTGCACCGGTTCACCCTCAGGGGAACGCTTGGCCATTATTCCAAGCAAGGGTTTTATGGCAAAGATGGCTAAGAGGACAAAAGCAATAGCACAAAGTATGACCCATAAGGAAACCAGAGGAGATGAGTTAGAGCCAGAGAGAGCTATGGCAAGAGCAAGTAGTATCCATGCTGCAACATCATTCACAGCAGCTGCAGACATTGCTATGCGACCAGCATCAGTTGTGAGGAGTTTGAGCTCGGCTAGGATTCGAGCAAGAACAGGAAATGCAGTGATGGAGAGGGCAACACCCATGAAAATAAGAAATGGGGTTGGATCAACATTTTTGGATATGGTGGCTCGAAGAGCATACGAGGTTCCAATGGCAAGCACAAAAGGCAATGAGATGCCAGCAAGGGCAATGGCTAAGGCCTTGTGACCAGTTTTCCTTATAGAACGCATGTCAAGCTCAAGCCCCACCAGAAACAAGAAGAACAGAAGACCCAGATTGGCCACAGTTTCAAGCACAGTTAAGCTTTTCTTTGGGAAAATTGTGTTTAGAAATTTCTCATTCCGCCCAATTGCTGATGGTCCAAGCAATATTCCTCCCTGCATTCATTTTTCAAACAAGATGCATGCAACCCCACGTTACAACTTTTTCATGAATTACAATAACAAGAATTTGCATGTCCTGGTTTTGAGATTGATCACAGTGATAAGAATGCAACAAGTCTTGTTCCAACCTCAAATACGAAAGATAACATCGTTAGAATTGATCACAGTAACATTTTTATTATTAAAAGACGTCTTGATAAGTTGAAGGAGAAGGTAGTATATAAACTGTCATTAGTTATTGGCAACGGAAACTTTTTTGTTTTAACTAAGCAAGCACTGCACTTGTTGAATGATGAAAGAAGAGAAAAGGGTGTAATGGAAAGAAAACTTACAATGACCTCTGCAATAACTCTGGGTTGTCTGAGAGGTTTGAGAAGGAATGCAAGGAATCTGGTAAAGATCACCACCAGACATATCTGAAGGATTAATAAGGGAAGCGCATAATCCAAAGGGTTTTCATGTTGGAATGCTCCATTGGAGGTGGCTTTCATTGGTGGTGGACATGTTGGATTAGGAGTGGCCATTGGAATTGATTTAGATTTCAAAGTATGAAATGAAAGACTTAATCTGATGAAGAAGAGCTTGTGATGTTTGCATGTGCTGTGTGAGTGAAAGGAAAACTTGGGTTTGAAGAAATGAAATAGATTGCTAATTATGGTACGTAGCAGAGACAGATAAACGTGTAAGATGATGAATTGTGAACACACACTAACGCAAATTGTGTTAGATGGTTATTGGAAATGGAAACCAAGCTTCCACCACTTTACTCCTTCACCATATTTAGCATCTTCTTTCTCCATTTTATCACCTCCTCTTCTAAAACCAAACTTTCCTTCCATCTATTTTATTTTACCAAGTCATTATTAATTAACTTTTAATTACCTCATAATAAATTTAGATATTTTTTAATTATATTCCTAGTAAAATGTTTTCTTGTTTATTAAATATTTTAAATTTTATATTTTTGAACTGATTATCTTTTCTTTACTATTGTTCTTGAGTAGATGACTTGACTGTTATCTTGTATTGTCAAATAGTTTACTTGTCTTCATTTATAATAAATGATATTTATAAAATTATTACAAGTCATTTTCATTAATTTTAATAAAACATATTTAATAATGAAATTATAATGGTAAAGAGATCCTTATTATCACCACAATGGATGTGAAGTGGCATTTAATAATATCTTATGTAACATATTTTTTAAATAAATAATAAACATTATTTATTATTTTGTAATAACTACAATAGTATTTTATATTAATCATAGAATCTCATATTTTTATAAGTATAAAGATAAGTAAAGAAAATTATGTAACAAAATAATAAAAAAAAGAAAATTAAAGAAAGGATCTAATTAAAGGTAATAAATCATGTGCTATGTTTGTTCCAAATTGGGTTGATTTTATAGGACAGTTTTGTGTGGTAAAATCAAAAGGGTGTTTGGAGAAATATGTGATGGTGGAGGCTGTTTTGGGAGAAAAAAAGAGAAAGGGGTATGGTCATTTTGGAGTTATTTAAACATTTTTTTCTCTCTTTTGTTTATTTTCTTTTCCACTCCATATTATTTTACATACAAACTTTTTTTTATAAAAAAATAATAAGTCGGATTTTTTTAATAGAGATAAGAACAAAAAGTAAAACTAATAGATATTATATATCAATAACATCATTGATATAATTATATAAAATTAATTGAATGCGTTAAATTTTTTGAAAACAAAAAAAGTAGAGCTTCATTTTTTTTCACAATTTCAAAATTGTATAATTTTCACTATAGTGAAAGCTTAATGCAAACATGAGACTACTAAACAAGTAGATGTTTTTGGTAGAGCATAAACAATATCCTTTTAACCTCAATTTTATAAATTGTACTTAAAGAAAATATTTTTTTTGCATTTATCAAGAATTATATAAGATTGCAAAATTTCGTCTCATATAAATTCAAAGTATATACTTTTAAAATACATATATAAAAATAGGTATAATAGTTATAAATAAATATCACACACAATAGTATGTGTTTTGAGAACATGGTAAATTATAAGAACATTTTCTTGAGAAAATATATATTTAATGTGTAAAAGAATGACAAAAATATTATACTAAATTTTTCTAATCATCAAGTCTTATCATTTAAAAAAAAAAAGTTGTACTATCATTTTCCACTTAATATCTGCATTAGGTACATTTTTGGTAAAAACTATTTATGATGTTTGGCATTATTTAATTGCAAAGAATGTTAGTTATTTTTTTAATATTTTCTCGCATTTGAAATTAAAAAAGATAATAGTATAAATTAAAATAAAATTATATAAAGCTTACAAATAATACAAATTGCATTTTTTTAATTTAATAGTAGTTTAAATTAAGAAATAAAAATAAAATTTTTAAAAATAAATAAAAATTTAATTTTATTAATTTATTTAAATAAAATAACTTGTTTAAATAATAAAAAATATATAAAATATTAAAAATAATAATTATTTTAAAAGAATTTGAAATTTTAATTAAATATATTTTTCTTATAAATATAAATTTTATTTATATAATAAATAAATATTTTATAATTATATTATTTTATGTAATTTTATATATTAATTAATTTATTAAATAATTATAATATAATAATATAATTTATTCGCTCAATCTTATTAATTTTGTTAAATTGAGTTTGTAATAAAATAAAAATTTCTCAAAATTATTTTAAATAAATCATTTTTTTTTCAAATTAAATCTTTCTCCTCTAATCTTCTCGGTCTTTCGGGCTCTTGGTACTGGATTGGACTTTCAGTTACAGGATCTACTGATTTGGGCTTGGGTTGGTTCTTAGGTGTGTGATATAGGCTCTCACTTGACGAGCTTGGTCTTATTCAGCTTTCAGCTTCTGAGTTCGGATCAACTCTCAGACGAGTATGTACCTGCAAGAAACTCCGATAATAAAGTCAAAATTAGTGTATTTAATTATCAGGTAAAAATCACTCTACTTACCTCTTAAGTTAATCATATATTTATAGTAAACTTTTAACATATTTAGGGTTTTACTCTTTACCCATTGTAATCATTATTAAACACACTGTAACATTGTAATCATTATTAAACACACTGTATATGTTTGGCTCATTTATTGATTTTGTTACAATATTTTCTTATTTTATTATTTATTCATTTTAGTTTGACTTTTCATCAATCTTTCGTCCTTTTGACAATTCAACCTAGACAGTAAATTTTTTTTATAAAATATATATATAAAAAGAGAAGTATGAGGTGTTCTCCAATCTTTAAGAAAATGCAGGGATTATAATCTCCTAGTGCATTCTCATTCCTAAAAAAGAAAAATCTAAATCTACTTTCTCATTTTCTATTTTGTAAGGGAATAAATACCAAAATGTAGTAGATGTAAACATTTGTCTATTTCTCATAACACTCATGTTTGTTGTGTTTCCATAGTGTCTCTTCACCTCTTACTTAAGACTAGTTTGAACATGCTATCAGCTTTTTATCTTTTTGCAGTAAACTTGCATCTTATTAACATCAAATTATATTAATTCATTCATCTTTTCTATATTTTCTGAATCCCTAAACATTTTATCATCCTGATAATTTGCTTCCAAAACATAGAACATAAGATGTTTGTATTTTAAATTTGAACAGTGAGTATCTGATATCCATCAATTACATTATTTCTTGGATTAATTATGTATTTGCTGACATAGTAGCTTCTTTATTTATCTGTCTACATATTTGTTTACTGTGACATGAAATTTGTAAAAGTTGCTGTCATGAAATCTGTTCTTGTTGGTGTTTAAGATCAATCTGATGAGAATATATGGATGATTGTCAATGTAGTTTAAGAAAACACATCCACACAATTCAATATTTTAATCATATTATTTTAATATAAATTATTGGAAGAATGGTATCCCTTTGGCCTGCAAATACTGCTAAACCAGACAAACAAATGTGTAGGGTTAAAAAAAAATCATGGCAGAAATGGAATCAAAGAGCCAACATTATCTGAGATTCTAAGCCTGCACACTTTGTCTTCACATACACCACCACATCCTTCAAAACTAGCTCAAAAGGGTGATACTGAAAACTGGAAAATCAAATTAAAAGGGTTGAAATCAGAAACATAGCATAAAGATTGAAGATGCTGGGTCAACTTGAGCATGAACTGGAGCTGCACGTCCCAGCCAGTGAGGCATGGGATCTGTTTGGTACCCTTCGATTAGGCCAATTTGTTGCCAAAGAGCTTCCACAACTGTTTGATAATGTGGAGCTAATTGAAGGAGATGGAGGGGTTGGCACTGTCCTCAAATTAACTTTTGCTTCAGGTCCTTCATCTCTTTCTTTATTCTCACCATCTTAATTCTTGAATTTGCATAAGATCTCTTATCGCAAATTATTAAAGGATATGAATACAAAAGTTATAGAAACGTACGTCTTTTCTAATTCTTAGTTGTTTTTATTTGTAGAGGTGAATAACCTTTATTTTGTCTCTCTTTGTCGATTCTAATTCTAGTATTTACCAATTGACTCTTTGTTTTTCATTCTCTGTTTAACTAGATCTAGAATGAGTGTGCTGTTTGTATATATTCGGACTATTTGTTTTGATTTCAATGGAAGAATAGAAGAGATATTCATTTTCATTTCTTTACTTTTTCTTTTTCTCTTTTGTTCATTTGAGTTCTATTTTATAATAGAAATAGATGAAGATGTATGCATATGAAGGTGTTAATGAAGATTTAATGTGGTGTGACACTGATTTGTTATAGGTGTGGCTGGGCCAAGTGGGTACAAGGAGAAGTTCACTAAGGTTGATAATGAGAAACGAATAAAGGAAACAGAGGTGGTTGAAGGAGGGTACTTGGAGTTAGGATTCACTCTGTTTAGGGTTCGTTTGGAAGTGATAGAGAAAGGTGAAGAATCAAGCATAATAAAATCTAGCATAGAGTATGAAGTAAAGGAAGAGCATGCCTCCAATGCCTCATTTGTCTCTGTGCAGTCACTGGCAACCATTGCTGAACTTGCCAAGAACTTCCTCAACAAAAACAAACCTTCAAAAGAAGCAACTTAGTCCAAACAATAGTCAATGAATAAAGAAGGAAGAACAGACTGAATCTTCTGTCTTTGCTTGCTTCATCAATAAAAATCACCAGCTTACATGTATTGCTTTGTTTCATCGATTCATATGAGATTGTGTTTTCTTTACAAGAGAAAGTTGTATTCTATGAAATCAGAATTTCGTTCTGTTTATCGATTTAAATGTTCTTGTCAAAAATGAGTTGTAATAGTCCGAGTTATCAGAATGACCTGATTTCTTAAATGAATAATAAAAATTAGTTTAGAAAATAATTTTTTTTTTTCTAACATGTTGTTTAATTTAGTTATTATTAGAACTAATCATTTTAATCTTTAAAAATTAATTTTTATTTCATAATTTTCTTATAATAGATACAGAGAAAATTTTATCACGGTCAAGTCAATAATAATTATAAAATAATTAAATATAAATGAGTCAATAATAATTATAAGATAATTAAATATAAATGAGTGAAAACAACCAGTGAAGAATACTACATAAAATGCTATAACTTATTCTCCATGAAAGACCAAAAACAAGACACAAATTATAATAAAGAGGGATATGAAATTATTTGAATTTAGTGAAAATAGGTCAAAAATTAGTGGAAAGTTTTTGAAACGATATTTTAAAATTGATATTGTATAAATTAGTTTATAGGGTTTTATTGAGAGGTGGACATAATCATGTGATTCACACAACTTTTTCATACAAATTAATATAAAGTGGTTAAAATTTGTCTCATTCCTTCAATTTGTGTAGCACACACATGCAAGCAAAGAAAGACAAAGTTGAAAGAAGATGTTGATAACAATGTTTCTCTGTGAATCAATCTGGTGTATAAATTAATGCATACTTAACTAAAACCATATATACAAATTTAATTATAATGTATTAAGAGATTTATATTGGGTAAATGGTCCTTTCCAATTAATTACTAGTATTTTAGACTGAGTTTTTTTTTATTTGAATCTCCATGATTATGTTTTCATTGAGAGTTATATTATGGAAAAATTAGTTATAGCTAGCATTAAATTGCAAACAAGATATTAATAAGTGAATGAAGTTGTCAAAGAATTAAAACGTCACATTTAATCAAATAAATAGCAATTAAGTTTTGAAATGATTAACTTGCTATATTAATATTTGGAACTTAATTTTGTTTATGATTAAACCACATTGACTATGATGGAATTATTTTTTTTGCTTTTTATTAAAATGGGGTTCGTTTAAAAAAAATTACAAATTTAGGCAGGTCTTGTCAATTTGGCATGACTTTATATGCACAAATCGTCCCAATTAGACACGACTCAGTCATGTCACACTGAAGTCGTGCCAACTTGACACGACTTCTGTTGCGTCATTTTTTTTTAATTTTATTGTTTATATATTGGGTAGTAAGTTAAGTAATATTAAAAATTAATTTGATACATAATTTTCTGAGTATTAGTTTTAAGGAACAAAAAATTGAATAATCGTGTATAGATAATGTTTGGATAATCAGCTTATTCAAACTTTGAGTCATTAACTCCTTAGGACATTGCCGCTGAACATGGTTTCCCACTAGCCAAAAAGTATATTTTGATATTTAATGTCTCATGTATGCAAATTTTTTGATATTTAATGGCGCCGGATATGATCCATACACGATATCCAATTTTTTGTTCCTTAAAACTAACACTCTTAGAAAGTTATGTATCAAATTAATTTTTAACATTACATAACTTACTACCCAATATATAAACAATAAATTTTTTTAAAATATATATATATATATATATATATATGACGTGACAGAAGTCGTACCAAGTTGGCACGACTTCATTATGACGTGGCAAAAATCGTGCCAAGTTGACACGATTTCAGTATGACATGACAGAGTCATGTCAAATTGAAACGATTTGTGCATATGAAGTTGTACTGAATTGACACGACTTGCCTAAATTTGTAATTTTTTTTAAACGGACCCCATTTTAGTAAAAAAAATTAAAAAAATAACCAATCATGGTAAAAAATCCTTAATGTTTCGTCAAAACTCACGTTAGTTTTTATGCATGAAAACTAGGACTAAAGTGAAAGTGAAAAAAAAAAAAAACTGGGAATGTTACCGATGCATACCAACAATCATTCAACCTACCTCAAATTTTCCTTAAATTCTTTCCAGACCCTTTTATTGTCCTTTTCTTTTTCATGCTTAGAAAAGTGAGGTCTCACAAAATGAATGAGGTGAGACTTCATTCCTTCTCACAAAGTTATTTTAGATGTTTGATATGCATATGATTATACATAACCTAATAAAACTTTCAACTTCATAAATCAACCTAGCCATTTACTTTAGGTAAATTTTTTTCTTTGACCTACCAACTCTTGGCACAATGAAGGTTATGAGGGGTCGAAGATTTTGTTGGGCTAACAAGTTAAACAACTAAGAAACCAATCTCTTCTACTAATCCTCAACATATTAAATCATTAATTACTTTCCCTAACCAAAAAACATAACCCATTTTAAATGAAACGAAATTAGACTATAAAATTAGCAGACACGTAGAAAGGAAGTTCGTGAAATGTGAAGGAAATCAAGTTGAACAAGTAACACATATGTTGTTAATGTTGTTGTTGTGTAAGTTTTCCATTTAGAAAAAGGGTAATTAGTTACTTGAATGAGATAAAATATTATTATCAAAGATGGAAGAGAAAAACTAGGTGGCTTGTAACCTTGGATAATGAGGTAATGTTGCAGAAAATCTCCGGCAAGGTTCACCATCCTTTTAACCCCCCAAATTGACTTTTCTATCTCTGATGTCACTTCTCTACTCAGATATCATAAACCACTGTGCAATGTCTCTAGAACAAACAAAAATGGAGGCACATGCTATGCTATCATTCAATTGTTTTACCATCCACTTGTTTTAAATTTTTGTAAGATTAATTTTCAATTCTGGGATATGTGTTTAAACTAATTTCAATTACAATTTTTGTATTGGAATGTGTGTCATTAGTTTTACTTGCAAAATAAACACGAAGATTCTATGTTTTGACTTAAGTTTAAGAGATAACATTGTTATGATCAATCATCATATTTGAGATATTATTTGTTTTGGAGGTCGGTGTTTCGTCACAGTTTTATCCTTAAAATATGTTTCGATAGGTTGAGGGAATAAGAAGTATATAAACTGTCATTGATCTTAACTCCTGAACGAGATGAAACTATATTGACGATACGGAACATTTTATTTATTAAAAAAAATCTTTACCATCACATTTTATTTATGCTTAAAAACATGGAGATTGGTTCAAACATCTTAATATTGTGAGATTTTAGCTATTAATAGTATAAATTACTTTATATATTAATAATTTTTTAAGTATCTAAAATAGTATTTAAATTACTTTAATTAATATACTGACTAATAATTTTTTGTTTTTACAATTTATTTTTGACTAATTATTTTTTTTTTTAGTGTTAAGTCTTATTTGAAATCAATTGTAAGATAAATTGAATGAACTAATCTTATTATCTATATTAAAATCTTTCATTTTTTGTGTGGTCATTGCAGAGGCTTTTAATTCAGCACTGTTTTACATGCATCACCCAGAATATTTCTAGCAATGTTTTCAATTAAAACTTGAAAAATAATTTTGTTAATTCCAACTCATTTCTTCACTCTTTTGTTCACGAAATCTGTTTCCTATCATATCAACTTAGTCTTATTAAAAAACTATGATAATACTAATTAATCCTCTAATTATTTATCATTAATTAAGTGTTTCTCATGAGGGGGTATAAGGTTCCAGTGCTCAAAAACCGGATTCAATTATTATAAAAAAAACCATTGTTTGGTAAAAGGAAGATGAACTGTTGCAATGGTGCCAAAATTTCTGTTGCATATAAAACTTTAGTTTCAATATAAAATAAAAGTATTAACCAACTAAGCATATAAAAAAACACAGTGGTGCCAAAACTTGTGTTGCATAAGGATTTTGATTATTAGAAACATTTTGGTAATATACAGATAAAAAGACAAAGACTTTGACTGTGTTGAACAATTATATTAAGTATATGAAAAATGGGATTGTAGTCAACGTTATAGTTCTACCTTTAAGAAATTGAAATAGTTAGCATTAATTCTCAAGTTATTACCTAATCTTAATTAAAACTAAAATATGTTGGTTTGCACCATATAATTAATTTTCTAATTAGGGTTAGTATCATGATTATTGCTATGAAAATGGGGTTGGAATGAATACGTATGCAATATTCTTCACTGTTTTCACTTACCTAATAACATTGAATAATTAGCACTCACCATTTACTTTTCATTTTTTTTCATTCTTGTTCACAACAATTTTATTAAACAACACAGTTTCCTTTTAAGTAATTCACATTTATATTATTAGTATAAAATATTAATTAGGCACCAATCCATTAGAAGAACTAAGAGTGGAACATGACTTCACTGTACATTTACAAATGTCTCATAATGGTTAGGCATTAGGTAAGTTTGATCTCTTGTACATAAAGGAAAACACATCTTTAATATAAATATTGATTATGGCTATGTACTGATAATATATAATACATTAAAATAACTAATTCATCAGTTAAATTTTGCATATAGTTAATATATATAAGATTAAATATGTTTTTTTTTTCAGTAGTACGTATAACATGAAATTGGTTTTTGTTTATGGTCTAAACTTTAAATCATCTAAGTACTTGTAGTATGAAAATGATTGGAATGAATTTTTTTACCTGTGAAATGATTGTTAGTTTTTTTCAAAGATTGTTAGTTTTTTTCAAAGTTCATCGTTGTTTTAATTGTAAATTGATGCTCCCTGTAATTACTTTCAATAGGTTGATGACTTGATGAATTGAAACCTCTGACCGATCATTTCTATATTACAATGAAGTGGAACCTCAAATTGAACAAATTTCATATAAAGAATGACTCATTTAAATCATTTTCATCTTACTAGCAGATAATCTAAAGTTTATTTTAAGAACGAAAAACATATTCAACCCATATAAATAATTAAAATTGCAGAAAGTAAGACGAAATTTCGCAAGTTTCGGCAGATGATAGTCTTGGTTTGCACTGAATTTCTGAAAAATTTTCCCGAAATAGTTTTTTCCTGAAACTCCAGGTAAGAATATCAAAAAAATTTGGGACAAAACAAGACAAATTATAGGTCAAACGGATGAGTATTCACCTAGGAAAAAAATCAAACAGTTTCACACACAAACAAACATTCCTTTCAGTCCTAGCAGTGATGAATAAAAAATTTATTGCAAATCTCGTGGGATGAATTTTGGGCTCAAATCTTAGCCAAAACTCAATAGACACAATGACGAATATCTGGTAAAAATTTTATACCAAAATACCCAAGGAGTAAGGCGCAGTAAGTCCCAGACTGAGAGTGAACAAAATTGATTTTCCGAAAACAAAATGTCTTGGTTTTTCTTCCCCGTATCTTCTTTTTATGATTTGTTTGTTTATGTACATGCCTCCTTACCTAAGTGCAAAAAACATATGAAAGTAATTGTGTGAATTTTTTCAACGCAATACGGACCCATAATAAAATTGCAGAAAGTAGAGTGAAATTTCGCAAGTTTGGGTAGAGGATAGCCTTGGTTTGCACAAAATTTCTGAAAAATTCTCCCAAAATAGTTTTTTCCTGCAATTCCAGGTAAGAATCTCGACTGAATTTGGGACAAAACGCGATAAATTTCAGGTCAAACGGATGAGTATTCACGTAGGAAAAAAATAAAACAGTTTTACACACAAACGAACCTTCATTTCAGCCTTGTCAGTGAGAATAAAAAATTTATTGAAAATCTTGTGGGACGTATTTGGGACTCAAATCTTAGCCAAAATTTAATGGACACAATGAAGAATGTCTGGTAAAAATTTCAGACCAAAATACCTAAGGAGTAAGGCGCAGTAAGTACCAGACCGATGGTAAACAAAAATGGTTTTCCGAAAACAAAACGTCTTAGTTTTTCTTCCTTGTATCTTCTTTTTGTGATTTGTTTGTTTATGGACCTGCCTCCTTATCTGGGTGCAAACAAAATATAAAATTACTTGTGTGAATTTTTTTAAACGCAATACGGACCCAAAATAAAATAGCAGAAAGTAGGACGAAATTTTGCAAGTTTCGGTAGAGTATAGTCTTGGTTTGCACAAAATTTCTTAAAAATTCTCCCGAAATAGTTTTTTCCTGAAACTCTAGGTAAGAATCTAGACTGAATTTGCGACAAAACGCGACAAATTTCAGGTCAAACGGATGAGTATTCACCTAGGAAAAAAATCAAACAGTTTTACACAAACGAAACTTCCTTTCAGCCTTGAAAGGTGATGAATTTTTTTTTATTGCAAATATTGTGGGACGAATTTGGGACTCAAACCTCAACCAAATCTTAATAGATACAATGAGGAATGTATGCTAAAAATTTTCTTCCAAAATACCCAACGAGTAAGGCGCAGTAAGTCCCAGACCGAGAGTGAACAAAACTGGTTTTCCGAAAACAAAACGTCCTGTCTATTCTTCGCCATATGTTCTTTTTGTGATTAGTTTGTTTATGAATCTGCCTCCTTACCTGGGTGGAAAAGCCATATGAAAGTACTTGTATGAATTTTTTCAACGCAATACGCACACAGAATAATATTGCAAAAAGTAGGGCGAAATTTTGCAACTTTCGATAGAGTATAGCCTTGGTTTGAACAAAAGTTCTGAAAAATTCTCCTGAAATAGTTTTTTTCCTGAAACTCTAGGTAAGAATGTTGACTGAATATGGGACAAAACGCGACAAATTTCAGGTCAAACGGATGAGTATTCATCTAGGAAAACAATCAAACAATTTTACACACAAACGAACCTTACTCTCAGCCCTGGCAGTGATGGAAAAAAAAATTATTGCAAATCTTGTTGGACAAATTTGGGGCTCAAATCTCAGTCAAAACTCAATAGACACAATGACGATTGTCTGGTAAAAATTTCAGACCAAAATACCTATGGAGTAAGGCGCAGTAAGTCTCAGACCGAGAGTGAACAAAACTGGTTTTCCGAAAACAAAACGTCTTGGCTTTACTTCCCCGTATCTTCTTTTTGTGATTTGTTTGTTTATGGACATGCCTCCTTACCTGGGTGCAAACAACATATAAAAGTACTTGTGTGAACTTTTTCAACGCAATACGGACCCAGAATAAAATTGCAGAACGTATGGCGAAATTTTGCAAGTTTCGGTATAGTCTTGGTTTGCACAAAATTTCTGAAAAATTCACCCAAGAGTGAACAAAACTGGTTTTCCGAAAAACAAAACGTCCTAAATTTTCTTTCCCGTATTTTCTTTTTTTGAATTGTTTGTTTATGGACCTGCATCCTTACCTTAGTGCAAACAACATATGTGATTTTTTTCAACGTAATACGGACCCAGAATAAAATTGCAGAAAGTATAGCGAAATTTTGCAAGTTTCCATGGAGGATAGCCTTGGTTTGCAAAAAATTTCTGAAAAATTCTCCTAAAATATTTTTTTTCCTGAAACTCCAGGTAAAAATCTCGACTGAATTTGAGACAAAATACGACAAATTTCAGGTCAAACAGATGAGTTCTCACTTAGGAAAAAAATCAAACAGTTTCGCACACAAACGAACCTTCCTCTCAACCCTGTTAGTGATAAATAAAAATTAATTGCAAATCTTATAGGACGATTTTGAGGCTCATTTCTCAGCCAAAACTCAATAGATACAATGAAGAATGTCTGGTAAAAATTTCATACCAAAATACTCAAGGAGTAAGGCGCAATAAGTCCCAAACCGAGAGTGAACAAAATTGGTTTTCCGAAAACAAAACGTCAATTGACTTTTCTTCCCCGTATCTTTTTTTTGTGATTTTTTTGTTTATGGACTTGTCTCCTTACCTGGGTGCAAAAAACATATAAAAGTAATTGTATGAATTTTTTTTCAATGCAATACGGATCCAGAATAAAATTGCAGAAAGTATGACGAAATTTCGCAAGTTTTGGTAGAGTATAGCTTTGGTTTGCACAAAATTTCTGAAAAATTCTCCCAAAATAGTTTTTTCCTGAAACTCCAGGTAAGAATCTCGACTGAATTTGTGACAAATTTCAAGTCAAACGAATGACTATTCACTTAGGAAAAAAATCAAACAATTTCATAAACAAACGAACCTTCCTCTCAGCCCTGTCAGTGATAAAAAAAATTTACCGCAAATCTTATGGGACAAATTTGGGGCTCAAATCTCAGCCAAAACTCAATAGATACAATGAAGAATGTCTGGTAAAAATTTCATACCAAAATACCCAAGGAGTAAGGCGTAGTAAGTCCCAGACCGAGAGTGAACAAAACTGGTTTTCCGAAAACAAAACGTCCTATCTTTTCCTCTTTGTATCTTCTTTTTGTGATTAGTTTGTTTATGGACCTGCCACCTTACCTGGGTGCAAACAACATATAAAAGTACTTGTTTGAATTTTTTCAACGCAATACGGACCCAGAATAAAATTGCTGAAAGTATGGCGAAATTTCGCAAGTTTCGGTAGAATATAGCCTTGGTTTGCACAAATTTTCTGAAAATTTCTCCTGAAATAATTTTTTCTTGAAACTCCAGGTAAGAATCTCGACTGAATTTGGGACAAAATGCGACAAATTTCAGCTCAAACAGATGAGTATTCACATAGGAAAAAAATAAAACAGTTTTACACACAAACGAATTGTTGAAAATAGGCCAAAATTTTGCAAGTTTCGGTAGAGTATAGCCTTGGTTTGCACAAAATTTCTAAAAAATTCTACCGAAATAGTTTTTTCCTGAAACTCCAGGTAAGAATCTCGACTGAATTTGGGACAAAACGCGATAAATTTCAAGTCAAACGAATGAGTATTTACCTAGGAAAAAAATAAAACAGTTTTACACACAAACGAAACTTCCTTTGAGCTCTGGCAGTGATGAAAAAAAATTTATTGCAAATCTTGTGGGACGAATTTGGGGCTCAAATCTCAGCCAAAACTCAATAGATACAATGAAGAATGTCTGGGAAAAATTTAATACCAAAATACCCAAGGAGTAAGGCGTAGTAAGTCTCAGACCGATAGTGAACAAAACTGGTTTTCTGAAAACAAAACGTCCTGTCTTTTCCTCTTTGTATTTTCTTTTTGTGATTAGTTTGTTTATGGACCTGCCACCTTACCAAAGTGCAAACAACATATAAAAGTACTTGTTTGAATTTTTTCAAGGCAATACGGATCCAGAATAAAATTGTTGAAAGTAGGGCGAAATTTCGCAAGTTTCGGTAGAATATAGCCTTTGTTTGCACAAATTTTCTGAAAAATTCTCCTGAAATAATTATTTCTTAAAAATCCAAGTAAGAATCTTGACTGAATTTGGGACAAAACGTGACAAATTTCAGCTCAAACGGATGAGTATTCACCTAGGAAAAAAATAAAACAGTTTTACACACAAACGAATTGCTGAAAGTATGCCGAAATTTTGCAAGTTTCGGTAGAGTATAGCCTTGGTTTGTACAAAATTTCTGAAAAATTCTCACAAAATAGTTTTTTCTTGAAACTCCAGGTAAGAATCTCGACTGAATTTGGGACAGAACGCGACAAATTTCAAGTCAAACGAATGAGTATTCACCTAGGAAAAAATAAAACAGTTTTACACACAAACGAAACTACTTCCTTTCAGCTCTAGCAGTGATGAAAAAATATTTATTGCAAATTTTGTGGGACGAATTTGGAGCTCAAATCTCAGCCAAAACTCAATAGATACAATGACGAATGTCTGGTAAAAATTTCATACAAAAATACGCAAGGAGTAAGACGCAGTAAGTCCCAGACCGAGAGTGAACAAAACTGGTTTTCCGAAAACAAAACGTCCTGGTTTATCTTCCTCGTATCTTCTTTTTGTGATTTGTTTGTTTATGGATCTGCATCCTTACCTTAGTGCAAACAACATATAAAAGTACTTGTGTGAATTTTTTTTCAACACAATACGGACCCAAAATAAAATTGTAAAAAGTAGAGCGAAATTTTGCAAGTTTCTATAGAGGATAGTCTTGGTTTTTACAAAATTTCTGAAAAATTCTCCCAAAATAGTTTTTTCATGTAACTCAAGTTAAGAATTTGTAGTGAATTTTGGACAAAATGCGACAAATTTCAGGTCAAACAGATGAGTATTCACCTAGGAAAAAAATCAAACAGTTTCACACACAAACGAACCTTACTCTCAGTCCTGACAGTGATAAATAAAAAATTTATTACAAATCTTATGGGGCGAATTGGGGGCTCAAATCTCATCCAAAACCCTATAGATACAATGAAGAATGTCGGGTAAAAATTTCCTTCCAAAATACCCAAGGAGTAAGGCGCAGTAAGTTCCAGACCGAGAGTGAACAAAACTAGTTTTCCGAAAACAAAACGTCTTGGTTTTTCTTTCCCATATCTTTTTTTTTTTGTTTATTGACCTGCCAACTTACCTGGGTGCAAACAACATATAAAAGTACTTATGTAAATTTTTTAAACGTAATACGGAC
This sequence comes from Phaseolus vulgaris, assembly GCF_000499845.2. Taxonomy (NCBI): domain Eukaryota; kingdom Viridiplantae; phylum Streptophyta; class Magnoliopsida; order Fabales; family Fabaceae; genus Phaseolus; species Phaseolus vulgaris. Next base: position 1,527,571 of record NC_023749.2, on the reverse strand, counting down.
CCAGAATAAAATTACAAAAAGTATAACGATATTTCGGTAGAGGATAAATTATAAACTTAAATATACTATATATCAATAATTTTTTCACTAAGTTAAACAAAATCTTATTAAAAGTCAAGTACACCACAACTAACAGTTTGATTTTGTTTAAAATAAAAAATTTAACAATCCTAACGATCTAAGATATGTTTTTGCTTTGTTTATACACTATTCTTGTTTGAAGTGATACGAAATAGTGAATTCGTTAGGACTTTGTTGGGGTCCCAGGGAAGAACTGCATTTGATTTAATAAACTAGCGTACAAGATGAAAAGAAGAAACTAATTTTCGTGTTTTGTTATGTTATTCATAGATGGTCGATATTTTCAGAGGAAAGTTGCTTTTCAATGTGGGACATGAAAAGTGAGGTTGAAAGTTGCTGAGACGCTGCCACGTGGCTACCTACCCTCGTTGGTAGTTTAAGTTTGTTGCTTCCCATGGAGAAGGTGGCCATTGTTATACGTATGTGCCAGATTGTGCCTTGTTCTTGTTGGACAAGCCAAGCTCACGTTGAAAATCTGCATCTCTCCTCATACAATTTTATCTTATATAACATAGACATTCATATTAATACGACATGACACAGAGATACAAATCTATATATTATATAGTTATAAATTATATAAATTGACAATAAAAATTTATGTGCATAAATATATTTTATTTTTTATTAGTAAAAAGATGTTTTGTTCAAAATAATTTTTTTTTTATTTTTATAATCATACTAAAATTTTTTACAATAAATTTAAAATTTTTAAAAATTAATATTTTTTTAAAATTGTATTAGAATTGTATTAAAATTGTCAAAAATCCAACAAATATTTTTGAATTAGACATTTTATCGATACGTGTCCTACAAGTGTTGGTGTCTGATATGTGTGTCCGTAGTGAGAGAAGTGTATGAGCCTTAAGATTTTATACATTTTCTTCCTTCAACTTCATGCTTTAATTTCGTGTGTTTTCTGCGTATATGAAGAATATGTCATGGAGTCAAAGTTCAGAGTTGACTTCCTCGATGTAATTAAGGTAAAGACAAAGTAGAAAGGAAACAAGATAAAGCAAAGAAGAATATGCATGCTAATGCTGTTTGTCTTAGGCAAGGTGGAATAATAATAAATGCATACCATATTATTTTCCTCATTTTTTAAAAAGTTAATAATAATTTATATAATTACGAAACTTTCCTTTTTCAGTTAGATTGACGAAGAAACTAACATCCATTTATTATTTTAAATACTAAAAAATATTAATATTATTAAATAAATATTTATAAAATAAATTTTAAAATCATATTTAAATTAATTATCAGTTTTTTAGCTACTAATATTTTAAATTTTAAATTAATATCAAGGCTAATAGAAACTAAATTTAAAATATAAAATAGTCTTATCTAAAATTTTAATAGCTAATCGTTAAATAATAATTTAGATACTAAAATAGTATATATTTTTATTAGTAATAAAAACTACTTTAATGTCAATGACTTGTTTAATTTATAAAATAATTTTTAATTTAGTTAATATAATAATTAATTATTTTGATTTTTAAAATTAATTTTTTTTAATAATTTTCTTTTTGGTTAGTTTTCAAAAGAAAAGGCATTTCATCAACCTTTTTATTAAAAAAATGAAAATTATGACAGTCTACCTTTGAAATTAAGCATTATGATTAGAAGCAATATTACTCTAAGGAGTGTCTTTTGATGCCCTTTAGTGGGACAAACTTGTAATCTTCTATCATAGCATAGTAAATAAGTTTTGAAAGCATTTGATATATCTATCTGTTCTATATATATACAGCAATCACCTCTCTCTGGTGAATATCCAACTTCCAAGACTACCTTGTAAGTCTTTCATTACTCCATCCAAGGTTTGGATTCTCTTGCTCTCATTTAGTTTTCAAGGAAATGAATTCTTGTGCTGTTTTATTCTCAACATTTTTATGCAGTTTGTTTGAGTAGGTGGTGATTATGGGGAGAGCACCATCCAGTGATGAAAGTGGCTTGAAGAAGGGGCCTTGGACCCCAGAAGAGGATAATATATTGGTGGATTACATTCACAAACATGGCCATGGCAGTTGGAGAGCACTTCCAAAGCTTGCAGGATTGAACAGGTGTGGCAAAAGTTGCAGGCTAAGGTGGACAAACTATTTGAGGCCTGACATCAAAAGAGGAAAATTCTCTCAGGAAGAAGAGCAACTCATCATCAATTTACATGCAGTTCTTGGCAACAAGTAAATTACTATTCATTTCATCTCATTCATTACTAAATGGAAATGCATAATTAGAATGAAACATGCTTGGTCTATGTAACCATGCTGTGTTTATTTCTTCATAGATGAAAAAAAAGTGATTGTATGTGCATTATTTCCATGATTAGGTGGTCAGCTATAGCAGGTCATCTTCCAGGTAGGACTGATAATGAAATCAAGAACTTGTGGAACACTCATTTAAAGAAAAAGCTTCTACAAATGGGGTTGGATCCAGTGACTCATCGTCCAAGATCAGACCACCTTGATCTTCTATCCAGTCTTCAACAGTTGCTGGCTGCTACAGACATTTTCACAAACAGTTGGGACATTAATGTTGCAAGGCTGCAATCAGATGCCACAGAACTAGCCAAACTCCAATTGCTGCATAACATACTTCAAGTCCTTGGGGCCAATCCTTCCTCAAACATGGACTTGCTCAATCCCTTTGGACCATCACTGAATGAAGTTTTGGGATTGGATCAGTCCAAGCTCCAAAACCCTTACAATGGTTCAACTGGTTTTGTTTCTCAGAATCAGCCAAACTTCCAAAGCTTTGAAGCCCCTTCTCAGCAGCAAGGTCTACCTAACCACATGAAATCTGAAAAGGTTGATGAACAACTTGGTGCCTCATATTCTCTTCCAACACCATTAGATTCTCTTCCAAATCTAGTTTCAGCATCACCAGAATGTTCAGCTGGGAAGGAAATGGAAAACAAGGTAAACCCAAATGAGTTTTGTGAGCCTTCTTCCACTTCAACCACCTTTGAAATGTGGGGAGATTTCATGTATGAAGAAGTAACTGATGCTTATTGGAAAGATCTCATGGAGTAAGTAACTTTTATGTCACTGTTTTTTAGCTCCACTTGTGCTATTATTCTATTTTTCTCTTATGAATTTTTTTATTTTTTGCTGATTTTTTCATACCTTTTTGCAGGCAATAACCAGTAGAATCCAACTGCGATAATAGGAATTATCATTGATCTCTATGATGAAAACATGGTTCATTTAGAAATAGTTGGTTGGTTCCTATGAAATTGAAGATGGATTCATCTTTATACAAGGTTCCATTGTATCGTATATAGGCTCATGCACCATGGAGATTGTAATTTATTTTGTAGAATAATAATATTCTCATATATATTGTTTCATTTCATCATATATATATATATATATATATATATATATATATATTCTTTCTTAAACAATATTATTTGTGAAGAATGAAAAAAAAATTATACTTTTAAAAACTTTCATGTTGGATATTATTATATAATTTGACATCTCAGTTAAGTTAAACACCTCAAATAATATTAATTATCTGTTATCACATAAAAAAATATTATTAAAAGAATAAAAAAAAATACAAAAAGATTAGATCAAAACTCGTTAACAAAAGATATACTATAGTTATTAATAAAGAACTCTAAGAATATGTAGAAACTTATTATACCAATAAAATGATTATCTAAGAATAAATCATAAATGTTGAAACTATTTAAATTATTTTGAGTTTTTTAATGACTATTTTATTCAGTAAAAAAGAAGAGTCCTTATGCATTGAATGGTTGAAAATTAAACAAATTTAAAGTCAGAAATAAGGGTGGAAGATTGCTGTTATGACGTGAGGCATCAACTTTTTCTTAAAGTCTAGTCTATTTTTACAAGAAAAATTTTGTTTAGTAAAAACATTTATTTACAATCTTTATAATAATATAATATTTTAAATTAAAAAATAAAATGAATATTATTAAAATATAAATTTATTTGATTATTAAGTGGATGTATTTACCGTTTGAAATGTGAAAATATTATCACTGTTTTTACAATTATATTTGATCATGCACTGTATTCACAAAGTTGTTTATGTGTGTTTTTACAATACTATCAAAGAACTAATACTTTACACAAAAACTAATATTCAATTAAAATAAGTATTTAACTTAATTTCGTAAGTCTCTCAACTCCATATATTAATATTTAAAACATTTTAGTACATTAATTCTTTCATCCAAAATGTATATTTTATAAACAATACGTTATTTTATTCAAATTGTGAACTTTGTTAGAGACTGCTGTTTTCACTTTTGAAGTATATTTCAAAAGTTTTTCACCAATTATAATTTTTTAATATTAATAATTTGACTTGTTCAATAGTAATAATCATAGTTAGTATTAAGAACTGAAAAAGTCAACTTTAAAAAATGGGTTTATAAAATAATATTCTACACTCATTATCAACTTTGATATTATATTAAAAGTTAAATTTTAAATATAATTTAATATTACAAAATCAATTCATAAATTTATTAGGATTATCTCATATTGAATCTTCATTAAAACAAGAAAAAAAAATATTTACGAATAATATAGAATAATTTTATCCAAATAAAATAGTTTTAAACTGTTTTTTAACAAAAACTCACTATAACAAAAAATCATCAAATATAAATCAATTTTTAGATACCAAAATAATTAGTTACAATAGTAACTAAATTAGAAACTATTTTAAAAATTAAAAAAAAATAGTTTATAGATTAGTTTCTATTATTGTTAAATGGTTTTTAAATTAGTATCTAATTAGCAACCAATGTTTTAACTACCAATTATTTATATTCTAAATTTGGTAACAAAAACATTAGTTTCTAATTAGATACCAATCTAAAAATCATTTATCAATAATATAAACTAATTTAGAAACAAAAATTTATTTAGTACTTAAAATAGTCTTTATTTAGTCACTATAACAACTAATAATTTTTTGTTTCTAAAATTGATTTTTATTTCATAATTTTCTTGTAGTGACTTATGTATGATAAGTTTTTCTTCTTATTATGGATGGTAAATATGTTTACTTAACAATAAATATCTCATGTCAAAAGATATTATTAATTATTTTAAAATTCATACCTACAAATATTCATAATTGAATAATATTCAAATGAACATTAAACTAATAATAATATCAGAATATTTAGTAAAACTGTGTATTGGATAAATGTGTCATCAATTTTGAAAATAGAAGAAAATTAAACTTTGCATACGTAAACCTAATCATCTTTTCATCTTTAATGAGACTAATTTATCTTATCTTTCCACTTGAAATTAAAGCATAGAACAAGAGTCAAAAGACAAAAACAAAGTAATAAAACTGAATGGAGACTTTAAAGATCTTATAAAAATAATTTTTACAATAAAGTTCAAACATAAAGAAGTTTTTAAACATAAAAAGGAGATAAATTAAAGTCAAAATTGCGAAAACCTTAACAAAGATAGCTTTCTTATCCGTTAGGTGACACTACTTTTACTAATCTTCATCTAAAGCAAAGAGAAACAACTCATTAATATATATTGTTTTAATATCAATGATAAATCATTTATCAAATTATTTAATATCACTATTGTAATAGAATTCAAGTACAAATATTAACTTTTATCTTAATTTCGTATATTACACTTTTAAGTAGAGCAATGTGTCTAATATATTTTTATTTTTTATTTTATTTTTATTTTACCCTTCTTTAGTTTTTTATATTTTAGATAAACTTGAGGAGACTACTATAGTGAAACTATTTTATACACACATTAAATTTATAATATTATTTTTCATTAAAAGTCTTTCTCATATGTTTTATTTTCATATTTTAACTATTTTTTAAAATAATAATTTGGATTTAATATACATATTCCAGTTGCTTTGATTTTTCATTTCATAGGATTCAAAATGGACGACATATGGTTTGCTAAATTTTTATTAAAAAACTATACAAATTCATTTTCCTTTATTTTAACTTAAACTTTTTATTATTAAATTTATAGACCTAATTAGAACTCATATTTAACTTCATATTTACTTTAGATTTCAAAGTATATATATATATATATATATATATATATATATATATATATATATATATATATATATTAAATGTGCTCTTCATCTCTTCATTGAAATTATTAGTTTTTAGTTTCGTAATTTTAGGAATGATTTATTAATCTCTTTTACTCAATTTATAAAATTGTCTTTTCCTTTCTTCATTCACTTTTGTTTTTTTTTTCTTCATCAATGGAGAACAGATTTTGTAGAAAAAATTCACATAATTAAGATTAAACAAGCACAATTGAGTTTTGCAGTGATCATTGAACATTTGGAATTTGTTTTTCTTTTCTCTAAAATTGATTTTTCACATTGGGATCACAATTTGTGTTTTAGAAATCAATTTAATATTGATTTGATAATTAATTATAAATTACATTGAATGATATTATTATTTTATTAGTATAGTTGGTTTAATTAATTAAATGAGGACTTGTTTAGTCCTATTAATTAATTGAAAATGTGTTTAGTTCTTAAATATGAAAATGGACGTTTTCATCATTTTCCATTTTTTATTTTTAGTTTATGTTGTGTTTATGAATTTGAATTCTACGTTTTTCAATCCCTAAGTCTCCAAATTAATTTATCCATAGAATGTTTACAAATAAATTTTATATGTGTTTTGATACTATTATTTGAGAATTTTTTTATAAATGCACCTCTTAAAATTAAAACTCTTAATCCATTTATATCTTTATTTCAAAGAAGTCGAGTTTCTTAACTTTGCATAAAATAATAATTTGTTTGACTTTCAAATTTTGACTTTTCTTTCTAATCACATAATTTAATCTCTATACAATAAACACTTTAATTTGGTTTAATTTCTTTTGTTAGTTTACTTTTTTTAAACAACTCTTTTATATGGTTTTTATTAAGAATTTGTAAAGGAAATTTTAATGAGTAGAATATTTGATTTTGAAACCTTCATTTCTTTATTTTTTGTGTTTTAATTAGAGAAATTGTTGGAAATCTCACATCGACTAGAGATTAGAACATTTCATCGTATATAAGGTGGGTGCAACCCTTACCCTATGAACTGGTTTATTGAGGTTGAGTTAGGCTTAAATCTCACTCCTTAACAGAAGTGTGATATCCATATATGTTTATTTTAATTTTTAATTTTTGCATTTTATTATTTATCTAAGAAAAACATTTCATGAGTAACAAGAAAGGCAACCACAACCAACACATTGTTAAAGTGGAAATATCAAATTCTATAAATGTAAGTGTATTGGTAAAATCAATCAAAAGTTTTTGAAGAAGAAAATCAATTACAAGTTGAATGTTTGGGAAAGAAATGGAAAGAACACAAAAAAGGAAATATCAAACTTTGTGAACTTTGATTTGAATTTGGGATGATGTAAAAATACAATCCAACTTGCCATAGAAACATTGGCAAGGTAGGAACAGAAGTGGGAGGAAAAGAGAAGAAGGGGTGTTCATAACATACAATTTGTCACTAACATGGAGAACCACAATCCAAAAGAAGAAACACTGAAAAATCCTAAACAATATTACAAGCCTCGTGATCCCATAAAAATTCTATTCTGAGAAGCAAAAATCATACAAACATGTTCAAACAACTGAATGTTCAATACCATTGTTGAATAGTGTTCTATTTCTGGTTCCCAGCAGCACCCTTTTTCTTGAGCAGGCTTCCAAACTTGCCAAGTAAAGGCTTTTTCTTCTTCTTCAATTGTTGTTGTTTTGGTTCATCAATGTTCTCTGTTACAGCATTTCCATTTATCTTATCAAAGCTCTCAAGTGATTCAGGTTCTAGCTTTGAGTCAACTTCCTCTTCAAGTGATTCAGGTTCTGCTTCTCTCTCCGGAGAGAACTCCTTTTTCTCTATCTTGCAGCTCTCCCACATTTTAAATTCAACTTCTACTGAATCCTCCTTTTCTTTGGTCTCTTCTTCCTTCACTTTTTCACTCACTTCCTCAGGTTTGGGAGCTGCAATATTTGCAGCCTTGTCGTTCGACAGAATGCTTTCTTCTGCTGTGTTTTGTTGGAGTTCCTCCTGATTCAATGGCAGCTCTACCTTTGAAATGTCCTCTCCTACATGTCCATTCTCTTCAGAAAATTCAACTACTTTAGGAAGCAAATCATAGTCTTTCTCACTGTCAGTGAGATCCCCATTTTCCTCAGGGTGGTTTATGGTTGTAGCTTCTTCCAACAACTTGGATAACTCCTCCACCTTCTTGATAGATTCAGATTCCCTGATCCGAAGTTCATCATTTTCTTCAAACATACTCTGCAACTCATTTTCTTTATCCAATAAATTCTCCTTCAATTTCATGTTCTCAGCTGTTGATTCCTTCAGAGCTTCCTGCAGCTGAATTGCCTCAGCCTCAACTTCCTTCAAATTTTCCTTCAACTGGGCTTCTTCCTCCCTGTTGATATTAGCTTCTTCTTCGGTTTCTTTAAGCAAGTAAAGCAATCTTTTTATTTCTTTTTCTAGAGATACCTTCTCTTCTTCATTTTTCTTTATGCAGCTGACCAGATGAAGCTCTCTCTGCTCCCACTCAACCTTGGAGTTCTCAAAGACACTCTTGGAATTTTCAATACTACATACAAGAACATCAATCTCATGTCGTGCCTCATCAAGCATGGACTCGTATTTTTCATTGGTGGCTTTTAATACTAACTTCAAATCTTCAATCTGAGCCTCATAGCTTTCACGTTCAGCTTGGGTGTTTAGTAGATTTTCCTTAGCTTCTCTGGCTTCTGCAGATACTTCATGTAATGCAGAAGCTAAGCTTTCCATTGCCTTTTTACTCTTTTCTTCTTCATCTCTAGAATTCTCCAATTCACTGATAAGTTTGTTTTTCTCTTCTAATAAGGTCTGCACACTAGAAGCAGCAAGCTTTTCATCGTTCAAAGCCTGGGCTTTCTCTTCGTTAACCTTCTCAATTTCAGACTTCAGAGCCTCAACTTCCTTTGACTTTTCAAGACTTTCTTCCTTGGCCGTGCGAAGTTGGCGTTCTGAATCCTCAACATCAGCTCTCTGTCTCCCAATTGTCATTTCTAATAATCCTACCTTCTCTTTAAGAGTAGTAACTTCAGATTCTGCTTCATGCAACAAATCATTGCTTCCTTCTAGCTGTTTCATTACAGATTCCAAAGACTCTGATGCTGATCTCTCCAGTTTGTTTGCTTCTTCAATTCTCATTTCCAGTTCCTCAACCTTCTTATTCCACTCCTCTAGCAGGCTACGGGCATAAGATTCAGCCATTTTTGAAGCTTCAAGCTCCACATTAAGCTGTTCAATAAAAGTTTCTTTCTCTGACAACTTATCGCTATAACCCTTTGCTTTTTCAAGTTCATCATTGAGAGCTGATATCTCTGTTTTTAGTTTCGATATAACCTGATTTTCACCACCCTCCGTTTCGAGTTTTGCATCTAGTAAGGTCTTCAATCGCATCAATTCAGCTGATAAAAACTCTGCTTTCTCTGCCTGAATCTCGGCAATTTTAGTTGCATCATCAGCATGATTCAATGCCTGGTTCTTTGCATCACAAGTCATGGCAAGTTCTTGTTTAACCCGCTGAAGCTCCTGCGTGGTGGAGAGAAGAGCAGCCATGTCCAAAGCATGTTGGTTCTTGACACTTTCAATCTCGTTCTGCCATTCTTCTTCCTTTTTCTTCACACTTTCAATACCAGCCTGCTCCAATTCCACAGCTCGGAATCTCTCAATCTCAGAATTCTCCTCAGCACGTTTTTGAGCCACCAATGCTTCCCTGAGTTTGTCATTTGCATCCTCAGCCACTCTCTGTGCCTCTTTCAACTCATCAATTGCTTTTAGCTTCTCCTTCTCAGCTTGAATGAGCAGCTCCTTTGCTTTCTTTAGGTCTTCTTGAGCAAGATTCAATTGGTTCTGCAACTCTGAACCCTTTGCAGCTCTGGGGGGTTGTTTCTGACAGACCAAGGATACACAAGCACAGATCAGAGTGCAGATACTCTCAAAAGGAAATCTGGATTAAGTAAAATACTTTTCTTAATCAATTTTAAGGAATAATGGAAGAAACATCTCCATCATTTTCCAACAAAAAACAGGGCGAATTGAAATGCATCCTCGAGCAAAAATATGCAACGCAAATTGAGATGTTAGGAAGTTCAATTGCTTCTTAAAAAAATTTGAAACGAAAACAAAGAACGCAGTTCACATGCAACCATTTAGTAATATGATCGAAGTCTCGAAGAAAGAACCATAACATAAGTGCAATCTGGAACTTACATCAGGTGGGGTGGCAGAGGGTCGTGGTGATTTCCGCTCAATCGTTGGCTTTGAATTAACAGATCGTGGAGATCGTTCCACAGAAAGTCGCGAATTTTGCAAAGGGGATGGTGACTCAGATTCTGATTTAGACACCACTTTGCTAGCTTTACTGATTCTAGGAGCTGCCATTGATCCTTTGCTGGGATTTTCAGATAGATTGGGTCTACGAATTCACAATGAAAACACCAGATCAATAATGCTTTCAATGGGACATGCAGAACAAAGATAAAATAAGCATAATCATGTGGGTGCATCCAATCAAATAGATGGATCTAACTATCCACGCAATAATAAAGCAACTCGCACGCCAAATTCAGCATCCAGAATCAGTGCCAAGCCAAACTCCATGAAAAAACAAAGATTAAGGCGAGAACAGAGGTAGTAACACAAACAATGATGTGCAATAACCCTGAACCAACACAATTGTACAAAATGGAGCCAAAACAAGAAGCAGCAGCGAAAAAGAAGTGAAACCCAACTTCGAACTGCAGACACAGAGTTCATAGAAAAACACTGAAATTCCATGAGATGAACACTGCAAAAATGAAAGTCAGAGAGAAAAAATGGAGAAAACCCCATAATTGCAAGTCATAATTACCAGATCAAACCTCATAAAGCAGACAGCAATCACACTTGACAAAAAAAAAAAAAAACAGAGCTGAAAAAAAAGAAAACAGAGCTGAAAACCAGATCTTTGTAGTGAGAACCCAGAAAGTTGAGCTGACCTTGATTTTGAAGCCATGATGGCGGCAGTTGTGTGAGTGAGAAGAAAAGGCAAAAGGGGTGCGTTTGCAGAGCTAAAAATGGCAGATTTCTGACATTGTAGGAAAGAGGAAAAAGAAGAAATAATGTTTGTTGAGTGTGAGTTGAAGAGTTTGAGTTGGTGAGTGAGAGAGAGTGAGGAGAAGATGCAGAGGGAATTTACAGAGCAGAAACCAAATTATTTGAGATGCTTCTCTTTAGTCCAGAGTGTCCACACACACACACTCTCTTTTCTCTCTCTCTCTCTCTCTCATTCATTCATTTATTGTTAACCGTTTTTTCCTCTCTCATCTCTTCTTCTGATGTGGGATGCAGTTCCTGTTACTGCAACTATTACCATTATGAACTCTCTTTATCAGTAACTTTGTCAGAGGTAAAAGCAAAAAAAACACCTATGCTACTCACTCACTTTTCATTACAATTTTAAAATAATTCCTAAAATTCAAAATTCAATTAGATTTTTTTTCTAAATAATGTTGTATAATATTCTTAAACGGATTGAAATTAAGAAAATGATTATTCTTCTTTTTCAGTCGTTCATTTGTTTTTTCTTTTTTCGTATGAACTCCGCGTATTTATCTTGTTTTGCTACTTTTCATTCTCGTGAATTACAAGTTTGATGGTACTTATAAAAGGTACTTCGATGTTAAGTCAAATTTCGGTACTTGTTGTATTCAATGTATAATTATGAGTGTATAATGGCGATGTACCTAATTCTTGAAATTTGTGTCTATTTCTATAGTTATCATGGATACTTTGTTATTGGATCGGATTAAAGATATGAAATGTAGTTAAAAAAATATTACTTAATGTTTAGTTGATTAGTCTTGCTAATCTTCTTAAAGTATGGTGATATCGGTCGACTTTGACCGGGCATTAGACTTGTATTCCGTTGTTCGATCTTGACTAATATGTTTGAGAATTAAAAAAAAAAATTGAAATAACATTTTTCTTTTTCAAATTAATGATGTTGAACTTGTAAAGAGATTAATGGTTTTTGCACTTAATTTTGAGGTTATTAAATTCTAAAACAGTTCTTAAATAGAGATTAAGCATTGTTAAATTAGTCTGATTATATATAAAATAAATCTTAAAAAGAATAATATGTGTACTTTAATAATTACTTTGGATAATAAATAATTTGTAAAAAAAATACTATTATAAGAAAAACTTTGGTCTATTATGATGACATATATATAAGTGTTTGTTAGCTCCTAGAGTCCATGTGTATCACCATCAATGATGAGAGAATATTAACATCTTAATGTGGATTCTATCTTGTTCCACTCAATCAAGTTGCTAGTGTATCTTAAAAAAAGTAGTTAATAAATTAAATTTGATATTAAAAAAAGTAATGTTTTTATTCTCTCTTTATTTTTCATTTTTTAAAAACTTATTTTTTTCTGGTTTAAAACTCTGAGTTTTGACCAACATAAATGATTTTTTACTATTTTAATAAATATTATATATCATTACATTTTCTCTCAAGGTTATCATAACTATTTTTCTATTTTTATATTTAAAAAATAACACATAAAAACAGTTTTTTTTTTTGTCAAAAATGTTATCACTAAAAAGGGAACATAATGATTACTATCTTTTGAATATGATAATATATTGAATGTAGATATAAGTGACAAAATGGGGTTTTGTAATCAATTAGATTAATTTTTTGAGTGATAAATAAGTTAAAAAAATAGCTGCTTTAATATAGATAATAATAGGCTCGAAATGCTTTGATATCATATTACGAAGTGGAATTAAGTCTAATTCAACCCCAATCCCATAAAATCGGTTCATGAGGTTGAGGTTTGCACCCACTTATATACAATGAATTATTTTCATCTCTATTCGAGATCTCTAACAACAATAGTAATATTATAATTTAATGATTGTATTAAAAAATTAATTTTTGATATAAAGTTATAATTTTTTTATATAAAGTTATAATTTTTGATATAAAGTTATAATTTTTTTTATATAAAGTTGTAATTTTTTATTATTTTATATAAAAAAAAAGGTTGGCATGAGATGAACTTTGGTATGGAGGGTAAGAAACTGACTAGCAACCAACAATCCTTTATCCATCTATCTATCTTGTGGATCTGCCAAAACTCATTTCAATTTCTCATTTTTAAAATCAAAAAATTAGGTACAACTTTAAATTGAATCACTCATCATGCTAACTTCACTCCACATATTTATATATCCAATTCCTCATTATTTCGTTAGAAATTACTTTTCTTTTTTTCATTTTGTCGGTGATGATTCCAATAATACGTTTTTTATATGAAAAAAAAATTATGACTATATTAAATTAAAGGTCATAATTTTTATTTAGTTACTGTTTATACACAATTTGGTAATGACATTTTCTTAGTATTTCAGTCGTATAAATTGTTCATATATAAAATAAGGTTTGTTATATACTATAAAATATATTATCTCTACTAGTAGTATTTAACATATTTTTTCATGTCGAGACTTGTCAACCCATACGTGATACTATATATTATAGTGAAAGACCATCTAATAAAATCTTGTTAGGATAAACTCTAAATGACTCTAATATCATATTAAGAAATAAATTTTAATCTAACTGATTGAAAGTAATTGTACGAATTTGTAAAATTGTTGAACTGATACATTCATATTGATTTACTTCAATAATATATATAATAAAATTATATATACTGAAAGCTATAAAATAGGAATACTAACCTCCTTCAAACTGACCATTAATATAATATTAATGATAAATAATTTAAAAATAATAAAATCTGAATTAATAATCAATATTTAAGACTAATGAAATTTGAATTAATAATCAACATTATATATAATACATGAAAAATACACAATTTTTTTGTTTATATATAATACATGAAAAATACTCAATTTTTTGTTTTTGTTTTTGGTGTGTGTGGAAACTTTGAGGAGATGGAGAAGCATGTTTGACTTTACACATAAGCATGCATCCCAAACATGTCCATTTTGAGTGCAACTTCAGATTAAGCTTTGGGTCAACTCACAATTTACACAAACATTCATTTTTTTTAAGAAAATGCAAAAAACATGCTAATTAGTTGTTGGGATTCTGTAGCAAATCTGACAAAATAGCAGCATCATGTTTGGTTGAATATTGTTTACTCAACTTAAACACTGGTTTAGGTTTAACCCCATCTTCACTCAACTTTATAGCAATCACTGTAACAGATTAACTAATTAATCCAAAACAAATTAAATATTATCCAAAACATTATTTGTTTCGTTAAAAATAGTTATAATATTTGAACTTGATGAATTAATTTGAATAGATTTGGTAAGAACAGGGCACAAAAATTTATTAGGGATTGACTGGTGACAAAATAAATATTGATATTAGGTTAGTAGTCATTGTTTGTATACCATCCACATGATCACTCACATGACATGTCTCAACCAATAATGTTAATTGCGTTATGCAGTAACTTCTCTCTTCATAAACCATAAAAGCAACGCATTATTATTTAAACACTATAATTAAAATGTCATAAATCTAAGAATACAACAACTATTTGTTGCAGTCTAGTTAGACATCATTAACATTGAAAAAGTTCTCCTTGTTGCAAGAAAGTATTGCAATTTTTTTTCAATAAATTACGATTTTTAGTAAAAAAAATTATGAAATTGAGTAAGTTGTACATCTTTTTGGACGACTTTCGAGTGAAAGTCATATGTATGACTTTAATGTAAAATAATATAATTGAAGTCGTAAAAAGTGAAACAACTTCAATTGTATTATTTACACAAAAGTCGTACATGTCATATATGACTTCATTTAAAGTTTATTTTAGATTTACTCAAAGTTGTCAGAATGTCATATGACTTCTATTCAACAAGATCGACAAAAATCATACTGGTGGGATACGACTTCTACATGAAGTCTTTTCCCACCTAAAACATATCGATAGGATACGATTTTCACTATTCACTACAAGAAAATCATTAAATAAAAACTAATTTTAGAGACTACAAATAATTAGTTACTATAGTGACTAAATTAGAGACCATTTTAGTGACTAAAAAAAATTTTGGTTTCTAAATTAGTTTATATTATTGATAAATAGTTTCTAAATTGGTATTTAATTAGCTACCAAGATTTTTGCTACCAAATTTAGAATCTAAATAATTGATAGTTAAAACATTGGTAGCTAATTAGATAACAATTTAAAAACTATTTATCAACAATAAAAACTTAGAAACCAATAATTTTTTTAGTCTTTAAAATATCTCTAATTTAATCACTATAACAACTAATTATTTTTTATCTCTAAAATTGGTTTCTATTTAATGATTTTTTTTAGTGATAAAGTCATCCAGATGATGTAAGATTTACCAACTTTTATAAAATGATTTTTTTACCCAAAATGTAAAAAAAAATTGCACTTTTTTTCTGATAAATATCATACAAATCCCATGAATAGTATATTTTAACTGAATCACATGTCAAATTTTGCATAAAGTATAAATATTTGACCCTAATTATACAGTATGTGTAGTGTGTGAGAAGGTAATAGCATAGATAGAAAGCTGGGGAGTTTGAGACAACTGGCATGCACATGGGAAGAGGAATCAAAAATAAAAATGGGAAAAATTGATGAGTTTTGTTATTGGCCATTGGAGATTGGAGATTCAGATAGGCACAAAGACAGACAGCAAACATGTAACATCATCATTCTGAGGTGGGGGAGCATGTTCTATAACTAATATTCTTTGTTTGGTTTCTCCCACCCAAATCCTTTTTTTTTCATGAATTAATCAACCACAGAATACTCAATATTGTTTCTTTTGCCACCATCCCAAACAACCCTCATTTTCACTTTAATTAAATACACCACGCCAACGCCACTCATGACAAACAAACACGTTCGTTGGTTGTTTTTCTGCAACTGCAGTTCCTTTCATTAATAATCATTTTGTAACATGCAAAATGTCAGACCAGTTCCTCTTTTATTCTTCCTGCTTTCATCACAAATTTTCAGAACAAAAAATTCACTTTGGTAGTTGTCAAAATTCCATGCATTTGAATAGTAGTTGGGGTTTTCATGTTGTTCTTTATTTATTGGGTCTTGAAGTTCTGTGTGAACTGAAATTCCTCACAGTGAATTCTCAATTATGCAGACATAACTCAAGGGTTTGGTTGTGAACTTATGATAGTGATAAAAAGTGAAAAATGATGCAAAATAGATTAAGATTAGTTATGTGAAATGTCAAGAATCTACTCCTTCAAATCAAATCACAATTTTGAAGATTTTTCTTACCATGATCTCCACCTCTTCAGTCAGAAATCACAGCATGTTTCCACCATTATTATTCCCTACTGATAGACTTTGTGACTTCAAATTTTTCAATTGATGAGAAAAAGTTAATAGATTCTAACTGTGTAATGTAACATAGAAAATGATTAGGATATATAGATACACACATTGTCATAATATACAATAACTTTTCCCAGATGGAAAAACCAAAAAGTCTTGAGGCTAAAAGTAGACTGCTTCATGTGACAGTGGTTTGAGTGCACTTAAAGTAAATGTACTTTTATTTGAAATAGATCATGAATTATCTTACACATTCAAATATACATATATGTTCATTGATTTTTAAATCAATTTGAAAGATTGTATTTAATTAAATACTAAAAAAAATATTTTTTTCATTTTTATAATTATGAATAATAAGATGAGATTTGCAATCATAGATCACTTAAGATGTAAATTTCAATTACCAACACATTTTTATGAGTAGTTCTATAGAAATGAATGCTAGCCAAGTTCAAAATAAAGATAGTAAACAGTTTCCTGCATTATTGACCCATGAAGTTTTCTGCTATTATTGATGATTACTTAAAATAGTTCCCTGCATTTTTAGGCTTTTTTTATAATTTTGGTAGCATCAAGTTTAAACCATGTCATTAAAGAAACTCAAAGAAGCAGAAGACCTAACAGTGTAGATGGGGTCCTCTAGCATTTGACTGCAAGAAAAATGGTAGTTGGCATCTACATGGCCTGTGGAGAGAGAAACAGATAACAGAGAAAATATATAGATATAATAGATTATATAAATCATATATCATGTTTAAAACAAATCATATCATGTTATAATAAGACAGGAATAGAGAAAACTAAATTATAGAAACTAATATTTTTACAATGATACTTCCTGCGGATTTCTGGGATTGCTTGCACATAATCCTCATTGTTTTTTTATGTTTATAACATCAAATGCTATGTTTGTTTCAAGAAACATGATATGCCATGAAGGAATACATAAATATAATCAATTAATATAATTGATTATTATATAACATAATAGAATAATAAAATAAAGTTATATATAATAATAATAATATTGAAATATTAATAAAAAAAATATTAAATAATTAATATTTTTTATATAATAATAATATTTGTAATAAAAGTAAATAATATTAATAATAAAATTAAAGTTTTTTCATTAAAATTAACTAATAATAAGAATAATTTGATCATTTTGTAAAATATATTATTTTATAACTTTTTATAATTTATTATATCAATCAAATTATTTACAAACTTTTATAATCTTTTTCTTCATTTTTTTTCACTTTCTATTTTTTTTAATTCAAACATCTTTTTCCCTCTCAAATTCCCTATCTAATCCAATCGTAGCATTAAAAGATTTCCAATTATAATATTTTCCAAACAACTAAGGTTTTTACACACATACATACATTTATATACATACATACATATTTATATATATATATATATATATATTTTGTCAATGTAATACTAAAACAAGTAAGAAATATCAAACTAAATAAGAAAAAAGGACAAAAAAAAGGCAAGTGTAATTTATTCAAAAAAAATTGTAGACTACCATAAAAAAAATTTAAAAAAGTCCCAAAAGGTAAGGCAAGTCACTTTGTGAGGTCCCAATTATCCCATGAAAGGAGGCCACTAGTGATGGTCAAAAGTAATTTGAAAATGATTACAAGGAATGCATGCAGCAGTTATGCAGATCAAAAATTAGAAATGAAGAAAAGATTATCATCAGACTCAGTTTGTTTCATACCAAAAAGTACAGATGAAGAATCTGGAAAAATACAATGGTAAAAAAGAGACAAGTATGATAGTAGATTATCCAATACTAACTTATAAGAGTGAGAAATTACATCACTCTTCATCATAAGAGACATGAAAACTGGTTGTGCAACCAGAAGCTTCAGGGTCTTCAGCCCCACAACAGTCATAGAACTTTGCAGCATAAGGTGGATCATCTGGGCCCAATTCATAGTACCTTCATAATTAACAAAAAAATAAATCACAGAATATGGGAATGGATTGATATTTGAACATGAAAATATATATAAATGTCCAGGTCAACAGCCTGGCATTCACATTCACTGATAAGGTGAACTCAAGTCTAAGATCTCACTACTAGAAAATCATTAAATAGAAATCAATTTTAGAGACAATAAATTATTAGTTTCTATAGTGACTAAATTAGATACTATTTTAGAGACTAAAAAGATTAATGGTATCTAAATTAGTTTCTATTATTGATAAATAGTTTCTGAATTGATATCTAATTAGTTACCTAAGTTTTAGCAACCAATTATTTAGATTCTAAAGTTGGTATCTAATTAGATACCAATTTAGAAATTATTTATTAATAATAGAAACTAATTTAGATACCAATAATTTTTTAGTCTTTAAAACTAGTTTTTATTTAATGATTTTCTTACCGTGTTTGGTCAGCTTAAAACGTAGCAGGCTGTCTATCCCATTGCCTTTGATGAAAAAAACAACATCAATAATATCCACAGTTCCTCATTTATATTACCTCTGTAAATTACACGTAAAAATCTTTCAATTTTAGTTGTCCTTTAAGATTATTTTGCTGCAAGATTTAGAATATTTTATTTCTCTACCCACAATCCTGATTTTTAAGTGCCAGAGCTTAAACACTCAAATGAGAATATGATAAACAAAATGAACGAGTAACAAAACTCCAGCCTTTGGAACAGAGAAAGTACAAACATTTACAAAACTTCATCCTGTTAAGTGTGGTTTGCAAATTACCATAAAAAGTTGTACTGTGAATGGCATGTCTGACATGTGAATCCTCCTGTGTCCTAGTAGAAATTTGAGGTTATAAGTGGGAAATTTGTGGAGATCAACAGATTTTGACTACTAAAGAAACACCTTACCCAGACAGCCCTTGGAACTCCAACAACAAACAGGATCCAAGAATTTGTTACACAATGGCTATGTTCTGGGACAGATTATCCCTTTTGTCAGAAAACTTGCCATGACTTTTGGTTAGTGAATATACCAATCTGGTGAAAGTTTTAGAAATAATCAAGAAAGGAAGATACATCAGAAACATTCTCAATGTTGGAAGGTTTGAGTCAAACTCAGTATTGACTGTTGTAAATTGTAATAAAAGAAGGAAACTAGGAAAGTAGTGAACTAAACATTCTTAGTTTCTTACAGCTAAATGAAATCTTAAAGCCTTTGTACAACAACAATACAAGAACAACTAGGCCTTTTCTTTCTAGATGGAGTCAGTTACATGTATAAAGTGATGCTTTAGAAGTTTATTATGAATCATGTTCACAGACAAACCTTTTACCCCGAAGTCCTTAATAAGTTTCATGGTTTTGACTAAAACTTTTTTGTTATCTCTATCTACATCTCGTGATAAGGCTATCCTTCATCAAAACTACTCTTCTAACTTGAGCTCTATCCATCATCAACATACTACTGCCAGAAACAAAAAAAGTTCTTTCTAACCAAAATAAATGCAACAACCACAGATGAAACTATTCCATCCTTCTCAAAATTTATGGTCTCAAAAAATCAGGCCACTACTAAATCCAGAAATTTCCATTACATTGTTTTGCTTAAATTGTGGCTTATAAGTTATAACCACTACTTTGCCCAGAGTTCTTCTTCTAAAAACATTATGCAAGTTGTGAATACTGCATGACTAGGTTATCAACCCTATTTTGTAAACAAGTTTATCTTTTTTCTCCTCTAGTAGTATTTTGTGTAAAAAATGAGTGTGAAGTGACCCTCAAGAGGTTGTTCAACTGGTAAGAAAACTTGGTAGGGGCTTGAGGGGCCATGGCAATGTCGAATCTTTAAACCGATGGAAGAGGAAGGATCTACAAAAGATACTAGAGTATCCATGTTGATACCTGAATTGATGTATTTTCAATGTAATTTCTTTCTCAGCAAAAAAATGAACAAACTTAGGTATAATATCTTAAGCCTTGTTCTCAAACTACGATGAAGTCAAAAGCTTCTGCATGTCCTATGTTGGGAAGAAGAACACAAGTTGCAGAAAACGAAAAATGACATGCCATTTAAAGATGAGAAATAAGCAATCATGAAAAAGGTGACAAAACATGACATTAAATCAAAATCCTAAAAGACTGATAAAAGAACATGATGGTCATAACGAGAATTAACCACTTTTTTCAGAGGAAAGAGGGAAAAAAAGGAATTTTTAATAGGATTATGAATAAAAATTGAAGGTCTGAAAAAGAGAAGCTAAATGGGTAGATTAAAGAATTTGATGGAAAGAGGGTAGGGTACCTCTTTTGATCGTCGTGACGGCGACAAACGAAGAAAGAAGGGTGGAAACGGCAAGAGGTTGAAGTGTTGGAATTTGGATCATAGCTCTGTTTGCACCTTTTACAAACCTTTGAATTTGATAATATCCATTCTTTCTGCTTCTCCTTCTCCTTCTCCATCTTCCTCACACACCGCAATTTCACAACCTTAACAATTTGCGAACATTCAGAACGAAGATGAAGAGTTTTATTCCCTTCTGCACTTGTAAATATTTTGCATTTGAGAAAAAAAAACAATAAAAATGGTTGCTGAAATATTAAAGTTTCTTGAAGAATAAAACTTTTCATGAGGAGAATTTTTTTTATGATAATTTATTTAAATTTAGATTAAACTGTACTTTTATTTCATAATTTTGGTTCCCTAATTTTATAATCTGCATCGTAATCTTCATAGTATTTAACATTCACACTTCAAACTTCAATTTTGATATTTTTATTTCTTTATTGCTAACATATTTATCAAGAAATATGTAAAATTAATTTAAATATATGCATATAAATTTATGATTGAATAAAAAAGGCGAATTTTGCAAAATCTGAATAATAGAGACTAAAATTTGGGATTAAGAATTGAAAGGGGTAAATTT
This sequence comes from Phaseolus vulgaris, assembly GCF_000499845.2. Lineage (NCBI taxonomy): Eukaryota > Viridiplantae > Streptophyta > Magnoliopsida > Fabales > Fabaceae > Phaseolus > Phaseolus vulgaris. The sequence goes on along the minus strand of NC_023749.2, from coordinate 1,506,117 downwards.
GTAATTTAGGATATAGTTATCAAATCTTTTCATGTTTTTAAGGAACAATGTAAGTAATATGAAGTTACAAGAGTTATCTTTTGTAGGAAATATTTGAATTTATGGTTCAACACTCAAACTGATTTTCCATTTTCATTAAATATTCTATTAATATATTTAATATTTTTAAAATTACTTTTGTGTTTGATCTTTATCATATAATAACATCCGTTAAATGGTGAGCCATTTCTCAAATCATGTGGTTGAATAGTGTTGGTGATAACTAAAAATAAATTTTAATTTTTTCTTCTTCCTAAGGCTTAAAGTTTATGGTAGAGAGTAATGTTTATTCCTCTTATATGAGTTTATTTATAATTCATTGATAAAAAAAATTGTGATGTTTCCATCGAATAACCCAATAAATGGTATTAAAATCATTACCAAAAGATCTTAGGTTAAAGATGATTGTTTTGTTCTCTTATATAAATTTGTTCATAACTTGTATCAAATCTTCTTAATATATTTTTTTTTTTTACAAACAAGAAGTGACAGAAGTATATATTTTTGCTTTTGGTTCTAAATAACTTTTTATATTTTATTATTGATCCTCAATAATTTTTCCCCCATTTTATATTTTGTTATTTGTTAAGTGAAAATGTCAATAAAATTGTACAATTGACACATATTTTCTTAAAAATTATTTTGCTAAAAGAAAATATTAATTATTGTGATACAATGTCATTTCTCTTCCTTTTTAAGGTTGGCATCTCTTATATCATTAAATTTTCCCATTTCAATGGTAAAATTCAAAATAAATACGAGTAAAACTAGCACATGTATATTTCTAATGTTGTTTTCTTTGAAGAAAAAAATAATTAATAATACAAACAATGGATAATTTTTTTCTTTAAATACTGAGACTAAAGCCCCAAAATAATGAAGAATCACATAATAAAACCATTACTCATCAATCCTCTTCTTGGTATTAATTTTGAACATGAAATACTTAAAGAAATCAAGAATACAAAATCTAAATGAAAGAGAATGACATTATTTACGTCATATTGAATATTTTTTTCTTCAAAAAACATATTAATTCCATCCAATCATTGACTTTATTGCTTAATAAACAACTCATCACTTTAAAGATATAAATAAAGAAATATGACTAAAACATAAATAAAATAGAAAACCAAAATGGATTTTTTTTATTGAAGATCAAAACAAAAATACATGTATCAGTTTAACTAAGCCAACGACTTTCATTTAATGATTGCAAGTAAACGGTAAGGATCAAAAGCACACTAAGTTTTATTCAAAGACAAAAGTGGAAGAAAAATTTACAAAATTTATGAAGAATTAAAATTTGTTTAAGCCTATAAATTCTGATCATTTTAAAAAAATATTCAACTAAATAATGTAGTTACTTAGATACCATGTTCTCTAAGTTTACTGGGGATTTAAACATAATATCAGAGATGCTTCAAAAGAAAACACTGGCGCCTCTATACTACAAGATCATTTTCAACGTAAATTGGTCCTCAGCAAGACAATTTGTATGGCATGGAGTTTGTAAATGCCAACTAAGTGCAATTACTGCACGTTTATGAGGTAATACTAGTATTAGTAAGTTGTGTTTAACAAGGACATGCCTAAATATCATGACAGAAGATGTTCACATAATTTTCGGTTGAATTTACAGTATCCTCCTCCTACACTATACCTGGGTCGTGTGCATTGAGCAAATGGAATATTCACACAGTAGAACCATTTCAGTTGAACTAACCAGATTTGTCATGTGTAAGTTCCGTCATCATCATATTCTGTTGTGTCCTGCCTTCCTGAAATGATATTGAACAAGTTCTTGGTGGCTCGGCCAACTGCTCTAGTAGTCTTTTTAGCAGCTCCAGCAACAGCAGGTTTCAAAGAAATTATGGGCAAATTCGCCCTCTCTTGGATCATGGCTGTATTGAACCAAACTATAATTAGACTAACAAAGAAGAAAAGACATGCCTGCTATGATATCACCCCATGTATCCCCATTGAACAAGTGCTTCAATACTGGATCGCTTTTGCTTGCTCGAAAGAAAATTGACTACTTGATAATTCAATGTTTTAAGCTGTTAAATGGAATTCAAATTTCCAGTGTGGGAAGAGATTGATTATTGATTTGTGTGGGAGTGTACTATTCAATTGCCAACACCTGAGTGTTCTTACAGAAATCATCCTCTGAAAAATGAAACACAGCGTTTCGACCCACAATAGGAAGATTTGGAAAAATTCAAGTGTGTTTGCCTACCCCTTTTTTATTTCTCGGAATGGTGGTATAGATAAATAACAAGCAGCTAAGTGTTGTAGTTAAGATTAAGTGGGGAAAATGCAAAAGAAAAAAATTTGAAGAAATCCCAGCAAATACAGTATACATACACACGGTTTGTTGTTTTGCCATTGAACCCATTCGTCGGATTCCAGCTTCTGCTGCTTGCAAAGCTTGAGATGACTTGTTGAATCCATCTCCTATTTCCTGGCTAATTGCCAAAAAACATATGATTAGATCAAAAGTTCATAATATCCAGGTCTTGCTGTTTCAAAGCAACCATGAATGAAACAATCTTATAAAATTGTTCAAATCACTGGCATGGAAACCTCTTGGTCCATACTTCATTACAATTTACAAGTCTTTCATGTAGAAATACGAAATGCTTAAGGTGAACAGATTGTCACGGCAAACAACACAGTCTATCTTCAGAACGAGTTTACAACACCCAGTAAAGTAAATCAAACAAAGTAGAAATCTAGAATAAGAGAGAAACCCTTTTAATGAATATATATGTCACTTCCATTTCTGCTTGAATGATTCTGTGAGAACGGTTTCAATACAGGTTTAGGATACTCTAGGACAGCGGCAGTACAAAAGTAGCACAAAACAGAACTACTATGTGTATGTTTGAATTGCCATTTCACAGGCACTAAATGTTCATTAATACATTCCACTGCACAAAATTGTGAAGCTACAATATTGATGAATTTAGAAAAGCATTGGTTATGTACAACTGAATTTTTTTCCCAACACACCCAATATACAGTTAATAATTGAAAAGATAACCAACATTTAGAAAAAAAGATGGAAAGAAATACAGCAACAATGGAGTCAAAGCAAAGTAAACATTGTTACCTTAGATCACTTAGTTCTAGAGTTAGATCACTTATTTCCATCCCAGAAAGCCTAATAGCAGCCATGGTACTAGGGAGCTCCTCACGAGCAGTATCAGCCAGCTTTGAAAGGGATATTGCAGCATTTCTCATCGCCTGAGGAACACAGAAAAAGGGTATATGAGTAGTTTGATTCTGTTTATGCTTAACAATTATCCAAAGAAGACAAATAAGGGTATGATATGTCTAGGCATCAAAACATAGAGTGATAAAAACAAAACAACACGAAGAAAATACAATGTTGAAGAGAGAAGTCTAGGCGTAGCCAATAAGGCAAGTTTTAAGTTCCTATTGAATGAAACAGAAGTTAAAGATCTTACACCAGAGAATAAAAATAAAAACAAAAACCAAGATCAATTTACATTAACATTCATCAATTGACACATAAGTCACGTAAAATGGGTATCTAAATTGGAATACGAGCGAGCCTAGCATGCTCTGCAGTCGATGTGATATTATATGCAGATTCCAAATCCTCTTTAGGTGTTTAACAAACTCAGCAAACAGCTGATGGTTCCTCCTTGGCAAAACGATCTAAAATCCAAAGCTCCATCAAAGGAATAAAAATCCATTGTTTGAACAGTTGCGTTCAACTTGAATTCCTCTCAATTTGAAGTTTAAACAGCAAAATCTCAATCTATCAATTCATTTTAGAGAACCAAATGCAACCAATCATAACAAACGGTTATATACACTGCATTTACAATTATAAGCAACGTGATAGACAACTTACAAATAGAGTGGGAACAGCAGCAAAAACAAGGCTAGCGAATGCCACTGAGGTCTGCAAAAACGATTACAATTTTAATTCAAATCAGAGCGAGAAAAATATAACGATTAATAAAAGAATCTGGAACGTCACTTCGAGTTGCTGAAACACTCAACTCAGATGACCGCATTAAAAGTTATGAGAATATTCAGAACGAGGAAAACCTAAACCGAAAACGGAAAAAAAAAAAAAGAGGATCATACCGTGGAAGCGATGAATGCGAGGAGGAAGAAGGCTTGGTCGGAGAAGGTGAGTTTGGGAAGGGGAGAGAGAAATGGAGGGGTTTGGGGGATCGTGAGTTGAGAGTGTAGGGTTTGGTGAGAAGGGGTGGATCCAGTGGGTGATGGTGCAGAGGAGCAACGTGTGAGAACCATGGGAGAGAAATTGGGAGTGGAAGAGAGGAAGAGAAGAGGGTGGAAATGGGGTTTTGGGAGTGTGAAAAGAAGATTGAAGGTTTTGGGAGAATGTGGGAAAAGAAGGAGCAATGGAGAAGAAGCATGGGAGCTTGCAAGAACAGAGTTCATGGCTCTCGATTTGGGGAAGGGAAATCTGTCACTACTCACAAGGAATGCACTTTTATAACCATACACGTCCATGGTATGTAGTATACACACTGAAATACCCTATACTCATACGATATGATACAAACATGCGTATAGAAATATATAAATTATACAAGAAAAATTATATAAATTGACTATAAATATATACAAATAAAATTATATAAATTGATAATAAAATTCTTTGTGTAAAAATATGTTTTAATTATTTTGTTAGAAAAGAAAATGTTTCACATAATTAACTAGTTCAACCTAATTTATTTCTTATTTTTATAATAATAATAAAATCTTATATAATAAATTTAAATTTTTAAAATACATATTCTACGAATATAGTAGAATATCCGACACTATGCATCATTTAAGATTTAAGAGGAATATAGTATTCCAAGTCTATCTTAAAATATGGACTATTATTCACCAAACAATAAAAAATACACATTCAACATAATAAAACTTAGGTTAAATTATTTTCTTAAACGATCAATGTTCTTACTTTTTCAAGACCCCTTTACTTATTGACTATTGTTTAATTACATCTGATTAGTATTCGAATTAATTTATACACATTTCAATCAATTTGCCTCACCCCATCAGAATTAGGTATTCATGTAGAAAAATCAAAATTTGCCTCTCCCCGTCAGAATTAGCTGATGCATTTTATTTATAGCATTTCTAATTCAACCATGATACTAGAACAAATTAACAAATTTTGAAGTAAACTTGTAAATTTTGTATTTGGTTGTAGAAGAAAAAACATTTATTTTATTATTCTATAAATAATAATCTTATTTCCTTTAATTGTTTTCAAGATAATGAAACGGATGTTAAACAAACATCAGTGATAATGACAGAGTAAACTATTAATCCTTAGCAGAACTAATATGGAGAATTCCAATGGATAATGATAAATAATCCACATTTTTTATACAACCCAACAGTAGTATTATTTGTACAACTGAAAAATTAATTCTAAGGATTAAACTATCATTTTCCTATTAATAATTTAGTATAGTTTGCACCTTCTTTCCTTCATCGAATAGTTGCTGTGGAAGAAAATCATAAAACTTAAAAAAGAAAAGGAATATGAACAGCTTAACCACAATGTAAAAACAGTTATTATTGCAATAAAAAAGGAGAATATACATACAAAACTTGGAAACAAAAAGGGGGCAGATTCCCAATTGCCTAAAATTGAAGGTCTTGTTGTCCTTAACATTCAGTGCAAGTCTAAGGACTCAAGGACCCTGCGAGCCTGGTTCTGGAGGAATGTTAGTCTCTGCTCTGGATTCAGTGTTGAGTCAAACTGACTGGCTGCCCATATCAAGGAGGCTGAATTCTCCCCCAGAAGACGCCTTGTATCTTCATGTATAGTTCCCAAAGGAGCCGAATCTCTTCCATTCACATGTCCAGTGAGCAGCAGCAGAAACTCTCCACATTTTAACCTAAGATACAAAATCTCCATTATTTTAATCTAGTTATCTCGAGACTGAGCCACCACATGACAGACAAATACTTCAAACATGAATAAAAACCATACAATTTTTCATCCCTTTCCACGGAAAAAGTATGGCACAAAAAGCTTAAATACATGAAGTGCATTCTAACTTCCAAAATTCATTTATATAAACTAAGCAGTCAAAAGGGAAGAAAAAGACTTCTATTGTGCCGTGTGCTAACATATTTGCATGGCATTCTTGCTTCTTGTTTCCTTCCATATATTTAATACTCCAGAGATGCCTGCACTTGGACTTTAGATCCTTCAGGGGTTTTCATCAGTAAATATGCTTTCCAATTTCATATTGGCAACCTTTATCGCTAAATTTCAATTGTTTTGAAATGTTTAGGATGCTTTATTTGGACAGGGCTATACTTAAGAGGATATACACTAATGCTGGTTACTTGTGAGAAGGCCCCAGAAAAATCTTCCACGAAATTTCTCTAGGTGCAATAAAGGCTCTGTAACCAATAGTCACCTCTTCCTCCTTGTGAGATAAATTGGCAGTTTTGAGTAACATGCTTGTGCTGTTTTTCGAACACTCAATTTGTCTGCCTGATTTAAAGGTGTACTTTGCTAACTAAGTCTGATATTTTGGAAGTTAGTGGATAATTTATCCACTTGTGATCAGGTTTGTGGCATTTCCATGGTGTTAAGGACAGAAATTTTACTTGGAAGTTTCTCCCTTCATCTCTTCTATGCCACAGGCTTGCTTTCTAACTGCCGAACTGCTCTACTCCATCAAATTTTGACATGTCATGTGCACTCAGAATATTCTTTATATCTAAGAAATGAAATAAGGTAAATGCTATATGATCGAAGCTCACTAAATTAGAAATTTTAATGCCCTATTCTGATAGCATATAACAAGTCTCTACCTAATAGCTTGAAGAATAAGAAGGTAAAGCAACACAAATTTACAGGACTGACTAACAAGCATGGCCTATAAGAATACAGCTTTAAAATGAATAAGACTGGTGTAAAGCAGTACCTGAGATTTTCATCCACTTGAAAATCATATGTATAAATTTTGTTTGGAAATAATAATAAGATATTAAAAATTTAGTATAATTCACACCCTTTTTTTCTTTCATTGATTAGTTGATGTAGAAGAAAATCATGAAGCTTAAGAAAAGGTATATGAAAAGCATAACCACATTGTGAAAACAATTGATTATTGCAATTAAAAAGGAGAATATACATACAAAACTTGCAAGCAAAAAGGAGCATTTTCTCAATTGCCTAAAACTGAAGGTGTTATTCCTTAACATTCAGTACAAGTCTAATGATTCAAGAACCCTGCGAGCCTGGATCTGGAGGGCTGTTAGTCTCTGCTCTGGATCTAGTGTTGAGCCAAACTGACTGGCTGCCCATATCAAGGAGGCTGATTTCTCCCCTAGAAGACGCCTTGTATCTTCATGTATAGTTGCCAAAGGAGGCGAGTCTCTTCCATTCACATGTCCAATGAGAAGCAGCAAAAACTCTCCACATTTTAACCTAAGATACAAAATCTCCTTCATTATTTTAATTATTTCAATCGAGTTACCTCAAGACTGTGAGCCACCACATGACAAACAAAATACTGAAACATGAAAAAAACCAAACAATTTTTCATCCATTTCCAGTAAAAGTATGGCCCAGAAAGCTTAAATACTTCAAGGTTTACAAATTTACAGTGCATTCTAACTTACAAAAATTCATTAATATAAACTAAGCAGTCAGAAGAGAAGAAAAAGACTTCTAATGTGCTGTGGGGTAACATATTTGCATGGAATTCTTGAGTCTTGTTTCCTTCCATTTCCATATATTTAATACTCCGGAGATGCCTGCACTTGGACTTTAGATCCTTCAGGAGTTTTCATCAGAAAATGTGTTTCCCAATTTCTTATTGGCAACCTCTCTCCCTAAGTTTCAATTGTTTTGAAATGTTCAGGAAGTTTTATTTGGACAAGGCTATACTTAATAGGATATATAACAGTGCTGGTTACTTGTGAGAAGGCCCCAGAAAAACCTTCCACAAAATTTCTCTAGGTGCAATAAAGGCTCTGTAACCAATAGTCACCTCTTTCTCCTTGTGAGATAGATCAGCAGTTTTGAGTAACATGCTTGAGCTGTTTTTCGAACACTCAATTTGTCTGCCTCATTTAGAGTTATACTTTGCTAACTAAGTCTGATATTTTGGAAGTTAGATGGATAATTTATTTATCCCTTCTGATCAAAATTTGTGGCATTTCCATGGTCTTAAGGACAGAAATTTTACTTGGAAGTTTCTCCCTTCATCTCTTCTATGCCACAGTCTTGCTTTCTAACTGCCGAACTTCTCTACTCCATAAAATTTTGACATGTCATGTCCACTCCGAATATTCTTTACATTTAAGAAATGAAATAAGATAAATGCTATATGATCGAATCGCTCTAAATTAGAGATTTTGATGCCCTGTTCTGATACCATGTAACAAGTCTCTGCCAAATAGCTTGAAGAAATAAGGACTGACTAACAAGGATAAATGCAATACAATTTTACAGGACTAACTAACAAGCATGGCCATCAGAAGAATACAGCGTTAAAATGAACAAGACTGATGTATGAAGAAGCAGTACCTGAGATTTTCATCCACTTGTTTGTCTCTTAGAAGGTCAGCAACTTCCATAATACCATTACATTTCTCGAAATCCTATTAGGTAATTATCAAGAGAAATGTATTAAAAAAGGAATAACAAAAGAAATATTATTTAGCAGCAAACTCTGCTAAACATCCAGTGAAACATCAATAAGTAAATCCTATCAGCTAAGCCAAGACTCTCATATATCTAAAGTTTTTATAAATTGAAAAAGAATGGAGGAGAAAAGGAAGGAGCAGACTCCTGCAACACAACTCTTTTCCTTTTTTATTGCCAATGACAGCTGACAAATTATTTTGCAACTTTTCCTCACTTAAAAACAAAATATTGTCGAAGCAATAACTCAGTTCTTAAAACATAAATTGAAGACAAAAGAAACTAGATGTTAAAACTCAAATGATAGAAAAGTGATACATATTTGTAAATACTGCGAAGGCAAGTGTCAGGCTACCATTTGATTGGATGATGAATCCACCATCAACGAGATTAAAGCATCTAAGCATGCACCTTGCTCCAGTACTCCACGAGTGGATAATATATTCATTAAAACCTGCAAAGAAGAGCAATTTTTTAAATATATAACTCTGCATCTAAACGTTCATATCTTCTCAAGAATGGAGACCTCAGTGGGAGATAGAAGGATTGTCTTGTGCATGTGAGCTATTTATGAACCACAGTTTGTTTGCATAGGATTGCAGTGCAATGATTAAATCAAAGAATAAAAACTTCATTTTGCCTTTGGATTTGATTCAAGAAAGAGTTGTTATTTGGCATTCCATTCTAGCTAATGCTATCAGGGTGTAGCAATGAATGTGCAAAGAAGAAATTGAAGGGATAATTGTTTTTTTTTAAAGTGAGGGTTAGATATAAGAAGGGGATAAGTGCATCTCCCATCAAGACATTGAAACACAATAAAAAGAAATCATGTTGGCAATAGTAACCGAGCTTGTGTTTATGCTATGTGCTAATGATGTAAGTAATCAGCACAAGACCATCCACAACCAGGAAAGGAGGGGATTACAGTATCAATTTGGTTGTTCTCTTTTTAGATTGTGTGTGCCTTTCCTTGAGGCAAACATCACATCTGCCATCTTTGAATTCAGAGCCTTTCTTTTCAATAATTTAGGGAACTGAAAAATGCTAAAGTAAAAAACCCTAAACCTCGTATGGAAAAGTCACTTGTCACAATATCCATAGCCATAGAAATGGAAAACATGAAAATTCTAAAGCAATGAAAATAACCTGAATGGCGTTGTTTTGATGGGCAAGTGCCGTACTCTCTGGATGAAGCAGACAACACCCTTCCAAGACTCTAAGAGCAAGTGCAACTTCAGCATCAGTGGATGGACTCGTCACCTTCATTGGTTCCACACCAAATATATGGCTCAAGTCACCTAACTTACTCTCATTGTAATCATCCCCACTCTCTTTGAGCGAGTGCTGAAACAAAACCGGAACCACTGCAAACACCACCACATGGCATTGAACAAAAACATATTGATTAGATTATTATTATTATTATTATTATTAAGTGACCGATAAAGATTTTCAACCTAGACTTTAGCTGAAATTGTTGGGTTGAGTCAGGAATCAGTTGCATGAGGTGTTATTTTGTTGAACATGAAATTACTTTTCAAACATCTTGCACAAGAACATCACAACAAAATGGAATGGTTGAAAGAAAGAGAACATCATAGTATTTTGAATGTGGCCCGTGCTTTGGGTTTTCAAGGTGATCTTCCAACTAGTTTTTGGTGAGAAAATGTGTTTTAACTTTCAAGTGTAGGTTATTTGATAAATCGTACCCCATCTAATTTGTTAAATGGGAAAACCCCATATGAAGTATTGCATGACCAAGTACTGTCAATTAAACACTTGAGAGTGTTCGGATGAGTTTGTTATGCTCATAACCAAGGAAGAAAAGGAGATCATTTTTTGTATCATCAATTACCTTTTGGAAGCCAAAATCTGGATAAAATCTACTTCATACTGATTTGTCTGTTACTATATAAAAACTTCTATATAAACTAATACATCGATCAATGACACTTTGCTCTCATAAAAAAAAATGTTTAAAAGAACAAAACAGACCTTGGAGATGGGGAATGGATTGCGTTTGATTAAAGAGGTCAACGGTTGATTCAGCCTCCGCAACGGAACGGAGGAACTTGAGAATGGAACGGAGAGCGCGAACACGGAGAAAGGAGAATTCGGCACGCGCGTCTCTGAGCCCCGTTCTGAGAGCGAGAGTGACTTCTCTATACACTCTCTGCTGCTGCAGCGACTTTCCGACCTCGCTCACCGCACCGTCATCCTCTATCTTTGCACTTCCGTCCCTTTTCCCGGTTTCACTCCACAACGGCTTCTTCAGGTACATCTCTGTCTTGCTTCGCTCAGACGAGAGAAATTTCTCAATCTCCATCATAATTCATACTCGCATTTCAACAACTGAGCCACCAATGCAGTGGATTGTATTGGAACCACGTCGTTTCAGATCCCTGTAATGTGAATCAAATTCCGAGTTAGGGTTCCTAATGAGAGAGGTCAAAACAAATTTTCATTTCCAGCTATCATTCCTCACCAGCTTGTTTAGTATTTTGAAGTTTAAAATTATAAATATATTCATGAAATAACATAATTTATACTTTTTTTCATAACTATTTATTAATAATGTGACTTTTTAGTATTTTATTCTTTCAGCCTAAGACTTGTCTCTAAAATGACATATCAATATCAATCGAGACCAACACATACGATATTTTTAGGAATATATTTTAATATAATTTAAAAAATATTTATTAAATTTTTAATACAATTTTAAAAATGAAAAATACATTATATAATATAAATTTTAAATTTTACATTTTATATATTACACGTATTTCTATATTTGTATCTATATTGTAGTTACATTTTATATATTACACGTATTTCTATATTTGTATTCATGTTATAGTTAGATTTTATATATTACATCTCTATTATGTTTGTATTTCGTATCCATGTTGTAGTTATATTTTAGATATTACACGTATCTCTATTATATTTGTATTTATATTGTAATTTACATATATAGTAGTTACATTTTAGATATTACACGTATCTCTACTATATTTGTATTTATATTGTAGTTTACATCTATAGTAGTTATATTTTAGATATTACACTAGTTTACATGTATCTCTATGTTCGTATTCATGTTGTAACATGAGTGTTAGTCTATATTAAAGAGATTCAGACATACCTCTTACATGATGTGTCTTTATATTGTAGCATGAGTGTTAGTCTATATTAATGAGACTCAGACATACCTCTTACGAGATGTGTCTGCACATACCTCTTACATCTGCATCCGACATGTGCTCCAACAACACTTATTAATTTTAAATAAAAAAATATTAATTTTTTAAAAACTCAAACATATAAATTTTCATTATGATTAAAAAATAAATAAAAAATAAAATTAAAAAGAATATATAAAAGAATGGAGAAGAAGATGTGGGACCTGGAGTTTCTAGAATTAGTGGGAAGAGAGTAAGGTGAGGGGTGGTTCCGTAATTTGAGTTCTTCACTCCTTCTCTTTCCTTCTTCCCTTTGGTTTGGTTGGTTTCTTCTCCTTATCTTCCTGTCGTGTCTCTCTTCAACAACACTTCCACCACATCCACACCGTGGTTCCTTTGTCTTTGTGTCTCTCCCTCTCTTCAGAGTTCAGGCACAGAAACAAAGCAACCAATTCATTTTCCATGTCTCTCTCTCTTCTTCCTCTATACTCTTCACCTCACCTCTCCCCCTCCCTTTCCTTTCCCACACCACACCTTTCCTTCCTCTGCTTCCCCAAATTATCAAACGCCCCCACTCCCCACTTTATACTATGCTGCCGCAGGAACGCTTCATTTTCCACCCGATGTGGGCCTGGAGTCCCTGAGGGTGCACAACATCACAGTGGTATCGAAGAAGATGATGAACAACCCATGAAGGCTAGTTGCGACGACGACGAAGAAGAAGAAGGCCAAGAGACTCTTAGCTCCTTGGTTTTGCCTGAAAGATGGGATGTCTTGGGTCTCGGTCAGGCCATGGTGATTCCTTCTTCTTCCTCCTCCTCCATTCACCCTTCATGTTAAACTCGCACGAATTTGCATACCCTGTGTTTATGCTACTTGTATTTCAGAATTGTTTCGTGTATGCCCAGTGCTCTGTGTTGTTCCCTTGTAAGATTTTTTTCAAACTGCTAACATTTCAGAGCCTTCCTTGTTCTTGTTTTGTGATGGGTTATGCTGAGGGGTATCGTATGCTATTATTCCTAGGTGTTTTCCTTATGCTGTTGAATCAGAATTGGAGTTTTGCGATATGATCTGCGTAAGCGTGACTAACATTACAAGTCAGTGTAATAATTAATCAGTATTTGTATTGAAATGATTATCAATGTGAAACTTCAATTCTGATTAAAAAATAACACGAAGTTTCAGTTTGGCTCATGTGGTTTTTACCTTCATCGTCTTGTTGCTATGGACACGTTTCTTTCTTCTTCTTTTTCTCTGAGAACAACTATGAACGTTGAAGGCGTGCTTTTGGATTCTTGTAGGTGGACTTCTCTGGCATGGTTGATGATAATTTTCTGGAGAATTTGGGGTTAGAGAAGGGGACACGGAAAGTAGTAAATCATGAGGAAAGAGGTAGAGTTTTGCAGGCTATGGATGGGTGCAGCTATAAAGCTGCTGCTGGTGGGTCTCTTTCTAATACCTTAGTTGCTCTTGCAAGGCTTGGAAGTCGCTCTGCCAAAGCTCCTGCTATAAATGTGGCAATGACTGGTAGTGTAGGGAGTGATCTGTTGGGGGGTTTCTACAGGTTTGTCTTTATTGTTTGCTCTGTTTTAACATACAGTTTCATTCCAGTTCTGGGTAGTGCATTTTGTCTTATCTTCAGTGTAGTTAATAGTGTGCAAAAGCACCATTATTGTTGTGTGGAGTGGCCCATGGCTGTTGTGCAGCGTTTCAGTATTGTGTCCAGAAAATATTCTATTTACTGTTAACTGCATTTAACTGACATAGTGATTGGAAAAGTGTAGATCAGGTTTTTGAAGTACTATTTGAACACATAACACCATTGTATTGTGTTACTTGATGATTCCACCAGTTTTGTTTTGGCAAGTGAGGTTGGATGAAGTTACTTGTATTGTTTGTTTACATCTTCTTTTAATTCTACAGGGAAAAATTGCGACGAGCAAATGTGCAATTTCTTTCAGAGCCTATCAAGGATGGGACAACTGGAACAGTTATAGTTCTCACAACTCCAGATGCCCAGCGAACAATGCTTGCATATCAGGTTCAGTGCTATAGATTGAATATTAAGATAGATGCATCTGCTGCTTCCATCTTGCAATTTGAGGATTCTATAGCAATATGTTTATAAGTAAATATATTAACAACAATTTATGTAGTGTTTATTCTTCACCCCTCCCCCACCTCTAACGCACATTTACATATAAAATTGGCTGTTTGAACTAGTCAATTACAAGAGTTGCTCAAAAGTTTCTTGAGTTCTATTCTGAAGTTTAATTGTGTAATTTATGTTAATTGCATAAATTGAAGAAAACACTATCATTTCATAAACATATGTAAGTTCATCAACTAATACGCAATGAGCATGGACAGTATTCACCATATAGTATTGTCTATTTTTCAAGTAATACTTCCTTGCTGATTATACAAAGCACAGTGGTTATTCTTTTACCTTTATTGCCTAATTCTAAGCTTTGATTATTTGCTACTGTTATACAAATAGTAAAGTTGCTAAAATATTTCTGTATTCTGGTGTCAGGGCACATCTTCAACTGTTAACTATGATGCATCCTTGGCTAGTGCAGTTTCCAAAACCAACATACTTGTTGTTGAAGGGTATTTATTTGAACTTCCTGATACTATTAAAACAATAACCAAAGCATGTGAGAAAGCTCGGAGGAATGGTGCCTTGGTTGCAATAACAGCTTCAGATGTTTCCTGCATTGAGAGACACTTCGATGATTTTTGGTAAGACCATCACTTAATTTTTGGTTTTTTATATAATAGTTTATATCATGTAATTTCCATACCATTAATCCTGACCTGGCACCCACAATAACAATTTTGTAAGCTAAAGCATAAATGTTGAAACAAGTTAGATATGATTAATTTATTTTTCGTTTATATTGCACTTGCTTGCTCTGTCTTCAGTTGATTAAGCTGTGAACAAATATGAAATTAACTACCAACTCTCCTAATTTTGTCATTTGTCTGAAGTTTGTAAAATATAGGAATAACTAAAACAAACTAGTAAAATCCATAAGTGTGATGTGAGGCAATACTTTTGAATATGTGTGTGATAATTGGTTGTAGGATCATACTGAATGGATTTCATTAATTTTTCATTTGAGACCTGGTTGCATAAGTGCTACCCAGGCTGTTGAAGGACTGAAGGGAAATGGAAGTCCATTAGGCAGATTGCATCATAAAACCTGTAGGAGCCACTTAAATTCAATTAACCAAAAGTGAAGTTGGTTCCTAGGAATGATATGCACATGTATGTTTGGATAACTGGTGTATTTTTCCATTCATCAGGGAATTTATTGGGAACAGTGTGGATTTGGTGTTTGCAAATGGTGATGAGGCCAGAGCTCTTTGTAATTTTGAAGCAAAGGAAAGTGCTGCTTCAGCTGCAAGGTATCTGAGCCATTTTGTTCCTCTAGTGTCCGTTACAGATGGTCTTAGAGGGTCTTACATAGGTGTAAAAGGAGAAGCTGTATATATCCCTCCTTCTCCATGTGTTCCAGTAGATACTTGTGGTGCTGGAGATGCATATGCATCTGGCATACTATATGGTCTTCTAAGAGGCATATCAGATTTGAGAAGTACAGGCACATTTGCAGCTAGTGTTGCTGCCACGGTTGTTGCACAACAGGGAACACGCCTTAGAATTTCAGATGCAGTCAAATTGGCTGAATCTTTTGAATTTCAACTTGATTCCTCTTCCTCTTCGGTTGGCACTGATCATATTTCCAGCTTCTAAGCAGAGTTGGCACTGATTATATTTCCAGCGTCTAATCAGAGCTGGCACTTTGAATTTAATTACAATTTTTTCCACGAAATTAATGTATTCCTTTGATCAATATGTTTCAAAAGAATAGCCCTGTAAATACTCTCATTGTAAAAAGATTAGCTGTGTTAGCAATTTAATTACTTAGGCCAAGATGAGGGCGCATAGATATGTTATATCACTGTCGAGTCATAATTATTTTTATCTGATTAGTTTTACATTCATAATTATCATAATGATTACTGTGACTAATATTGAATTTGTTAGAAGTATACGTTATCAAAAGATGGTCAAGGAAGGTATTGTTTTATTTAGTGATCAATTTTCCTTAGTTGGAGATGACAGATTTTGGTTACCTTTTTTTCTATGGTCAGTGGTGATTTCTATAAAACAAAACGATTGCTTCGAATTTTGTTTTCAATCTTTTCTTTTTATTCTGTTACTTCAGTTTTTTTAACTTATAACTGCATTAATTATAATACCATGTTTCTAAAATTAATTCTAACCAATTTAACAAAATTAACTTTCTTCCTCTCTCCTTCCTTCACCTTCTTATCTATCAAACAAACCATTAATGCCATTAATGATTGTCTCGTGATTTCATAGTTGCAATAAATTTTTTAATTAATCATGTGTTGTGGACTCCTGTTGTAAAAGGAAAGTATTTGAATTCTTTTTCATTTGAAAAAAAGTGTTAAAAGAGAAAAAGGTAATGGCATCGCCATGCATTAAAAGATACAGAACAGGAAAGAAAGAGAAATCCGTATCAAATGAATTCCTAACATTGATCTAAAATATGCTATCGATCTTTTTAGTTCAACCTATGTTTCATATGCCAATTCACAAATGTCTACCGTACCAATGAATCAGGAGGAGCTTCTTCTGGGATCTGTCAAACAAAATGAAAACGAACAAATGTTAGCACCTAAAGCACTTATCAATGTATCTGTTCCAAGGAGGATTTTGTCCTGCTTATGGAAATTGAAACAAAATGTATTCAAGACAAGTTTTATCAGTTTGAGCAAAGCAAAAGAGTGTTACCTCTCCCGGATTCCATTTATCTTTTAACCAAATACTGATATCTCCTGACACATTCTCCGCTTGTAACTTGTTTCTGCAAGAATAAAGAACGACCATAAAAATTCAAACAAAAGTCTTGGTAACTTGCATTTGAACCAAATATTTCTTCAAATTCTACATAGAGACAACCTCAGAAAATTGCATCAATAAAGGTGAAGTTACCAAGAACACTCATGCTAGTATAAACTGGGGCATTGTTTAATAAAGATAAAGGAAGATCCAACCGATACAAGCACCACTACTGACATTAAAATCTTTCTAATCTATAAACTGTAACATATGGCTTAACAAAATATATTTTATCATCGAGTTATGCAGTCAACTTCATCCAAATTATAACAATTACAATAGATGCAACATAGTCTGTTTTAAGAAAAATCATAATAGTTGTAGTGACCTCCTGAGGCAATTGGGTGCTTGGTACATTCAATTTCTTAGTCCTTTGCTGAACCCAAACACTCAAAAAAGACTTCCTATCCATCTCTTCATAAAAATAGTTATGAAAGTAGAAGGCATATTGACAGATGAAATCTTGAATAGTTTTACTTAAATGACAAAAAAGTATATCATAAACATTTCAAAATTAAAATATTAGATAACATTATGGGAGTCTTGTCACAAAAAATTACTGTTGCTACTTTATTAAATCAAATGGATAAAATTGAAATTTTCAAGCTCACAATTTTTTAGAAACTAAAAATGCATAACTAAGCTGAAAATGCAACAGGCTGAAGAGTTTTCAATGAAAACAATAATGATTGACTGGCTAGATTATAATCAATCTGTCATTTATTAATTCCACATTATCTGAAACAATGTACCTAGAAATATGGTAAACAGTTTGACTATTTTTCAGAATGAGATCATAAAGTGATTAAACTGTGACAACTGTCTTTCAAAACTTTCTAATATGCCATGAACTTACGACAGCTGGACATCCGATGTTGTTTGAAACATTGTATTGGGACCAGAGTTATTGAATGTGGTTGATGTTGGCTGAGTTGAACCCGGAAACATTGTCAAATCCACTTGTGTAGAATGGGGGTTGCTTTGAACACCGAAGTTGCCACTGGTTACTGGTATTTATTACAACATTGACAGTCAGACATATACGAGCAAGAAAAACAAAAGACATATATTCATAACACTAAACAAAATACATCCAATATATACCTCCAACTCCAAAGAAACTAGGCTGTGCCAGAGTGTTTGTTGGTGGTGCAGATGGCCTAACAATAGTTCCAAACAGATTAGACCAAAAGCAGGGAAAAAATATTTGCAGAGTAAAGACAAGGAAAGTACAAAATGAGGAGTAGTCATTGTATGGGAAGCAATGATTGCAGGCCTGCATCTTATCCATTCTATACCTACCACAATCCATTCTTTGAATCACCTAATTCCACAAGTAATGCCTATGTAACCACACAGCCACTGTAGGAAATTTTACAGGAACCAAATTTTGAAGACCTAGGTCCTTCTAGTGTTCTTAAAAACTGATATCCAACTAGCCTGAAATAGCCTCTACGAAACTATAACCTTATACGACAATAATAAAAGCTCTTGTGCATTTCTCCATTCCCTTGACAATTACAACACAATCCTAAACAAAAACTCACAGTAGACTGGAGTTCTGGAAAAAAGGGTGTCAGTAAGGTCTAATGCAAAATGGACAAACTATCAGGTCTCATCAATACCTTATAGGGTACAAACCACACTCCAGTGGAGCTCATTGAACTCTCAAGTAGTTTATTTTGGATTTTCTCTAATTGTTTTCCAACACCAAACAACTGAAAATGAGGAAAATATTATCTAGCCTGCAATTCTTACCTTCCAAAACCCATATTCATTGAAGAACCAAGTTGGCTAAAGCTTGAGACTGACAAAGGACCATTACTTTGAGAAGTTCCTGAAAACTGATTTGCATTGGCTCCAATGGATTGGGGTCTTTGACTGTCAAGAGAAGAACTTACTGGTTTTTGGTAAGGTTCAGAAAGTAGTTTCTCAAACTCAAGCATCTTGGATTTCAGTATATTTCTCTCTTTCTCAACCTGCAATGTCATATTTTCAGGTTAGAAACATAATACATTTGAGCATAGCTGTAACCTTGTAGTTACAAATGTCAATAGAAAAGATACATTAACGGAGGCTCTTCTTTAATACAAAATTGTAAAAATGAAATTTCATTAATAAAAAATAGAGCAATTACAACTAGATAGAGAATAGGGTATCTTCCAAAAATGGGCAGGGGGGAGCAGAGAGAAAGGGGTTAAAAGCATGTTACATCAGATTTCTTACTATTGATTGCAAGCTCATCCCACGCTTTGCATCCTCGTAAGCTGATGCTCGCAATTCTTCATAGCTAATATCACCAACAATGTCACATGGAGCACTGCACAAAAGGAGGTCAAAGTCTGTATTTAGTTTTCTTATTAGTGCAATGGTTAGGATTCTTTAGAGCAATTTCTCTTTCAAGATTGACAATTTCAAAGAAATATACCCTTTGCAATGACTGTAGCATGTAAGTATCCAAATTGGTTTCTCTTTCTCGAAATCTTCTGCAATCTGGCGCTTGCAGTTGTCAGGATCTGTGCATCTTTAATTACATCAACCATGTAAAGTATATCAAATAATCTTATGCAAAATACAATAGAAGGCACAAGGAAAAAATACAACAGAGACCCTTTTTCTATAGAAAAATATTGACTAGATAGCAAGGAAAAAGTACAAGAGATGATCAGGTATTCTCCAAAGAAATCACATAACCCAACGAAAGCAAAACAATGGTACTCAATTTTCCTTTGCTTATTTATATAACACATAGCAAATTCTTTAAAGACAAATATGTAGAGGACTGGACACTTCAGCCAAAAACAAAGAGAACCAGTAGTGCCTATGCAACAAAAAAATTGCATTTTCAAAATTGATCAAAGGCAAAGCCCTCCAGTGATCCAATCAAAGATTACAGAGTTTGTTTCGTACTTTCAAGCACCATTAGTCAGTGTTTATGCACTTTCTAGACATTTAGACCTGTATTTTTTATGTTTCTCGTTCTGAAGCACAAGGGTGCATGTCCAACAGGTGGCAATTATGCACATGTTGAATAGATACAACATCAACAAAAATATTCATAATTCATGACATGGAGAATGGATTGATAAATACTCACCTATGCTCGACTGGTTGGGGGTTGTTATCAGATTTCACACCATTCTGGGGTTTGGACGGCTGTCGATTCCATTTGTTTTCAAAAGGCTGATCAATACCAAAAGCAAATACCAGATTATTTTACTAAAAGTGAAGATGAAGCCGACATAGCATGGATAACCCCTCAAAAATAGTCCACAAATATTAAAAAGCTTCAACGTCGAATTAATTTATTATAATCACTAACAATATAAAAACATAAAATAAAAATAAACCTTTACATCATGTATAAGCACAGGAAAAGAGTGAGAACCTTGTATTGGTTCGGTTTATACTCAGGACGAGGCCCCCCGTTTAACTGGGAGCTGTTCTGCGCGCCAAAACCAAAAGGCTTAGACTTCTGTTGTTGTTGTTGTGAACCAGAACCAGACCCAAATCCGAAGGGATTTGTACTTCGCTGTTGGTGAGAACCGTTTTGTCCGCCAAACCCTTGATCGTTAGGTTTTCTCTGTTGGGTGACGTGTGAATATCTACACCTTTCTCCATATTGACAACTGAAAGATGAACAACAACAACTTAAAACACATTCTCAAAACTTCTAATGAACGGACGAACAAATTCAACATACATAGATTAATATTGTGATATAACACGTAAATGCTCAGATTTCTATCGTTATATACTACTACCAGAACCTGAAAATCAAAAAGTCCAATCACGCCGCAACATGATATGCACACAAACAGTGAAAATGAAAAGAAACAATTGCGCATGGAATTACACAGAAACAACAGAATCTTGATGAATCATCGAAAATTGAAGTGCAAGTAAAGCAATGAAGAAGATGAAGAACAATAACCTGCCTCGCTGGAAGTTTCGACAAATATCTCTCATCGTTTTGGAGCTTTGATATCGTTAAACTCTCACGATTCTGAAGAAAACACAAACCCTAACTTCGATTCGTCAAAATCGCTTCTCTTCTCTCCCAATCGACGCTCCGCTCATGGAAATTCAATTTCTCATTCACTTCTCGTTCCACTCTATTGTTGAAACTTGCAAAAACAAATAATACATGAAAATTGGTGGGTTTTGTTCTTATTCCTTTGGTCCGTAATCACAAGTTTTTCCCTTTCGAAAACGGTAAATTTTTTAATCTTTTATAACCCTGACCCCTAAATTCTACCTTAAATCCTAAATAGTTTCAAAATTAAAAAAATTATAAATAATTAAAATATTAATATTTATTAGAAGTGTAGGGTGAAAATGTGTAAAAAAAATATTTTTCTTTTTCAAAATACCTTTTATTCTAGATATAAAAATCTAAAATTGGAAACAATACCTTTCAAAGTAGATTCGTAAAAGATTATTGTATTTCGAAAATAAAAAATTGAAATAAAATTTAAAATCATAATCATATTCTGAAGAAAAAATTCGCAATACAAAAATTCGTTTAAAAAAATCCAGAAATATATTCTGAAAAGGGGTTCGGAATGTAAGTGTAAATGTATCCTCATTTTTCTAATAAAGGGCATTTTAGTCTTTCTACACTGAAATTGGGTGCATCATGCAGAAAGTAATTGCCTTCGAAAACCCGTTCTTTGGACTAAAAACCATGCCTTTTGGGCTCAAAACTTGAAGTTTTGGGCCTTCGTATTAACTTTAGGGCTTAACTTGGGCTCTTTCTTCTTGCACGTCTTAAGTGTGAAAAATATTAAAAATAATTTGTGTTTAGTCTGTAATTTTAAATGAAGTATAATATCATATTTTTAAATAACTTCAATTGCATCCTCACACTCCATAGCTCCCTTCTAATTGTGCAACATTTTCATTCTTATTGGTGATTGAGAAAGTAATTTCATCATTTGAACATGTGTGAGATGGTCGGTGAAAAAATGTGTTGTCTTTGATGTTACTCAGTGCGAAAGATAATTTTTATTTTAGTTTTATACTCTGCTTTTACATCATTGTTGGTTTTTGTTAGATTTTGAGCTTCTAAAAAATAAATAAACAAATGAAAACACACTTACTATCAATAAAAATATTACAAAATTTATCTCAACCATCAACTTTTATCACCAGCCACCACAAACAATCACTACAGATAACCACCATAAATAACTACCGCAAACCACCATCATTAATTAAAAATGACCATATTTTTTATCATACTCAAAAATGTATTATTGAAATTAAACAAATATTGAAAGATAAAAGTTGAGACAAATTTCTTCAAAATATTTATCAACCAAATCTTGGAGTAGATAATTTCACTTCATGTAATTTTTGAGAAGCTTTTAGTAATTTTGTTAGGTAAATGTCTACATCTACCTGTAAATATATTACTATCACAATCATATACAAGAGATTATCGAAAGATGAATGCAACAATAATGGAAAAAATGTACATTAAATTATCCTTTTCTAGTTTGTCTCTTACCATACAAGTGATGTTATTTTGGTCATTTTTCGCGCCCCTTTATTTTTGGTGGATAGGTTTCGTTATTTAATCTTAGTTTAATTAACTTTCAAGTTTACAATAATATTTTTAATTAAGTTTTTATTAAATTTTTTTGTTATTCAAATATATTCTTTAATTATTTATTGTAGTTTAATTTTTCTAATAATTATGTGACGTAAATGTTATCTTGTTCTACAATCTTACTTCACTATTGTTTTTGTTATCCAATAATTTTTTAACAAAAATAATAAAAATTACTCGTTATTTTACATTAATTTCAATATCATATTATATTAACTATAAAATCTCATATTTATTTATAAAAATATAGAGCAAGATAACAAACCCATATTTTATATTTTTTTAAAAATAGCTAATAGATACTCAATTAAAAAATATAAAAAATAGTTAATTTATATATTAAAAATTAATAAGAATTCAATTAAAAATATTGAAATTTACATAGATTTTAAAACTTAATTAAATTTTTTATTTTTTTAATATAGATTTGATATTCCACACATACTATACCTTAGGTATGCCACGCTGTACCTTGCAAGTAGGGGTTTATATTTTTTCTTGCTAAAATTTTGAATATGATTTTTTTTATATTTAGTAGGTATAATCTTTAATTTAAAGGAGCTTTATTTATAGGATTTATGGATTATGAATTACCTCTAAAATAAGTATAGTCTAAAACTTACAAAATTATTATTATTGTGTAAAGGGATATAAAAAATTGGAAGTATTTTTGTGGATATTCGTATAAACCATGAACTTTAGAAACTTATAAAAAAAAAAAAAAAAACTTGATTAAGAGGCTGACTATGGAAAAATAATTTTGTATTTTCAGATTCTATATTTTTATTAATATATTTTACTTAGAATTGTGAAAATATATTGAATTTGAAAAGTTAGAAAATCTATAAAACGACATGAAAATCTTGAAATAGAAATCAATTTTTAGAGACCAAAATAATTAGTTGCAATAGTAACTAAATTAGATATCATTTTAGAAACTAAAAACAATTTTGGTTTTTAAACTAGTTTCTATTATTGTTAAATAGTTTCTAAATTGGTATCTAATTAGCAACCAAGGTTTTAACTACCAATTATTTAATTTCTAAATTTGGTAGCAAAAACTTTAGTGGCTAATTAGATATCAATTGATAAACTATTTAACAATAATAGAAACTAATTTAGAAACTAACTTTTTTTTAATTTCTAAAATGGTCTCTAATTTAGTTACTATTGCAACTAATTATTTTGGTCTCTAAAAATTGGTTTCTATTTCATGATTTTCTTGTAGTGTAGACTAGACTAAGGTGACCTAAATATTAAATTTGTTTATTGATAATATAAGTTTAAGTAATTTATTTATTATACTTTTCTCATATTTTTATTTCTAAACAATTTTTAATACATAATAAAACTAGAATAAAAAGTATAATTAAAAAATTGTTATCTTAAAAGTTGTAAAATATTTAAAATAAAAGAGAGAAAGTAGCATAGAACCTAATCCTTTGACTCGCATGATATTCCATAATCCATATGATTATAATTGATGTTTGATTTTGTTTTGAAGTAAGTACGGCGCAAACGTTGTTTTGATTAATTTAGAAATGAATTTATGGTTGAAAAAACAAAGGAATGTGCAATAATTGGAGGCACGTGGTACAAATTAATTTGATGTTAAATTCAGAAGCACAAAGGAAAGTGTTTTTCTTTTTTCTCTTTTCAAAACCACTCACCCAATAAATAATACCCCAATTTCACATTTTCACTTATCCAAATTCTCCTCTATCTTCATATTTTTCTCCTCACAATTTCATATTAGCTATGAAAAGTTTATTTAGTTTCTTTTTAAAATTTTAAATTATTTTAGATGAAGTATAACCTCATTTATAATTTCACATATTTATATTTTTTATAACTATTTACTTTTTTTTCTAATAGTAGTATTTCTATTATTCTTAAAACCGTTTTATCATTAACGAGAAAATTTGTTATATTTAATATTTTTTAATATGAAAATCATTTATTTTTAACTGTGTACTCTATTTTTAAATTTAGCTATTTTTTTCTAAGTTTCGTAATTTCAAAAAAAAAAACTAAACCAATAAAAACATTACAAAATTATTTCTATACCAACAACATCTGTCAATAAAAAAATAATACATTCTCCATTAATTAAAAAAAAGTTAGTAACTACGAGAGTTACAATTACCTAAATAGTACATTTATTTTGCTGCAATTAATATGTGACCGAATTTGTACCTTTGTTCTATTTTTATTGCAGTCAGAATTTAGTTTTCAGAAAGTCCAATTCTTTTTAATTTAGTGTTTTCTTATTTTTAAAATAAATAAATGAAATATAATAAATTAATGTTAGAGTATTTTATTTTAAGAATTGAAATATTGACTTTAATACTTTGTTAGCATAGATAATTGATGGAAGATATGTTTTAGTTAATTTTAATCAATTTTTAAAATTAGTAAATAATTTTAAATTAATCAAATAAGTGTTAAGACATGTTTTGAAATAACCAATATAAGTATTGTTAAATATAATGAATTGATTAACTTGTTAAATTCTTAGGAAATTTATGGAAAATAAAATCGAAAATTTATTGTTATATTTTAAAAAGATTTTTTTATAAAATAAATGTCGTTTTTTTTATCTTAAAATCAATGTTATTAACAAAAACAACAACTTGAGAAAGAAATTAAAGGTAAAGATTCAAAATATTTTATAAAAACTAAAATAACAAACACTTTTCTACTATATAGGTTCAAAACAATTATTTATAATTTTACAAGATTAAAGTAAAGAGAACTTCTTATGTGAAAAAAAAAATAAAAGTTGATCATTTTACAGAATCTAAAATGTACATTGATTTCATATATTGCATTTTTTTAAAACAACCAAATTATAGAGTATGAAGAATTATTTTATTTCATGTTTTAATTTATTGGTGTCGATAAATCATCACATGGCATCTTAAATGTGATATTTATGGGGTATTATAATATTCAAAAATTAATAAGAAATGAGAAATTATAACACTAGTCGACATGTGCATACATAGGGTAACATTCCACGTAGGTGTTAAAACATGGATGCTAGATTGAAGGTATTAGTTTAAATACCAATATAAAAAAATCATGTGTCTCATGTCAACATCTTCATCAAATCTAATATAATAAAAATAAAATATATTATCACTCAATTATACTAATATTCTTATTCTTTGATAATAATGTGAGATTACAAAGTGAATTTTAAGTGTAACTCAACTTCATAAAATTGACTATTGGGATGAGGTTTACACCTACTTATATACAATGAACTATTCTTATCTTTAGTCGATGTGAGATCTCCAACTCACGCCGAGAGTGACAGTTCGTGCGTAGGACAACATATTATGGGCGGTCTGATAACGATCCAATAGCGGGTGACACAATAGGCCCAACAAACACTAGCTATGATGGATTTTAAATGACTCTAATACCATATTACAAAGTGAACTTTAAGCATAACTCAACCCCATAAAACCGGCTCTTGGGATGAGGTTTGCACCCACTTATATACCATGAAATATTCTTATCTCTAGTCGATGTGAGATCTCCAACAGTTTATTTATTTCAAATTTTACTAAGAAATGTATTTGAGTATAACTCAATTTTATAAGGTGAGATTTGCATTTACTTATAATAATGTTTCTATTTTTAGTCTTTTATGACAATGTTTTTATTTTTAGTCTCTTATGTCGATGTCTTTATTTTAGTCTCTTACGCCGATGTCTTTATTTTTGGTCTCTTATGCTGAGTCCTGTCAACTGGTGTGTGAGACTATATATTATTGGTGGTCCGATAGCAGGTGACTTGATAAACCCAATAACAAATTTTTATTAGGATATGCTCTAAATGACTTTGATACCATACTAAAAGTTTACTTTAAACCTAATTCAAACTTATAAAATCGACTTATAGAATGAGATTTGCATTCACTTATATACTATATAATATCTTTATTTACCGTTGAGATTTTGAACCCTAAACCTTAAATCCTAAAATATATACAATCAGATGAATTATATTCAAATAATTGAAGAAAAAAAAAGTTTTCATCAGTGACATTATTTTCTTATCTAGAAAGAGTGTAAGTTGAATAAAGTTATTTAATGATTTGATATAATGTTCTTATCCAATTGGGCATCACTCTTTGATTACTTGTAAAGGTAGAGGTAATGTATTTCTTGGTGTAGATGGATCACATCATCATGATAGAGAGATCCTTTCAAATGGTTCAACAATTTCTTAACTTTATTGTATTTATTTTCCCCCAAACAGTTGGGGTCACTAAACTACTTTTTGGGTTTTGAAGTCAAGTATCAATCCAATGGTTTTTTGTTGCTCACTTGGGGCAAAAGAATTCAATGCCTACTTGCTAAAATAATTGTAAGCTCAACTCATTTGTTTCTCTATGATTGATGTTAGTAAATTGTCAAAAAAAAGAAGGTGGTCACTACCAAATCCTACTATTTGTGCTTGGTGTTTACCATATTTAGTAAATAAATTTTTTGGGTTCAATCCTTTGGAAGCATTATGTGATGTTATCTACAGTATTAATCATGTACTATTGAGGTTAGTATAAGAGTCTTGCTACTCTATAATTGATTTTTGGTATGAATTCAAACTTTTTTTTGGTAAATTTTTTATTCTTCTTCAACTTTCTATTATGACAATAAATACTACTAGAAAATAATTGAATAAAATATATATAATTTTATTTCATTACAAATCATTTAAACACAAAATCTTTCATAGTTTGAGTATTCCCAAATCATGTAATAACAAATAACTCCAAATACAATAAATGATTAAAATTTTTACTAGGAGTGGCAATGCAGGCTAACCTGTCTTGCATAAATCTGTTCCGTATTTGACCCACTCCACACAAAAAATAAACTTATTTCACAACCCGCAAATCAATAATTATATATATATATATATATATATATTATATTTTTCAACCAACTCTCTTTCAACCTGGTATTTAAAACTGACATTTAATATTATTTTCAACACACTAATTTCAATTTAGAGACATTATCCTACTTAATTCAATAATACATGTTATTTAGTAAATCTAATACAAAGTTTAAAATCAGTTAAATTTAAGAAATTAATATTTAAATAATGTTTTTTTAGAGAAGAAATACAATATAAATAAAAATTACATCAATATTTCACTGAGGAAAAGTGACGCTACATATCCAAAAAAAATAAAATTAAAAACATTAAGAGCAAATTCAAATTTATACTAAAATAATTTGAGATAAGAAAAAAATGAAAATTTTCATAAGAAATTAACGCGAGTTTAGGTTCAACAATTGAAAACATATTTACTTCTAACTTATTTAATTTTAATGAACTAAAGACATATTATATTATAGTTAAATTTCATTTAAGATATATAATTTTAGTAATCCTTTATTGAGAAATAATAGGATGAATCATACACAAAGCCTTTTAAATACGTAATTACATTTTACCTTTCTTAATTCATTCTCATTCTAGAAAAATCTTTAGATTTTTCTCCAGTGGTGAATTCGTAAATGCTGTACTATTCCCCACGTGTC
Source organism: Phaseolus vulgaris (assembly GCF_000499845.2). Taxonomy (NCBI): domain Eukaryota; kingdom Viridiplantae; phylum Streptophyta; class Magnoliopsida; order Fabales; family Fabaceae; genus Phaseolus; species Phaseolus vulgaris. Next base: position 1,478,081 of record NC_023749.2, on the reverse strand, counting down.
ACTTTATGAACCATGTGATGTATTCTGAAGCAGTTTAGATCCGAGCATCTTGCTATTTTGATTAGGGAATATCACAAAGTAGTGAATCGATCAAAAGGGAAGAAGAGATTGACACAATTTTTTAATGTGAATTATTATAATATTATAATATTTACGTAAGTGCAACATCAACATGAAAAATTATTTTTTATTAATTTTTTTGACAAATATTCATTCCTATAAATAAAAGTAAAATTTAGCTAAAGATGAATACTAACAATTTCAGGTAAAATTAGCAGAAAAGATAAAATTACTAAAATTACTGGGACAAAAAACATATTTAATACTTATATTTTTTAAGGTAACCATAATCATAAAGGGTCTTTATTACAAAGGGAACAACTACATTACAAGGCAAATAGTTTTTATATGACTAAAGTAACTTTGTGTTAAAGAATTGATCAATCTTAAATTTTGTGAACTGATATTGAGCATTTATGTACAGAAAAAGACAACACATGCAGCTGATTCTGAGCTTCTTTTTCCTCTGACAGTAAAATATGCTGAGTGTATTTTTAGCATCTTAAGAAGAAAGTGACATCAAAAAATACCATTGTAGAAAATCTGAAAATTAAGAATGAGAAGCCGTGAAGCAACAAACACAGTTCAGCAGAATACTGTTTTGAGAAGAAGCCAAGCACCAAAATCATACTAAAAGAGAAGCAAAAAGCAACCAAGTTCAGCACTTTAAAAGTTTTAGCCACTCTGCCAAACAAGACATAAACTTTGAACTTTGAGAGGACAAGGACAAGGCCATGCACCAAACCAAGAGAATATAATTAATACCCACCATCATGAGTTCATAATATTTTTTTATTGTCTAATTTGATGCTATACACAATTCCTTTTTACAAGCCACTATGTACATTTAGCATCACATACCAGACCCAAATGCCATTCTTACACCAACATAAAGTACTCTCCACTCTATGTTATATTATTACTTGCTTTTTCACATAACTTTTTCTTCCTATTTTTTTTTGTCCTATACAAGATAGAGCAGTAGTTTCCAACACCGGCCTCAGTGACAGGGCACAGGTATTGCGAGTAACTATATCAAGAAGTGGACTTTAAGCCTAACTCAACTTTATAAAATCACTGGTTTTATAAGATGAGGTTTGCACCCACTTAACTAAGTAAGATATGGAACATATTTTTGTGATGGAGGCAACTAAGGAAGTGGTAACAACTGCAGTATCTTTTTGGTATAAATATTGATTGGTGATGGACACAAAAACCACTATACAACATTGTATTCTATAATGAGCCCTCCACCCATTGGAGCTCTATGTGGAATTCCTTTCCTTCTCTTGGCAGTTCTGTAATTAGCCACTGTTGGTGGTGGTGTTGAAGGTGTAAAGCTATGGATTTTGTTTCTAGCATTTACATTGCTTATGCCGTTCACTGATTCTTCACCATCAGACCCATCTGTCTCACCTAACATTTTCTTCTTCCGGAACTTTTTGGAGGTTCCAACAATCTGAGAAGAAAATTCAAAAGTTGAAGAGATCATTCATTCATTCATTCATTCATCTCCACCTGTTCTCATCATCATTTTTCTTACTTTTTCAAAGCAAGCATAAAAAGGTACATCTATAATGTTACATACTTTATGCAGCAAAAAAGTAGGAGGTAGTTACAATTACAAAGGTTATACTACTTTACACACAACATTTCTCAATTTTTTTTGAAATCAACTCATCATACTTCATTACTAATGCAACTCAAAGATGTAATTAGGATTATGAGTTCCATTTCAATACATGAAAATTTGGACTTATCTGTGTGTGTATATATATATATAGATATGTATATATATATGTATGTATACCTTACAACCAAGAGAGCAGAAGCTGAAGGAATCAAGGAGGCTGCGGTCACAGACTTGGCAGGTATTGGTGACACCTTTTCCAGGCCTTGGTTGGGGCCTTTCATTCAAGAACACAATCTTGGCACTGTTAATAATGTAAGTTTGGACGGCTGTTATGTCCAGAAATTTCTGTATCTCAGATACCCTTATCACATCATGGTATGAAGACCTCCTTATCTTTGCAAATTAATAAAATTTAAAAGAAAAAGAAGAAAAAAATCTTCATCAGATGATGATAACCAAGTGAATTACTCTAGCTGAAAGAAAATACCAAAATTCATAAAATAGATACAATTATCTATCTAAACAGAATAAACGGACCACATAATTGAGTGATAATAAACCATTTTTCCATGAGAAAGAAAATGGCGATTTAATGACTTGGGAAGTTTGCAAATTCAGCATTAAATGGCACGTGTAACCGATAAAACCAATACAAAACCAGCACAGGAGAAAGATATTTTTTGGATCGATCAGAAGGGATTGGATTCAAAGTCCTAAAAATGCAGGAACAAATTACAAAAATCAGATTAAACACACCCAAATCCTTGAATTTTGACTATGAACCCCAACATAATTTGATCAAATTGAGGTTGAACATGGTACCTGGATTGTTCTGTGTTCTTTATGGGAAGCAAGACATGCAGAGCAAAGAGCTCCATTCACACAGTCCAAGCAATACATATTGCATTCATTCTTGTGGGAATCTGCGTGGACTTTGCATTGGACAAAAAAACTCGTCTTGAGAAGTGGCCGCAGCCATGAAGGCCACATGTTCTCTCCTTCCTTTCCCCCCACAACACCATGTTCTTCATTGAAACCTCTCTGATCCCACAGACCCAGAAGCAAAAACACAAGCAAGATTGTAAATTGGTGGACAATTCAAGAAAAAAACATCAGAATAACAAAAAATCACCAAAGGGGTAGTTGGAAATTTGATCTTTGCATTGATTGAGTGGTGTCACACTAACCATATATAATTGTTGTGGATGACCCTTTGGGTTTGTGTTGATTTCTCTTATGGTGGGGTGATTTGAAGGAGTTCCCAAATCATAGCATGGGAAGTAAGTGACAATTTGGAGGTAAAAAGAAGAAGAGAAAAAGAGAAGTTTTGAAGAGTTGAGAGAGAGAGAGAGAAAGAGAAGGGAAAAGGTTGAAAGAAGGAAGTGGGGTTATGCTTTTGTAGTGGCAGATGATGAAGGTAAAGCTAAGCAAGTGCCAAGTGCTTATTATCTTTCTTTTCTTCTTCTTCTTCTTCTTCTTCAAACTCCAAACCAAACCGAACCGAACCTCCCTCCGAACCCAAACCTACGAGGATGCGTCTTCTTCAAGGAACTCACCCGGCTTCATGTGGTGACCTGACCTTCTGTTTTATTCGTTAATTTTATTATTACCATTTTTCTTAATATCTTCCTTTAAATTTTTTTTTTGATCAAATTATTTTCCTATTTATTAATATTTAAAATCGTTCTTATATTACTTGAAAAAAAAAAAAACTCTCCTTGCTGCTGTGTGGATATTTTTTTTTTCTGTGAATTTTTGGTTTTTCTCATGTCTTAATCTTTAGTCTTTTAGATTTTGGTTTTTGTCTTAGTGGGAGAGTTTCTGCATAAAATACTCAACATTTAAGTTAATTATCGATTATTCGTGGTTAAAATATTAAATATTATTAAAATTTAAAATACGTGATTTATCTTGTCTTAAAACATATATTTATATTTATAGTTTTTTTAGAAAATATATGTGTTGATAAACTTTATTAACTATTAATAGATATATATTTATAGGTTTCTCACATTTTTCGTGAAGTGAATGCATGTGTTTATAAACTTGTTAACCTAGACTTTATTCGTATAATGTATTTTCATTAGTATAATAAACTTTCATCTAATCTTTTCTTAAAGTTATTTATTAATATGTATAAATTATTTATCTATGATTTTGTTAATATATGATTTTTTGTCTATCATATTTTTTTTAATGATATTTTTTTCATGTTATAGTAGATGATTGTTGTTAGTTAAAGCGTCCGTCTAACTAAGATGTCAAGTTTCATAATGAAATCTAACATGAACGTTTTTATAAAAAAAAATATATTTATAATATTAACATTAATATTTATTATTAAACTTAGGTTTATAAAATTAATAATATGTTAATGATGTTATTGGAGAATATTGATCATAAAGGATTCGACCTTATCATAAAGTAACTATGTAACGCTACACAGATTAAATATAATATAAAACTTTGCTTAAGAATGAAACACAGCTCATACAAATTAAATATATCATAATATATTCATATTACACAAATTATTATCATATAATATGCAGAGTAATAATATACTCAAATTATTATTCATATTACACAAATGTAATTATTACATATAAAAAGAAAAAAAAATTCTGGTTCTGTGGTGTGATTTGGTAATATAATTTAATAATTTTTAATAATTGTAGTGTGTAAGAATGTGATACTTGATTGGTATTGAAGTTTATTATTGAATGATGATCTATTTTTAATTTACTGTCACTATCTTTCAACCATATCTTATCACCATTTCATTTAATTGATTCCGTGATCAGAACGTGTTCTATATAATTAATATTTCTCTTTTAATTTTGGACCTCAGAAATTAATTTTTTAATATATTATTATTATATTAGAGTGATATAACTTAAATGTGTCAATCCGAAAATCAAATATTTTTTATTTAAATTAAAAAATTATCTTTAAATTTCCAATATAATCATATTAATAAATAATGTATCAAGGAATTTAAGTTATAACTCGGTTTGACTTTGTTAAATATTTTGAATATATTTTCTTTCCATTTTTAGAATAATTATCTATTAATTTGTTTACACTTTTTATACTATTTTTGAACTAATTACGTGTTTTTGTTTAGTCAATTATAACTTGTACAGAGACTAGAGTATTCCTTGTCTTTTCAGAAGTGTATAGTAATCTAATAGAGATTTGCTAAAAAATTTAATTATTCACATTTATTTGTTAAACTGGGAAAATTATTATTTTCATCATCTTTATAAATAAATTAGTTAATAATTACTATATCTAAATTTAATCATTAAATAACTATAAGTGCCAAAAAATACATTATTTAATATAATATCTAAGAACATTTATGGCTTGGATCTAAAAACGATTTTTTTTTTGGTGATACTCAACTTTAGTGGATTTCAGAGTGAATAATGCAGTATTTGGTTAAGTAAGCATTTATACAATTAATTTTATAAAATTAATTTTTAAATGATTTTTTTTTTTTTTGTAAAAAAGTATAAAAAAATATAGTATTCAACTCTTTCTGTCCAATATAAACACGATATCAAATTAATTTTACTAGTAATATTGTGGATAACAAAGAAATTCTATATGATTAAACATGTAAAAAAATATTTATCTAATATTTTAACACAAATTCTATAAATTTGATATATATAAAAAAAGATTTATTCTTCATTTATTATAAATTATCATTTTCTTAAAATTTTATCTCATCTCAAAATTTTAAGATCATTATTTATATTTTTTCTCCTTTACTATAAGATAATAAATATTAATTCAATTATATCTTATAAGAAATCTAATAAAGTAAGTTTTCACTTCTCTTATGAGGTTTTTAGTATTTATTTTTTGAAGTAAATCAAGTTATAATGTTGTAGGTATGATATGATGAGAAACATGAGTTTCTACACATTTAAATATTTACAGTGATATGTTTTATTATTGAATTAAATTTTCTAAAAGTATATTAGAGTTATTTATTTAGAATAATTATTTTAGAACAAAGGATTTAAATATAAGAAAAATTGTCTTGATTAATTAATAAAAAAAGTTTTGAGGAAGAATTTGTTTATTTGTGACCTGTATTCTAAACACCATGTGAATATATAAAATATATTTATAGTTTTTAGTCCATGTGTATGATTCGAGGGTTGAAAAAGTAATTAGACTGAAAATTTATTTATTAACATATATAATTAATATATATATATATATATATATATATATATATATGTATGTATATTAAAACACAATAAAGCCTACACAAATGATCATAAATTGAGATTTGATTGACATATAAAAAAAATGTGTGTTTTCTCTCTTTCTCTCACATAACCACTAACCTTCCCTTGTTTTTTCTTTTTTATTATCTTTTATTTTTATTTAAAAATAAATTATACATAAAACATATTTTAAATAGAATAATATACCAAATGAGTGTTAAAAAGTTAAAGGTAAAATATTTAAAAGATAAATTATAGTATTAATACAATAATGGCAGTTTTTCTCACAACAATAATTCAATTTAAGAAATAACTTACCTTTAAATTATCCTGTAATCAACTTAAATGGTAAAAACTCTATAACAATCCTATTTTTTTTATAAGAATTGGGTTTATTTTTTTGGTTAAATAAAATTCATACAGTTTTGTCCCATTGCTATAATATATAATTAGTATTAAACAGAAAATTTATTTGTGGTATCTGTTTGAAATCGTGAAGAGGTTACATGGGTATTCATAAAATGTAGTTTTAAGAAGAAGAAAAAAAAATCTATATGAAACTTAATTTTGTTTTAACAATCTTTCTATTTGAAGTGGAAAATGTGTATTTTTGTTAATTTCAGTAACTTTTATAATCTGAAAATGTTTATGTTTGTTAACACATTAGAATAACACTATTAGGATAACAACATTTGTGATTAATAGTAACGATTTTGATAAAAATAATGACCATAGTACTAATAGTAATAAGTTAATTATGATCTTGAAAAAACTAATATGATAATTCAGATATTTTATAAACAAAGCAATTGATAATTTTTTGTAGATTTTAATTTTATTTATGAATATTTAGAATTTTTTAAAGGAAATTCAATGTTTAAAAGTTTAATTGCATAACAAAGATTTTAATAAATACTTAAATCTAAACCGTCTATTTTATATGAGGACAATCGTAAAGCTTTCATGATATTATATATATATATATATATATATATATATTTTATTTTATTTTATTATTATTATTATTATTTTATTTTATTATTATTATTATTTTTTTTTTTATTTTTTTTTTGAAATAGATGAGTCATAACAAGCTCATTCTCTCAGGTGTCAACTACAGAACAATTTTGCAAAACTTAATAAAGCCCAGTCATGTCCACATGCAACTTTCTTTTTTGAACAGAATATTTAATATTTAAGAGTGTTTATTTTAAGTGATGAATCAATTCATCAATTTTTTATATATTTTAATATCGATGTCTCACCACCCTTTAATATTTATTTGTTTATGTCACAATGGTCGAACTACGTGGAGATATGAAAGCACTAGTTTTTTTTGGAGAAAGACACATTAGAAATGGTTTAGATAAGATTCGTCGTTTGCCTTTCGAATGTGGGGATGCAAATGCAATGTTGCATTGTTTAATGCTGCTGCGATAACAAACTCCAATTCTCTTTTATTCCCATTGATTTGGATGTTTAAAATCTGTTTTTGGTGGAGGAAAAAGACATAAAAACTGGATCGTGGTGACACGAACACGATACACTGACACGATACAAGATACCTTAAAGACAGACACGAATATATATATAATTTTTAAAATATGACACAAACACAAAAATATGTATAAAATATAAAACAAACACAAATGATACGTATAATCTCTAAAATATAGAACACGAAAACACAAATTTATATATTATATAATTATAAATTATATAAATTATAAATTATATAAATACACAATTTGTCAAAAATCCAACAAATATATTTTAAATTAGATACTTCACCGATACTCGTCCTACAAATTTTATACGAATATTAGTGTCTGATACGTGTGTCCGTACGGAGACACCATTTAAGAAACGTATCTGAAACTCAACATAAAAGAAGAATGTTAGTAATTAAAAATCTTCAAGACTGTTAGTAATTAAAAATAATAAAAATTTGTAGGAAAACTATTTAGTTCATTTGAAATATCAATTTAAATTCCACCACTCAAATGCTGACGTTAACAAAAGCATTTTGTTACCATAATCCGGTTCTGACGGACAATAATGTCTATGTAGTTTAGCGTTTTGCCGCATGATGTTTTAAAGTAGAACAATAATAGTACAAACATTCTTTCATTCTAAACAAACACACTTGCTTAATATTTATCATTTTTCTTTTTTTTCCCTGTCACATACAACAGATCACCTATCATTCCTACACTTTTCTTTCAAATATTTCTTCCTTCAGGATATCAAATAGATTTTAGTGTCCACAAATAATTTTTGTTTAATGTAACCAAATAGTAGACACTTGCAGCAGGAATACCTGGCCAGGCTTTTCTGTTCTTCACCACAGAACCCAAGATTTGACACTGTTGATGAAGATGCAGGCTTCGAAGTTCGGTTCATTGTTGTGTATAACTGTTAAATGTTGAACATACGACACAGTTACATATATCAATCGTTTTAAGTGGGGGAAAGGTAACTATCTACTATACTTGATCTTCAACAATTCCTTCAAAAACCAGATATTGAAGAGCTATTGAGTACTTTGCAGCTTTGATAATAGCTGTGTTGTGATCAGTTCCTGAATTACTCTTATCTTTCAGGATAAATGAACCAGATACATCCCCTTCTGCAATACAATGACAAGAAAAAGTGCATGAATCAATTAACTGTTTTATAAGGCCTGGTATGGTAAGCAACTAGGCTAACCTTGAATAGTAAAAGTGGTTTGTATCCATTTCTTATAGATGAATTGAAACCTTGGGGAGTCTCTCTGGTGAGTATGAGTATCTGACAACAGAACCTTGCAAGAACCTTTTTGACTGCCACAGAATTTAGAAAGAGACCCTATTCATTATCATAATCATCATATTATGTGATGAACTAGTTGAACAAGCTGATACAGAGTTGAGTTGCATGCAGTAATATTCATTCAATTTGCCAGCACCAGCAATGGACACTCTTTTTTTTATCAGCAAGGAAAAAATAAAGAAATATAAACCACTTCATGATGGTCCAATCTTATACATCTTGAACAGAAAGTCTACAAAAGGTCAAACAATAACAATAAGAACCCTCACAAACAGCAGAAGGAATCACCAACTCAACCTATCACAAGTCACTTGAAAACATATAAACTAAATGATCAAGACACCAATCTAAGAAGGGGAAACAAGCGGAAGAAACTTTGGGAGTAACCAAGACCAAACCTTCAGTTGAGATTTTCATTTGAAAATATGTTTATTCCTTTGACACTAAATTACTAACCAAATCAATCCAAATATTTCCAAGAGCAATGGACACTTACTTTGCAAAAGTAATTGCATTGTGGCATAAGGCTAGAGTCTTGACCATGGCCATGTCTCTTCCGCGGGGATTGCAATATCGTTGTTGGCAGATCCTTTTAAGATGGAACGGAAACCAAAATCAAAATAAGGCATTCAAAGGGTAAGCTCTCAACAAGGCAGAAATTGGAAAAAAATTAAAATTACTTGTTATCAAAGAAATCACCAAAATCATCAATAAGAACTGCTGCAGGCAATTTATCATACAGGTGGAAGGCAGCAAAGTACTTTCTGATGTCTTCATCATCATTCACGTACCTCCAACAAAATTGGGTATGAGATAATGAAATAATAGAAACGAAATGAGGCATCAGTTAGAAAAGTAGAATTATGAGAGGTACTTCATTTGTATACGGTGGAAAACATCAGAAGATGGATCAATTCCCTGAAATTCAGAAAATAGGAAGTTATGAAAAATGAAAAGGAAAAAAAAATGTAAGAGAAGAGAACAGAGATTCTTGACCTGAGAGAGAAAAGGGGGTTTGGAATCCAATCTTTGGCGGTTGGAGATGAAGATGACGTTATGGGAGTGAAGTGCTACATTGAATGCAAATTGAAAAAGCAGAGAAGTTTTCCCACTGAACATTATTTAACAGCAGATTCATTCATTGGTAAGAATTTCAACGAAGAAGAAAAGGAAAAGTGAGTAGAGAAAGAGAGAAATACGAACGAAGAAGGAGGACCAGAAAGAAGGAGCAGATTAGCAGGGTTTTGAGAAGGTTGAAGAAGGTGGTTGCTGCTACAGAAGAACATCTCCATCATCCCTTCACCTCCTTCACAGATTTTCTACTTTCAATTTCAAAGGAAGCTATTCCAATTCCAATAGGATTCAATTCAAGAATTCTGCATCAACAATTAACACCACAACCTCAAACTTTTGCCTATGGAACCATGTACATGAATGTATTTTTCTCTTTCTTGATTCAAATAAGGGACAAAAGCAAAAAATTTAAGGTTGTATAGGCTTTCCCTGGAGAGAAGAATGAAGTGTAAGACGTTACACACTCTCTTAAATGATGAGTGTTTAATTTAAAAAAATATTTTTATAGAATATGGTGAAATGTCAAATTCAAAAAATATTTGTTGGATTTTTGATAATTTTAACACAATTTTAAGAGGAAAAAATACATTAATTTTTTAAAACTCAAACTTATTGTATAAATTGTTAGTATGATTATAAAAATAAAGAACAAATCATTTCTAACCAACCATGAAAAACATATTTCCACTACAAAAAAAATTGAAACATATTTGTCCATATAAATCTTTATTGTCAATTTATATAATTTATAATTATATAATATATAAATTCATGTTCTCGTATTTTACATTTTAGAGATTATACATATCTTTGTGTCTATGTCTTTATTAGTATCCGTGTTTGTGCTATGAGATAATATTTTGTTGGTAATCTTTAAGTTAATAACTAAAATCATTTAATTATCTTAAAATACTAGAAAAATAAAGCATTTAGAAATTCTAAGAAGATCTAGTCATAACAGTTGATTTTAAAGAAATTAGTGACTAGATTTGAATAAATAGATTTTAAAAGACCGAAATTATATATTTACTACAAATGTAATTGGCTCAGAGTATTTGTTGCGTATATTTCTAATTTCAAATAATCTATCGAGTATTTTAAGGATATATATTGAATTTTAATTTTGATAATTTTTCTTTTCAAATATTATTTTCCTTAGTTTTGAATAAATTTTGAAATGTATAGGACAAAATTCATTTATTGTTCTTAAATCCGAAGCAATATCGTGTTAAGAAATGTTAACTAGAAATTCTTTATGACAGTACTTCTGTTGGTGAAAAATCATATGATATCTATTAAATAGGTGATTCTTGTTCTCTAACCATAAAGATCCAAGTGAATTTTTTGTTAATAAAAATCATTTAAAACGAGTTCAAGATAAACAAAATATTACTTGTTTCAAATTATAAAAAAATAAATAACAGAAATTTTCTAAGAACTGAAATAAAACCACATTCACTTAAAAACACGAAATATGTTTAAGCCTATAAACTCTAATTGAAAGAGAATAAAATACTAAAATTCATAATTAATGCACTTTGATGCAGTGATACATGTCATCTCGTTGGAGTACACATTTTAAGATAACATAAGGGTAGCATTAACTAATTCACTATCAACTACATGACAAATTAATTATCATAATTACTTAATTAAACAGTCCACATAATTTTACACTTCATACTCATAAAAAGGCAGAAAACCCTTAATAGATTCGTTTCCTTGGATTGTTTTGGTTCCTTCTCATCATTTGTTCCACAAGTAACCACATAAGTTGCATTTTTACCAAAATTTAAAATGATTTTATTTCAGTAGGGTCTATAGAATCCAGAAATCAAGTCAATAGTGGAACATAAAAACTGACTCACTGAGCCACAACAAAATCAATATCAAAACCTTGACATCGACAGAGATAGACTATTCAATATCAGAACCACTGAAAAACGGATAAAACCTGATTCAATCTCCTTTTTATCTTGCATGCTCCATTTAATGTGACCATCCAGTTTGTCAACATTCAGTTTGTGCCAATATCTCATTTGAACAGTTGATAAAACGCAAGTGCAGGTGAAAATGAATAATGATACAAGAAAAAAGAGGTTGAAGTATAATTAGGTTAATTCAGCCTCACAACTATCTCTTCCCACTGGGCTCCAAATTTAACTCCTGGAGATTCAGTAAGAGATCATTTGAATTCAAGTAAACCTTGTTGGAAGAATTTGAAATCGTTTGAGCAATTTCCCTTGCAGCTTCAATTTTCCTTAAGGTGATAAATGCAGGATTGCTGGCTATAGCTTGACCAATCAACTGGGCACTCTTGGCTTCACCCTGTTTGTCAAAAAGAAGGGAAGGAATAGCTTTATACATAAACAATAGAGTTGTAAATGCAGCCGTCTAGAAAAAAAGTAGTAGGGCATCATATGAAAAGGAATTACTTCTAAGAGGGAGACTTAATATCATACAAGCATAACCAGTTTGAACAGATAGGGCTATTGAAGATAAAGAGGAGGAAACTGAGGGAAGGGGGAAGGTAGTAGAAAAAAAATTATTAATATTTCTTAGTGTTGAAATTCAAAACTTGTTACAAGTACAATTCACAATATTAATTTTCCTTTTAATTTGTATGGTTGGTAGAAATTCAGAAACGATAAAAATATGGAAACCACTTGTAGAAATATTAAGAATCATCTTAAATGCAAAAATGGAACAACTAATTTTACCTGAGCTCTAATAACAGCACTTCTTTTGTCTTGTTCAGCTTTTTCAACAACAAATTTAGCTCTCTCAGCTTCTTGAGCAGCAACCTGCTTGGCTTCAATGGCAGCTGTAAATTCCTTCCCAAATGACAAACTTGTGATTGACACATCATCCAAAGCAATGTTAAATTGGGAGGCCCTCTCAGTCAATATCTTCCTTATTTCCCGACTAACAGTCTGTAAAACAGTATGTTCTAGAAACAATCAGTCCCACCTATAAGGTTATAATCTCATTTTCATACTAATTCAAAAGGTGAATTTACCAGATTCCTAAGAATACAATACAGATTCCAACTGAGAAGTACAGAGCATGCATTCAATTAGTTGTAAATAAAGATATGAGAGAATCCATGAACATATTTACCTCTCTCTGAGTAATGAGCTGACTGGCATTATACTGTGCAACTACAGCTTTGAGAGTTTCATGTATAATAGAAGGCAGCACCCTTTCGTTAAAATTCTCACCCAGGGTTCGATAAACTGTCGGTAGTTGGTCTGGAACAGGGCGGGTAAGGACTCTAAGTCCAATTTTCACCTACCACAAACAAGATCCATAATAAATAAATAGTACTACAAATACAAAGTGCTATGAAGTAAGCCGTGACAAAAAAGTACAAGGAGATAGAAGAAGTGAATTAATTGTACATATGCCAATAGAGCAAACACTGACTATATATTTACAAGATACTTCTAAATCAGAGTTAACTCTTCTATCATAAACTAGAATATCATGGTCATAGAGTGTAATAATTAAAATATAATGGAACTAGGAAAATTGCAAAACACACAAGGAGGAAGTGGTGGAATGCACGAAAAACCTAAGAGCGGTGTTTCAAACATGAATTAAGAAAATGAGGAAATAGTAAGGTATCTGACAGCAATGAATAACACAGGACATAAACTCTTAATGCCAACACTCAACAACTCACGGAAGGAGGAATGATTTTCATATAATCAGACCACAGCATTATGTTTACTGTAAATGAACACCAGTACAAGAGCTGCAATGTGAGGGAAGATCATCCAACCTCCACAAAAAATATGCTGCTATAAAAAAATGACTAGAAAATGGACAATGAAAAAACTATTTGACTCCTTGCAGCCACAAATTCAAGCTTGCTGGAATATCATATCTCCAAGAATGAGAAAAGAAACAGGACAGACAAAAAGATTTACCATTTGGAGATCGCGGCTCCCTGAAGTACTCTCTACTAGATGAGGTCGTGCACGAACATCATAGATCACAGGCCTCTCAAACCAAGGAATCATAACATGTGTCCCTTCAGGATAGACCTGCATTCAAGAGGCATATTATATTGATATCTTAATTGCAATAAATTTACTGCTCAATATAGGTCTACACCTGTGTGCTTGGGAAGTGATTCTTTTAGGTTTAATTTAAGGTTTAAAATACTTTCCAACAAAGACAAAGATTAAATGATTGTTTCTTCAAAATAAGATATGATAAACGCACACCGAGTGTTTCTCAGTCTAAATATAAAAACCTCAAAAGTACTGTACGAGCTTGACAGTAAGATTATTAGTCAACCATAAGCCTGAAACCCTTTATACAGTATGCCTTACTTCAGAGAAGTATTATATTGTTTACAAAAGATAAAAAATCTTCACAGAAGCAGGTCAACTTAAATCTAGGAAAACTTATGCCTGAGAACCAACTTAGCAAAATACTTACATCCATGAATGACAACTGTAATAGGTTTGAATTCATATAAATATTTAGCTAAACCAATCTTGGGTAATGCATTTTCTTTGAATTCAAACGACCTTGGAGGTGAAGGCCATTACAAATGCCCAGGAAAGACAAGCAAGAGCTTCTAAATTCATTTCCAATGTTGAAACTTGACACCATGTCTAAACTTTGGAACAAAAGACTTTCACTGGAGTACAGACATCAACTAAAGATGATGCAAAAGCATTGAATGTTGCTCACAGAAACTCATTCATTAAACAGCCATGGACAATGCAATTATGCAATAACCTTATCTTTGACTCCAACAAGGCGATTGAACACAATGGCTCGATGACCTCCCTCGACATTGTACAAGCTGTTCGCAGCCCCATACACAGCAATTCCACCGATGATGCTAGCTTTAAGCAGAGCAGCGATTCCGGCACCAGGAACCTTAGGCACATTCATGTTATTGAAGTTCATCTGCCAGCACTTTATACAGTTCCGTTAAGCATAAAAGACTATACTAAGTAATGCAGATTTAGCTAGCACGAAAAAATTGCACAACAATAAGATGGCGATTAGATCAACGCAACTTCAAAATTAACAATAAATGCGCAAATCAGTTATTAGGTGTGGGAAACCAGTATGAATCTGTGACCCAAATTTTGGTCCTTCCACTAGCAAAAAAAGCTTGAAAAACCCTAAATTGGATGCAAATAGCAATGAAGATAAAAACATTGAATTAGAAAGAAAACAGAGAGAGCATTAAGGAAAGAAGAAGAAGAAGCGTGTTGCGGACCTTGCAGAGAATGGTCGTAGAAGATTCCTTCCACTGAGTGGCGAGTTGTTGAAGTAACTCGTTGTAGGGTTTTAGGACTTAAGACAAGAGAAGAAGACACTATTACCCGTGTTTGCGGGTACGGTTTGACTTATTCGGGTCGGGTATCCGAAAATGTTCAATTTTTTTTCTTTTCTTACAAGGAACCTAGTAACATTCTCTCTCCTCGTTTCTTTTTTACCTTTTTAACTAATTTTTCAAAGGTTTTTTTCAACAACCAAAAACTAATAGACATCTTTTTTTAAAAAAAATGTTTTTTTTTCTTCTACAATTTTTTCTCATGCCCTATTTTATTTTATCGGAATTTTTATGCAATTTTACTTATTAATTATTAAAATAATAGTGTAATCAAATTCTAACTGAAATAATATCACCTTTACCCAATTTATCTATTTTAATAATTTTTTAAAATTTTACTATTTTTTATAATTAACTTGTGCAATTATATTATAATAGTGAAAATTCCTATTTTATCATACGTCCAATGTGAGGGAGAGATGTTAAGATATGTAATTTATTTTTTTAAGACTTAATAATTTTACATCAGTGAAATATTTTTCAAATACTGATTTTTTTAATATAAAATTTTAGTTCGTTGATTTATAAAAACTTTTTTTAGATGTGTTTACTCTAATTTTTTTTCTTTAAAATATAAGATATAATAAATGGTGTAATTAAAAAAGATAAATAATATGATTAGTTGTGATACATTAGATGTGTTGTTTAACTAGTTTAGAATATTTTTACCACTAACTTGTTAGACCAGTGGCATAAGAGGTTGGCTTGGTTTGTAAGCTAGTTTTTTAAAAAACAATAAAATGAAAAACTAATTTAAATTATTATTTAATAATATAAATATTTAATGATACTATAATTTAAATTACAAAAACCTACATTTTCTATATTTAAATTAAAATATAGAAAATGATAATTCTATCCACTTATCTTATTAAAGATATTAGTTGATTAAGTTAAAAATATTTATATAATTAAGTTTTTTTTAATATATATTGTGAATGTTCACATGACAATTTGTTTAAATTAATTAAAAAAAATGAAGGATTATAACTGTTTGAATTACATCAATTAAAATTGTTGTTGAGCAGAATTGTTGTAGAAAATAAAACATGATTTAATGTAGCATGATGGGAAAAGCTGTGCAGTGACTAGAAAGTGTGAGGAAGAAGGGTATCATTTGGGTGGGTATTCTACTGGGCTGGGCCAATAATGGTTTTGGGCTGGGAAAACTAAAATTTTGAAGTCCAAAATCCTATGAGATGTTTCTTTCTACACCCAATTATTTTTCAAAATACCAAAATTGTCCTTTGTATTTTATTTCAAAACACAATTTTAATTGCAGTATGTGGTTTGTAGGTGGGATCGTGGAGATTGTTTTGATGTGTTAAAAAGATTTTGTCGGTGGTTTGAGGTAAAAAAAATGAGGTCATTAATATGTTAACATTCAATATTTTCATTTTATAATTAAGGATACTAGTATTTTAATATTATTTTATTATAATTTTTTTTTTATTATATATTTTGTTTAAAATTATTACATCAAAAGTTATAGAATTTGAGGGTTGTCAAAATATAATTTTTTTAAAAATGAGATGTGTTCTACTCTTTTGGGTTGGATAGGATGATATGGATATTTTTGGAAATTGAATTTTGGAAATGAGTTTTGGAACTAATATTATGGAATCCAAAAATAAATTCAAGAATGGTAAGAATTGAAATTTTGGAAGCCAAAAAATACATTTCAGAATTATTTTCTATAATAGACATTTCGAAAGAAAAAAATATATTTAATGATCATTTTCGTAAATTGAATTTTTTATGGGATGCTGGAAAAGGAATCATGGGAAACAGGTCATTAATCCTAGCAATATTGGTGAGAGTAATTAATATATTATTTGGTGAAATAAGTATTCTAAGCTTTAGTACATGCTTAAATAAAGAAATAAAACTATAAAACAAAAATATAGAGATAAATTTTGTACAACTTTATTATTATTTTTATCAAATCGGTTCACATTCATATCTCAAAATTGATAATCAGACTAACTCTGACATTCTTTTAAACTTAGATACATAAACTAAATTCATAAATTCACAATAACAAGCTATCAACCTCAGATACTCCTTTTAAATGGTGTATCTATATCGGACACATATATTTATGATAATTCTAGCATGATTCTACCACAATTTTAAAAATGAGAAATATGATAATTTTTTTTAAAAAAAATATTGTATCAATTTTTAATAGAATTATAAAAATAAAAAACAAATTCTTTTAAGTTAACCATAAAAAGATATTTGTATACTAAAAAAACTGTTTTTACAACAAGGACCAAAACACTAGAATCAGGTTGACAAGATTAACTTTTATACAAATCTTTCAATCTTGGGCTAGACTCTCTTGGTTTCTTCTTGAGATGGATCCTCTCGGCTTCAACTAGGGTCGGATGTTCTCGGCTTCAACTAGGTCTGGATGCTATCGGCTTCAACCAGGGTTGGATGCTCTCGACTTCTCCTCACGCTGGGTGCTATCGACTTCTCCATCACACAGATGGCGGGGGTGGGTGTGTGTACCTGCAAAGCGCTTCGATGCCAAAGTCAGAAATAGATTTATGTTCATCAGACAAAAATCACTTTTACCTTTGGACTTTCTTTCTACACCGTTTTATTATTTGCACACCCCCTAATGCAAGTTTTTATTTAATTGGGTCTTATTATAAAAATATTTATATTTTGTTTTATTCTTTTATACATAACATCTCGATTATGTCTTGTATCTAGATTTCGATTTTAGTCTACCAGTAAAAAACTAAAACATATTTATTTACATAAATTTTTATTCTTAATTTATATAATTTATAATATATATATATATATATATATATATATATTTCTGTATCCTACCTTTTAGATAATATGTATATGCATATCGATCTTCATATCCGATCTGAGTGTTCTTATCAGTGTCCTAGCTACCTAGATAGCAATTCAAAATTGAATATTTTTTTATTCACAAATATTTATAAAATAATAAAAATATATGAAAAACAAAAGCATCCTAGGGAGTCGTGCATTTTGGCAGATAGGGTACATGTGCAAAGTACAGGTACGGATGGTCCCACAATGAGTGACACGTGTACGGCAGATGTATATTTGAGTATTCATCTTTTCTTTTAATCATTCATTTTCTGTTCTTATGTTATGTTTTGCATATTTATTTGTGTACGGTCGTGTACCTAAAGCAAAAGCAAATTACCAAATAATGCAAAGAAAATTTGACCAGGAATACCTTTTCCAGCTTAAAAAAAAGTGCTTTTTGAAAGGGAAAAGCGATTCTCAACCCATTCCCACGTTTTATATCACATTCCAAACTTTTTATCGGTTCATGCACCTCACCACTTTCAGTTACTGCATTATCTCTAGCTTATACCCATTAATTAATACTTTTTTTCCCAAACAGAACCTATTTTGCAGAAAAGAATTTCAAAAACCCCATATTTCTCCAATTCTTTATCCAAATAAACCTGTTTCGAAAAATAAGGTCTAAATACAATTAACTAAATTCTAAATAATGTTCAAGACAAAACTTGAGGGATGTTTGAAAGTGAATTTTGAGATTATCTTTTCTTAGTTATAGTTTTAGATTGATGGGAGACTACAATAAAAAAACTTATGTTGATAATACTGATCAAAGTAGGAAGAGAATGAAATATTAGAGTATAGGAGGTATAATATAAAATACAAATTTATTTTATTTTTTTATCAAAATAATATCACGAATTTAAATAATAACAGTTATATCTCTTCATTTCAGATAATAAATTTAAATAATAATAATCTTATTTTTTATCTTCATGTATTATTTATGAGTTTATAAGTAAAATATTTTTATCAATCAATATTTTATTAATTTTATTGTAACTAAAAAATAAAAAATATATGATATCAGTTAAAATATAACAATCATTTATCTGATTATTTCACATGATTAAGATAATATCGATATATAATTTAATATTTAAAAAAAAAATTATCATTACATTGAAAAGCTATTAATTTGCTAAAAGCTTACAAATTATTCTTGATTTTAGATTTCTAGGGTCATAATTATATATTTGTAATAACATTTTGTGTATTTTTAGTTATTAAAAAAAATATTAACACCGAATGAGTTAAACTCTGGTTAAATGATTATATTTGGACTTTTCTGAGTGATTGAATGACAGACCAGTTTCAAAAGGATTCATAAAAAGTACTTTATTCTTCTTAGGTTCTCAAAAAAAGAGCACTATTAATAATATTTTTCAAAACTCTGCATTTATTATTAAACAAGTTACTATAATTAATGATTTTATTTATTCTTCTAAGGTTCTAAAAAACAGAGCACTATTAAATAATATTTATCAAAACTCTGCATTTATTATTAAACAAGTTACTATAATCAATGATTTTGTTCAATGCGATGTTTAGGGTTAAGCACGGTCAAAAGTACATTTGATTGGAGATACATGCTGATATTAAATAATATTTATATGTTCATTCATTGTGGAGATAATGATTTTTATTTATTTTTATAAAATTATAAAAGTTTATGAAGCTCTATATAAATTTTTATTATCAATTTATATAATTTATAATTATATGATATATAGATATGTGTCTTTGTGTCTTAAATTTTAAAAATTATATGTATTTTTGTGTCTATATTCATGTCGTATCAGTGTTTATATTAGTATTTAAATATATATATATATATATATATTAAATACCGATATTCGTATAATACTTATAAAATAGATACATAAATTTTTATTATCAATTTATATAATTTATAATTATATAATATATAAATCTATGTTTTCGTGTTTTATTTTAGAAATGATATGTATTACTGTGTTCATCTGTATCGTATATGTATGTGTTTGTGCTACATAACAATCGTTGATTTCGTATCCGTGTCTGTGTTACATAACAATTGTTGATTTGAGCATCATGAATTTATTTATTTTTTAACCTAAGATTCTAATAAAGTACTAATAAATTTGAAGTTTATGAACTTTAAAGGAACAAAAAATTAATGAAAAAAATTAAAAAAAAAAGACGTAAATGGGACTATAAAAGAGGGAAGTTGCGAATCTTTCGTCGTTACCATTCAATCTTGTGTTCCTCTTCAAGGCTCAATTTCATTCCCTGAAAGTATGGTAGCCGAAAGAGAAAGAGAGGTTAAGGTTAACGTTAACGGTGACGGTGACAGCGACGGAGAGAGAACGGTGATATTCACCTACGGAACCCTGAAGAGAGGATTCTCCAACCACCCCCTTCTTCAAGACCTTTTTCGCACCGGCGACGCTTCCTTCGTCGGAACCTACCGAACCGCCGGAAAATACCCTCTCGTATGCGGGCCCTACCGGGTCCCGTTCCTGCTCAACATTCCCGGGTCGGGTTGTCGGGTCCACGGGGAGCTTTACTCTGTCTCCACGCGCGGTCTCGCTCGCATGGACGAACTGGAGGGGACCTCACGCGCGCACTACGAGCGTCTCCCGATAAAGGTTGTTCCGGCGGGCGAGGGCGAGGAGGAGGAGGAGGCGGAGGAGGAGACGGCGGCGGGGCTAACGTGCGCGGAGGCGTATTACGCGCACCGGAGCTACGCGGCGGAGATGTGGAAGAAGAACGGGAAGCGAGGGTTGCGATGTTACTCGCAGAAAGAGACGATTGGTTATGTGAAGCGCAAGGATAGGCCTCAGAATTTGACCTTTCTGGATCATATTCGCTTTTTCCTTTCCTCTAATTAGAACAAGTTTCATCACACACACAGCAATAATTAGGAAGGGTTTTTTCACCTTGTGTTATTGTGTACCTTCTTCTGGTTAATTAGGTTACTGTTTTGCATGTTCTGTGTATCAATGCAATTTTCTCTCAACCTGGTACCTGCCCTTTTGATTTTCATCAGTGGTGGTACGAATACATGGTGTCTTCTGCTTTTGCATTTGCAGAGAGGAGAAAGAAATGAATGCTTCTTTTGTTTCTCGTTCTTGTGTTCTTTTAATCCATCCAATGGGGTGTGTGATTGGACTATGCGATGGGTTGATGATGATTACGGGGATCTGTCTCTTGTTTTTGTTTAGTACGATGTGAATTGTGAAACAATCTGATATTAATCAATATAATTGTATTACGGGATAATCGAGAATATTGATATGGCTGAATAGTTGAGAAAGCTCATAATGACTGAGAATGCTCAATAGTCAAGAAGGTCGAATAGTTGAAAAGGTCGAATTACTTTCTTAATCTAAATACAATCCATAAATTCATATTTAACCGTAACTAAGTTAGTTTAGTGATAAAACATGATTAAGATATGATTGGGTCTTTTTTAGATTTATGAACAGACCCATAACAGCTGAGATTCATCCAAAAATATAAATACCAAAAGACACCGGCCGAGATAATTTTTCATTCTCAACTCACCTGCGTATTGTATTTCTCGATTAAATTGATATTGTATTTCGACTAAATTGATAGTTGGAATGTCTTTTCAGGTTTTTCCAATAGTAAAAGAAATAACCAATCAGACACCACACTATTTATAAGCCTCAGAAGACCAAACCACTAAAGTAACCAAGAAGGAAACCCACGTTGAAAGAACAATAATAGTTGAAAGCTTTTAGTTCCGAGAAACAGAGGAATTTACATGGCTGAAATAAATTTCTGTGTTTATTGTTGTTCAGTGCTTAGTTATGGCAACCCAGTTTCTATGCTGCAAACTTCTGAGACTTCTGATTCCTTGTGCTGATTACTAAATAGCTCTGAGGTGATATAAAGGAACTGATAATTAACAGTATTTTATGCAGAGAAGCATAAGCAATTGATTTCAACACCCATTTTTACAAGTATGAGCTGTTGGATGATTACTTGTTCTATGGAATTTTGCAGTATGTTGGTTAAAGCGTGATTCGCTGATGCGTTTTGAAAGCTGTGATTAAATTATTGTACCTTGCAAAAGCAGCTTCTGTCAAAATTGTTTTATATTGTAAGAAAAGAACATGGTAACATCTATGCACGTGGTTGGACCTTGAGCCTTTCCTTTCCTTCCAATTTGGTGTCTGATAAGATAATGAACATATCGCATGCGAACAGTGTAGAATGAAGACAGAAGATGTACAGAAGAAGGATGGTGCAGAGAGCCCTTTAACTTTTTAAAGTGAAACTTTAACTAAAATATTTGAAATAATCTTTTAGTACTTTGCCATGCATGTCAAGTAGGTTGAAAAGCTGTACCAGACGAACTAATCCACCAAAATTGGGCGAGCTAAAATAAAAGAACAATAAAATTAAATTAAATTCTAATTAAAAAAAAATTAATACCTAAAGTAAATATTAACAATAAATCAAAATAAAATTATATATATAAAAAAAATTAATATAAAAAAATTTTATATAAAATATTAAACACCAAAATTTTGATTCTAAAAACATGAAAGTGTAAAAAACATAGTGTATTTCGTTCCACCTATGGTCTGGTCTGTTAGATTAATAGGTTAGACAAATCAAATCAATACAAATACGAATTAGTGAATGAAAAAAATTAACCCACACCTGATGGTTCGACCCATTTTATTATATCTAATGAGAAGCATTAGTATATGTAAGAATTAAATAATAATTATTTTATATATATTGCTGATCTTTGCAAATGGTTTTTATAAAAAAAAAAAGTATCATTGGTTCTTGATAAAAAAAAAATATTTCTATTTTAGTCCTACTATCAAGTGATTAAATATTTGTTGGGTTAAATGACGTGTATTCATTTTTGTCCTTGTTTGTAGTCCTTGATAAAAAAAATGGTGATTCATAAAACTTGTTTTTTTATTTTCATTTATTCACACATTTTATGGTCATGTCAATAATCTTTCGGTATTTCTTATTTAAATGTGAAGCACATCGGAAAAAATTATATATTTGTTGATATTCATATTCTTTGAGTTTCACTGTTGATTAAAAAAAATGAATGAAATATGAAATGAAAATCTTAACTAAAGAGAAATTATATTGATTTTTTTTTTCTTACAGAAAATAAGCTAAAGCAAAACACACCTATTATCATATTTAACCACTAATAAGCTCACTTAGTGAACAACTTACTACTTAAAAATGTTAATAAAGGATAAATATAAAAAAAAAACAAAAAATTTAGAGAAGTATAATGAATTTTTTTTATAGAGGACTAAAAATATAATATAAAAATTTATTGAGAATCAAAAGAAAAAAAAATACATATATTAGGTCTACTAAAGTATTGACCTTCTCAGAATGAATAAATGGAATATCAATTACCAAAGTAAAACTAAAATTTTATTAGCCAAAATAGGAAAAAAGTAGTATTGAAAAGTACACAAAATTCATAAATTTGTGAGAGATTAAAATGTTATTTAACTTTATAAATAAACTAATCCAATAAAAAAAACTGGAGAATACGTGAGTTAGTGAATCTCCTAATCCTGATATATTTTTTTTTCTTAAATTGTTTATTGGGTGAGAATAAATTTATATATATTAATTTAGAATAATTGATTTCAATAGAATCTTGAGAATGGAATCTTGACTATGTAATCAATAGCTAAAGTAATGAATGATCACTATTTATTGTTTTTTAAAAGCATTCTCAAATAATTGAGGATGACAACACAAAGCCACAATTATTGAACAATACTTGAAGATTGATTCCAATCCTTGACGACCAAAACTAAAACTAATGATGTATAGTTTTTTCTCTTGAGAAACAGAAACTGCTGTTGTCTTGTAAGAAATGAATGCATTGTCAGTTGTAAAACATTATATATTATTCCACAACTGTACTTCAAACAAAATCTAACACGATAAAGGTTAAAGAGTCTTACGCAGCATTTTTTGAACTGTAGTTGCTGAGCAATGGTCCCCAACAAAACCAAAGACAAGGACAATGGCATCACCTCCAATCACAAACTTATTTTAATTTGAAGGGTTGCATTTTCAAGGTTGTCTTTATCTTTCATATTTGAATATTTGGTTGTCCCTTTTGTTCACTCGTATTACATTCCATAGAAAATAAGGAAAATATTACTTGGTGAAACAAACCAGTTTACATCTGAAATCACATTACAATTTCAAAATTACTTCATTTCAACAAAAAAAATTATTTCTCTCTCCAAGTTGTAATCTGCTACAGGATTGTCTGGTGTAGAGTTGTGAACATATTATCAGTTAAAATCAAAGTTGTAATCTGGTACAGGATTGTCTCAGTGTAGAGTTGTTTGTGAACATATTATCAGTTAAAAAAACATTCAACCATTTAAGCTACTTATTTTAGGGGTGACCCACATTTTTTATACAACCACGTTACAATTCTCAATATTATTATTTAAATTCTTTTCATATCATTTAATTCCAAACTTACCTTTTATTATATATATTTATTTCTAAATCCGTCCCATCAAGAGTTATATAAAACTCTATAGGTTGTCAATGTATTATTTTCCTTATTTTAGTTATCTGTATGCATATGGGCATGAACATGGTCAGAATTCTAACCCTGACTGATACCAATTCCATTTACAGAGTTAATTGATTTAATATACAGATAAAAAAACAATATATTGGCAACTAGTCAACAAACTAAGAGGAATGAAACAAAACTAGTACACTGACGTAAAGGTTCATCATAACAGCTCATTCTAAACGTACACTTCATGTAGCTTAATATTACAGAGTGTATGATTCAAGCAAAGTTGCATTGTCAATCATGGAGGTTTCAAATCTCAATGAAACCGAGTGGTGGGGTGGAAATCAAGACCATGGTTAGGTCAGTTTTTGAAGAAGACACGCTTAAATATCCTTATTCTTAATTCTGCTGGAAGAAATTTAGATTTTGATGCCTGACAGATATGTTCATCCATTAATTTATACAGACATGCGTAGCAACAGTGATAAATATAAAGGGAAATTAAATAAATTTCAACAGATGGAAGGACAAACCTTATTTATCTAGGGATTCAAAATTTTCAATCAATTGCGGTGACCTGCATTACAGAACAAAACATAAATTGTTATGTAGAATTAGACTTGAATAGAATCAGAAAATAAACCAGACATCAGATACAGTACAAGTCCAATTACAATTTTTTATTAGATGAGTTCACTTGGGGACCTCGATAATCAAGGACCAGAATTAGGCTTTTCGAGGATGTGAACAGCCCATGCAAGAAAATGTCATTTTGACGTATTGATGTTTTGAAGGCTTATTTATTAATAATTTCATGAATAAAGTATGTTAGGAAGTATAGGAAAACCAGAAGGTTGGGTTTCAAAGTGTTTTGACCCAAGAGATAGTGACATGACAGAATCCAACAGAACAAGGCTAATGTCTCCTAAATTCTCCAAAAGCCGTTCCCCGTTGGATTGAATACTTGTAACCTTGTTAAAACTACATCAAGTTTATTCCTGACATAAAATTGCAGACATTGAGTACAAATAACAAATGTCCACAAACAGGGGAGCAGGAAATTCTGAGCTTGCAGTGAAATAAGCTCCACTGATGTCAACTCTAACACTGACTTTCCCTGTCAAATGAATTTGCATATAGCTTCTAATGAAAAATTGTAAAATAAGAAATTAGTACAGTATTATCGAGATTTGAACAAATGAATGTTCAAGGTAGTTCGTGACTGAGTTGGATCACTAAGTCTCATAACATATAGCTGAAGCATCCAAAATTATCATACTCCTTAAAGCACAACTATGTTGAATTACATCCTATGTCAGATTTTAGTTAATTGTGTTAGATCACTTGAATAACATTACACAGTTGCACATAAACGGCTAAAATAAAACCTTTATTGACAGCCTCTGGTGAATGTTGGGCTTGAGTGAAAATAAAGTTGAAGTGGTTGGAGAAAGAATAGTTCTCTACAGTAAGGCAAATTTTCACTATAAACAGATTTTAGTCCTATTCTTTTTGAAATTTCTCATCATGTTTACATTGGAGACGTTATAGCTGGTGAATCCCACCCCTCTACAATTGAACCACGGAGAACAGAAAGACAGGGAATAAAAAAAAGTAACATTACCATCTGTCTGTTTGATCGATACCAAGGCCATTGCAGGTAAGAATCATGCCTTTAAATCTGGCAAGATATTCCTGTGTAGCAACAAAGAGAAAAGCCCACAAAAGGTGAGTACAACAGTCATCATTCAAGATGGTATATCACAAACAAATGTAAGTAAATGACTACTAACATTAGATGATAGTTACGTTGCATACCTGTAAACTATATTTTTCAATCTCGCATATACCCGTTAAATCATAGTCAAAACGCTTGGCAGGATCACTTAATACTGTTAGTAAAAAAGAAGACAATGGTCAACAAAAAAATCCATGATTATCATGTTGCAGCTGCTAGCTGTTTTCTACACCATAACCATATGCAGGAGAGACACAGCTCTAGGTCAAACTTTGTACACTAAAAGTAAAATAATGCACACAGAGTAGCACTAACTAACAGACCTATTTATTAAGTTTAATTTAATTTCCATTACAAAATCAATGAGTTTGCTAGTAATGCTCAAGTAGCCAATCCTGTAAATTTCAGCATTCATCTAAATACATTTTGCCAAATAAATTCAAGTAGTCGATAGTTGATTTACATTACATCATATGTATAAAATAGCATTCTCATTTATCATATGTTAACAGTATACAGATGGGAAGTATATATAACATATAATATAACTTGGGTTTTCCTCAATTTTGTTTTGGGTTTGAAGTTTGTCATCAACATGTTCATCATGAATATGCGATTTCCTTCATTCTTCTAAATATTTCAATCACCACAAGGAGTAAATTAAATTCGCAAGCTTACAATGTTATGTTGGCATTAGATACAAAAGGGTATAAAGAGAAATGAAGTATTTAAGTGGAATCATAACAAGCGGAACTGATGAAGGACGACAATAACACTTGTCCTTTTACTCTAAGCATTTGTATATGTGATTCTCTTGAAGATAGTAAAATAAATACTCCTTTTTCAGGAGATGTAATGATAAGGGTAATCGTGGAAGACAGGAGATTAAATCTTGTTAAATGATGTGCTCAGTGCTTACAAGAAAAAACTAAATGTACAATGATTTCTTTTTACCATTGTAAGCTTCATTTATCTCTTGAAATTTTGCAGTAACATCACTGTCACCTCCGTGCTTGTCAGGATGCCATTTCTGTCAAATGTATTGAATCACGTGTACATAGTAAGCAAAACTTGTAGAAAATGATTTTCAGTTTGAAAATTTGAGGAGATAGAATTGTAGGAGCTACTGTAAAAAAAAAAAAAGGCAGGTTACCAACCAACGCGAGTCTTCGGTAATTTAATTTAATATTTTCATCAGTTGCATCATAATCAACCTCCAGCACTTTGTAATAGTCCTGAAAATAGGGTAAAAATAACCAATGAAGAACACATAAAACAAAAACATTTCCAGCTCATCAACTAACATTTTGCTAAATGCAGTGATGATGGCACTGCCAAAGTCTGACAGTTTCAAGCACCAATGGGAGAGTGGCAGAGTTTTTAAGTTTCAATAAAGCAGAGAAAACTAAATCATCTCTAAGACTGTGTTGCGTAAAATGAGAGACATATTTCACAGAACCAACCAACTAACAGATAAACCTACTTCCAATGCATTTCCCAGATCAATTTCACCCACAACTTCAATCTGCGACAAGCCTAACTAGTAACTAATCAATCAAACACAGATATTTTACTCAATTCAGCAATTTTATTCAATATTTTACTTTCTCTCAACTCAAACTACATTCTCCTCAGATATATGCCATTCCTTTTACCCGGTCTCAAAAGGCCATCAAATTGAAAACAATGTAGGAAAGGGGTGGGAAAAAAAAAAGAGAAAACACATATGAACCCAAATAAAAGTTCAGATTTTTAAATTAAAAGAATCTAGCAACAAATTTGGGTCAAAATTAACTATAGTCTCAAACATTTTCAAGGAATTATATAGAGCAATCGCATGAAAGGATGTGAAAATTGGAGATTAGTTATAATACCTTAGGAGGGTTGGTGTTGTCAGCAGCAGCCATGTGCTACGGAAACGGGGTCGACATGCGCACCTTCTCTTACATAATTCATCGGACTCCAACACAAACCTCGGAGACCAAAACCAGAACAACACCACAATGCTTCAACCAACTACAAACACGCTTGATAATGAAAAAAAGTAATTGGTTTTCGATTGAAAGGAATGAAAAAACAAAGTCAGAATTTGGAATTTGTGTGGTGAAAGAGAGAACAAGAGGGCATTCCTATGCCACAATTGGGAAATTAGGATCGCGTTTAGGTTTTTTTTTTTGTTCTTTTTTTCTGTTTGTTTGGCTTTTGGGTATGGCGTTTTCTACAGTTATGTGTCGCTGCTTGGTAAAAATCCTGAAGGAAATCGAACAAATGTTAAGAATAAACTAAATATCATAAATTAATTAATTAAATAAAGTAATAATATTAAGAATAAACAAAGAGATATATAATAAATCAAATAATATGTTATTTGGTAAATTCAATAAATATACATATTATAGCACATAAATAAAATAACTAATTATTAATATTATAAATAGGTTTTGTTAAAAAAATAAGTTAACTTTTGCGAGTTTATATCCAATTGAATATCAGAGAATGAATAAAAAAGAAAAATAAAGAATAAACGATAAAAAAGAAAAACAATTCAAGTTAGTCATAAATATTATCTAAGTCCTATATAAATATATATACAGAGTTTAAATTTATTATATTTTATTTTTCATAAAATATTTCAATTACAATTAAATAAAAATATGTTTATATTAAATAGTATTTAATAACTCAAACGTAATAGATGAAGTTATTGACACTGGGGCATAGTTTTTCTCAACGTCCTTACAAGAATTTAATTTACGTTGACCATTTTTTTTATCAATCAATATTATTTTTTTTGTTGATGTTACAAGATGGTTTTTTTATTTATTAATATTGATAAAAAAAAAATATGTTTTTTATTAATGGTATTATTTATAGGTGATAAAAGTTTCCTATTTAACATTGGTTAAAACCCCTATAATTAAGGTATTTCTTTTAATTGATATTGAAAATTTAGTCAACTAAAGACAAATTTGATTGATATTAATCAAAATAGAGTTTCATTAACTTCAATTAAAACTCTAAATGACTTTATCAATAAATAATAATGATAACTTATATCAACTTAAAATTTAATATAATGTCAATTTAAAAATATTATTCAGATTGACGTTGATTAAAAAATCTTAATAATATCACTGAGAAAATGTCTTGTTAAAAGAAAAAAAATGCCATGACTTACATTAGACAAAAATTAATAATTTTATTAACATTTACTTAAAAAAACCACCTTAAACGTCAGTTGAAAAAATAAAAAATAATTATAATCAATGTTGGACCAATATATAATCTCCATTAACATCGATTACAAATCATTCTAACTAATTTAATATTCATAAAGATAAATTCCAATAACAAGGCCTACGTGAATGAAAAAAAAAAATATTCTCTTTATAATATTATCCAAAAACAATTAACTATTAACTCTAGTTTAAAAAAAAAAAATTTGCTAACATCCATAAAAAAATAATCTCGAATTGACAACACATTAATTTTTATTGTATTCATAACATTTGGATCCAAAATCAATAGAAAATTATCTATTGACATCGAAATAAGAAAGAGTGCAAGAAGATAATATTGTTACTTTTAAAATGAAATTTATATTGTTATAAACAAACTACATAAATTTATTAAATTTTGTTTTTTTTAAACAATTAGTTAGGAAACATATTTTAGAATTAAAACATTTCCTATCAAATAAAGTATCCTCTAAAAATTAGCCCTTTTTTCATACTGGAGAGCTTTTATTTTTTTTAAATGACTTTATTTCATTAAATTGAATGGGAAAAAATTCCATAAAATCATGACTCAAACTATGAAGAAATAAAGAGAACATATTAACGTAATCAACAAATATTTTTTATAGGGTATCTTAACTTGCTAAAATATTAAAATTTATTTATATGTGGGGGTTTATCAGTTGATAATAATAATCTTTTAAGAAGATTAAAAGAATACAAGAAAATAGTATTTTTTTTAATATAATGTAAAACTTTTTATCATCTAATACAAAAAAGCATGTGCCAAATATGTAAGGAATCTTTCTTCTTACACTTCCATACCTTCTTGTGTCACTCCATATTAAATATGAAAATACAATTTTATCTTTTTTTTCACCTCCTTGGATTTGAAATAATAAGCCTATGGATTATGTAATCCGGATATATTCCGGATTACATAATTTGGAAGTTAATTTCATATTTAGAAAAGATTTCCGAATTATGTAATCCAGAAGCTAATAACACGTATGAAAAAAAACTTTCGGATTACATAATCTGGAAGCTAATCTTATGTATAGAAAAGACTTTCGGATTATGTAATCCGGAAGCTAATCACAAAAGACTTCTGGATTACATAATCCGGAAGCTAATTCTGAATTTAGAAAAAGACTTCCGGATTGCATAATCCAGAATATTGAAAAGGATATTTTTAGAATATGAAAAATTTATGGGGGTGGCACAAGAAGGTATGGAGTGCAGGAAGAAGCAACCATATGAAAGTATGAGTAGAGCATAGGGAGCGAGGCCTAGGGCCAAAAAAAAGGCCCAAGATGGAATTTAAAAGTATACAAATAAAACTTGTTTCTTCCTGCAGTTCCATATATTATTCTCACACCTCCATAAATTTCGTATTTCTAAAAATGTTTTTATGTAATTTTTTAGATTACGTAATTTGTAAGTATTTTTTCAAATGCATGTTCGGATTACATAATTCAAAAACTACTCTAAAATTCAAACTTTTGGATTATACAATCTATAATATCATTTTTTAAAAGTATATTCTGATTACATAATCTGTAAGCTATTTTCGAATCCAATATTAACTTCCGAATTATGTAATCCAGAATACGGAGTTGGCACAAGAAAAATAAAAATGTATTTTCATATTTTATATGGGTGTGGCAAAAGAACACGTGGAGGTGGAGGTGTAGGAAGAAAGAGTCTACAAATAATTAATCAAATTCCTCCTCCACTCATTTACCTTCTCCTCGCACCTTCATATTAATGGTGAAAATTTAATTTTAATTTTTTTAAAATTTCAAATAATTTAAATGAAACATTACTTACTTTTTCAAACTTTTATGTCTCCCCTACCGCCGTAACACTTACATTATTTCACACTTGCAATATTTCAGAGATCAATTTCATTATTTGAGCGTGTGTGAAAGAGTTAACAAGAAGATTGATCGTAATTAAAAATTCTCATTATGAAAATAAAAATAATAATTATAGTTAATTGAAGCAAATAGGTGTCAGTTAAATTTACTTTGCAAAAAAAAAATCGTAATTGTAATTAAAATAAAGGATATAATTAATTTGACTAAAATAAATAAATAAAGTTTTGCTAATAAAGTAATTAATAAGTTTTTTATTGTTTGTTTTAATTAATCTCAACTAACACAAACAAACAAATCATATCTGTAATTAAAAATTTAAAAATAATCTTTAGTTTCAATGAAGGGTTCTTCTTAGGTGTTGGATTTGGATGGAGTCATTCGTACTACAGTGTTTGATATTCTTCATCTTCCACAATTCATTGTTTTTATTCTCTAACCAGATTTAAATTTATTCGATGTGGGCTCTCAGTGACGTGTATGGTTAAAAAAGTATCCACTTTCTAATTATGGAATGATCCACTTTCTAATGATGAAATGACTGAATTTCACCAACACTATCATTATATTACTTTTTTTTTATCACAAAATAATACGTAAATATTATAATATTAAAATTGAAGGAAACTAGTTATCCATGTAATTTTAAAGAATCCATACTTGTAAGACTTTTATTAAAATTTCACTAAAGTTGATCGAATGGTCGAGAATGGTGAATAATTATCAAATTTACAATTAATTATAATTAAGTCGATTTTGTGATAAATTATAATTAAAATATGATTAATTTTTTTTATCCACGGCACATTCAAAAGGTATAAATATTAAAGAACATCTAATGTTAAAGGTAATTTTCTTATCTCAATTTATCTGCATATTGTATTCATACTAACTTAATCGTTGGGATGTCTGTTGTGGGTCCTTCCAACTCATCTCGATGAAAGTAACAACCAATCCAATATCACTGCGTCTCGAGAGAACGTGAAGACCAAAAGAAAAAAAAAAAAAAACAAAAATGAGTAACTATAGAAAAAAACTCAATCTGGTAAGAACAAAAGTAATTATTTACTTTGAGTAATTTTTTTGAGATCCTTTCAATATATATTTTGCAAATAAGCACCAACTAACTAAAATGTTTGAAGGTTTGCAAAATAAAATATAATAAAATCTTCTAAAAGTGAGAACAAATATTCTTTGTTCTTATTGAATCTGACGTGAACATAATAAATCTAAATTATTAGTGATAACTAATCTTTATTTGTGTTGAATAATTATTGAGTTTTATCATTAATGTCGAATAAAACTTCATCTGTATAAAATTTTGACATATGAATAATAAATGAGTATTGATGTTACTTGTAACGATTTTAAAGTAATTATCAATTGGATATATAATTAACTGTATATAGTTAATATTGATATTATTAATAAATATTAACTTTTCAATTTATTAATGGTGATTAATAATATTCAATAAAAAGTAATATAACGATCATTGTGAATAATAGTTATAATAACATTAATGTAATAACAATATATTTAAGATTAAAAAATATAATTTTATATTTTTTTACATAAAATGAAATCGAGTATTTATAAAAAAAAATAACAATTGTTGATGTGATGGCGATCTTTTGATTCTTTTCTTAAAGTCTCATTCCACGAATGTTGGTATTCAATCGAGATGACCTGAAAAATATACTCCAACGTTTAAGTAAGTAAAAAGTGTATTCTGATGATTTGTAAAAACATACTTTATACCTCCGTAGAAAAATTTATTTATATTGTTGATCATGAATCCTTATAATAATGGGCTAAACAAATCAAGTATTAGTCTTCAACTCATTTGTAACATATTCCTGACTTATTGGGAAGAGTATAAATATATCTTTTAGGTATATCTTTAGGTAGTTAACCAATGTTTACTTAATTTGTCGGAGATATATTCCGCATATTCAGAAACCTAAATGTAACCTATTAATTGTATTTATAACTATTATTACGGTTATTTGTTGCATACCTTAAGATACTTTTTGATTTGAACGGTTCGTTCACCAAAGTTGATACTCACTCGTTCGATAATCGGTACATATATATATTTAAAAAAAAACATAATATCTTAATATAAAAATAATTAAAAAACAATTTATTCGAGTCTAATAAAATATTGTTATTGTTGTTAAAAATTGAGTTAAATATTAGTCAATTATTTATTTTTATACAATATAAAACTCTTTCTCATCTTTTAACTATATTAATTGATAATATAATTATATTTTGGGTGCAATAATAATTGCTGTGAGTTGAGATCCATAACTAATGAATACACATTATTTGTTTGTTTTTGTATAAAAAGGGATACGGTGAATCAAAACTAAAACCTATTTTGAGATTGGGTCTTCGTCTTTTTCCCCAGCAGATCCCAGAGTCAATAACAGCCACAAAATTATTATCCTCTCCATATTTATATTATTAATTTCATAACTTATATATTGCCTAACTTACCAACACACCATGTTCTGAAATATAATAATAGTTAAAATATATTTTAATTTAATTTTTATTTGTTTATTAAATTTTAATTAAAAGTGTTTTAGTAATTTATTACATTTTTTAATTATTTTTTATAAAAGTTTTCAGTTTAGATATCACTATGCAACTTGACATCCCAGCTAAACTGACATCTCAAGTAACAACAATAATCTGCCATCACATGAAAAAATATCATTAAAAAAAAAGGAAAATAGTCCCCCATATTTTTACATTTTTCAATTTATCAAATCAATCCATTTAATAATAAACTTATTCATGTTTTCTCATAATTTCTTATTTTATTTCTTTTAATTTATAAATTTTGTTCATCCCATTTGAATTTTTTTTTCCTTGTTAGATACTGTTATTAACGTACCAAATGAATATACAATACAAATAATAAAACACATGGGGATTTAATGATTTAGGTATGGAGAAATTCAAACTCGTTTTTTAAAAAATAGTAAAGGTCTTCTGAATGTCACTGACACATTTTGGTTTGGTGAAATTGAAATTGTGCTGAACATGATTTTGATTAATGATTTTTTAAAAGTTATATTGAAGTTGTGTTTAAGTTACTTAATTTAAGTTTTACTGTTTTTTTTTTAAATAAAAGTTTGTTTGTTTTTTAAAATATTTAAATAAATATAAAATTAAGAAAATTTAATTTTGAATTAAAAGACATATCTAAAATGTAAACTAAAAGTCTAAAATATATTAAAAAATATCTTTTAAATATTAAAAAATATTTTAGTTTTTGAAAATTTGGTGTCTCCACTCTCTTTTGTAATGTCTCAATCATTATCTTATCTAGAACAACTTCCCTTTTCAACACGTTTCAATTTAAAAAGAAATTATAGTAATTTCAAGTTTTTTAATAAAACTTTATTTTTAAAAAAATCCTACTGATTTTTTTTACAAAACCTAAGTTTATAAATTTTCTTAAATTATTCAAAATTTAACAAATATTTTTTTAATTGTATCATCTAATTTCAGTGCAACCTAAAAAATAAATTTGTATTAATCAAAATTATGTCGGCTTGCAAAGTTTTATATTCAATACATAAAACACAATTTCATTTTAACATTATTAAATTTCTGTATTATAACATAATTTTTTTACAATAAAATTATGAGACATTGACACTAGTTCTCTAATGTCATAATTATTTTAAAGTAAATTTTATTTTAATAATAAACATGTAAAATTATCTAATATGATTAAAGAAATAAAGATTTAATACCTATATTTACACTCTTTCAACAGAAATGAGGTGAAAGTGTAAAGCCTCAAAAGAATAAAGGTATTAATTGAGAAAGAATTAACATTCAAACTTCTTGTAAAGAAAGTGAATATTTTTAATGGAATAACCTTTTATAATATCATTTATTTTTATGAATAATTATGTTTTGTAAATAAATAATTTGAAAAATATAAAATAGATTAATATTAAAATTTTATTTCATTAATATGTTAAAACTTAAACTAATTAACTTTAATTATTATCATTATTTTAAAAAATGTAAAAATTTATTTTAATTTTACGTGAAATTAACTTTTAAAAAACTTATAAATTATTTAAAAAATATTAGTATATAATTAAATTTATTCTTTTTCATCCATGTGAAGAGATCTTATCTTAAGAAACCACCGTACAATCTTTCCGTTTATGAAAATCTTTACTCTTACGTACAATTTTTTTTTTCTTTTAATATCTTTAAAAATAAATATATATAATATTACGAAGTGGACTTTAAGCCTATCTCAACCCCATAAAACCGGCTCAATTGGGTGAGGTTTGCACCCACTTATATACAATGAAAGACTCTAATCTCTAGTCGATGTGGGATCTCCAACAAATAAAAATTAAATTTAAAATTAAAGGATGAAAAAATATTAAATAATAATATTAAGAATTATAATATAATTAAAAAGTGAGTTGTATAAAAAATATGATTATAAAAGTATTATTATCCTCATAAAAAATTGGTTGACACCATGAATAGTATAAAAGATACCTTTCACACTACTTATAATAATATTTTTAAATTAAAAATAAAATAAAAATGAATAAAATATTAATCTTAATTTATTAAAATATGATATGTGTGTTTGTACTTGGGGGTTGTAGGTGTTAATATATCATCATCCTATTATTTAGGTACTTAGCTATTCCTTTTTTGTTATAAAGAAGAGAGAAAGGCAACACCTGCAAAGAAGTTAGAACAGCATTTGTTTGATTTTGTCTGAAAAAACTGCGATTTAATCTACAATGTCAACAACCTCGCAGGTTATTACATGCAAAGGTATCATCTGTGAAACCTGTTTTGCTTATCTCTTTCATGTGAGGTTGCTAATTATGCAGAGTTCGTAGGATGTTTCTGGTTTATGAGTGTGTTTAAATCTGGTTTTGACATTGTAGCTGCAATATGCTGGGGATTAGGACAACCTGTTACAGTGGAAGAGATTCAAGTTGATCCACCAAAAGCAACTGAAGTTCGAGTTAAGGTGCTCTGTGCAAGTATCTGCCACACAGACCTAACAAGCCTTCAAGGATTCCCACATGTTAGTCTTTTTGCAATCCTATGTTTGTGTCTGACTTTGTTTTCTCAAAACAACTAAGAAACTTGTGTAGTTTTGTGTTATTCATTTTTCTTCCACAAAAGAATTATCACCACTGACAAATTGATTGCAGATGTGTTTTCCTCTAGCACTTGGACATGAAGGAGTTGGGTAAGCTCCACAAATACCACCCTTTAACATGTTATTTTCATGTTCATATTCATCATAACGATTAGAGATTCCATATGGATTAAAAATATTACATTTCATTATATATAACTAGTTACAAATCTCACTTTATAATATTATGAAGTTGAGTTAGGTTTAAAGTTCCCTAAGTTAAGAAATTTTAAACCTATTTTTTGTATCTTCCGATTTCAGTGTTGTAGAAATTTTAATAATAACTATAAGAGAGTGAAGAGATTTCAAACCTTTTTTTTTTTATCTTCTTCAATTTTCTTGTTTGCTTTGATTTCAGTGTTGTTGAAAGTGTTTATAAATCGATATTATGAAGTTGAGTTAGGTTTAAAGTCAACTTCTTAATAATAACTAACAAGGTGAAGAGATTTCCAACCTTTTTTTAATCTTCTTCAATTTTCTTGTTTGCTTTCATTTCAGTGTTGTAGAGAGTGTTGGTGATGAAGTGACAACCCTTAAAGAGGGGGATGTAGTGATCCCAACATACATAGGGGAGTGTGAAACATGTGAGAATTGTGTTTCTGGGAAAACAAATTTATGTCTAACACACCCTGTGAGGTTGAATGGTTTGCTACCAGACAACACTTCAAGGATGTCCATAAGAGGACAGAGATTATACCATGTTTTAAGCTGTGCTACATGGTCAGAATACTTTGTTAGTGATGTGAATTACACTGTCAAAGTTGATTCAGCCATTGACCCAGCACATGCAAGTTTCATCTCATGTGGGTTTTCAACTGGGTTTGGAGCAGCTTGGAAGGAAGCCAAGGTCGAAAGTGGATCCAGTGTAGCTGTTCTTGGTCTTGGGGCTGTTGGATTAGGGGTAATATGAAATGGATTTTATGGTTTTTGTGATTTTATGGTTCTTGTTTGAGTTTTGATGAAGTGAAAGTGAGATGATGGTGTTGCAGGCTATAAGTGGAGCCAAAAGTATGGGAGCAAGTAAGATAATTGGAATTGACAAAAATGAAAAGAAGAGGGAAAAAGGAGAGGCTTTTGGAATGACCCAGTTCATAAATCCTGGTGATTCTGCTAAATCTGTTTCAGAATTGGTAAAGGAAGTAACTGGTGGAATGGGTGTGGATTACTCCTTCGAGTGCACTGGAATTCCCCCTTTGCTTTCTCAATCATTGGAAGCCACAAAAATGGTTAGTTTCACC
Organism: Phaseolus vulgaris; assembly: GCF_000499845.2. Classification (NCBI taxonomy): domain Eukaryota; kingdom Viridiplantae; phylum Streptophyta; class Magnoliopsida; order Fabales; family Fabaceae; genus Phaseolus; species Phaseolus vulgaris. The sequence goes on along the minus strand of NC_023749.2, from coordinate 1,440,166 downwards.
TCATGGAACTATCTCTTCACAATTGTAATTCTACACATTCTATTGTGTTTCTTTGGTTTTCCTTATCCTTAAAATGTTTGTGTTGTTAGTTATTTGTTGTGTAAAATATGTAGGGAACGGGTAAAACAGTAGTAGTTGGAATACCAGCAGAACCTACTGTGTCCTTGGGTATGCTATCCCTTCTTCTCGGTAGAACTATGAAAGGTTCAGCTTTTGGAGGTCTAAAAGTTAGATCTGATATTGCCATAGTAGCTAACAAATGCCTCAAAAAGGTAACCCTCTACCATTTACATTTTATTAATTAAATTACATTTATTTTTCTACATTATTTCTTTAATGTATTTTGGAAAATGTTATTTTGAGAGTTAAATGTTATTTTAACAACTATAAATTAAAAAATATTAATTTATAATTGATGAAAAAATGCACGCGGAAGCAACACCCAATCACGGATCAACTGCTGAAAATAAACAACACAGAATTTAACTGGTTTGTCGTCAATCTGCAACTAATTAGGTTTTCATTATATTTGTTATAATGTTATAATTTTATTACAAGTACAAAAATCTCTTAAATAGAGATTGTAGAGGAGACACAATAATTAAATTCATTCATTCAAACATAGTGTTTAGTCAACCCAACTCAATTGGTTCTAACTTCATACTCAACAATAACTATGATTTAATCAATACAATTTTAAAATTGATTAATTTTAATAAAAAATTATTATTTTTCTAATTATAAATCTAATATCATCAAGTTTCATTTCTTAGGAATACATTCAAAATTATGGGGAAGTGATAGTTTCATATGTATGTGATAATTTGGTAATGGATGCTGATACATCGATGTATCAAAATTACAACTATTTTTTTTTATCTAGATAAGATAATTTTAAAATTATATTGATGACAATTATAAATAGATATTTTTCAATATCTAATTGTAAAATTAATATTTTATCTTTTATTTATTTACAGGAATTCCCTCTTGATGAACTATCCACTCATGTGGTCCCATTAGAAGATATTAGCAAAGGATTTGAGATATTGAAAGATCCCAACTGTGTAAAAGTTGTGATCAAGATATCTCATTGACAACAGAAAAAGTAAGAGACAAAAAGCTTCAAGCTGCAGAAGTTTCACATGGAAGTCTGACATTTTCTTCAGAGGATAATTTTAATATATATGAGGGACAAATATGTCTGTAACAAATAAAAATTAGTATTTTTCAAACATTTTATTAATAATTTCTTTTATCTTTTCTCTTATTAATGAAGAATATGCATCCTTTTAGTAATATAGAGAGTTTAATTTTTTTTATCAATCTTAGCTGAAGTAACAAATTATTAGAATTTATTAAATAGGGTTTTTCTATTAACAGGAAACATTATTGAAAATATGTCATACACAATAGTAAAAAATGCTGCATCAAAGCATATTTATTTGATATTGCTTCACATAAAATAGTCATCATATATCTATCGATTATTTTTTCTTTATCAGCAAAGAATAAATAAAATAAAATAAGACACTTCAGGTGTGTCTCAACCCTTATACAAAACTCTAAAAACAGGTTTCCTAGAACCCTACCAACTAAGGATCCAACAAACATTGTATTACAGATCAAGTTAAAATCCCAAACAAAGGTAAATAAACCCAACAAATACAGTTATATCCCCACCAGAGAGGTCACACCCTCAAACAATAATATACATCCAACATATATATTGATTACCTTTACCAAACATAATTCTTTTTTATAGATAAGAAAGAAATAGAAGAACAAAAAAGTACAAATAAAATTTATTTAATTGAAGAAATATATAAAAAAATGTTTTTCAATATTATTTAATTTTAAAAAAAATGTTTTTATCATAATTACTATTGGTATTTTTTTATATATTTAATTACTATTTTAATTCTAGTCAATTTTATAATGGAAGAAAAATGGAGGAGGTGATGGGAAAGATTATGGATATAATTAATAGATGCCATAATTGAGATTTAAGTAACAATAAATTGTTGACTAAGTTATATGATGTTTGGTCCTTTAAGTTAGGTGTTGATTTCAAGTGTTATGAATAAAAAAATTAATTAAAAGACTTTTTTTTCTAAAAGTATATTCTTGAATTAAATAATTTATTAAAACAGTCACTTAATATTTTACACTAATAATATGGTATAGAAAACAATCAATTTATTAATATTGACTTTTTTTTCCCGTGAGTTCCATTTTTTTTAAACATATTTTTTAAAAATAATTAATTCTCCTTCATTTTTACTCTCTTATTTTCCTTCTCTCTAATTTAAAGAAGTTAAAGAAAGTCAATATAACTACTTATTACTTAACTACTGCTTTATTTGTAAGACAACATTTTTTTAAGACAACAATTTTAAATATGTAATCTTTAATTGTTTGGATACCTATGATGTAATAATTGAGTAAATTTATTTATTTTTATCATTATAATTATTTTTGTTATTTAAAGTAATTTTGTTAACTTAGATGTTTTATTTAAAATATTTATATTTTGTTAACACTTTTGTAAATTTTTATAATTTTGTTAACCTTGATAAAAAAATTAGTTTTATATTTTATTTGTTTTATAATGAGTGTTTTTTTCATAATGTCAAAGTATATTTTTGTAACTACCATATAAGGTATGCAACTTCTTAGTCTTGGTTGCATTGCAAAACTTAATGAGTGTTTTAACAAATAATCATTATGGTATTTATTAAGGCACTTGTCAAAGATAAACCAATTAGTCTTTAACTTACTTTCACCAATTTGATGTAAGTTAAATTTTTTAAAAATATATAAATAATTAGAGTTTAAGTATCAACAGAAATTGAGTCTAGTAAAAAGAATTACTTGTGCAAAATATAATGAATCTAACTCTATTTTAAAATTGACAATTTCTTGAAGAAGATTGTCATGGAGAAAAAAAGGAAATAGCTTTTGGTTACAACATTACAGCTGTGACTGTATTAATCACATTTGTCTGCTATTCTCACAATATCAACATTAACAACAAATTAGGAGTTTTGTTTGGTCATAGTAAAAATGATTTATTGAACTGCCATCTTTAAATTAGCTGAAATATTATTCCGGCAATAGAACTCTATGTGGCATAGATATGAATACGGACACTGACATGACACAGATATAGATATGGAGATACGTATAATCTCTAAAATGTAGGACACGGGGATACATATCTATATATTATATAATTTTGAATTATATAAATTAAAAATAAATATTTATGTGCAAAAGTATGTTTAGATTCTTTTGGGAGCAGAAATATATTTTTCATGACTGGTTCAAAAGAATTTGTTCCTTATTTTTATAATCATAATAAAAATTTATACAATAAATTTGAGTTTTTAGAAAATTATTGTATTTATACCTTTTAAAATTGTGTTAGAACCGTGTTAGAATTTTCAAAAATCCAACAAATATTTTTTGAATTGAACACTTCATCGATAAGTGTTATATGAGTGTCCTACGAGTGTCGACACCGATACGCGTGTCCGACATGGATACAGTCATTTAAGAGAAGTGTTTGAGCCTTATAGAAGATAAGACAGAACTGCAATCTCCTCTAAAATCCTTTTGAGCGTCTACAAGATAATTAAAAAATTATATCAGATCATAGCAAAAAGATTAACAAACAAAAAAAAAAACCATTCTTACTAGTTTTTAAGTGTTCAATGACTCCAATAACACTTCAATCCAAACCAGTCTATAGTTTTTCATGTCAAGACCGGATGATTTTAGCCATGCTTTTTTGAATATCTTTGCCTTACAAAATGGGTAAGTTATGATGGAAATAAAAACACTTGGGGACCCGATAGAGAGATAATGAAGGACCAGAATTAGGCTTTTCGAGGATGTGAACAGCCTGCAAAAAAGGTCATTTTAACGTATTGATTTTTTTTAAGCCTTATTTATTAATAATTTCATGGATAAGTGTTGAAGATCCCACATCGACTAAAGATTAGAGTTTTTCATTGTATATAAGTGAGTGCAAACCTCAATTTTATAAACCGATTTTATGGGATTGAGTTAGGCTTAAAATTTACTTTTTAACCATGAGAATTTCGGATTCCTATGTTAGGAAGTATAGAAAACCAGAAGTAATTGGTTTCTAATGGAAAGAAGTGAGAAAACAAAGTTAGAATTTGGAATTTGTGTGGTAAAAATTCTGAAGGAAATGGAACGAAAGCTTTTATTTATTTTTTAAGAAAATTATGGATTTAAATTGTTTAATTTTCAGAATACTTCATTTGACAAGCAAATACATTAAATAATTCATTAGCACTATAATTAAGTATTGTTATTACTATAAAAAAATTATTAAATTATTATTATTTAAAAAAAATTAATCATTATATTATTAAAGTTGATAGTGCTGTTATAAGTTTTTAAAGTCTCCTTGTCTTTGCTGGAATTTTAAGAGGTAATATGGAAGATTTTGTTGGTGGTTTTTTCTTCATTTCTCGGGGTTGAGTCATTTTTTTTTACTGAATTTATGAAAGTTATCATTATTATTGAACAAGTTCAACATGTTGGATATCGTCATCTATGGCTGAAGAGTGATTTTATCACAATACGTCTTATTTTCTCTTGTATGCATATGCATATTGTTCATTGAACTATGTAGTGTATGAAATAAATATTTGTCTTTTTGTAATAAATTTGAGTTTAAAGTCTCATATTTTTAGGGAGGATCATTATTATTTAACAAGTTCAACATGTTGGATATGTCACTTACGGCTGAAGAGCGATTTTATCACAATACGCCTTATTTTCTCTTGTTCATTGAACTATGTAGTGTATGAAATAAATGTTTGTCTTTTTGTAATAAATTTGAGTTTAAAGTCTCATATTTTTAGGGAGAGTAATCATTGTAGTGATAAGTTTGCTCATATAAATTTGCTTAACCAACTTAAGTTTGTTTGGTATATGAGTTTGCCCTCTAACATTTACTTTGATTTGTTCTGTAGTATGTATAAACTCCCTATGTATCTTTTTTGTCTAGGTTACATGGAGTTTTTTTGTATTTTTTTGCATGGTTTTATCTATTATTGTTTTTTTTTCCTTATTAATTTATGTAATGACTTGTTTTATGTATTGATAAATGATTGTTAAGGTTTGAAATGTTAGTCTAACTGAAATGTTAAAATTTTTATAGTGATGTTTAACTTGAATTTACGAAAAAAAATATTTAAGAAACTTATTCAAACATTTTCAATATTCTTGTTGCTTTGAAGCCTCCATTATTATTATTTATTAACTTTATCCTCATTAATTAAAAATAATAATATTTGTCTCCCTACAATGAAAACTATATTATCAACTCAAACTATAGACCATAACTTAAAAATAATATATTTTTTTTTTAATTTTTGAAAACACTATTTTAAAACTAAATATAACTATTGTATAAACCAAAATAAACGAGTTACTTTCTCTTGTGTCTTTAAAATATATTAAAAATAATTAAATAAATACGAATAAAAATTTCAGCATGAATTATATTATAATATTATAACATTTATATCAACTTAAAATATTTTAACATCTTAATCCACACATTCATTCTAATAGTTTTTAATTATAAGTATCAAGAAAATCTAACGTTTAAACTAAAAACAAAAATCAATTTCACATTATAATACAAATACCGAAAACATATTTAACTTTTATTAATTTGTTTCCTTCTCTACAAGGTATTGATAATTATAAATTACATGATTTCATAGTGAGTTTTTAAAAATAAAGAAAAGTGATTTACATAACATTTAAAAGAGGTAATTATTGTAGAGAAAAGTGATTCCATTATGGGGTTCACCTTTTGCACATGTTGGCCTCAAGAAACTGACTTGTTTGTTACTTTTATGGCAAGAAAATGTGAGTGAAGATTATACGCAAAAATGTGAGGCGCTGAGAGGGTTGCCACAGTGCCCCACGCAATCCTCACGCGCACCTTTCCCACGTGTTCCCAGTCACTTCACACGCAACGCGTAACACACCTCTCAAAACCCTCACACGTGCTGTGCCTTTCCTTCTTTTTTCTTCAAGTTTTCAACAATACAAACCAAATAAAATATATAATTTTTAAAATGTAATATAGAGATCAAAAATCTATATATTATATAAATTAATAATATAGATTTATGTGTATAATCTAACATAATTTAAAAAAAAATATATAATAATTTTTAAAAATTAAAATTTATTATATAATTTTTTATTATAATTATAAAGATAAAGAACAAATTATTTTGAATCAGTAATGAAACAAATCTTTCTGCCTCCAAAATTTTTTGAAACATACTTGTACACATAAATATTTATTATTAATTTATAATTATATAATACATATATCCGTGTTCTCATATTCTATATTTTAAAGATATTATACGTATTTCTATGTCCGTGTCCGTGTTGTTTCAGTGTCTATATTCATGTTTGTGCTACATAGTGTTTACAAGTATTTTTTAATATTTTTTAGTATAAAGATGTTTCGCACACATTTAAGGAATTTATTTATTATTTTTAGGGTTTAGGGTTTAGGGTTTAGGGTTTATAATATTATTTTTTTTGAAAATTAATATATATTTTTTAAAATCATCTTAAAATTATTAGAAATTTAACTAATATTTTCTTAATTAAAAACTTAATCAATCTTTTTCCTACACAAAAGTGTGTCAAAAAAACTCATAGTGATTAATTGATAATCAAAATAAAAAAAGAATCTTACGTGGGAAGACCCGTATAGAATCAGCCAGAAAATAAAATAAATGAATCGTGGCTTTTCTGCATTTACTTTTGTTGAAAATCCAGAGAGTGAAAGCAAAATTTCTGGGAAGAAGAAGAAGAAGAAGAAGAAGAGAAAACCTATCTAAACCCGCAAAAAATTAAAAGGAAGAAACTGAGAGAGAGATAGAGAGAGAGAGCGTGTTTGGTTAAATGTAATTCTCGTGAGAAAAATCATTTTCTGAGATTTATTCTTTCGCGGCTTCAGATCACAGACCGAGAAAAATTACGTGTTGATGTGCTAATTTATTGTTGTTCATGAATGCGTGAGGATTGTGTCAAATCCTCTGTAATTTCACTTTGCGTATAGCTTTGAATTTGCATTGAGTAGGTGGTCCTCACGGATGCTCCTACCTCTGATTTTTCTGGAGGATTTTTCACCACTCCAAACGACGTCGCATAGGCACTTTTCGCTTGATTGCAATATGCAATGGCTGAACCTTAGGGAAGCCTGTGCAATGCGACCAACGTGGTTTGGAAGAAAAAGGCATGTCAATTCATTTATTGTTAGGGTTTTTGCTTTTTATAATTCGGATTTTTTTTTCATCGGTTTTTTTTGCTGTGCTTCTCTCGGAATTCTGTTTTCCGTTGTATTGATACTAGAACTTGGATTCCTTTTCCCGCGGCTAATTCAGTGTATGTATGTTTTAGGGTTTGATTTGTCAGTTGAATGGATTTTGGAATTTGGAGCAGATTTTCGTTTTTTTTTTACGTCATTGGTTGACTAACTAGACTTGCAGCATTTTTAGCTGGTGGCAAATTGGCAATTACTTTTTTTTATGATTTTATATTTGTGCTATTTTTCTGTTTGTAAGTGATAGTTGTTAATGTGGTTTGATTTTACTTTCTAGATGACATCAGTATCGAGAGGAGTTTTCGCATGGAAGAACTGCAATATTGAGTAATCATGATGTTCAAGAGAACATGGTGAGATACACAGGGTAATTCACAATCTGACCTTTTCGTTCTCTTGTTGCAATCAGTTCTTCGTACACAGAAAGAGTAACCTCATTTGGATTACATTATCTGATAAGCCTGATTTCTTATGACTTTCCTCTTCTTCTTGCTTGATGGGACAATTGAACGCTCTTAATGATTGCTCAAGTTATATGAGTATACTTTATATGCTCACATTTTGGTGAATGACAGGTTTCTTGGAAAGTTGTTGCTTTCATAATGTTCTGCTATTAGTATTCGCTATATCTTACCATTTTGATATGTTTTCCTCTCGTAATTACTAATGCAATATAAACATTGGAAGCAACTTGCGATCTTCTGCCATTTCTACTATTTTGTTATTTCTTTAGTTAGTAGTTGATGTAAAATAAAGACGAAGGAGGCCATTTTGTGCATTAACTATCTCTTCTGGAAGCAAACTTATAGCATTGTCATAGGTTATTCTAATTAAAAAAAAATAGAATGAAATTTATAATTTTTTATTTATTTGTTGTGAATTGTATGTTTTTATAATTTTTATTTTGTAAAATGTCTCGAAGTCATCTTTTGTTTAGCTCAAATTTAGCCTGCTATGCACACACAAGTTCTGGTCACATTGGCTGTATGGCAAGGTGGGTGGTCCATGCGAAGAACTGTCGTGGCAGGACTTAATTCAGTTTTAGTTATAGGCTTCATTCTTCCTTCCACATGAGATTTTAGATAATTTAGTGACTCTTACCCTACTCACTGATGTATATATATAGTGAATAAAAAGGAGAAGCCTATAAGGGAAGGAAAGGAAGGAAATAGGGTACATCCTATGACCCTCCTAGATACTCCAAAAGACACATTTATTAAAGTTGAGCAATAGATAAAAACATTATTGTTTCAACACCCCTCTCAAGTTGAAGCAAATAACTTGAATTCAGGGTCCTCTCAATGATTTAGTTAAAATATCTGCCAAGTGATCACATAAACTGATAAATTCTATACAAATCTTCTTGGACAAACAACCTCTCTTGAACAAAGTGATACTAAATCACTGTATGCTTAGTTCCCTCATGAAACACTAGATTGGAAGCAATGTGAAATACAATTTCATTTGTTGATTTTGACGAAATTGTAACTATTGAAGGTATTATTTAATCGACATAATTTCACAAGTAATCAAAGCCATAAATTATTTAGTTTTTGCGATGGATCTGACGACATTTTGTTTCTTGTTCTTCTAAGATGTAAGATTTCCACCAATAAATACAAAATATTCGGTAGTAGAGGATCTATCTATAGGACATCCTACATAATCAACATCACAATATTCATAAACCTTGACGATCTCCCTTATCATCATACAATGATCCTTGTTTAGGAGCATTTTTGATATATCTAGGAATGCAAATCACAAATCCTTGTGATCAATGTGTGGATTCTACATAAACTTACTAGTAACCAAGTGCAAAATTAAGATCAGGTTTGGTGACTGTGAGGTAAATGAGCTTCCCCACCAATCTCCTATGTCTCAAGATCTGAAAAGGGTTCACCTTGATCAACCATTAATTTTTTATTTGGATTCATAGGACTATCAATGGGCCTGCACTCAGTCATGTTTGTCTCGTCTAAAATGTCTAGAATATATTTTCTCTTATATCACAATGCCTTCCTTTGATTGGGTCACCTCAATACCAAGTACGTGTTTTGAACAATTAAGACGTCTGGTTTGAAAGTGACAAAAAAGTGTTTTCTTACCCTACTTAGTGATTCTTACCCTACTCATTGGTGTATATAATGTATAAAATGGAGAAGCATAGAAGGGAAGGAAAAGAAGGAAATAGGGTACAGCCTATGACTCTTCTAGACACCAAAAAAACAGATTTATAAAAGCTGAACAAGATAAAACCATCATTGTTAACACTTCTGCTTAAAGAAGAGTTTAGTAATAGAAGATTACGTGTAGTAATCACTAAGAAGTATGATTACACCTAATTTAAGAAGTTCAAGTAAACCAAACAAGACTGAGGCATTACCTCAGATGCTGCTCTAATGGCAGCATGTATGAAAAAGAAACCTAATTAATACTGCTAAAGCTGACATACACAAACCTAATTAATTACCCAGTTTTGTAAGAGTGGTAGGGGTAAGAATTCATTGATATAAGTTATAGCTTCACAGGCCAATCAAGTACACTTCTTTACGGTGTCCCAGTTGAACATGATTCCAATGCGTTTTGTTTGGGCAAATCATTCCTGGGCAAATATGCACCCAACATAGAAAATGTAGTTCCTGAGTTTCAATAATGTATTAGATAGATAATATGTTGGGTAACATGTACTGTAGCTTTTGTGCTTGTGATAAACCATTGCATTTGTGTTTGTCATAGTCAATCTCTCAGTTAAAGTGTAAAACTTTGACATTGGATTATTGTAGCCTTTGTCTAAAAAATAATTAGAAAATAGCAAGAGCTCAATTGTAAGTAGTGGAAGTCTAAATTGAAGGTTGTACTTTTTGAATCATGCCTTGTTTATTTTAGGTATCACTCAAAATGATTTCCGTGTGTTTTGTTTGGGCAAGTCATTCCTGGCCAAATATGCACCCAACATAGAACAAAGAAATAGTTGCTGAATTTCAATAATATTTTTGATAGATAATATGTTTGGATAACATGTAGTGTAGCTCTTGTGCTTGAAATAAACCCTTGCATTTGTGTTTCAATGTCACAGTTAAAGTGTAAAACTTTGCCATTGGACTGTAGTAGCCTTCATCTAAAAAGAGCTGATTGTAATTAGTGGAAGTCTGAATTGAAGCTTATTTTTTTAAATCATGCCTTGGTTTATTTTAGGTATCACTCAAATCTGGAAAGAAATTTGACGAACATTCTATGATTCAGAAAGCTGAAATGAGACTCGAATCAGGGACTTGTAATGTGTGCTCAGCTCCTTGTTCATCTTGCATGCATCTTAACCGAGCTCTCATGGGGTCAAAGACCAAAGAATTCTCTGATGAAAACTCTCGCTTAGGAGAGGCTAATCAGTATTGTACTGTTGAGGCTGATGGGTCTTCTTCTCCTGGGAGCAGAGCTTGTGAAAGATTGAAGAAGCATCCTGTCAATGAAAGCAGTCACAAGCCTAGTATTTCTTCAACTCATGATTCTCAGTCTGAAAATGTTGAGAATGGACAAGCCTTATCTGGGAAGTATCAGGATTCTAAGTGTTTAGAAAGTCTTGACGATATCACTTCTTGTATCAGTAGGACCAGTGATGCTAATTTAGCGAGTGGTAGCCAACAAATAAATACAGACAGAATAAATGTATCTTGTAGTTCGACTTTAGTTAGTCACTTAGAGGCAGAAAGATCTAGAAATGGGCCATCTGTTGACATGTCTGGTTTGTCAGAAGGCTGTATGGAAAATGTAGATTCATCATTTACCAAAGAGAGAGTACCTATTATATCTGCTGGTGAAAAACCTGTGGCAGATAAGGAGAACCTAAATAATGGTATAGCCAAAGTTTCAGTGGAAATATGTCCGAAGTCAGAAGCAGATATGGGAAATAATGTTGATATTGCTATAGCTGAAGATCATAAATATTCAGCCCTTGATGGACTGCATGCGAAGGTTGATAAGCTGATTAAATCATCTGGCAGGTCTGAACCTCTATCAGAAGATGAGGGTCATGAATCAGATGTTGTTGAGCATGATGTGAGTGCATGTTCTTTCATTATTTTAGTTTCTTTGCATCAAAAGTAAACTCAATGGAGATGTAAATGGGAGAAGTAGAATGTAATGGCTTGAACATGAATGAAGATTGATGTGTGTGCATAATCTTAATTATTTTTTAGGCTTGGGGTAATGCCAAACAATCAACTTAGTTTGTAAATATTCCATATTCTCCACTTCATTATGTCTTTACCTTAACTGTTCTTTTTTGTTACACACTTCTCTGATGTTGCTCACTGTGATGTTCCCCCTGTAATTGACTTGGAAATAGGTAAAAGTATGTGACATCTGTGGAGATGCTGGTCGTGAAGATCTACTTGCCATATGTAGTAGGTGTAGTGATGGTGCAGAGCACACGTATGCACAAGATCCTTTTATATTACATATAATATTGTTGCATAGTCCTTTTCACTAAATTGAGACTTAACATTATGGTATCATTGAATCAGCTACTGCATGCGGGAAATGCTTGTCAAACTCCCTGAAGGTGATTGGTTGTGTGAAGAATGCAAGTGTGTGGAGGAGACGGCAAATCGAAGGCTAGGTAATCATGAAGTTCTTTGTGTACAGCATATTTTATTTGAAAAATGTTGTGCATCATGGTATTGAAAAGGAGTGCCCTCTGATATGAAATTGTATCCTTTTTTCTTACTATAGTTTGGCTGGCATAAGTTTTCACGTGCCCATGTATGTGCTAACAGATTTGTTAAATTTAATTGTGTTTTAGTTATTGAAGAAAAAAAACTTCATAAAGTTATTTCAGCTTCACAAATTTCTGGCAAAAGACCTTCTCAAAGCATGGAAATAGCTACAGCAGCAAAAAGGCAAGCTCTTGAATCAAGCACAGGATCACCGAAGGCATCAAGCCCAAAGAGAATAGTCTCACTGTCACGGGAATCTTCTCTCAAGAGCATGGATAAAGGAAAGATGAAATCTGGGCAACAGGTCCCTGTGCGTAACCACCATGGTGGTGATGATGTAGACCTTGCACGTTCTCTTTCGACTGGCCCTCGGAGTCAAAATCCAAGGAGTATGGTTACATTTGACATCTACTGAACTTCATTACTTTATTTTCTTTGTTCCTTATAATCGGCCTTGAATTCCATGGCAAACATATCAATGTCTCCAATTTCCCTGGGTTTCATCTTTTCATTTAATTCATAGTATGATTTTTTGTTTCTATGAATAGGTACGTTGTTGAAGTCCAATTCATTCAACAACTTCAATTCCAAGCCTAGAATCAAACTTGTCGATGAAGTTGTTCCCCAAAAGCAGAAAGGGGGTGTCGAACATATTTCTAAGAATCTTGAGAAACCTACTGGGATGATAAGCAAATCAATGTCATTTAAATCCTCACACTTGGGGCGGTCAAATACTAATGAATCAAAAGTTAAATCTAGTTTTTCTAAACATGGAATTGTTCAGGATTCGAAAGCATTAAGACATACAAAAGAACTGGGTTCACTTGACAAGAAATTTCAACCTAAGATTGATCGACCTGTCATTCATTCAACTATGGTTAGTTCTGTTTCCACATCAAAAGGTGATCATAAGCTTGCTCCTCTTGGTGAAACTGCTAAACCTTATACAGTTAACAACAATCGAGAGTTTAAGGTCAACCAAGATGGAAAAGTATATTCATTATCAAAGTCTATGAGTAATACAGGCAGTAGAAGTCCAGAACCTCAAGTTAGTTCAGGTGTGAGTGTGATCTCGAGTGGAGACATTTTATTTCTGTTATATTATTGGAATATTTCAACCTTCTTTAAAATAGTTCATTTAGCTGCTTTTAAAATTTCAGTTTTCTATCTAGTAACAGCATTTTCTATCATTTTTCTCTTATTTTAATTTTAGTAGGAGCATGTACCTATGATGGATTTTTGTGCTTTAGGTGGACTATGTTTTCTGCAATGATGGTTTCTTATTTAGTTATTGTTTGGATTTTGCAGATAAAACATCAACCAGTGTCAATGAAACTCAACAGGATAGGCTGCCTCGATCACATGAAACTGTTAATCATGTTGACAGAACAAAGGATAGTTCTAGTGATCATGTGAGGTCAGGTGTTACTAATGCTTCAAAAAGTTCATTTTGTCGTAAATGTAAAGATTTTGGCCATGCTACAGAATGTTGCTCAATTAGTGGTACCCAAGAATTTGTTGCTGAAGCATCAGTCACTGCTACAAGTAGTTCAAAAGAGGAGATGCATAAGGGAAATAGATTGAAAGCTGCAATCCAGGCAGCTTTGCTTAGGAGGCCTGAAATACACAAGAAGAAAGAAGGTCCTGATGAAACTAATGAGTTTCCTACATCAATCATAGGTTTCAAACGTGAAGTCACTTCTCAAAACCAAGTGTTGGTTTCCAGCACATTAAAGAATAGTATATATGCTGAAGAAACGAATGTGAAGCAGGAAATTGTTGAGAGTTCTTCATTTGAAACCACTAAATGTCCATCTGCTAATGATCCGAAGCAACTTAAATTTTTCCAAACTGATATTTGCTCTCAGCTGAGAAAGTCGGATTTTGTTGGTCTTACTTCTGGAGAGCCGGTAGTGAGAGACTTGGCCAATAATGGCATGGTGCTCTCAAGTGTTCTTTCAAAGATGTCAGTCATTCCGGAGTATGAGTACATCTGGCAGTATGTAACATCTTATGATGAGCTAGTTGATTTCTTTTCTGGATTGTTTTGTTCACTCTTCATGGTTTGCCATCAAGTGTGTTTTATGAGTTTTATTGTTCATGCAGGGGTGTCTTTGAAGTGCATAGAAATGGAAAGCCGCCTCCTGACTTGTATGCTGGAATTCAGGCACATTTATCTGCATGTGCTTCTCCTAAGGTTATTGAGACAGTAAGGAATTTTTCACCTGAAGTTTCCCTAAATGAAGTTTCTCGATTGAGCATATGGCCTTCACAATTTCATCAAAGTGGTGCTAAGGAAGATAATATTGCTCTTTACTTCTTTGCCAAAGACACTGAAAGGCAAGAATATAAATATCACTCTTCCATTGACAATAGACATTGAAACGCAAATATAATTCTTTGCTTCCTATCTTGTAAATTATTTACCATTCATTTCTAACAATTTTCTATTACAGTTACGAGAGACACTACAAGGGTCTGTTGGATCACATGATTAGAAATGATTTGGCACTTAGGGGAATGTTTGGTGGCGTTGAACTTCTCATATTTGCATCCAATCAGCTTCCGGAAGACTCACAGCGTAAGAAATTATTCTGGACTCTCGCTAAACAATTCCTGAGATAGTGGCAACTTAGTGAATTATGCTATGGCTTTGGTGTTGGGTTGAAGTTTATGTTTGCATTAACTATCAAGTTCTTTAGAAATTTGTTTCATATGCAACTTTGCAATGTCTTCTAAGAAAGAGTTTGCTTGCATCTGTTTTATATTGTATTTTGGACTTTTTTATGAACTTGGATGTATTTATACCTGATGCCGGTTGATGACATCCATTCATTTTGAATCAGAATTCTATATTTTGTTTTATAAGATATTGGAATTCTAAAACCAACTCGTCTGGATGAAACAGACAAGGGAAGGTCATAAGACAATAATGCTTTGTTGTCAGTGGTGGTGATTTGTTGCTCTAGTTGGGCATTGGTTTGTTGATAGTGTTATGCTTTGGCCTGTTAATTTTGTCCCTTTTGATCATCAGTGGGGTGTGCTCAATATGGGTTGTTTGGCAGTTTATTTAACTGAAAATATAAATGATCATCTATGCAACAAGGATTTTTAATAAGAAATATCAACTGTTTAAACTTTATCTGCAGGTTGGAATATGTTATTTTTCCTATGGGGTACATTTAGAGGGAGGAGGATAAATCATTCAAATTCCACAAAAAGTAAATGTATTCCTAGTTTGAATGTGATGCCAAATGAGAAGGATTTCCCGTCTGCTGTCATGACTTTGTCTGAAACTTGGTGTTCACCAAAACGTGTCAACGAAGAGTCCATTGACCAAGGTAACAATATGCCATGTAGGAATTTTGTTAGTAAAGGAACTGTGTTTGGCCAGACACATTTGGAGTTGCAAGTGAAGTTAGAGACACCAGATTCTAGTGTCAACACCAAATCTACATCAGGGATTCTGATCACCAGTACTCAATTGTGTCAAGAAATGAATTCTACTGGTTCATCCCTGGTAATGTTTTTATCCTTATATATGTTTGATAGATTCAAGAGTTTCTGTTTGTTTCCGCTTAAATTGTGATATGATCTTGATTTGTAGTAGTGGTAAATTAGAAATGCTAATTTTATTTTCTGAATTATAGACTATGTACTGATTAGTTTTTGATGGTTCTACAAGGAGGTTGAGAACGTTAGTTGTTAATTATATACTCTTGTCAATCATTCAATTATGATATACAAGGGGAGTTAAAAATAGGTATAATAAGTAAAAGAAGAAAATGCTGCTATGGGAGATGATGGTAACCACTTTTTAGGAGGATAGAAGTTATAAATGTTTTATGAAAGCGTAAGTCCTGCTACTAGTTATCTCATTGTTTTTTAATGATATTCTTGGTATTTGCAGGGAGATAGTGCACCAGAGCATCGACAATGCATACAGTCTAAACCTCCTGAAGTAACGGGAACTAGTGTAAGTAGAAGGATTGTGGAAACAAAAACTAATCCTGATATTTCTGGTAAGCAAGAGCCCTCTTCGTCTTTGGAGATCCCTTCTGTCGATTGCCAAATAGATACTGCAAGTAATATCATTAAGGATAAAATTTTGGAGAGAACAGTATACGATGAGAATCAGCGAAGGCCTAAAAGGAAACAGTTGGAAAATGATCTCAATATTAACGAGGAGGCAACAATGCTTCAGGGAGACCTGGATTTGAAAGGGGCCAACTGTCTGGTACCTAATGATAAAAAAATTAAGCATATAGATCTATCAGATACACTTGTGGAGGCTTCTGCAGTTAGTTCTCAGAAACGTCCTTTGAATGTGGTAAATTGCAAATTGGAAGACACAGAAAGTAGCAAGAAGCTGCAAAAAAGTTTGGGTGGAGTTTTTGAATGCAACGAATCTGCTGGAGCCAGGGTCTCTTTCAATGGTAGTTTTGCATCCCTTGTGAACGATCTTGGTTCCTGTTCTTCGGTGGGCAAAGGGTGCAAAGAAGCTTGCGATGAGAAAATCATCCACGAGGACTTAGGAACGATGGAAAGAACCTTTTTTCCTGTTGATAATCGCAATAAACTTAACTCGGGGATGGTGGTGAACAGGGAGTCACTGAATGGGGCTGGTGAGTACGTGGACCAATTTGAAGTTGGGATTCCAAATTTGGAGCTTGCTTTGGGGGGTGAAACAAAACCGTCACACAAGAGTATGCTGCCATTCTTTGTTGGTGCAGTTGACAAGAAAATTAACCCGGAAAAGACTCCAGATATTGAGCGAGACGATGAGAACGTTGCTGCATCTCTTTCCTTGTCACTATCCTTTCCATCTTCAAGCAAAGAACATATGAAACCAGTTACAAAAAATGAGCCTTTGCCCACCGATGGGCATAACGCCAAGTCGTCGTTTCTTCTTTTTGGGAGATTCACCGACAAATAAATAAATATGCTGCGTTGCTTTGCTATTTCTAACCATGTACATTATCTTGTTCCAGATGCCTTGGATAAAGCAGCCATATCCATCATCAGTGAATCCCTTATACAGAGAAGAGACTTCCACCTGTTCATGTGCCCGGCAAAAAATAAGTACTTTTTTCTAATCTCTTTACCCCTTTGTTAAATACTTGCTTTTCTTCTTTCTTTTTGGTTTCAAAACGCATAGTTATGGCTGTCTGTATATAGAGAGAATTTCAGCCCATATAATCTCAGAAATCTTACTAGGAACTTGCGGATCACTACTTTTATGGCATGGTTTCCTTTGTTCCTGGCTTCATCATCTCTCTTTTCCCTTTTTATATTCCTCCTGCACTCACATCATCTTAATTTAAACATTTCCAATGCCAAGCTCTATATCAAACGTGTTAGGTCTCATGTCAAACGTGTAATTACGTATCTTGATATATTGTGATTCTGCTCTTCTTTCATTTTTATTCTCATAGAAAAAACCATACAAATAAGTATCATAATTTAATGAAAGGACTATATATCTTTAGAAGACTAATCGTCATATTTTTAATGGTATAATTAAATAATTCTGGAGTATATTCGGTTAGGTGAAATGGTGAGCTATGTTATGCTGCAAATATTTGTTATCAATAAGTGTACTAATAACTAAGGCAACGGTTATTCTAACAATGATAATGAAAACAAAACTCTTAAATTAAAATGTAGAGTTTTAAATATTTTGGATTAATTAGTTTTTGGGCTTCCAGATTTTATAATCTGGAAGTCTTTTCTGAACATGAGATTAACTTCTAGATTATGTAATCCGATTTTTTTTTTTTAATGTGTGATTAACTTCTAGATTACATGATTCAGAAGTCTTTTATGGATATGTGATTAGTTTATGGATTAAATAATTTATAGGTTTATTTTAAATCCAAAAAAAGACTTTCAAATTTTATAAATCTAAAGAATATTTTTTGGTTCAAAAACATCTTCCAAATTATGTATGAGGTGGCATAATTTTTCATATTTAGTATTTAGTTTAAGATGACACAAGAATGTATGGAGAAGAAACAGTCAAAAGTTCTAATAAGCGGGGAATTAAGGGCCTCTTGAATATTTTGTTTAACTATTAGTCGTTGTCAGAATTTTGTTGTGATTAGTGATATTGTGAAAAATTACATACAACTGTGTTCAAGGCTGTCACAATCATAAGTTTGTTGTTAATATTGATATTGCGAGAATACATACAAATTTGTTGTTATATGTATTTATTATTTAAATA
Source organism: Phaseolus vulgaris (assembly GCF_000499845.2). Lineage (NCBI taxonomy): Eukaryota > Viridiplantae > Streptophyta > Magnoliopsida > Fabales > Fabaceae > Phaseolus > Phaseolus vulgaris. Next base: position 1,421,823 of record NC_023749.2, on the reverse strand, counting down.
TTTATTAATTTATGTATTTATATAGATAATAACATTTTATTCTAATTTAGTATATTTTCACACAACAATTAATAACAATTTCTATGATAAATGTACGAAATTCTTTGTCATGCAATCAATGATTTTCATTGTAATATTGAGCACTTGAAACCATATTTAACTTGTCTTTTATTTAAATATTTTTTTTTATATATTCTTTTATAGTTTAGAAAATAAAATTATGAACTTTAATGGTTATATGTTTATTAAATAAATTAAATATTTAGACAATTGGCTCTCCAACTTCTAACTCATGGTACTTTTATGTAATAACTAAGAAGCAAACAATTAAAGTAAAATTAAAATTCATATCTAATAAAAGTCTTGTATTTAAATTTTATAGATAAAAATCTTATTAAAAAAATGTACTAAAAAGGGTAATTATATTGTTGAATAAGAAAAATGAATGAATATTTTGTAACCATTTATACAAGATTTGTGGAAGGTGATTTGGTGAGAAATGAGAAGGAAAGGTTACAAAAGTTGGTTAAACTCACATCAAATGAAAAAGTTTAGTCACAAATCTGCCTTGAAATTTGATTGCGGTGTTGTTAAGCATTCCCATCTCCATGATACAGTTTTATCCTTTGCAGTTATTTTAAAATTTAAATTTAATTATTTTTATTTTAACAATGATCCAAAGACTGATTTTTTTTTTCATTAATATTAATATTTTATTTGTTCTGATTTATGTCGAAGAACTAATATTTTTTCATTAACATTAATATTTGTTTGACCTAAATCGAAGAGATAACCTTATTAGAGCATCGCATTTGAAATATTGTCAGTTTTTTAGGTTGATATTTTATCACGATTTTGTCCTTGTTTTTGAGGTTGATATTTTGTCACGATTTTGTCCTTAAAAGACACTTTCGTGAATTGAAAGAGTGAGAAATATATAAACTATTATTGATCTTGACTTTAAACAATACAAGACTATATTAAAACAATATTGAAAGAGTATTGATAAGAGAATACCAGTTTATAAATGAATAATTTTTTTACTAAAATATGAATCATACTTTTAACAAGAGTAAAAAAATCACTTTACATACTTTACATTGTCACACAATACAATTCTATAATTATTTTATCTCTTCACATATATTTCATAATTTATAAAAACATATTTATATTTTCGATTATATCCAAATCTGATATAAGATTATCAAGACGTCAACCTCAATATATTCACAATAAAAGATATTGAGTTTACACAAAAAAAAAATTCCATAAAATGACGAAAGATGCTATTTTTTATTTATTTAATTACATTATTAATTAATACAAAAATAAGTTAATGTTATATAAAAATCTTGTAACGAGAATATCTTATTATTACACATTCATCAAGTTCAAAGTGAAGTATTAATCACATAATTAATTGATTATGGATTAATTTATTGGTCTCTATGAATTTTTTAATTCATTTTGTTCTCTTGTTATCAACAATTAGACAGTTTTTAATGTTCTTCTTTTCCTATTGTCACATAACTTCAACAATTACTGTTCAATTCATTTGTGTTCAGTTTTTTTTTTTATAAAATTTTTATGTTCCTTTTTTTTATAAAACTTCTCTTAATTATCAATTCATTTGTGTTCAGTTTTTTTTTTTATAAAATTTTTATGTTCCTTTTTTTTTATAAAACTTCTCTTAACTATCAATTCATTTTTGTTCAGTTTTATTTTTTTATAAAACTTTATGTTCAGTTTTTTTTATAAAACTTCTCTTAACTATCAATTCATTTCTATTCAAATTTTTTTTATAAAACTTTTGTCAGTAATATTACTTGATATATCATATATACTTACTCTAAATAACAACAATTATCTATTATCACACGAAAAAAATATTATTAAAAAAATAGAAATTATAATTTTTGTTTTTTTTTTCAGTTTATTTAATTTTGATTTTTCTAATAAAATCCACTTGTGTCTTAATGTTGTATCGAATATATAAAACATTATCTCTATTTGTTTAAAAATTAAAAATATCTACTCATTATTTGTTAATAAATACTATTGTTATATTTTTTTTATTGTTTTCTATATCTTTAATATTAATTATAGCAACTTATTGTTTTCTATATTAATTTTTTTCATTTCATATCATCATAGATACAGTGTTCATGATATTATCTCATCATTATACCATATACTTGTTAAAATGCTACTCACCAGAAAAAGGAAAATATTAAATCCTAAACCCTAAATCCTAAACCCTAAACTCTAAACCTATTTCAGAAAATCTGAACATATTGTCCAAGAATGTAAATTGTTACGCAATTGAAAATAGTAATCCATTTTGTGATAGGTTGAGTTGTTTTGTCACTTTTCAAAAACTTTACAGTCTTTTTTATAATTTATTTATTTAAATATATTTATTAATATCACTTTTTAGATAATAAAATTAATTAAATTTTAATATTATAATAAAAACAGATTTCTGATTACGTAATTCGAAAGCTAATTACAAACACGGAAAAACGACTTTCTTATGTATTATTATAAAGAAAGTATTTTTAGAAATATGAAAATTATGGAGGCGTGAGAATAATATATAGAGATGTAGGAAGAAATAGTCTAAGAAAAAATAATGAGTATTTTGTAACCAAAAGTTGGTGAGACTCACAGAAAAAGTTTGGTCCACATTTGCGAAGAAATTTGATTGCGGTGTGGCTAAGCATTCCCATCTCCATGTTACAGTTTTATCTTTGCAGCTATTTTAAAATTGAAATTTAATTCATCTTTATCTACTGTTGTCAAATATTCATATCTGTTTTTTTTTTTTTTAACAATGATCCAAACACTAAGTATTATGACTTCAAAGGTCAGGTTTTTTTTCATTAATATTCATGGGTTGACAACCTTATTCTAGATTATAACTAGAATTAAAAAAAGAAATATTCTTTTACCGTGGATCACATTTTGATAAGTGTGAAAAATATCACTTTACAACTATGTAACACTGATATAATTTTAAAATTATTTATTTTTTCACATGGATTTTATATTTTAACAAAAAAAAAGTTATTTATCTCTCAACACATATAGTGTGGTATATTTAATAATATGTAAGATACTATATTTTTATTCTTCCTAATCATTTTTTAGATCTTCACAAAATTACATATTCCATAAAATGATGAAAGATGCTACTTTGTTTATTTAATTACATGATTAGTTAATAGGAAAAATAATTTAATGTTATATAAAAATCTTGTAATGATAAGTATATCTCATTATCTATTTGTTTAAAAATTAAAAATATTTACTCATTATTTGTTAATAAATTCTATTGTTATGTTTTTTATTGTTTTATATATCTTTAACACTGATTTTAGCAACTTATGTTAATATATACTATTGTTTCTCATTTCATATCATAGGTATAGTTTTCATTATATTATCTCATCATTATATCATATAGTTAAAATGTTATAGAAGAAATATACTGACACCAGAAAAGGAAAATATTCAAGACAAACAAACAAAATATTTCAGTGGGAAATTCAACCACTGCTAATCCAAATTACTAATTACCAATAAACTATGGAACTGTTCTTTAGATCCATGGTACCAAAATCCCAACGGCAACAACTATTCACATCCTCCAATTCATTCTATATTTATGTAAGCATAAGCAAATCTACATTGAACATAAGCATATGATGCAACTGTTCAGAAAATTTCACTTTCCATAGAAAAACATCCAAAAAAATGGGTACTCTAAAAGATTTGGCAGCGTGCATATAAGATATAACAAACAATATCAACCTTCTCATTGGTGATTTGCTCCAGCATCAGATCTTCTAATAAGCTATTCACTGGCAAATAAAATAATGAAGGACCTTCCATCAGCTATCAAATGAATTCAAATGCATCCATCTGGAAGATTTAAACTTGTATGTTCATTGGCCTGGCATCAAACCCTCCGTGGCATTAGAAACTATACATGCATATTTAGGGAGTGTGTTTCCTGTTCTACATAGAAATAAACAGAGGACATGGTGAGTAATTCAAATATCAAGTTGGTGGATCTATTCATCATAATGCCAGAAAGAAGATTGATTAAGTGACAGAATTAAACTCACAATCAATTGGGTGTTTGTCAATTTGGCGAGATGTGTAATGCGCAGAAAGTAAAAGCAGTGAAAGGAATGCACTTGCCACAAAAATTGCATCAAACCATCGGTGATAAAAGTCAAACTGGATATCACCACCCAATACCTCTGTTATAATAATCCTGCCCAAAGATTCGGATTAGACATCATTAAGATAAAATGCGTGATCATCAATTGAAGTTTGATGCAATTTGATGTTCAAGCATGCCAAATTTGCATCAATCAAAACACAGACTCATACTCTATACTGCAACTAGTACGAAATTAGTTCTAAACTATGAAAACTAGTCTGTTGATTGTATAGATACCAATATGACTATCGTTGCTGTTCATTCTTCTATTTTCATTTCTCTTCTCCATCTCTTGCATTATTATGAGGATGTCAGAATCCTCGGGGAGTGTTTGGTATTAAAAAAAATCAAACCAAAATTCTCATCAAGCTCTCACTTTTTCTTTTTCTGACAACTTATTTTCTATGTGTATAGTTTTATTGTACCCATTAGCCACCAAAAAACTCTTTATTAGCCACCAAAATCTTCGTTTTATTGTTACTTTCTCCCCCTAATAATGTGTTGTTATCTCCATCCACAGGTAAATAATATTTAAAAATCCACAATTCTTGTTATACTGGATAGGTTTCTACTATTTAAAAATAATTAATGCACAAATTAGGACTTATACCTGTATTCAGTTGCTAAGCTTTTTCTGATTAAAAGAATAGAAGATACAAAATACATTCCCATAATCTCAGACAAGAACAGAACTACATTGCTTGAAGACCCACTTCCAACTCTTGAAACAGCAAAAAAGAACTGCACGGAACACCAAAAATGAAAGTTAGGCTTCACAATAATAAGTCGACAATATACAAATTGTAACTCTAAATATATTTAGTGAAGCCAAACTGTTCCTAGACCACATAGAACAAGATGTAATCCAAGCAAAACTCTCAAATACACAGGATAAATCTCAAAGAAACCACAAAATAATAAACTTATTTGAAATTATACTCAAATGGTTTGCACCAAATAATAAAGCTTGCCCAAATACAAATCCTTTAAAGCTAACTATAACCCATATGACAAATTAACTTGCTATAATAACTCTGGTGGTGGTGTAGTTCTACCATAATTATTACTAATGAACATAAAATAAACAAATAGATTTCCTAAATTACTGTAATAATTATTTATCCACAGGCAATACAAAGATATAGTTCTTCAATAAAGAACTCAAAGTTCTCTTTAATAGTGAATTCTCATCGTGAATGATCATTGCTTCTTCAAACTTCTCTTCTGTTTGATGTTACAATAAAAAGTGGATGTTGGAGACTTATAATATTAGTGTACTTCTTTTAGTTCACAAAAATCGATTGAAACCAGTAACAGAACTTTCATGTTGGAAGACCATCATTTCAGTGTGATGAAGGCATCACATATCAGAGATTCAATTGATCATTGGCATTATAGGTATCAGATGCTTATTTGTTGGTTCAAATTTCTAATGGAGATTGCCAATCAGCATGTTTTCTTCCTTTTAACCCCCTTATGTAGTAAAGATCTTTTTAATTAAAAAAGTTATATGCATTGCAAAAACATATAAAATTTGATTTAGACATTGGGCATGTTTCCTGTTGCCTCCAATGAAGTAGGTAGATAATACATTTACTAATTTACATACATGGCAGGAAGTTACATTGCTTATTCTTCTATGGCATATTGATTCTTAAATAGATCGTCCTAGATTGTAAGCAAAAACCAGCCTTCCAAATTTCCATTTGTGTTTGTGCTGCAAAGCCATATTGCTACCATACACAATAATAGCTTAGCTTCCTTTTAATGAAATTCTCAGTTCTTTTCTCGATGGCTCAACTGATGCACCCCCAACAAAAGAGGGTGAAAGCAGATTGCGATTTTATCAACAATACTCCTCAATAGACTGTTTAACAGTCTATTGAAGAGTGCTGTTCTTCTAACCCATGCAACATCAAATGGAAAAAATTTGCAATTGAAAGTAGCAGGAATACCTTCATCAGATTTGTTAAGAATCCACGGACTGATATCACAACCAACATTCCGATGAATAACAAGGAGATGTACTGCACAAAAAAACGCAGAAAAAATTGGAAAAAAAAAGATACACCAAACCATTAAGTACCATCTAAGTAATTTATAATTTTTATTACAAATAGCAAAACACCTACCAACAAGTGAACTTTTATGGGAAAATCCAAATAACAAAACAGAAAATAAATAAAATGGGATCTTACAAGAATGCATTCAATTCAACTAACCCAATTAAAGCATATTTGATTCATGAATATCCTATTTCTCAACAAGTCCATACTTTATTTCTGCTTCATCATGTAAAGTGTCAATGGTGATCTCAGTATGATTACTGATTAGTGGGAGGATTAACCAAATGCGGACAAAGAAAGTTATCAGACTTCAAAATAGTAATATTAAACAAGTCTAAACTCCCAAGCTAACTCTTGAAGTTTACAACAAAATAGAAATTCAACAAGCAGTTTTGCCTAGAAACTTCAAGATATTTACTGCTAAGATTTATGAGATGTCAGGCCACAGAAAATAGAGTAAATGGGGTGCTCTAACTTAACTGTAATCAGGCTCTCAATATTATGTGTATCATAATGATTGTAGGACAAATGCATGTAGTATAATAAGAACAAGCCCATCCCAATAACCTCAGTACAAATAACATTTACAAAATAAGAAAATGTCCATTTTTATCTTTAAACTAGAATCCACCAGGGATAGGAATCACATTCAGAAGAAAGGCACCATTTAATTGTAGAAAGCAATGGCAAACAACTGGACTCTAACCTGTGATAACATGGCTGCATTTATTCCTATATCAAAGAACTGAAGGAATATACTTATTATCCTTGTCACGGGATCAACTGAACCATCCTGTCATAGAAACACATTAATAATACAAGAGTCAGCCTAAAAGCTAGGAAGAGGTAATTTTATATTATGAAATCTTTAATAGCAAAAGATATGATCAAATTGAAGAATTGCTGAGGAATACAATTTACCTGTTTGAAAACAACACTCTGCAACGACTGTCAAAAGAAAATTATTAAGTTAGCCATATTATCTACAGTTAAGAAATGATAAGATATCTCATTTGCTAGAGAAATGAGAAAATATTATTATTGATATTACCATCAGATAGATGCCACTACAAAACGGTATCATATATTAAGTCAGTCTCAATTGTACTTTCCAAAACAGGAATATATCATCATAGAGAGAAGCAATACAAGTTGTAATTAACTGCATGGTGTGCTACAATAACTGATGAGAGATTTTTTTTTACCATAATTCCCTAGTTCCCTATTGCTTGCAAGGAGAGAGAAATGATCTAGAAACAGCACTATACCATAATTATTTCAAATTATTTATCATTTGCAACTGTTATTATTGTCTGAATTAAATTAAAAAGATATTAATATAGAGATAGGATAAGTAATCTTTCCTAAATGATAAAAAACAGACAAAAAAGCTATCTTTTCTCTTTACTTCAAAATTGTAGCATTCCTCTCTTACTAAATTTGCCAAACTCCCACAATTTCAGTGTTAAGTTAAACACAAAAGGCAGCTTAAGGTGCTGAGATCCCTAAATACAGAAATTAGTATGTCATATTTCATTACAAAGCTGAGACAAATACATCTTTAATTCAGGTATCATTAAATTTATCTGACACTTATATAGATAAAGTACACATCACACCTGAAATGTTGGCAAAATGTGAAACTGATAAATGGAGAGGGTGATAGATTTAACAGAAAATCCCTTGGGGAAAATTCCCTTGTAGTTTAGATAGTTAGTACATTTACTAACTAAAGTTCATATTTAAGATATTACCAATCCCAAGTGAGACATGTAGGAAGCTCCCCATTAAGTCTAAATCCACATTTAACAATTTCACACAGTACCAAAATTGAGAGAGCCTGAGGAAACAAAATAAAGAGTACCAAGTGTAAAATCTGGGCCAAACTTCTGGTGTGCAATCGTGTTTTATCCTAATTTTAGTTATGGAAGATGGTATTCTATGTTCTGATTTTCAGCCATTGGAATATTTTGGCAATTTTAGCAGTCCCACACTTCACGAGCTTTATCTGGGCTAAGATTTAATGAGTCATCATCCTAATATAATTAGCGTTTTACTTGAAGAATGTTGTTATGAAATAACTGATAGATTAGTTTAAGTAGCACTGTTCTGTAAATAGATTTGATTTCCAGATCTATCATGCAATTCTTGCAAACCATCTATACCTTAAGACAGCTTTAATTCACCAGTTAAAACATTGGCTTTATTAAGAAAGATTAATTATAGCTTAAATAATGATTCCTGACATCACAATACCTTGATCATTTTATACACACAATATGCAGAACAAGCATAGCCAAGTAGATTCTGCATGTGTCCTCTCCAAGTTCGAGAATAAGCAGCAGCTTCCTGAAAGATACCAGTTTTCCCCAATAATCAGAATAAAGGAGAAAATATAAGCACCACATAGTTCAATCATACTATATTTTGATAGAAAAAGAGGTCAGCCATTATTTTACAATTCACACATAATTTTATCATTTGCCATAACATAACATACATATTTTAAGAACAAGCTGGTCACACTGCTTTTCAGTTTTGCTAAAGGAAAATGACACACTCTTAAAAAAGGAGACATGATGGCTTTGTTTATATATCTAACCGGTTCTCACACAATCTTGGGTTTTGAAACGTAATAATGTGAGGATTGATACTAGAGAGCTTTGAAATTTACTCTAATGCCACCTGGGCTTATAATGTGAGAATTGATAATGAGTGGAAGAAATTAAATATGACTGCATACACAATTCTAAAAAGTAAGGGTAATCCAACGAATAGCAAACCTTCGCTTGACGAAGCTCATAGATCTCCAAGAACAATTGTTTTGAAAGCTCTTCTAAGGCCAGAACTTCTGCTTCCAAGCCTTTAATATCTACAAATTTGACAAGAATAGTTTAAAATTTGTAATTAAATATCTCTAGCATAATTACAGAAAAAAAAATTAGACAATTAGAAATACCACTATCAAGGAAATAAGTATTTCCAGTAAAATAAGAATTTCACTTAGAAAAGCAAACTTGCTTCCGAATTCTGATGAAATTTCAACACACTATCATACAGATGTAAAGTCAAGGGCATTCCATTTCTCTAGATATCCAATGTGGAGATCCCTATAAAATGGCCACCAGCAAAGAACCACCAAGAAACTATAAACTCTTTTCTCAAAGAAGTTGTAATGGTTGGTAAGAGATTAACCTTGAAATCTCAATCATTCATCATGCACACAAAATAACTGCATAAGTTCAACCTCTTTTTGTATTTTACAAAAAACACAGATGCTTTTCACCCTGTACCTTATTTGGGTAAACAGTTTTAACTTGCTTTATTGATCATATAATTCTTAAAACTTTGGTTCCTCAGAATTTATATTTCAAAAGTGGAAGCTTCAAATGGCCTTTTTAAGAGTAAAAGAAAACTGACCTTGCTCCTTTTGATCCTCTTGGACAGATCGAACAACTGTACCAACAATTCGTTTAATTAAAGATCTAGCATTTAATTTCTGCAAGAAAAAAGTTGGGATGAAGCAATTACAGGGAATGAAAGAAAATGACAAATAAAAAATGATAACATTATACCTCAACAAACTAACCTTTATATGTTATTTATTTCAAGATAAAACGAACTTTCCCCTTTAAGGAAAATACACCTTTTCTAATTTAAATTAATGAATTTTACAAAATCAAATTCTTTTAATTTATAAATATAGAATATTTTATCATTAATTGTTATTATGGTCATAGCTATCAATTTCAACTAGCAGCACATTGCAGTCAACTCTGAATGTGTTGGAAAACTACCTTAATTTACAATCACCTATATCCAACCTTAATCGTGACCTATAAGAATTGGTTGCCCAAAGGCTAATAGGGACTGCTAAAAAGGGACTGCTGAAAAAGGCCGACCGAAGTGTCATAGCGTGCAGCCATCAGGATGTCAGCTCTTAAGGGATTGAGATCCCATATCAATTTGAAATAAGGCCTAAACAGTGCTTAAAGAGCTTGGACAATATTTTGTTATATTGAATTAGGCCTTAAGCACAAATTTTAAGATGATAATAGAGCTTATTCTAAATCCATTGTTGAGCCACCTACATTGCCATGCTCTAGACCCGTAGACTTGGGTGCGAGATTGTGCGGGAAAGTTGCCTATATTACGGTCACCCAGCCCTAATTTTAGCCTAATAGAGTTCATTGTCAACTTCTTCAAAAGAACAAAGTAGTGTTCGTATTGTATTGTGCAGCTGTCAGGACATCAATTCTAGAGGAATGGGATCACATATTGACTAAAGTATGAAGAATGCATTATGGAAATGAAAAAAAAAAATCTATTTTTCAGGGTGCCACATTACCCTAATACAGTCATGTTCATGGCCTGCATTTGGTGCTTTACTTATTGAAGTCACTTTGGCTTACCGTACTCTTTTTTCTTCCTCTAGGGTTTCATAACTGACCCATATGCAGTTTTTCTCCTATGCTTCCATTAACAGTAAACATTATTTCATCAAATAATAAAGATGCAGCAAAAAGGAAAAATTAAAGAAACCCATTCAAAATCTTGAACATGCTGAAAGGAAAAAGGATAAAAATGTAACCTCTTCAGATCCTTGCTTCTGCTCCATCTCCATCTGGCAAAGAATAATTTTCTTTTTCTTTAAAACACAAGTCTCAATAGATTGCATCAGCTGTCTTTCCAAGGACTTGATTTCCGTCTCTTCAATCTCTCTGATGAAAAGTGATAAATAACTGTATGGGAGATTTACAGCACCAAAACCAGATAGCACAGCCATGACAGTAACACCGATGACCCCAATTCTACTCACCAGTTGAGGCATGGTAAAGAAACCTGAAACAGGAGAAACGAACAAGTTGGAAACATCAAAAAATAAACAAACACGAGAATCATCCATATTCTACAACTTTCAGTGTCAATTACAGCAATCAATCAGCTGAGAAGCAATTATACTTCACAGACTAAATAAATCACTAGCACTGCTTCCTTCCTAGTTTACCTTCACCAAGTGATTATACTTTTCTAACTAAATATATCACTATCACACGGCACAAGGAGGTGTGTGGTAACAGTACCTTTATCAGGAGATGGCATAGGAAAGTGAATGCCCATGCGCCAAAAGGTATAGAGAAAAGCGAACAAGAAGAGAATTGAAACAAGCGCAGCCCTCTCGGTCCGAACACCACTGTTTTTGAGCATCAAGTAACAGTGATAATACGGGAGGAGGAAGACCAGCAACAGGATCAAGCAGAACAAGTCGATCTTCCAGTTCACCACTCTTGCCCTGCAAAAGAAATCCGAAATGATGAGATTGGTATCAAAATTGATATCAGAAACATTGAAGTTGATGCTAGGGTTAGGTTAATCACTCTTTGGAGAGGATGGGAATGATTTCGAAGATGACGAGCTGCAGAAGATTGCAGGAGAAGGCAAAGACAACGCTGAAGATGATTTGAACGAGAACGCGTTTCTCTTCGTACTCTTTGTAGAGGCGACGGTTCAAGAACCACAAACCCGCCCAACCTAGCAAACACAGACACCCCACCACCGTCACCCCTTCCAAAATTCCCCTTCCCCAACCCATCTTCTTCTCAACGCGATTCTGAATAATCACTTCGTCTTCTCAATCAAATCAACAACCATCACTCTCTCAGATCAGATCCACTCATTCAAGAACAACAACAACAACAACAAGAAAGTTTGCTTGCAATACATCAACAAGAACCCTTTTAAGCAAGTTTAGTGCTTTTCCATTTCCACTGCTTCTTTACCAGGTTAACGCTAAGCTCAACTGCGTTTTCATCTCCATGTACATTTTCCACCACCACCACTCCTTATTAATTTCTATTTTCACTGTTTTCTTATTTTACTAATTAAACAAATTTCATTTCTTCATCAATGTACAATTTATCAGAAAATTTTTGTTTATAGACAAAGAATAACACACTTTGACACGGTTTATAATAATATAATAATGTTTTTAAATTAAATTAAAATTAAAATTAAAATGTAAATCCTATGTTTTTACCGTTAGTGTTAATATATTAGCACTTATAATTTAATTACTACAATACACCGTCATTGCCAAAAAAAATAACACTGCAGTTTAATTTAAAAATTAATAATTTTAATTTGAGTTTAATTTGTATTTTTTTTAACACAGATAATATATATATGTGTGTGTTTAAAAAATTGAATTAATTGATTTAAAAAATAAAAAATATATATATAAATTGATAGAATAATATAATAAATATGGGCCTATTATCCTTTAATTAATATTCTGTTTTCATAAAAGATTAGTGGCATAATTTTCAGTCCTAAAATACTTCTATGTACAATCTCGCATTTTAAAATAATTGAGATAAACTTTTAGCTTCTTTTTTTTAAAAAACTTTTTGTCTTTTTTTTCATATTTTTTTTATTGACATTCTCTTTTTTTTTTATTTTAAAATTTTAAAATCTAAAATTTGAAATACAAAATTATATTTTGGATTTTAGAGTTCAAAATGTATTTTCTGAATTTGAAAATACACTTTAAATACTAAAATGTAAAATATTTTCAGGGTTTGAAAATAACTTTCAAATTCTAAAATTTTGTGATCTGAATTTTAAAGTTTGAAATGTATTTTTGAACCCAAAAAATACTTTTTTAAATTCTACAATTCAAAATGTTTACAGATTATATAATTCAAAAATAACTAAAAAAATTCCACAGCTAAAAGAATAATTTTGGAAAAATTCATGAAAGTGCACTAAGAAACTATGGAGGATGTGATTGTTTTTGCTGATTGGGCTTCACTCTATACATTCCAAAAAATCCAAATGAAGATATTTCGATTGTTTCTTCCTGCGCCTCCATACCTTCTTCTCTCACCTCCATATATTTTCATATTTCAAAAAACGTCCCTCTATACTATTTCGGATTATGAATTCGAAAGTTATTTTTCAAATTTGTAATTAGCCTTCAGATTACATAATCTGAAAGCCTTTTTTCATATACATGATTAATTTCCGGATTACATAATCTGGAAGTCTTATTATTTAACTTCTGGATCATGTAATCCGAAAGTTTTTTTTCAAATGAGTTTTTGGATTACATAATCCAGAAACTACTATATGGAGGTGACATAAGAAGGATAAAAATATATTTTCATGTTATGTATGGAGGTGGTACAAGAAGATATGAAAGTGCAAGAAGAAACAGTCAGATATTTCTTACAATTAAATCCGTATATCACTATCATTTGGTGAGTTAAATAAATTTCTCATAAAGAACACTTTTTTACAAAGTTATACATTATTTAATTGAATAAGATTTTGGTTTAATATTCCATACACATATATGTTGTGTTATTATGACATTAGACATTACACAAAATCCATTGGTAATAAAAACTGTCAAATTGAAACTTAAATTGAAATCTCAATATTCTGCAGTTAAATCCAAATGAAAAAAAAAAATCATTATCATTTTTTTTAATTCATATTGACACAGCTTGCAATTACTTGTCCATCTATATTAAAGATCTCACATTAACAATGTATTAGAGATTTCACATTAAGTGGATATAAATTTCACTATATAAACAGATTTAATAAGATTGAGTTAAACTTAAGAACAGATTTAGATTTAATAAGATTGAGTTAAACTTAAAGATTAAATAACGAAACCAATAGCATAAATAAGTTCGAAGTATTTATGTTAGTTCATTAGATACAAAGCCAATAATGTTCCAGAGTTCAACAAGTACCCTTCCATCGAATAAGAATTTTGGATCTTGCTTTAGAAAACAACTGAGATTGCATAAAGTTGAACAAAAACTCAGCTTGAATGAAAATTCTCGATTGTGGGATTACTTTGCACAGCACCTATTCTACCAAGCTTATTTGATCCTTCCAAGAACATGTCAAGAACAGTTTTTAATTATCTGCAACAATATAATTACAAGAACACATAATCCATGCTTATAACCCAAAACTTTACCGAAATTGAATCTCATTCTCACCATGTGGGGACTGAGAGCTCGTTGCAGAGATATCAGAAGACATGGGAATGGAGATTGAGAGTTGAGTTGTGGAGAATGCTGTTTGGTTAGATCTCTCATCTTCCAGTGCAGACCATGAATCCCTGCTTTTTGGCCATTCATTGAAAAAGGGTCGAAGAGATTGATGATCCTCCTCCTTCAGGTGCTCTTCTGATGCATATTCACCAGACAAAAACGAATGTTGGGGAAAATCACTATGCAACAGTGTTGATTTTGATGTAGTGAAAGAGACAACTCTGGTAGACATCAAAGGCCATGTCTGTTCCAGATGTGACTCCATTTGGAGCACCTTGTTGCTTCCTGAAGCTTCTGAGAAGAATATATGATCACCACCCTCAGATTTAAGTCCTTGAAGATACCTGTTTGGTTCAAGTAAAATTGCCATGTTCAAGAGATAAGCAATTATGTTGATACTGCTAAAACATTCAATAGTCATTTTTAATTATGCAGAAACTGGCAGAAACAGTGACACATGGACACTGATACGACACGGATACATATAATCTCTAAAAGGTAGAACACGGGACACGAATCTATATATTATATAATTATGAATTATATAAATTGACAATAAAGATTTATGTGCACAAATATGTTTCAATTTTTTTTGTAGCAGAAATATGTTTATCATGGTTGATTCAAAAGGATTTGTTTCTTATTTTTGTAATCATAATAAAAATTTATATAATAAATTTGAGTTTTTAGAAAACTAATGTATTTCTCTTTTTTAAAATTATGTTAAAACCGTGCAAGAATTGACAGAAATCCAAAAAATATTTTTTGAGTTTGACACTTCATCAATATGTGTCCTGCAAGTGTCGGTGTGGTGTGTCCAACCCAGACACACCATTTAAGAGGAATAGGAATAATTTTGTGTTCTAATTTGTGACTTACTGTTTAAGAAAGAACAAAGCAATATGGCTATGAGGAACAGAACAAAGTACACAGCTATATTCAATAGAGCATGAAGAGAAAGTGTTGTAGATCTCGATTAGAAATAAGGATATTTCTCACGTGCAAACTTTATGAACGGATTTTATAAAGTTGAGTTAGACTTAAAATGCAATGCAGTAGACGAAGTGTTTCTCAACATTTTTTCAAAAGAAGTTTCGCTTTGCACTTAGCATTTCAGAAATAAATCAGTGCAAGAAAATGAAAAACTAGAAAAGAGACAACTAAAGGACCATTTTTTTTGTCAAAGTACCCAACAAGACCAGTTTGAAGACAATTTTGATTCATGAATGTCTCCTAAATCTAAAACAAAGTACAGAAGCTGAAGAAGCAAAGCAAGGTAGCCAACAGCTCTAATCTTGACTTTGACAACAGACAGAAAGATGTAGACCCTTCTGAAGTTCTGCATTCTAAAAACTAGTAATAATGCCTGCAGATCTCTATGAAAAAATTAGAAATCTACCATATAAATATGTCACTATCCACATACAGAAATGTATCCTCAAATTAACTGCCACAAATTTAGACTAAAATATTAAAATTCAAGAACATGATTTTATAGCATAAATAACTTCAAATTCCATGCAAACAAAAGAAGCAAAATATGATAAGGATTTCTGTACCTGCATTCTTTACTTAGGATGGCATAAGGAATGGAATCAACATGATAATTGGTATGGTGAGTTCCAGAATCAGTACCCTGGAGATTACCAAAGCCATTTGCAGGAAGGTTTTGGAAGTTTAGAGTTCTACTTCTGCCACTGCCACCATCAAGTGATGTGACAGTTGAAGAAGATTGAGTCACAGTTTGTGATTCCACAGGCTTTCTTGAACGGTTGCGGCCACGGTGCATGTGGCGCTCACAGTACTTGGATTCAGGGTATGCTTCCTTGGAGCACCTCCATTTTTTTCCATCAGTTCTCCTGCATCTCCCTGGCTCTGGATCCACCTTCTTCCCATAGAAGGAACAATAACTCACTGCAAAGTTTGTCATGCACAGCTTTTTGTTATCAACATTCCAAAGACATTCATTTGGCAGCAATGAAGACAAAATGAAGTTTCAAACATATTTTACATGCTAATAGGTTCAAAATCTCCATAACTGAATACCCAATATTATATTATAAGCTATCACAACACAAATCTGTGTTCCAATAATTCCATCCAGAAAGGTAAAGGAAAATCCCTATAAAAGATGCCAACTAAGATAGCAAATTTATTCACCATGCAATCACTACTTAGTAAGTTTAATTGCAAAAATCAAAGGAAAACTTTCCAAACATGTAAAGATAATATCTAGTTAGATAGACTCCTTCTTAAATTTCAATCTAGAAACAAGCTTAATTTATCCTTCCACACTATAAACAAGCTCATTAAGTGGTTCAGGAACAAAGGGTAAACATAGTCATGTGAAGCCTTTAGGGTTGAATTGAAAGAAAGACATTGATGTTGCCTGCACATAAATGATACCATCACTTGCAGTTACAGGCATCTCATAAATGACACCAATTATGAGAATAAAACATCTAAGAAAAACTCAAAAAGAAAACCCCCCTAATCTCTTTTTGTCTCTGGGCACAGAAAAGTTGAGTTCTTTAATTAAAATATGAAAAAGGGTAAGCACTGATATAGAAAAGAAAGACATTGATGTTGCCTGCACATAAATGACACCACCAATTATGAGAACAAAACTTCTGGGAAGAACTCAGAATAAAAACACCCTAATCTCTTCTTGTCTCTGGGCACAGAAAAGTTGAGTTCTTTAATTAAAACATGAAAAAGGGAAAGCACTGTGAAAACAAGTTCATCATATAGAAAAGAAAGACATTGATGTTGCCTGCACATAAATGACACCACCAATTATGAGAACAAAACTTCTGGGAAAAACTCAGAATAAAAACACCCTAATCTCTTCTTGTCTCTGGGCACAGAAAAGTTGAGTTCTTTAATCAAAACATGCAAAAGGGTAAGCACTGTGAAAACAAGTTCATCATATAGAAAAGAAAGGGGATTGAAAACTGACATGTGGGGTGGTGAAAGAAGCTCTTCTGAATGGGGAGCACGAGATTGTGAGGCACAGGAAGACCAGCAAGCATGTACTTGAAGATCAAAGCTTGGTGCTCCAGTTCCTCCCACTGAGACACTGTGAATGGCGATCTCCCATAATAACCATTGCTCAAACCCATCAAAGTTCCTCCACCACTGTTGTTCATGTTTTCGGTTACTCACACTCCTATCAACAACACTCAAACATAGTCAGACACACTCAGATCGAGCTTTGTCGGAACCATTTGGGTTTGCTTGTTGTTTCTTTGTCCACTGTGTTCTGTCACAAAGGATGGTGGCTATGCTCCAAGTTATAAAGGAAAAGTTACTCATTCCAGTTTCATCTCTCATTCCAATCAAATTTTTTTTCTTGTTGAAATTTTACATGACTTCTTCAAAGTTGTGTGCTTAGGAATATTAAAGAAATGAATATCATTATCTCATCAATCTTATATTTTAAATGTGAAAACAATCATCCTATTTGAGTGTGGTATGAGAACAAGAAAAGCTCTCTCCAAAAAAAACATAAAATGTTGTTTCACTAATCACAACACATACTAAATTTAAATAGGAAATTGTTCCAGCAAAGTATTCACACATTCATGGTACACAAGATAATACTAGATTAATTATTTTTTATACTAATTATCACGTCTAACAAACACTATTATAAAAAAATCATTAAACATAAATTAATTTTAAAAAACAAAATAATTAGTCATTAAACTCAATAAATTAGAAATCATTTTATAAACTAAAAAATTATTTATATTTAAATTAGTATTTTTTATTAATAAAATATTATAAAACAATTTTTAAATTAGTATCTACTTATTAGCTACCAAGACTTTAGTTACTAATTACTTATATTCTAAATTAATCTCTATTAGTCTTTAAGAGATTAATTTAGGATATAAAATATTAGTAAATAAAATTTTGATAACTAATTTAAATATTAATTTATAAATTATTTTATAATATTTTATTAATAATAAAAATCAAAGATATCAATAATTTTTAATTCTCTAAATTAGTATTTAATTTAGTCAATATAATGACTAATTATTTAGTTACTGTTTAATAATTTTTGTGATATTGAAATATAAAAAATAAAATTAATAAAAATGTTAATAAATCAGGTATTTTTGAAACAGGGAATGTTTTAAAGTAAATAATAATAATAATATTGAATGTTTGAAAAATACTAAAAACATATTTTTCTTTTTTGTAAGATTTGGTGTGATTTAGTGATATTGTTGGAAGATAGGATGATGCAGTTTGATTATGCTACCCTTGAAGGGACAGCAACATGGGCTGGAGTAATGGCAGGCCCGGGCCCAGTGGCCCATAGCACCGATTGACAGATACTACACGGCTGGAGAAAAAGGAGACCATTCACTGCTTGGCGGAATGCGGGTGACATTCGATGTGGGACTAATCTCTCTCTCTCACGTTTTGCCAAAAACAAAACCAAATTAGAAAATGTGTCAAAACCAATGCAAGTGTGTGCAATTCCAATTTTATGTTTCTTTGTTTGTATCATTGCCTATGTACTCTGTACCTCTCTGGATTATTGAAGATGAATGAATGAATGAGCAGAAGAACTTGGCAAGTTCTCTCACACCTCATACCAATGGTGGTTTAATTATTCATTGTTTGGTAACCCATGCTTCATCATTCATGGACCACACCCTTTGGCCATATCTTGTTTGTGTTTGTATATTTGGCTTCACTTGTTTTAGGGACAAAAACCTTCAATTCATTTCATTCCTTCAGAAACCAATTTTGCATTTTGCAGATCTTTGGAAAATACTGAGAAAAAAAGTGGCATGTGGGCATGCATGTATTTGGAGTAAGATTAAAGAAAAAAGTTACTTCAATGAATATTTATAGTAAAGAGTCAACACAACATTGAATTGCCTTATGTTAAAAGTAAAAGAAAATTTAATCTTTTATTGAGACATGTGAATTTATACGAATAGATAGAGAAATTTTGAAAGATAGTAAACTAGTGTTTTTCACGGTTTAATTGTCAAACTAATATTTTTCACTGCATATTTTGCAAATCTTTGAAAAAAAAAATAGAGAAAAAATCATGTAGGCATGCATATATTTGAAGTAAGATTAAAGAAAAAAACTACCTCCATAAATATTTATAGTAGAATATATGTTGATAATATAATAACAAATTGTTTCATATTACAACAAAGGTTACAAGTAAAAGAATAAATAAATCTTTTTACTGAAATGTAGGTTCTATGAAGAAAAGGAGAAATCTTAAAAGATCGTAAATTAATATATGCATGATTTAACTATGCAGTTGTCATAGTAACATTTTTTTCAATAATAAATTCACAATAACTATTACTATATACTTGAATGGGTATATGCATAGGAATATTTTAATGATAAAGTCTACTTTTTTATTAATTACTTTTAATTTGATATATTTTTAAAAAAAAATTAAAAAATTATAGGTATAAAAAACATTAGCAATTAAATAACTATTTTTAATTTGATTATAGAGCTACATTTTTTTTATTTAGAAGTGTGAAATTAAAAATAACTTTTTTAGATATATATTTTGTGGTGCAAATAATTTAAATTTTTAAAAAATTAATTTTATTTGTACTAATATTTCATTATTCAAATTTATTTAGATTATATTTTAAGGTTATATTTTAACATCAGATTTTTTATTTTTTAAATAAATTTATTTAATTTAAAAAAAATTGTGAATATTTATGAATATCCATAAATATAGTAAATCCATGAACATTTCTCAGCATGTATCATTGCTTCCTTTTATATGGAAATAAAATTATCAATTATATGAAGCAATGAAGCTGAAACTGCAAAAGTCAAAGGGAGAATGCAATTAAGGAAATTGTTGCCCAATCTCCATCATTCTATACTTACTCTCATTTCACATTAAAGTTCTTACTTTTGTCGGTCATTTTCTCTCCATCACCCATTTGGTATCTTATCAAGTTTGCTTCCTTTATAATTAAAGGAGTTTCTTTATTTGACTAAAACAGAAAATAATTAAAGTTGTAGCATCATGTTTCAATTATTTAAGAACATTATTTTAATTTCATTATAGAGGAGAGGAATTGATTATTAAGATATTTTCAAATATTTTTTTTGTTAAAATAAATTTAGGGTCTTTAATATATATGATTTTTTTAAGATTTAATAATTTATTTTAAATTGGATATTTAATAATTATTGTACATGTCATCCGTAATTTTTTATTTTAAAAAAACTAAAAAAAAAACCAAAAAGTCTCATATATTTATGACACATTAACCATATATATATAATAAGAACCTCAAATATGCACATGTTTTGTTTTGCACAAAGTTTGTTGATATAAAAACTATGATTTCATATTAAATTCTCATGTATTTTAGTAATAGGCTTCCTTTTGATGAAGCACCCACCTTACACTTAGAGGTATATAAAAGTTTATTTTCCTAGTTAATATATGTTTATGTATACTTGTTGTAATTTGTAACATCATTTTGAGTGTTAAATAACTGTTCATTACTTCTTAAAGAGTCAATAAAAGTAAGAGTGGTAAAGTGGGACGTGTTGCACAGGCCGGTCAGTGGTTTGCTAAAAAATTTTTGGGGCAGGTTGTTGATTTCAACCTGCTGGCCTGCTTAGGCCCGCTCCTCATAATCCGCAGTCCGTGCGGGAAAAGTGTGGGGCGGGGCGGGTTGGTCATAACCCGCATAACTTTAAAATGTAGACAAAAAAAATTGTACATCCATATTTTCTTCATGTAACTTCATATTTCACATTCTGAAAAATTTAATAACATCTTACTATGCATGTCTCGTGAAAATAATATTATGAGACCATTTACCTAATGCATTCAAATAAAAAAAAATATTTATTTAAAAAAAATATTTTTTATAAAAAAATATGTCTTATGCGGGTCCGCCCGTATTGCCACCCCCTAAATAAAAGTGTTGTTTTGTTTATGTTATCGTTTGGGATAGAGTCTAGAGAACTATTGAGAGGATGTCTTATTCCTTCTTGTCGGTCGTGATGTCCTCCAATTCTTTCCTTATTGTCCCTCGGTAGCTTCGGCTCTCAGTCTTTCACCGGATGGAAGTACTTGCAGAAGGCACTCTGACGCTCAAGTCAATAAAGGATTCAGTACTCGGTTGTCATAGCACTGTAGATTATGACGTACCTAGTTTCTTGGGATGTGTGTTATATATATTACCTTATTGGACTTTCCTTGTTGGGTCAGATTAGGAGATGGACCGTGTTTAGGGTCGCATTACCCAGCTCTTAATCACAGGTTAGCTTCACTAACTTGGTTTAAGCGTAATTGGATATGGGGTCTCAGTCGGCCTATCGAAGTGTGTCATGCTATCAGTTGGTCCGTTAGGGGAGATCGACACGTGTATTCATTCGTCCGATTCATACTGGTACATGTTCAAGTTTTTATGGAATTAATTGAAAAATTTATTTATATGATTCTCGTAGTATGATTAACATATGTATCTATCTACAATGCATTGTGGGAAGCACTAACAATAGTGGTAAATCATTAAAAAGGGGTATTGAATTTAGAACACGGTTATTGGAATTTAATTCAAGGGATTTTCCTGGTGAAATGCTAACTATTTGAATATCCAAGAACACGAAGAAAAAAAAGTTGAGTATTTGTTGTTACACTACAAAAAGAAAGAAAACTATACACATGTTTTGTTCCTTATTCATAAGAGTAAGGCTACACATTCAAATCTAAAAAAAGTACAATGTGAACAATGAGGTTGAGTTTGTGTTCTTTAGTTTGAATCTTCAAGGCTTAAAGTCTTGACATCTTGATCACTTCCTTACCCGAAAATCAATCAATTTAAATATAATTCAAAAACAAAATGCAAACAAGAATCTCCCGTAAATCACAAGGAACGCATAATTTATTACCGATAAAAAAATCATGAGTAGAATGAATTAATGGATCACTAATAATTAATTATAAGTAATTAATTTGATAATTAGAATTTTATGATTAATGAATCACTAATAATTAGTTTGCAATTGGAAGAGATAAAGTCTTCTTACACTTTTATATATTTTCTATAAAAAAAACAAATGCAATCTAAAACCTCAAACAAGGAGCTGAATGAATGGAACATCTATTATTAAAGAAATAATGATGATATTAAAAACTTATTATTATACGCAATTATTATACACAATTAATTTATTGAATTATCTAAATACAATTTTTCTTACCATCTTATATATAATTCTTACCATCTTTGCATATGTTCTATCAACCTATAAAAAAAAAGTACTTGAACTAAAGGACATGTTTTCTATTTTTATTTTTATTTTTATTGTCCATATTTCTTTAATGTTAATCTTTGATTGTTTTTATAGGGACATTTTTAAAGAAATAATGATGATATTAAGAACTTATTATTGTACGCAATTATTATACACAATTAATTTCTTGAATTATCTAAATACAATTTTTCTTATTATCTTATATATAATTCTTATCATCTTTGCATCGGTTCTATCTATAAAAAAAAGGAGTACCTTATCTTGAACCAGAGAACATGTTTTCTATTTTTCTTCTTCTTTCTATTGTTCATATTTCTTTAATGTTAATCTTTGATTGTTTTTATAGGGACACTTCTAACCCTAGCAAACTCATCCCAATTTCCTTATGGGTCATACCTGTTGTTTGTCTCTTAGCTATCTTTGCCATAAAACCCTTAATTGGAAATCTTTGCCATAAAACCCTTAATTAGACAACTTCATTAGCAAAACTGAAAAAATCAAAATAAAACAGAAAGATCAAAAGTTTATACAACTTCATATGTAACAAAACTGAAAAATCAAACTAAAAGAGGAAGATCAAAAGTTTAGACAACTTCATGAGATAGCAAAATTGAAAAATCAAACAAAATAAAAATATCAGTACTCTTTGCATCTATTATATCAACCTATAAAAAAAGGACTACCTTACCTTGAACCAAAGGACATGTTTTTCATTTTTTTCCTTCTATTGTCCATATTTCTTTAATGTTAATATTTGATTGTTTTTATAGGGACACTTTTAACCCTAGCAAACTCATCCCTCTTGTTTCCTTATGGGTCATACTTTGTGTTGTTGTTTGTCCTCTTTCCATGAGGGAGATTTACATATGCATCACATTGGTTTTAGAAAAGGATAATAAGATTAGATAGATGGAAGGAAAGTTTAAAGGTCTTTAAACCCAAGTTTAAGTCACACAATACAAAAATCTTAAGTTCTCCTTTCACTCACACAACCCAACCCACTCATGAAACATAAGAATCATGGAGAATGATTACCACAATATTTGGCATAACAACTGAAGAGATCCAAAGAAAACTAATTTTCTGCCCTGCCCTCGTTTCATCACATTGTTTTTCCTTTTTGTGGACTTATATATACTCTTTCTTTCCAGTTATTTGACACACTTGTAGACTTATATAAACTCTTTTCAACTATTTGATTATTGTTATAAGCTGTTTGAGAGAAACTCTAAGCTATTTGAGAGAAGCTTCTCTTAATCAGACTAAATGTTCATTGTGTTTCATTTCATATTTTGAAATTTGAATAAATTCCAATGATCACTCCTAATCCAACATGTCCATCACCCCTCCAATGGAGCATTCCAACATGAAAACCCTTTGTATTATGTGTTTCTCCTATTAATCCTTCAAATATGTCTCGTGTAGTCTTCACTAGATTCCTTGCATTCCTTCTCAAACCTCTAAGACAACAACCCAGAGTTATTGTGAAGGATTTAGTATTCTTTCCCTGCTTAATTAAAACAAAAAAGCCTTGTTGCATTCTTATCACTGTGAATCAATCGCCATTGCATTTGTTGGCATCACATTGCATTTTGTATTTGTACATTATTGTACGCAATTAATTTGATAATGATAGAATCTTATGATTAGTGAATCACTAATAATTAGCTTGTAATTGGAAGAGAAAAAGTCTTCATACACTTTTATATATTTTCTATACAAGTGATCACAAGATAATAATAAATCATTCAATTTAAACCTAATTTAAAAAAAACGAAATGCAAACAACAACCTCAAGTGAATCACAAGAAAATCAGAATTTATTTCGATAAAAAAAAACAAGGAGCAGAATGAATGGAACATTTATTATTAAAGAAATAATGATGATATTAAGAACTTATTATTGTACGCAATTATTATACACAATTAATTTATTGAGTTATCTAAATATAATTTTTCTTACCATCTTATATATAATTTTTTTATATTTTTTCTTACCATCCTTTTATATACCATATTTCTATAATTATAGATCGACACAGTAAAAAAAATGGAATAAAAAAGGATATTGAATTTATAACACGATTATTGGAATTTAATTCAAGGATTATCCTGGTGAAATGCTAACTGTTTGAATATCCAAGAAAAAAAAAAGTTGAATATTTATTGTTACCACCTAAAAGAAGAAATTGCAATATATTATTCCTTATTCCTAAGGCTTTGTTTGGATTGGGGAGTGGAAAGTTGAGGGTGTGGAAGAGTGAGTTGTTTGGATTGGGGAGTGGAAAGTTGAGGGTGTGGAAGAGTGAGAGTGTGAGAAGAAAGTGGGAAAAAAGTGAGTGTGCTTGGAATAAGATAGGTTAGAGTAGGTGGGTGAAGAAAGTTTATTGAAATAATGTGATGGTTGTAAGAATATTTTAAATTATTTTGAATACGATAAATTGTAAGATTACAAGTTTACCTTTATATATAAAAAAAAAGAATAAATAATTAATAATTTTATGCATATTTTAGTTAATTAAAATAATTTAAAGTTTCATTTATAAATAAAAGAAAAAAATATAAATTCAAAAAAATAATTAAATATAATTTTAAATGTAAGTATAATTTTATTCTTTTTCATTTTATTAATTTAAATTAATTTTATTACTTAAGTTAATTTATTTAGATAATTTTAATATTATTTATGATTCTTTAAATTATGTTATCTTATATATATATATATATATATATACAAAAAATTATTATTATTAATAATTTCTATTATTAATATTATTGTATGAAGAGCATCATGGTCTTTTCATCCCACACCTTCATTTCTCTTCAATTATGAGAGGATTCTAAATACCCTCAACTTTCCATTCACTCTCACCCTCAACCTCTCCCTCTCATAGAAGCAAACAAGGGTGACACCCATTCACCCCACATTCAACCTCCATCACCCTAAAAACAAACCCACACTAAGTCCCTGTTTGGATTGGGGGTGGCACTGTAGCCGTAGACGAATGTGGGGTGTCATCCCCGTTTGGATCCGATTATGGTTGAGGTGCGGGTGAGGGTGAGGGGAAAGTTGGGCAAAATGAGAAAGCAATCAGAAGTGAAGAGAAAGGAGAGGGGGAGGGAGTGAGTGCCAAGTAGGATGAGTGAAATATCATTTGTGCCCTCACTAGATTTATGTGGGCATTGTACGTGAAGCATGATCTGTGATGAGAAGCTTTTCAACAGCAAGCACATGAGATTCCTGACCATTGTTCAGGATCTGTTTGACCAAGTTCAAAGCTCAATGAATGCATAGGCAAGTTGGTGAGAGGGTGAATGAGCGTAATAAAGAGGTGCAACAATATATATATATGTGATTCCCAAGCTCACAAACCTCACAAAGCATAGACAGACAATTCGGTTCTTCTCAAAGCACATACCTAGAGCACTTGGAGAGGGTCGTGAGTGCGCTTGGTTTTTCGTTTGTGACCTCAGGTGAGCTGTGTGTGAGTTTAGTTTCATTCTTAATCGATTATCACTGAAAATAACGTATGCCATAATCGATTATGTGAACAAAAAAAATCATGGTCGTTTTTGCACTGAAAGCATAATCGATTATGTGTTATAAACATTTGGATAATCTATTTTACACTGGGGTGATAATCGATTATGGTTCTAATTTTCTAGATTTATAATTTTATGTTTTTTGAACTAATTTTTGAATGATTTTTTTTTTCAGACACAATTAGATAAATCTTAGACTTGCATTGTGTTGTGGTTTGTTCTACTCTCTTGAGGTATGTGTTTTTTTTTTTAAATTGTGTTTGGATGTTTAATTTTATTTTGAATTTAATTTGTTTAAATCATTTTAAAATAGTTGTTAATTAGTTTTTAATTTTAGATGTGAATGTTTAGGAAAATTAATTGTCTAATATTATATATTGTTAATATAAAAATTTCATGAAATTTGAATATGTTATTTTTTGACATGAATTGAATTGAATTTATAGATTGAAATTATAAATCTAAATATGTTATTTTAAAATATTGTTATTAAAAGAATTATACAAATTGTTGTGGTAATTTAAAAACATAAATATAGAGAAGATTTTTTTAACATTTTACAATGTTAATAAATAAATTTATGAATGTATAGATAGTAATTTTTTTATATTCTATTTTTTAATTCATTTAAATTTTATATTATTTTTAAAGTTATAATTAAAACTTACAATTATTTTAATTATTAAAATTATATACGAAATTAATAATTATTTTATTAATTTTTTTTAAACATATAGATAAAAGTATACTTTATGATTATATATAACATAATATAATATAATACTAATTATTTTAATTAACTTAAATGTCGTTTAAACTAATTAATATTTCATTTTTTTATTTATTTACATAAAAAATAAATTTATAATCTTCTAATTTACACTATTTAAAATATATTAAAATACTCTAGTTTATGTGTTCATCACTTCCATCCAAAGTTGTCCAAAATTACATTTTAACTTCTTTTATATTTTTTCTTTAAATCATCTCAAATTTACTCTTTTTTTTATCTCTAATCCAATTTTTGTATCCTAATCCAAACAAAACATAAAGATAATAAGGAATACCTTTATCAAAGCCTATAAAAAAACGCAAATTTCAAAATTATTGAGTGAAATCCAAATTCCAGTAAAAAAATTTACTGATGAAATTGTTTCCAGTAATGTGTTCAACTGTTTCGTGACGTCATAGTCACATATTCCCTACAATAAAATCCAGCCTTGTGAAATTTGTCAATGACGAACAAAGAAAATAATCATTTTATCTTCTTTCGTTACAAAGGATATCTTACATAAACTTCATTGCTTCAAAAAAATTGATGTTCAATGTTTCAAGAACTTTACTTTCGGAATAAAATCTTACCAAAAACTATTTTTTTTATGAAGTATAGAATGTACTTTATTATTAAACAGCGTTTTGGTCTAAATCTTCTGATCTTTATCTCTTCGAAAACATAACATTTTGTATTAAATCTTACCAAAAACTTAGATTTTTTATATAAAGTCTGCAAATTACTTATTAAAACAGTGTTTCGGTGAAATGTCTGAACTTTTATCTCAAGAATTTTTGGGTCACAAATTGATAGCCACCACACTCAATTGATTTTTTTCAATTGGCTAACAAACAGAGGTTTTCTGTGATACAAAAATTGTTTTTTGTTCATTGCGCCGCAACTCTTAAGTAATTCTGAATGTGCTTTAAAACAGTGAGTTATAAACAAAATCTAATTAAATCTCACTTGAGATCATCATCTAACTAATAAAAAGTATAATCAAAAAGAAAATCTAATTGAATCTCACTCCACTTCAGTCTTGACAAAAAAAATTGCTTTAAAATGGGTGAAATAGTATAATTACATAAAAAAAAAAACAAAAAAACAAAGAGTCTCTAACAGACCACACATTTCAACAAGCATCTAAGGACCAATAAGGTACTCAAAAAAAATAAAACAAAAATCAGAAAAAGTGTATGAACATCTGAGTGCATGAGCCTACAGAGACCCAAGCCAATCTCTCAGCACAAAATTCTTATCGGCAACGTACAGCGCTGATATCGCCATGGAATAAGCAACTCAGAGACTCTAATTTATTGCCTTTTTTTCATTCACAATCACTAGTGAGAAAAACTAAAAAGAAAACAATCATAATTCATAGACGTTGAAAGAGCAAAGGCCTCAGATTCAAGAATGAGCATTCGTCAGAGAAAATCTCGGATGGTACGGACAAATTCATCATGCATCACCGGCCAAACCCAAAAGCAGAACGCAAAAAGCAAATCAAATAAAAGTTGAAAAGAAAAGATGAAATTCGACGAAATCATGCAAATACTTACAGAGTAGAAGAACACAGAAAGTAGCGAACGATGTATTGAATGGGTGGCTCGCATATTAAATAGGCGAAAATGGAATGAAACCCTAATTTTTCCTGCGAGTGATACCATTGAATCCTTCATCTTCTGCTCCGGCCCAAATCTTTCAAGAGCTTATTATTGGGCTTGATTTTGTGTTATTTGTTTTTTTAAAACTCCATTATTCTTTTAATTTTAATAAAATTATCCTTCCTTAAAATGTATTGTGCTTTTTTTTCATATTCTTTTGTAAATTTTATAATTTGAAATATAATTTTGTATTTTGAATTATAAAATTTTAAAAATAAAAATACATTCAAATTCTATAATTTAAAAAAAAATATATGTAAAATGTATGGAGATGCGTGGTGGAGGAAGAAAATGTAAAAAAAAAATCAATGTTGATGATCCAAATTAAGAGTATCTCTCACATGTATAAATAAATAGAGATGTTAGTTTTTAAAATGTAAAATATATTTGGGTTTTAAATAGTTATTATAAACATTCATTATACTAGAGAACGTCTTATGTCCTTGTTGATTTTTTAAAGTATAAAGTAAAATATTAAGAATAAATAAAATATTTAAAACATGAGTAAGTCACTTAGATGATATTTTAAAACATAAATTAAGAAAAAAACGATTTTTTTTTCTGTTTGCTCAAAATTTATATTTTAATTTGTTTTTTTAGACGTGTGTGTATTTAAAAATATTAGTCTCGAGGATAACACACGAGTTTATTAGATAAAACTTACCGTGGAGATTATAACTTTTTTAAAATTAATTACTCCCTTGAAATTAAAAAATTATTATTGATTAGTAAATAAATTTGTATTTATTATGCAAACATACTACAAATAGTTACGATTTGTAACAAACATACTACAAATAATTACTATTCCTACCAAACAAAAATACAAATCTCTCCCTGTATATAATTTTATTTGTTAAAAATTCTATAAAATGTGTTTTATGAGTTACAAAGATGGGATAAACTGTTTTATTTTTTTATATGAATCAGGATAATTTTTTTTTTGACACAGTACGTTAGTTCTTATGAAACTCGTTTTTTTTTAAGATAAAAGTAATATCAATTTGAAAAAAAAAACATCATTTGTTTGAATTTATGCATTTGCTTCTTTCTATTTTCGATAATGGCATTGTTGTGCCTACATTTGTTAATAATATTATTCCTTAAGTTTATGAAACTGCATTATCATCAAGTCTCTTTGCTATTGATTCTTCTAATTCATTACATTTAACTATTATTGATATCTTGCAACACCAACATTTTGATCCACAACTTCTATCATCGGTTAAAGTTTCTACTTATCTAAAACAACAACCTAGATACTTGAAAGACTCTGACACTACTACTTTGTTCTCTTAAAAATATGTTACCCATCATTCTTCGTGTACTATATATCATATTACAAAATATCACTCTTATCATAATTGTTCTCCTATGTATTTTTCTTTTTGTTATAACATTTCTTCTATCTTATAACATAAATCATTTAAAGAAACGATAAACACATGACTTTTGGAAAAAAGTTATGCAATGTGAATGAGTCCAATGAGACTTGGTCTTTGGTGGATTTACCTCTTAAAGAGCATCCTACTAGATGTAAGTGGGTTTTTAAGGTTAAGCATAAACAACAACCAGACGAGACCATTTATATACTTTATATTTAGTAGTTAAAACTAATACCATTAAGTTTATTATATCTTTAGCAAGTGCTAAGGGATGAATTCTTCGTCAGCTAAGTGTGAAATTCTTTCCTCATGGTGATCCTGATGTAGAAAATTACATGACTTCTCCTGCGGGCTTAATCTTCATCATCCAATAAAAGTTTATAAACTTATAAAATCTTTATATGGGCTAAAACAAACAAGTAGGACAAGTAGGTAGTGAAACTCAAAACTAACTTAAGTTGTAATACATCTTGGTTATGTTCTGAGTGCAACTAATATATGCTAATGACATTATGTTGGCTGAGAATAATCTCGAGGAAATCCAATGTGTTAAAAACTCATATTCACAACTCATTTAGTATCCAAGACCTTAGTACTATTTATTATTTGGTGGGATTTGAAATAAGTCATCCACCTTTTGTTATTGTTCTCAATTAACAAAAATATTGCTTAGATATTTTTTTTGCTAGTGGTTTATTGGCTTGCAAACATGCCACTTCTCCCATGGATCCATCGATCAATTTGTTTCAAATCCACCAGATCCTCATATTTAAAAGGATGTCCCAGTCTTAGTCTATTATTTCCTAATAATGATCAATCTACTATTAAATTTTTTTATGGTTCTGATTGGGAAACTTGCACAGATTCTATAAGGTCTAGCACTAATCATTGTGTGTTTATACGAAACTCTTTAATTTAATGAAAGTCTAAAAAGTCATCTATGATGTCAAAATCTTATTAAGGCAAAATATAGAGCATTAACTTCACTTGTTTGTGAACTTTAACGATTATAATATTTATGTCAAAATTTGTATATTAATATTTATGAATTTTGAGTCGTCTATTGTGATCATAAATTTGTTTATATACATAATAAAAAAAATTCACATTTCACAAGAGAACGAAATACATTTAAATTGATTATCATTTGTTTTGGATTAAACTTAAAAAATACCTCATTCATTTTATTCAAATTAAGTGACTAATATATTGATATAATGACCCAAACTATGCATGATTAGTCTTAGCTTGTGAAACCTTATCCAATCTCAACAAAATATTAGTTTATCGGGAGTTATTAAATGATATTTTGATATTTATTATTTTTCCAATTACAATTACTCCATCAATTGTTTTATAACTGATACTCAAATAACAGGAATATGTGTTTAATATTTATATGATTTATAAAATATAATTATTTTATTTGTTTATTTTTTGTCGTTTATTTTTCTTCCAAACGAGAAAAAAAAACATTACTCTTCCTCTATTTATTTAAACCAATTTCAAATCACAAATTATTCTTTATTATTAGAGTTTTTAAAACAATCATTATACAAATTAACAAAATTTCGTAGGCTTCTTTCTCAAACATTTTTACCTTGTGAGCGATTATTTTTCACCGCATAAGAAAAACGGATTCTCTAATAAACGTTATCAGAAAAAAAAAATGTCTCCTTTGTTTCACATCGCGATAATTTGAGGTAGAACATTCTGGTTTTCCGGTGACTGAGTTCAGCGTGTTCGGCGAAGGAAGCAGCTACGTATGACTCCGTCGTTCGTAAGTCCTTAACGTTGTCGTGTTCATTATGTTTGAGATGGGAGTTGCTGGATTTGAAGTTAATAGGAGTTATGCTTCTGCTTCTGTTTTGCATTTTGGTGCCAATTCGTTATCTTCATACACGGTGCCCATTTCTCTGAGACCCTTTTTTGGGAATGCTTTGAACGCGAGGTTTTTAGGGAAGATTCGGGTTTCTCACACCCGGAAGGTGAATTTTGGTGCTGTCACTGCTTCACTGAATGATGGCTCTAATGTTGGGTTGATCAGTGATGCGGTTCTTCCGAAAGACTCAGAGTTCAAGCCTTCATTTGATGAATATTTGAAGGCTATGGAATCTGCCAGAACTGTGAGGGATACGAAGCGTGCTGCCACTACTAGAAAAAAGAAGATGCCGGAAAAGGGTGATAGCACCAAAAAATTTAGCAGTGGAAGAGTGAAAATTGAGAGAAAAGATGGGGTTGAAGATGGTAAAGAAGGTTCCTCCAGAAGTAGCGGCAAATTCAGAAGATCATTTAGAAGTGAAAACGACCTTGATGTAAAGGCAAAGCAGAAAAATGGGTTGTTGAAACGCCAGAGTCATAGTTTAGAACCAGAATCTAGGAGTGTAGTAAGGTCTAGTTTGAATGGTAGCCATGGGAGTGTCATGAAGAGGGGGTTATTCATGATTTGTATTCTTCAAAGATGATGGGAGAGAAGAATTTTGGTAGCAGACAAAGGGAATACAACACACAAGGTAAAATCCCTGATAGAGATAAAATTGCAGTAAAACAAAATGTTCAGGACAGAGGGATTGTAAGAAGACACAGTGAGAATGGAAGTTTTATAAATAGAAATGGTTTGTCTAATGTCAAAATGAATGGAAGCCGCAAGCGTTTCATTGACAGGGGTTATGATTCTGACAATTCGGAGGTGTTTAGAGCAGCATTTGAGAATCTGGATGACCCGAACAAGGTTATCAGAAAGACACAATTTTCACACAAGGAAATGGAGGAGAAAATCCAAAAGCTAGCCAATGCGTATGTAGTTTATTCATTCTTTCATGCTAAAATTCACAAAATAGTATGCTCAGGATTTAAGTATATACATAAACTTTTGTGCTGAATTTTCTTTTTAGGAACACATTTTAGTAAATTAGTGCCTCAGGGAACAATTGAAGCTATCTACTGAGAATACATAATACCTAAAACTGCATATGATATTGAGCCTGGTCAATGATTGTTTGGCTTCACATTATAGATGTAAATTTTTTTGTCTAAGATTTTTCTCACATCAAACATTTTGCACGTTGGTGTCTTTCCATTTAATTTGAGTTGAATCAGTGTGCCAGGAGTAAGTGTAGAAAGAGTAGAATTAAGGGTTTAGTCATCAAAGGAACACTTTCCTTAGCTGTGTGTTAACATCAAATTACTTTTGCTTTAAACGTTTCTTACTTCCTTTCAAAGTTGGTAATCTGTGGATTTGTAATATTTGGTTGTGATTTGGAGTTGCATCATGCATAATTTGCCACTCTGCACCATGTTCCAAATTAGATTTTGGTTATTGAACAAATTTTTTTATCTATGCCTTATGTCTGTCAATAATTCATGAGCTGGGGAAATGATACTTAACTCCCATAAAAGCTCTAAATGACATGCCCCTTTCAGGAATGGCTGGGTTTTTTTTTTCAAGTGAATTTCCTTATACTTCATATATTTTTTAGGGGACACTGTGTGAGTTGTTAACCTTTCATTTTCAACTATTATCTGGAATCGTGAGAGTTTGTCTATTTTGCACTAAAACAATGTTTGTGTCTTCATTTGGGAGTGTAAATTACTGTTGGCTTGGCCCCAAATAAACCGGGGAACAAAAAGTACACGAAAGGAGTTGTATATTTCATGCAGGAAAAAAAAGCATACTCAGCTTCTTGACAGGCTCCTAAAATTTATTTTGCCAAATAAATATCTCAATTGTCTTAGACTCATGGGAATATTTAAAGTTTTAAATATTAAATTAGTTTCAAATATGGGCTCCTGGAGTTTTCCTCCAGTGTCTATAGATTGCTTCCTTTTTTAATTTCTTCAACTAATGTTGGTGTGATTGAAAAGACATCGGAGATATCTTGCCAATAAACGTTGCATCCCGTGGGAAAGCATTTACTTTCTTTTCTGCCTTAATTGGATAACCAAATGACTACTTTCAATGTGTAATTTTTCAATGTTTTTATCATTGCAATCATGTTAATGCTTCTTCCTGTCTTTACCATTTTCTCAAACAGGTTAAATGGTGCAGATATCAATTTACCTGAATGGATATTTTCTAAGATGATCAGAAGTGCAAGGCTTAAATTTTCTGACTATTCCATAACAAGGATTATCACAATCTTGGGAAAACTAGGAAACTGGCGGCGAGTGATACAGGTGATTGAATGGCTTCAAAAGCGTGAACGTTTTGAGTCCCATAAGCTAAGGTACTTCAGATGCCTGTGGTACTTTGTATGACTGATACTTGAACTACAATTAGTTAGTCACCTTTGCAGATATCTTGGAAAAATGGTTTTAAAGTAACCAACCATTGAAAAAAATGCATGAATATCATGTTTATCTTTCATGCCAAAATTTCTAATTATAAATTTCTTAAGGAAACTAGACACGTGCAATCATGTGGTGTGCGCATTTGTTTATTTGGAAACTGTATTATACTTTGATTTTGTAAGCCCACGTGTTTTCAATCTAGTTGTGGATCCCAAAATATTTATCCTATTAATGTTATTCATTGGTGTAAGATTTATTTTCAGACACACAGAGAGGTGAACCTTTTGACATGTAAAGTTATGTTCTATCTCTTTGTCATTAGGAATATATATACTTCTGCTCTTGATGCACTTGGAAAGTCCAGGAGACCTGTAGAGGCACTAAATATATTTCATGCAATGCAGGTAATCCATGCAAAATCCTTGTTTTTATACAACGTGGAAATATGGGCAACTTCCCTAACGTTCTTTCCTTTCCTTCCAGCAACAAATGTCCTCGTATCCTGATTTAGTAGCTTATCGGAGTATTGCTGTGACTCTTGGACAAGCAGGGCACATGAAGGAACTCTTTGATGTGATTGATACTATGCGATCACCACCTAAGAAAAAGTTCAAAACAGGGGTATTTGAGAGCTGGGACCCAAGGCTGGAACCAGATTCTGTAGTCTATCATGCAGTGAGTTGTTTAAAGAAGAAATTAGTTTTAAGATGTGTATGCAATAGTTGTTCTACCTTATGTATTTGAAAACCACCTCTAAATTTAGATGTATGGGATTGGACATATCATTTTGAATGCACAAGTTAAATTCGAAAAATATCCTTATGGTCAAATTATCTTTGTTCAACAGTTGTTTTTTTACAAATTTGCTTTTTTTCCTTCTCTCTTTTTTGGTTGCGATGAGAAGGTTGTGATGATCCATCATCTTCCTATGAATGTTTTACCAAATGAATTTTTCTGTTTAAAGTTGCATAGCAGTTCAATTACTTGATAAAAGTTCACATACTTGCATTTTTTATATATGTATAGTTTAGTTGTTTTGTAGAGCATTTATGTGTCTTTATCTTCACTGTTGTAGCTGGGTTTACAGTCCATAATGCTTTACTTTAATGTTGCATTTCAAAATAGCTTTTTTTTAGTAACTTCTGCAGTTGTCTGATTAATTTAGCATTTATATATTAATTTGGCATGCAGGTCCTTAATGCTTGTGTTAAGCAGAAACAATGGGAAGGAGCCTTTTGGGTTTTGCAGCAGTTAAAGAAGCAAGGACAACAACCTTCTGCGACAACTTACGGCCTAGTTATGGAGGTAGCAGTTGCCTCTAGTTTTTTGATGATTTGTAAGACATTTGAATATTTGAAATGCTTCTTGGTAAATAAGGAATATTTTTAATCAAGCTGGGAAGTAAAACTGGGTAGTTTTGTTTTAATTTAAGAATATTGAGAATACATTATATAGTGATGTAAGATATATCTCCTAGAGCAGCAGCAGTTCGTACAGAGTACAGAAGAGAAAATAATAAGCAGCCAAAAAATAATACATCCACTCAGAAGAGTAGTTCACTTGTTCTTTGAACATGGAAGTAGAGGAAGTATTTGATTTTATTAAGTGCTGTGTGGCTAGCTGGAAAGCACCGTGTTAATTCAAATTTTACGCAAATGAATAGAATACCATAATCCATTAAATTTGGGAACTTTTTTACAAGATTTAGGACAAGGTTCCTGCTCGTGGTTGAGCTGAGCTCAATTATACAGCAAGTGGGAAACTTTGTTTCCATGGACAAATACAACTATGGAAACAATTATGTATACATGAATGCTAGCTTGCACATAATTCATGAAATTTGTGTAATGCTTGAACAGGTGATGTTTTCATGTGGCAAGTACAACTTGGTTCATGAATTTTTCAGAAAACTTCAGAAGTCTTTCATTCCCAATTCATTGACATATAGAGGTATTCTCATTTATTTTATACCTATGCCAAATTGCCATTCACTTAACTTTTATAATCTTGACCTTCCTGTTATATGCAGTTCTTGTAAATACACTATCGAAAGAGGGAAAAACTGATGAGGCTATATTGGCTGTCCAAGAAATGGAAAATCGTGGAATTGTAGGTTCGGCTTCTCTTTATTATGATCTAGCTCGATGCCTCTGTGCAGCTGGAAGAAGTCACGAGGCACTAAAGCAGGTGTGTTATTTGTTTCTATTATCTCTTACTGTTGTCTTTTGAATAGGTTAGTCGTGATGATGTCATTTCGTTTTATCTAAAAAGTTTAAATGAATGAATAGAGCAATGATGTTTTGTTAATCTGTATCATTTTGGCCTTGACACCTTTTACCTAAGAGCAAAAAACAATATATAGTCTCAAAAGAAGAAAGAATATTCAAAAGGTAAAATATCATGTTCATTTTTCAAGTAAACCTTCAAGTTTGCCTAAAAGGTTATATGCATCACCAATTCACTTCCTTAGTCCTCCAAAAATTGTGATTACAAAAAAGTCCCTCAAAGATCTAAAACGTCACCGCATAGTTAGTCTTTCAAAATTTTCATCACCAAATTTGTCCCTCGAAGTTGTAAAATGTCACTAAATTCATCCTTATTAAAAGGACACATTTAATGAAAAATTACATTTTTTCAAGGAGCTATTTTGGTGACAATTTTTGGAAGACTAATATTTCAGATTGAGAGACTAATTTAGTGACCCAAATTTTTGGAGAATTAATGGGTTGATTTTTATAATTTTATAGGACCAATTTAATGGTTTACTCTTTATTTTTCTCAAGCTACATAAAGTCCACTTGATGCAAGTGGCAATAACCTTAGCGCACCCAAATTTCTCCAGGCTTCTAACAGCTCATAGATCCTTCTCACATGAAGGCATTAGCGCAATAGGTGTTCTTCAACTGTCTCACCATCCATCGACCCATACATAAACTAATTATAATGATATCACACTCCCTTAAATTTGACTGTGAAAATGTTCAAACTAAACAAGATAGCTAACAAAAAGAAAAACATAAACCTTTTGGAAGGCTTGCATGTGAAATAGTCTAACGAAGTTTAATTTTGGGATTTTGTATGAGTTAACAGTTTTATCAATGTCTCCAATGAGATGGTTCTCAAGTAAGGTGGCAAAATCAAAATTCACGAAGCAATGTTTGGTTATTTGGATTTGGTGAGAATAGAAAGTGTTGGGTTCTTCTAGTGGACATATTGGGGAGAATCGACATGTAACTAGAGAGATTTGGATCCGGTGAGCTATGAGTCAACCCAAAATCCTTAAGGCAATGTGTTTGTGAGCCTTTCTCCTTATATATTGTTCATGTCACTCATCTCCATTCAGTGTGAGACTTCCAACTCCACACTTAAATTCCTCACAATCTCCCTCTCAAGTGAGTTCTCCACACATTGCAAACTCCACCTTGAAAGTGTTCAACCCATGAGTCTCTTACTCATCTAACACTTCTCATAGATGGCGTCGATTGTTGGGTTCTTTGAGTGAAACATACCGGGAAGAGTCAGTACATAACTAGGGAGATTTTTATTCGA
Source organism: Phaseolus vulgaris (assembly GCF_000499845.2). NCBI lineage: Eukaryota > Viridiplantae > Streptophyta > Magnoliopsida > Fabales > Fabaceae > Phaseolus > Phaseolus vulgaris. Next base: position 1,383,953 of record NC_023749.2, on the reverse strand, counting down.
TGAGCCACGAGTCAACCCATATAAGAGACCTGACACCACCTCCTATCCAAAATCTTAAAACAATGAGCTTGTGGGTCTTTCTCCTTGTATATTGTTCATCTCGCTCATCTCCATCCAATGTGGAGCTTCCACCTTCACACTTGAATTCCTCATAGAAAAATTGTTGATTTATCTAGACTACACATGCAGTAGTCAAATTGCATCATTGAATTCACATGGCACACTCCAATTCAACTTTGCATAACCTAACCTAGGAGATAATAAATGGAAAAAACATGACTAGATTTTTGAGTAGTGGAGAGAATCTCCAATATCGATTATGTAAGGTATGTTTGAATTTTAGTTAAAACACCAAAATCAACTATCAGTTTCTTTTGAACATTGTGTTTGTGCCAACATGTTTGACACTTTTTTCAGATTACGTTAGAAGTAAAATTCTCTTCAAACTCTATTTGACTTAAAAACTACGATGAGTGGTTTTTTCTTTCTACTCCAGTAAGTTTAATTCATTTTTTCTAACTGAAATCCAAAGGCACACACAATGGTTGAAATGGAAGTTGCAAACTAGTATTTGATGAAAATACATAGGATGTATGAGAGTAACAACATAAAGAACTCATAACTAAAATAAAAAATGAAAAGAAAGAGGAACAAAACATATATTAGGCAATAATGTAATTTACTAAAAAAAGACAATCATAATACCCTTTTCTCTAACTCCAAGGAGAAAACAATAAGTAACTACAAGGAGAATCTTAAAGGAGAAACTAATTTCCTCTCTAAATTTTTCTCTCAAGCACTAAAGCAATAGAAAGAAAAAGAAGAGATTTTGGTGTGTCCTACTAAGAAAACACTATGCTCCTTTTATAACATGAAAAGTAACTCTCTGATTTGGGACTTCTATTCTCACATTGACTGACACACTTAAGCAAGAATAGTTACTTTCATATTCATAATATTTGCACCTCAATGAAGTGCAAACTGGTTTGTCATCACTTCATTTGACGTAAATTGGTTGGATCCATGTTATTGATTTTTAATTGTGTTGAATAAATTCTCTTGGTTCGAAATGTCCTGTCTGTTAGTAAAAAAAGTTATACTATTTATACTTTTAAAAGGCTTCATCATCAAAGGAATCATTCATCTTTTGACAGATAGACAAGATATGTAAGGTTGCAAATAAACCACTGGTAGTGACCTACACTGGCTTGATGCAAGCAAGTCTAGACTCTGGAAATATTCAAGATGGGGCTTATATTTTTGAGAAAATGAAGGAAGTTTGTGCTCCAAATCTGGTTACTTATAACATCTTGCTGAAAGTTTACTTGGAACATGGCATGTTTCAAGAAGCTAAAGCGCTGTTTGAGCAGATGTCAGAAAATGCAAATTCTCTGAGGGGAAATACTGATTACAAGATGCTGGTGGTACCAGATACATACACATTCAACACCATGTTAGATGCATGTGTTTCAGAGCAGAGATGGGATTATTTTGACCATGTCTATCAAATGATGTTGTACCATGGTTACCATTTCAATCAAAAACGTCATCTTCAAATGATATTGGAGGCTTCAAGAGCAGGAAAGGTAACCTTCCATTCCATTTGCACATATTCATGTATTTATGAATGATCCTTTTGGTGATCATGTGAATAGCATTTTGCTTTTGAGCATGCAGTGATTTAGGATATATGCATGGTAAGTTGGGAGTACATAGGATGAAAAACTTGCTCGGTTGCCAATGAAAATGAAGAAAATCAGACTTTACATTTTCTTGCTTTCCTTTTCAAAATCTGTCTGTGTTAATTTGAATGAGGTAAACTACAATAATCTAAGCAAAATAACTGTTTATTTAATGATGTACCAAATAATCTTAATGTTTTTGAGATTTCCTTATTCACGTACATGTCTGAGTTGCTGCCCTTGTAGTTAGTATCAACATGTCATGTTTGGTGTAAAGTATTTTTCTGCATCCTTGTACTAAAACACCTATTGACACCATGTATAGTTGAATTTTTCTGTAGTGTGTACTTTTGTTTCGATATTGTCCTGGTGAGTAGCTTGCTGCTATTATAGTTCTAAGTCTAGCTTTGTCCTTATTGAACAAACTATATAGTGAGAAATGTTAAATTCATGGGGGAATCTAGATCATGTTGTTAACCTATGGAACTTGGGTTCTAGGAACGGCCTTTGGAGATAACATGGAAACACTTAACCGACATGGATCGAACTCCACCAACTTCTCTGATCAAGGAGAGGTTTTGTTCTAAGCTTGAAAAAGAAGACTATGTTGCTGCCCTCACATGTATGACCAACAATCTCCCAACAGACTCACAGCCATTTTCCAAATCATCTTGGTTGAAACTATTGAAAATGAATTCTCACCGGTTTCAGAAGGATACCATTGTTGGATTGATGAACGAAGCCAGCAAAATAGTTTCCCATAGTAGTTTACCAAATGCAACACTTGAGTATTTAATACAATCATGTAAAAAAATTCTTTCTGCCACTGACATCAGTGAAGCTGACATGGATTCAGTGAAAAATGTTCTTGAAGTTGAAGTAGAGAATAAGCTGGTAATAGCCAACTCTAGATGAAAGTTTCTATCACAACTTTGTAATATATTCTCAATCAAAATGTAATGAAAGCCTTTTTTTGAATGAATTCCTCTCTACCAGGCTTTGTTGTGCTTATAGAAAGATAATAGATAATATGTTCCTTTTAAGAGTTAATAAATAATGTTATAAGAATTATTATTGTAATTTTTTTGAGTTGTTAAAGTGAATTATTTTTTCCTTTTCATGCAGTGTCTTCACCAGCAAATATTCATTAACTGTTGTACATTCCATAATACAAGTAAAGTAGATTTGTTATAATGTAAAACAACCTTTAGAGAAGATTAGATGAAGTTTGGGTTACAAATATTTTGAACTTGTTTCAACAAGTTTTTCTGTAAAAACTTAAAATAAAGACTTTTTTGTAAATTAAAATTAATTTATGTACATGTTAAAAATAATAGTTTAGAAAAACTTTATAAACGAAAATATATAAAATAATTATTCACAAACTAGAGAAAATTTAGCCGTTATTTAATTGTTATTTTAAAATAAAGATCAATTATTTAATTATTTAATTTATTAAATAAATAAATTATTTTTTATTTATTATATTGTTAAAATTGTTCAATTAAAAGATGATACCGAATAAAAAGTTATTAAATCTTGTACCTTCTTTATATAATGGTATAAATTATAGATAAATTTAATTTACTTTTTTTCAGTATTCATGAATAAGTTTATAAACATGGTCATAGTAAAAGAATGTTTAATTAATTTTAAGTTTTTCTTTAATTGAGTTCTCAGTACAAATTTTATAGTGAGTGTCCAAGAGTTTATATTCAGTTCAGTTTTTATCGTTTAATTTTCGTCATTTGAAGTGACATGTTGTTATCTTACATCTTTAAAAATTAAAAATAGTACAATTAAGTTTTTAGTTTCTCATAAAAAATTGAGTATTTTTAATTTTTTTATTAAAAAAATTCATTCGATTGATTATCTATATTTTTTTTTACATTTTTTAATTGTATAAGTTGGCGGTGTAGTAGTGAAGAATGCAAAATCAAATTATCCAACCGTTAAGAATCAAAATATGAGTATGATTATAAAAAAAGAGAAAGTTTAGTTTAGAAAAAATAAAATAAAAAAAGTCACATATTCATTATTTAAAATTTTTAGATTAAAAGTGATGTTGATCTATTATAAGACTTTGACTTAATTATTCCATTTTTTTTATTCTTTGAGACACATAAATAATGACTACGACTCAATATAATAATTTTTTAATAAAAAATTAACTAAAAATATTTAAATTCACAATGGAGAAAAAAATTAACTAAACATAATATAGAAAAAGATAAAGAAAGAAAATAAAAAAATATAAATTTAATGTATAATGTAAAAAGGAAAAAAATAATTAAAAGGGCATAAAAGAAGTTAGTGTAAAATTAGAAAAGAAACGCTGTAACGGGAATGTGGAATATTACTTCCCATAACTACCCTTGTGATTTTCCCGCCATAAGAGAGACTCTCTTCTTCACATAGTTCCCCCCACTTTCCTTTCCCCTCTCTCTCTGCGCGCGTGTCCATAGCAGATTTCAAATCTCTATTCGATGGCACCTTCTCGAAGTGTTACCGATTCGATTCCTCCGTCAACAACGCCGGAAGTTGAAGAGAACGATCTTCGGGTTCTCTCTTTTCCTTTTCCTTTCTTCTTTCCATAACTCTCTGATTATTATCAACATTGCTCACCGATTTGCCTTTGTTCTACTCAACACTGTTTCATTTTACACAATAATTTCGAATGTCGCTTCACTGTAAATGACCAGTGAAAACTCACTGTTCTCCATACATGTTTATTGAGTTATAGTCTTCGATTTGGTGTGTGTATCTATCTTATTGATGAGTGGCGTGCGTGTTCTTTTTCTCGGCTTTATCTTATCGATCTTGATTGTAACTGCTCAAGTTGATTGTATCGGTTTCTGATTTTGTATCTCGTGAGAATGATAGCGTCGCTGTCTCTTTTGTTTTCGTCCTTTCAACTCGTAACTAGGTTTTACTTTAGTATTTGGTTTGTGTTTGGAAATTAAATTGTTGTTTTGCTTTGAAATATGTATCAGTAACTTGATTAATTTCAAATGCATGATGAATATTTATGAATGCAGTTACAGTCATTGTTTAGTAGTAATTCATTTTGCGTATCATAACATAACAAGTGAAAATTTGAGTTAAGCCTCTAAAAATGTTGTCATCATGGATCGGTGTCTTCAATCCATTGCTGCAGTGGTAGTTACAGGTCTTCGTTTTTTCTAATCCAAGTCATGTGATGTCTATTGGTTAATATTCTTTACAATACGGGGGAGAGCCAGAAAAGAACAAAGTGTAATTTGTAGAAGTCGGTTTTAGTATTAGTTTGATTTTATGTCCGATCTAATACGGGAAGAGTGCTGATTTAATCTTCTTTTGGGTTCTTTTCATTAGCCGTTCTTTGTTCTTCATAAAGCTTCATCTCGGAGAAAAGATAGAACACCAACTGCACAGGCAAAGTTGTGCAAGAGAAATGAGTTATCTTCATCACCACAAAGTGCAAAGAAGTTGGGAGGAAGTATGACAGAGGAATGTGATCTCCATTTGTTTCAGCAACTGCAGATTGAAGCTTTTGAAATTGTTTGGGCAAAGATTGAATCTACTATTAAGGTCCTTTGTTTCTTCTACCAGACCTTGCACCTTACTGCTATTGGTTTTGGTGTGCGCACTGAATTTATTTTCATTCTTTACCCTTAAGTGATACAGCAAGAAAATTAAGGAAGAGTCTTATTTATACTGCAGGATGTTTTAAGAGATCTCAATGCCAGTGTATTTGATGATATACAACAATGGGTTCTGGAGTGCTTCAACACTACTAAGTTGCTTGGACAACATACTATTGCTGAAGCAACTCGGTCTTTTCCTGTTCTAAATAATACTACTCCTGGGAAGTTGTTCACTGCCTTCGTTGTCACCAGTAAGTGTGTTCACAATTCTTGTAAATCCCCTGAATGCTTTGAGGAGCGAAAACAATGTTTGTATTTCCAAAAATGTTTTGATATTGAATTATGTATGATTGGCAGGAAACATAGAGTTCGTTGATGATATATTGACATTTGAAGAGCTTGGCCATTTCTTGAAATCCCATGGATGTCATGTGGCTAAGCTTTCGTCAATGGAGTTTTCATTGAAAAATGGGATTTCTGGTTGCTTGAAAGCTCTATTGCGAGAGTTTCTTGGATGTGCTATTGATGTGGGTGCTTCTTCAGTTCTGCACTTGTTTATTATTTATAATTAAATTGTTATATTTCATTTGTGTCGTCTCCTTTACCTTTTCTTAATTCTATGTGGGCAGTCAGCAGATATATCAATCTTAGCATCATGGTATAGAGAACACGTAAACTACAATAAACCACTGGTGCTGATCATTAATGATTTGGGGAGATGTTCTGGACCAGTCTTAACTGATTTTATCTTGATGTTGAGGTATGTTTAGGCATCTTTTTGCTAGAATGTTTATGTATATTTGCAATGTGGTTTGATATGTGCATCTTGAATATTTTATTGGTTATTCTATTGGTTAGGTAAAATGTGATCGAGGCCTTACCATGTATATACAACAACAACAATTAAAGCCTTTTCCCATTAGGTGGGGTTGGCTACGGAATTAAATTATGCTATTTTGTTCTGTCCAAAACTGTTCAGGCCTCCTGCTTATGTGTTCCTTATATATTTTTTTGACATTTGGAGATTGTAATATCTGTTTAATTATTTTAATGTATAATGGTGAGCTTTGCTTAGATGATATGAAGCGGCTTTCATTTTCTTCATCTTTTTCCTCAGTGAATGGATTGTCAAGGTTCCAATTATCTTCATATTTGGAGTTGCAACGACAGTGGATACCCTGAGAAACATTCTGCCATCACATGCTCTTGAGCATTTGTGTCCCTCTAGTTTTAAGCTTGGAGCACCAGCTGAGAGAATGGATGCAGTTGTTGAGGCTGTTCTCGTGAAACATTGCACCATGTTTAGTATTGGTCATAAAGTGGCAGTCTTCCTAAGAAACTACTTCATCAACCAGGATGGGACAATAACATCCTTTATTAGAGCTCTGAAGGTTAATAATGCAGTTTTTGGGTTACTGATTGTCTGAGTGTTCTGTATCTTCATTGTATGAAATTTTTATGCAGTAAACGGGTATATAACCTATCTTTTGCATGATATGTTTTGTGACTATATATTTCAGGTAGCTTGCTTATTACATTTCTCAACGGAACCTCTAAGTCTCTTACATGGACGAGCACTAGCTGAAGATCAGAAAGTTTGTCTTGAACTTTTCTAATTTTTGAATTATCTTTCTAGTTGTGTAGTGTATGATCCGTATTGACATCACTATCTCCTTGATTACTCCAATGATTAACTGTACCGAGCCATAATAAGAGACTTAACTGCACAGTCGATATATGCAATTTTCAACACTAGCAATATTGATAGGAGTGTTCACTTCCTTCGGTTCCAACCATTGCCAATGAACACATTTAATGATTTATATCAGAAACTTGCGTTGTGTAGAATTTTTCTTATCAGTCGTTTTGAATAATTTTTATCATGTTCCTGTTTCTTTTATGTTGGATTGTCAGGTGAGAAAATCTGCACTATCACCTGAGACTCTGCTGAAATACATAGACGAACTTCCGTTGTATGCAAGGTATTACAGTTTGCAATTTTTTTTTATCTAATTTAGATTTGTTAGACAATGACTTCAACCCTTGGTTAACATTAATCTAGGAATCAAATTACTGATCATCACACTAAACAGAGCACCGCTGAGGGTTTGTCAGAATTGGTGACAAAGCAGAAGCTATGGAGTACTGCAGTTCTGGTAATATTTAGCAGTTGCTTTTTGACCCTGTGGACTCTAATTGGTCAAATTCCATTGCTTTTAAAACTCCTTTGATAATCTATTTGGATTGTAACTGATAAATTGCTGACAGTAGAAACTGAAATAAGTTTTTTTTACATTATATTGTTACTGAATATTTTTATTTATCTTTTTCTGATGAAATTGTTCAGGAAGTAGTTGTCGTTAAGGATAAGTTGGAGTTCATCCTGATTTTTCCTTTTTTCAGTGCCTATATGAAGCTGGAAAATATAGCAGAGTGCGACTATTGGATTTGTTATGTGAAGCTCTCAATCAAGATTTGAACCTGTCAAGGGGTTCTGATTGTCATGTTGGGGATGAAAGATATTGTGGTTTGTCTTCGACAAATGATTCCTGTCAACAATATTCCATCATGCAAAGCGGTGGTTTTATTAGCCAGATAGTACGCAAAGTGAGGTAGCTAGGATATGATGCTTGTCTTCTTTTAGAAAAGCTCGTTGGTGTAGGTTAATATTTTTTCCTGAGAGCATAGTTAAGCAGTATATGAGAATGATATGTAGGGAAGCAATAAAATCTATTTGCTATGTGAAAGATAATATCTAAAGCATATCTATTCGCTTATATCGGCAAGACCAAGTTATGAAGTATTCTATTTCCCGAATTTAATAGGACAGAAATACTAAACTATTAAGTTCTGAAATGAAGAGGAGCAGGACGCCAAGTATTCTAACCAAAAATCACGATGGCATCACAACAGTCATGCTAATAATTGTTGGGATTAATTTGAAATATTCCTTTCTTCTTTATTTGTCTATTCAATCAAATACATTCAATTTTGATTGGAAAATGGAAATTATGTAGGGATCTCCCCACAGGGATGCTATATCAGTTGATTGAGAATTGGGAAAAACTTACTGCAGATATTTCAGAGGTATGCTTAAACTTGAATATATATACACATATTTATGTATATGTATGCTTGCAGGGAATGTTGATTTTTCTGACTTTTATCTCATTCTTGTTGAGACCCTGCTTTAGAGTAATCTGATTGGATCCCATTATTAAATGTTGACATATTAGATAATGAAATTGCTTGTGCTCAAGATCAGCAAATTAAGTGCACTTATTGACCTTAACCTGCTGCAATTGAATATATCTCTGAATGATTTGCTATGGATTAACTTATACGCTGTAAAGGAGTAGTTGATATAGACAGAATTGGTAGTAACTGATATACCATCTAAAACTAGTTTTATAACTTCCCAACATCTATGCAATTGTAAAACCAATAATTTCTAAGTAGATCAGCGAATTACATCAGAATGGAGATGATTAATATTGTGTTCAAAATGGCTTTTTTCTTCTTAGTATTTTGAGAAGACCATAGTCTATATTCCCTGCTCATAGAAAACGTATAACATGCTTCTTTTTTGGAGTTGGGATCACTGCTGGTTTTGCTTGACTTATTTCTTTAATATTCTTTTGTGGGTTAAGAACCTTGGAAATTGGATTCTTGTGATGTTTGATCTAGAAAATTTGAGATTTAAAATTCATTCTTGAAAACGGAATAAAGTCATTAATTGGTTCTTAGACAAAAAAGTTTCCTTGGAGATTGAGAAAGCATGCAAAGCACTTTTAATATGTTTTATAACTCTCGAGGCGGGAACTTTGAAAACACTGGTGGCATCCCAACTGTTAGGACAAATCTTTTATTCATATAATTTATGGGGTTGGCAAGGTGGATGAGATTTTATTAATTATAAGATATGACAGATTTCTTTATTTTTCTTCCATCTGGTGGTCCTCTAAGTTCTCATGATTGTTTCAAAGGTTCCTGAAATTTAGGTATTTTGTTTTCATCGATAATGTTTCTTCCTTATTAGTGTTGCTTCATGGACGAGCCAAATAACATTCCTATTGGGATAATGTATTTTTGTTGATAATTTTTCTTCCTTAATGGGATAAATGTTAGCTGGTTGGTTTATTTGTTGGATATATTTATATCATTAGCAAGTTAGAATAGCGGTGTCGTATGTGACATACTTTTGTGATTTAGAGACTATTGATTTTACTGCGTTTTTGTTTGAAAAGACAACTCTATCAATCTGCTACCCGTAACATTTTGCCAGTTCAATATTGCATTCATCGAGATAGCTAATGCTCAAATTTTGTACAACGTAGTCCCTGTTCAAAGCAAATAATTACCAAATAATTTATTGCAGATTCAAGAGAAACTGAAAGTCTTGCAGTCTTCAGTAAGATGTGAAGATGGAAAGAGTCCACGCAAGAGTTCCAAGGACAATCCCAAGTAACATTCTAATTCTTGCTGGTTGTTATTTCATTATGGATCATAATTTGAATATGTAGCTATCGTTTACTGGACATGCACGACAGGGACTTTGTGCTTTGCCAGCGGTGAAAATAAATCAGGCTAGAGGACTGAGTCCATGACCTGGGAGATGGATACTTTATTAATGATGTTTTGGTACCTTTACCTAACCAGCCACTTTTCCCGGGAAGAAAATGACCAAATTTTAAGTTAATCTTTATATCTTTTTTTGAGGGATGGAATCCATAGATTGATAAAAAGTGAAAGTCACATGATTTAAACCGTGAACAAAATCTAGATGCAGTCTTTTAAGTGCTTTTATTAGTGTTGTTCCATAATCACAATTGAAATCTTACCTTCGCAACTTGACCTTTAATATAAGTCTTAAAAGTAATGTAGTAGACTACTTAGTGAACTTTAATTATATTTAGAGAAAGAACTAAAAGCACATGAGTCCTTGCATTAAGTTTTTCCTCCTACTGAATCCCTTACAAGTTAGAGTAAACATGAAGCCATCAGTCGCGTATTTAACAGTTCGGGATACGATAAATTTAATTACTTTGTTGAGCGCTCGTACTGGGTTTCCTTGTCTTTGATTGAGATACCATCCCTTGTTCCTAAATTACTATTTTGTAACAAAAAACCACCATTCATATTTTATGGAAAGTGTACAGATTGATATTGAATTAAAGCTTTTTTTTTTCTTTGGGATAACTAATGCAATGTTTATATTTCCAGGAGATCTGCGTCCAGGATTCCAGTAAACACTGATAAGGACGCAAGGCTAAATTCACAAGCTATCGCATTTTTAGACTATCTTGTTGGGTAAGTTTTTATTTTTTTAAATTATCGTTAACTGTGTTTTGTTTTCTGTTTACGCTAGGATGGTAGAAGCAGCGTTATATATTAAATCTAGTTATTGTCAAACACTAGGCTTGCCTCAACGATGCAAGAGATGTGAAATGGAAGGAATAGGTTGCTTTTGAAAGGTGTTTGAGTTTTTAACCTAGAATAACTGGAAAAGAAAAACAGTTGGCTCAATTTGTCGGTTTGCCTACACTACTGCATTTTCCCGCATCCCTTCTGTTTTAACTAACCAAATTTAATTAAAGCATGACAATAGTTTGATCAATGTCTTGCTTAGATTAGAAAACGGTTGATGTATGCTAAGCTTTCCCATTAATCATGGAAGATTTTGTCATCTTTAATATTTATATTTCGAAGTTGATATCTTTAACTCGATTATATTTATAATCACCTAGCCTCTATCAGTGGTATGAATGTATTCAAGTATTAAACAATCAGATAACTAACTTGTAGTAATTTTTGTTTTACATCGACTTGTTGACACAATTTATAGTGAAAATATGAAGAGCGTGACTTATTGCTTTAGTTGCATTGCTGCATTGAAGTAAAATAGAAAAAAATCTTTATTATTAAGCACTTAACCTGTCGTTTCCTAATTGATAATAATGTTTAAGTAAAGTTACTGGTTATTCTTTTCATGGAACAGGAATTTTTTGAAGCCCATTGAAGGCATGCCTTTCCACGAGATTTTATGTTTCAAGAATGTTGAGAAGCTTCAATTGGTAAAACATCCAGAGATTATCTTTTCCATTGTATGGATCATTACTTATACACATTGCCAGCTCATGCACAACTTTGCCTAACTGAGGAAATGGCATTAATATGTTTCACGACTTCCAATTAATTAAATCCTCTATTTATGCTTACAAGTTAAAACTAGGACTAGAACATTAATTTGTTTGTTCGAAAATGCAGATTCATAATTTTGTTGTTAACCTGGATAAAATGAACTTATTTGAGGGTAGCCCATTTGGTCTAGGTTATATTGCGATCCCTATAAAGGCTGACTTATTTGTCTTTGGCATGGTTAATGCATCACGAATGAAATGAAGGTGCAGCATGTTGTTGGGTACAGATTTTATTTAAGTGAACTTCAAATAATAAGATACCATCATGCCTTCATTCATTCTTTATATGAGATTTATATAATGCATCTAGGTTGCATGAAGTTTAATGCTCTAGATTTTAAACTCTTTACAATTTTCTTCGTTCTTCTGCAGTTTTAATTAACTCTTGCTCGTCATAGGTTTTGATTGGAGATCCAAGAAGAAGAATTCAAGTTGATCTGTTGGAGTTCCATAAGATTTTAAAGTGTAGCTGCTGTAGCAAGAGTGGCAATGCCCTATTGCCATCCAGGCATGATTCCTCAATTATGTAAGTATCTAATTGAGTGTTTGCATACAGGATCCCAATTCTTGCAACTTTTCGATAATGTGTTCCCTTGCCTTTTTCAGATGCTATTTCCATCTTTTTAATAGGTTATCTCTTTAATGTGCCCTAACAAAGTTGACCCTCGGCGCAAAATTATGGTTGTTGCTCTGTAACTGGTCGTCACGTGTTCAAATCTTCTAAACATTTGCAGGGTTAAACCCTTGGCAATTTCTTCCTCCACCATATCAATTTTAACATGCATCCTTTATTTTTTTCAAATTTCCAAAAATAACTTTTCCAGATTTGAAAATCTGGAACACAATTAAAAATGTATAAAAAATTTTGGAATTCAAAAATGTGTTCTGCAAATCGAAATCCATAATACTTTTGGATAAAAAGTTTCGGAAGTAATTTTTATTTATACTCTTCTTTTATTTAAGGTTATTTCTTGGAGGGATATTTTTGTCATTTTTAATAATAGAATGGGTGCATGTTGGAATTGTTGGAATTGATATGGTGCCGTTTTGTATACCCAAAACGGAAGTAGTTCTTCATCTTAATGGCAAAAGATTGTTACTTTTCTTTCATGGGAGGGTGGGAATACAAAGATTCCCTAGGTCAATCAATGTTTTTCCTTCTTAGTTCCTACTCATATTTCTAAGCCTTGCTTAAAACTTCGTGGCTGACATTTAATCTAAATGTTCTGCCTTGTGTGTATACTTAAATCTTGAATATAAAGAGTAGACTTCTACCACAAATGGAAAACTGAAATTTTCTTTCATTTAGTTTGAAGTTTCTACTTGTCGGTTTGAGTTGATATTAATATTTTTAGTATTTTACAGGTATTCTTTGGCTCAAGAGCATGGAGATCTTATCAATCTCCATGACTGGTTCCAATCTTTTAGAACAATTGTTCTTCAAAATAAAAATAAACGGAAACAAAATTCAAAGCAATCCCCCCAACCAAAGAAGAGAAAAGCTATAAATGGATCTGCAGACCAAAACGAAGCATCAGTTCAGTATCCTTTTATATTTTCCATTTCACATAGTATCTTCGATAGCAGGTGTATTGGTTCAATTGCATTGCTAGATGTCCCATTTTAGTTAGCAGTTCTAAAGTTACTGTCACCTGCGTCATTTTTTATTTGCATAGCATTTTAACTTTAGAAAAGATAATGGAACGTTTTCAAAACTACATGACATGGGGTCATTTGAAACAGAAAATAAGCTAACACTTTTAATGTCATGAAGTAATCTTGAGTAGAAGTATATTTACCAAATGTAAGACTTAAAAACACCTAGTTTTTGAAGTTCTTTAAATGATTCTGAATTGTAGGTCACTTCAGTACTTCGTGATAAGTCAGATTCGAGTCATGATCTTTAAATGATTTTAGGTTGTAATATGTGAATACTATTTTGTATTTGCACATCTCCCATTTTCATATTTTCAGCAATTGCAATGCATTTTATTGATATGAGTCACAATCCTTAATTTTCGTTTGCAATAGAGCACGCTTTTGTAGGACAGTTACAGAGCTGCAGATCACTGGACTGGTTAGAATGCCCAGCAAGAGACGCCCAGATTTTGCGCAAAGAATAGCATTTGGACTCTGAATGCATACAAAATTCACTGCTTACTTTCATCTTCAGGTTTACTAATTATTATTAAAATGTAATATAATTTTATTTTCTTATATAACTTAATTAATCAATATCTATTCTTAATAATACACTTTATCTAAAATAAGATAAAAAGGCACATCTATCTACATGGTAACTGGAAAAATGAACTAAAAATATTATTTGCGGGTCATAAAAGATAGTTAACGATTATTTCTTTGCTTAAGTGCTCTGCTGATTTATCCTTCCACTGACACCACTAAAAACAATGAATCTAATAAGTATTAGTATTAAATTAGTAAGGCACTGCATTGTTACATATTTGTGTATCTATTCATGAATCATCAAATCATTTTCGATTTTAAATAATTGTTTGTAAAACGTAACAAATTATAAGAAAACTAGTCATTGCTGGTAAATTTGTTTAACATTAGAAGTTTAAGACTCAACCTATAATTAATGGTGGGAAAAAATCTAAATTACAAAATTCAATTCATAATTATCCATATCCATATTAGTTTTAATTCATTTAAATGGATTTATTACAAATCCAAATCCATATTTTTTGGATTTTAAATCCAATTCATTTAATTGGATTATTCAAATTGTATTTTGAGATGGATTTTGACTTTGTCTGATCTAAGTTAAGCTAAGACAATCCAGTTGATGTCGAGCAAAGTGGGCTTGGGCCGATGTCTAACTGAGCAGTCTTGGGCCCATATCGAGCCGAGTAAGTTTGGGCTGTTGATGTCAAGTTGAGTTGGCACAAATCGATGTTGAACAGAGCAAGCTCGGGCTGATGTTGAGTCGTCAGGTCGGGGTCGATGTTGAGTCGAACGAGTCAGGCCAATGTCGACCTGAGAAAGCCCAAGCTGATGTCAAGCTAAATGGGCCTGGGTCGATGTCGAGCCAAACGGGCCCAGGCCAATGTTGAGTCTCCCAGGCCCGGGTTGATGTTGAGTGAAGCGGGCTCGAGCCAATGTAGAGTCCCCTGGGCCTGCCAATGTCAAGTTAAGCAAGCCTGGGCCAATATCAAGTCGAGCAAGCTCGAGCTGATGTCGAGTTGTCGAGCTCGGGCCGATCAAGTTGAACGGGCTCGGGCCAATGTTGAGCTGAGCGAGCCCTAGCCAATGTAGAGTCTCTCGGGCTCTGGTCGATGTTGAGTTGAACGGCTTAGGCCAATGTCGAGTTGAGCAAGCCTGGGTCGATGTCAAGTCGAACGGGCTTGGATCAATGTCGAGTCTCTTGAGCCCGGTTTGATGTCAAGCCGAACATGCCATAGCCAACATTGACTCTCCCAGGGTCGGGCAGATGTCGAGTGGAGTGGGCCTGGGTCTATGTCGAGTCGATTAGGCCCTAGCCAATGTTGAGTCGAGCGGGCCTGGGTTGATGTCTAGTTGTTTGGGCCCAAATCGTTGTCGAGTTGTTCGTGTTCGGGCCGATGTCGAGTCGATTGCGCCCTGGCTAATGTCGAGTCTCTCAATCCCGGGCCGATGTCGAGTCAAACGGGCTTGGGCCATTGTCAAGTTGTTCGGGCCCGGGTTGTTGTTGAGTCGTCTGACCCGAGTTGATGTCGAGTTTTTCGGGCCCGGTCCGATGTCGAACCAAGTTGGTCCATATTCAGGTTGAGTCGGCTTAGGCCGAGTTTGAGCCAAATTAGTTTGTGTCAATATCAAAATAAATTTGATGTAATTGACAAAGTGAATTTAATCTAATTAACAAAATGGATTGAATCTAGATTTAATCCACTTTAAACCGATTTTAAAAAAATCCATTTAAATCTTATCTAGTTAAAATCAATATGGATTTTAAATCTAATCCGAATTTGGATTTAGATTGAATTTTTCATTATCACCCTACTTATAATAATTGAATTAGTGTAACTAGATATACAGTTTTAATATATAATGTATTAATAAATTAGATTTTAAATTAAAGAATATAAATATAATTTCTTGTAATTTCAAACTTACCAAACAAATTTATTGCTTTTTTCCATGTCAACCGTCCTCTTTCAAAACATTTTAGTCTATAGTCACTTTCTACATTTTCTATATGTAACAGATTTAAATCTTTCAGGAATTAAAATATAAGTGGTTAAATTGATTTTATAATTAGTTAACTGTTTGAGGAGTTCTACTTTAAGCTATGCGCAACGCATTTTTACATAAATTTCATTGCTAATTAAATCATGACACATGGAAATTTCTAGTGTTGTTTTATTAATGAATTAGGGGGCTAAAAACAACTATAAATCGCGGAAAAAAAACAGATGCAAAATTACCTTGTAGTAGGCCCAAATTAGATCAACGTAGAACGAACAAGAGTTTATTTTTTATTTTATTTTACTTATGAGACTAAAAATGATTACTTACTTTTCTATTTTAAACCTAAATTATTTAAACCTTGACAAGATATTCTTAAAATAATGTTATACAGCTAATATCTCAATATTAGTGTATCCAGAAAACTAAACTAAATTTCTCCCTCAAAAGACAAATGATAAATAAGGATCACAAACAGTTAATTTTCATACATGAGATGTCAGACGCTAATTATACATTTTTAGAAATTGCAATCCAACATTAACCTATTTACCAGCAATTATCTGGAAATATGAGTTAGTTCTAACTTATAATGTGATAAAAAATGAAAAATGTAATTACATTGCAATGTCGAAGTTAGTTAAGATTATGTGGTCTATAATATTTATATAAGACGTTATTAGCTTTCCATAGATTAAAAAATATAATTATAAAATGTAAACATTTCATCCAAATCAAATAATAATTTCTGTTTATGGAAGAATCTAGTATCTCTCTTGAGTGAGTTGCCAAACATCTTGAATAATAAAGCTTGGGTTTGAACATGACATCAAATCAAATAAAAAATATTACACATATTTAACTAAAAATAATAATAGAAACTACATGATGACGAAAAAAAAATAGAAATGACATAAATAATTATATTTCCTAATTGTAACATGAAAGAAAAAACTAGTTTACGAAAATCTAAAATATAAATGAATATATGTGACTCCAAAATAAGTCTACTAATAAAGTTCTCCTAATATAAATATTACTATCAGACAACAAGGCATGGTATTTGGTAGACATTTCATTGTTGTGTTCTGTTGATTCCTTTAGTTGGGTGCAATTCTTTATATTTAATTACAGTTCATAACTTATGAACAGACTAAACGAGATGTAAGTGTTTTAGTCAAGCTTCAGTCTATCATTAATTAATAGTTCCTCAAACCAAAATCTAAGACTAAGCATACAACTGCATGTCAACATCGGAAACAAAATGAAAATGGTTCTTTCTTAGTCAATAAAATTTAGAACTACGAGTATTATGTTATACAGAATCACAGAAGTTAAGATGATAAAGAAAGAAAATTGATATTTGCCAACTTTTAAAGTTATATATAATTTTTTATATGATAGATTTAAAAATAAATTTGTAATTAAATTATATAAAAATATTAAAATAATAGTATTAATAGTTGTGAATATATCATTCTCCGTAAAAAAAAATTAACAAATGTCCCATATAAAAACAGTGCAGAAGAGTGTTTTTTTCATCTGACAAAAACAAGTCGAACCTGGATTACATTGCCATCAATTGATCTTGGGACGCGAGTAAAACTTCGGGTCCCTCAGAAACCTTGAAACCAACTCTGCCTTGTCAGTAGAAAGATCTGTGTTCTCTAGAATTTGCTCTTTTGACGCCTTGGCAATTGCTTGGACAGAACCAATAGCTTGACTAAGCTGAATTGAAGGATCAGAATAACAACAAATCAAGCTATATGCTTCGCTATCATGGTTTCTCACGTGACGAAATTATTATTGTTATGCTGTACTTATCCCTATAAATAGCACGAGCTGCATGAGCCTAATGTAGAAACAAATTGAAAACTTTTTCATGAATGCAGTTATCGGTACATATATAAAACGAATGCACAATATCACAAGTGTGTTTGTGTGTGTAAATGTATGACTATTGTATCTTAACAGTTTTAAACAGCTATATGATCAAGAATCCTGGGCTAGTAACTTTGGGTGAAGAAACCAAAAATAGGAAAACTAAATTGAAAAGTAGTTGCCACTTGATGCAGGAATTTACCGCATTTGCATCGTGATTGTCAATGCCTGGGATGGATGTAACCACCTTAAGGTAAAAGTTCATTCTTTGCACCAACTGCTTCCTCTTCAAAACCCATAACAACATTCGTACATCAACATTTTTTTTATTTCTGAAGGGACTCCAAGCACAATCACAGTGTATGAAAGCAGAATCAACCACTGACCTCATCTTTCAATTTTTCTCCAATTCTTTCTTGCTTGTATACTGCAATTAGTTGGAAAAATGAGAAACATAAATTCGAACAACACATTATAGTTTGAAGATTCTGATTTTACCTCCAGAAGAATGAGCTATTTTTACCATCTTTTCAAACCCCATTTCCAAGTCCTGAACTGGCACAAATGTAGGCTTGCCAATCACCATATCAAATCTTCACACAGATGCATACCATGATCCTTGTTCTTCCATTATTCCAGTAATACATAGGAAAATCAATCAGAACTCAAGTAATAAAACTCACGTGAAATATGACTGAATAAACGAATTAATTTGCTCTTTTGCTGGGAGTGCGATGACCACGAAAAACCGTGCAAATTGCATTTTCAGATTTTTAACTCTGCATGGGAAAATTAGAATCAGACATAAAACTCATAACTCTTAACTCAGTACATCCACTTGAAGGTATGCATTGACTCCATAACACAGCAACCAAGTTACCTGTTGAAGATTGAAGCAACATCGTTGCAGTCCCAGTTTGTCACAAAAATGAAGGCTACAGATAAACCCCCACAATTGAATATAAAGTCCTACAAGGACAGTCCTCAAGTTTCAGACTGAAATGGTGTTTGAAAGGAACGAGAAAAGAACATGGATAAAAACACAAAAACTGACAATTACCGGGGCAATGGGGACAAAGTTTAGGCGAAAAGAATTTGCAGAGAGGAAAGTAGAGATAAAATTGATGAACGATGGATGTTGATCCTCTTTCCAAGCATTTCTCATCAAACAGATTCCAGCTGTACCTACAACAGTAGGTAATAATGGACTCGTTCTAAACTAAAGAAAATGCATTTTCTAGTAATTAAAAATTTAAAACTCTCCATCAAGCTGTCATAATTAAGTACACGGTTAAAAGAGCATACCAAAAAGTTAATGCATTAAGATAAGAATTAGAAGCATTATTGCAGAATATCCATAATAAATGGTGGTTTTAGGTGTAGAACCGGGGTCCACACACTATGTCAGATATAAGAATCAATCTGATGAGAGTAATTCTCTTTACAACAATTTTCCAAAAATATTTTTTATTTTATTTTATTTATTATTATTTTTTATCAATAATTTTCAAAACATATATTCAAGGCACTTCGTCCTCCTATCAAATTCTTGCTTGAAAACACGAATATCAAATTCTTGCTTGAAAACACGAATATCAAATTCAAAGAAAGAAAATCGAAATCTAAAAGGAAATAGAAACAATTGAAATGAAATTCCCTGACGATTTTTAAAATATTCTTCTAGCTATGGAGGACATAAGTATTTTTCAACTTCTTCCTGTTGCTTCTTTCCTTCTTCCCTAAATAAAAACAGATCTCAAAGGCAAAATAGAGATGCAATAGAATGAACCTCTACTTCAAATTAGTGTAGAAAAGTCACAGTAGAACAGTTTCAAACAGCGTGAGATCAATTCCGTTTATCGATAAAATGCGATTTACAATCTTAACAAACAGAATCGCGGCAGTAATAAAATAGCGATTAACGAATCTGTTTTGGGAACTGAGAAACATTGGTACCGGAGAACGTGGCATGCGAAGGTGTTGAAGTTGTTGAGTCCATATTCATGAGGAATCGATCACAGAGAGAGCTACGAATGGAGAAGAAGCGCATTAGTCTGTTTTCCCAATCTCTGTGCGAATTCAAACAGAGAACAAGAGCGAGGAGAAGAGAGTCATACCGGCGACGGACGGAGGCTGCTACCAAGGCGGCGGCTGCTGGTTACGGCCACAAAAATCAGAGCCAATGGAAGCGAGCAAGGCGGAAATACGAAACGATTTGAATCGCAGGTTGCGTTGGCAGCACGTAAAGTTGCTGTTTCCCGCCAACAATAACAACAAATATATATATATATATATATATATATATATATATATATTTGAAAATGATTAATATTAAAGTTTTTTTATTAGTTAATCTCATTAAATTATAAAACTAGATGTTTATTTTCATAGTTTTTATTTGTAGTTGTGTATTTTTAGTAATTTTTTACTAATATTAAATGGTATTAGAGATACTGTGCTATTAGGAGTTTTGAAGTGCATTTTGAGTGAGTAATAGAAGCAGAATTCATAAATAAAATAAAATATAATTCTTATTTTTTTTAAAAGATATTATTTCTCTTGAAATTTACTATTTTCACAGATAAACACTCTAGATGTCTCCATTAATATTAAAATATTTCTCAATAGAAATAAAAGCTTTTAAAATATTTTTCTCAACTAATTCTTAAATTTTATCTTATTTTACTATTAACACCTCAACTTCAATTTTTCTTTAAAGTGTACTCTTTTTACAATTAATTTTTATATTAAATTAGGTTAATCTATTGACCGGAAAAAAAATCTCAACTACTTTTTGTTTAAATCCAATTATTTAATTATTTATCTTAAAAAATAAAATACCTTGTGTGCATATCAAAGGTTAGCTGAGTGACGGTTTAACTATTTAATTAAATTGGTTCATCGAAATTCTTTAGTATTCCTCAACAACAAAGTTTTCACTCGGCGAAAACTAGAAGTTCAAATGGTCGGTTATCCAAACGATCTACCCGTCTCTCGATAAAAAGAAACATTCATGTCACGTCATAAGTTAAGAGCATTAATCTCGATTAGGAGTTATAAAGCGTGATTAAATGTTCATTGGGTAAGTCTTAATCTTTCTAGCATATAAGATCCACTAGAATAGTATAAATAAAAGGGGTTCTGAATCCTGAAATATTATTATGAATCCTGAAATAGATCATCTACCTACATTGACCTCATGTAATTTGAACATTGGAGTATCTTTGTGGGTATCCCACCTTCTTGGACATTCAATAAGAGTAAGCGAAATTGAAGAGAAGACATGAGTAATTCAATAGGGAATATTCGATCTCAATAAATTGTAAGAACACATTATCTTTATTTATTACTCTCTTATTTTCTAAATTATTGTTTTTATTGTATTTAAATATAAGAAAAATGTTATTCCAAAAAGAAGAAATATAATGAATTGTTGCTATTCAAGATGCATAGAGGCACTAAAAAAATCTACAACATAGTTCGCAAATAAGATACTGAATTATTTTGTATTTAACAAACAATAAATAACTACCTCCCTAATTCAACACTATAATTTTGAAAATTGTGATGAAAAAATCAGTTTTCTTAACATGGTTATTCCACCCAAAAATAAGCACCAACAACTTCTTATTCATTTTAATATCGCTAGATTCATTCCTCCCCCAAATCCAAGTCTTACTTTATTTGAGTTCAGATTTTTTTTCTATATTTACTCTCATGTTCAATTTTTATCTGATTACATGCGGTTTCTACGTCCTTGCCTGAATTGGAAGCCACTAGATTTAGCTTCTATCTCTATAATTTTCCAGGGAATTTCTCATTCTGATGCAGTTCTTGATCAACATTTCGATTTTAACCACTTTATTGTTGTTAGGGTTCGAACAAAGAGGAACATTCAACACTGGTGAGATATGGCGACGAGTATGAGCAATGAGGAGGTGAAACCCTTCAAGATTTTTGTGGGGTATGATCCACGAGAAGACATTGCGTATGAGGTTTGTCGTCACTCCATCTTGAAGAAATCTTCGATACCTGTTGAAATCATACCCATAAAGCAATCAGAATTGAGAAAAAACGGCTTGTATTGGCGTGAAAAGGGGCAATACGAGAGCACAGAGTTCTCGTTTTCGAGGTTTTTGACTCCGAATTTGGCGAACTATGAAGGCTGGGCAATGTTTGTGGACTGTGACTTCCTCTACCTGGGAGATATCAAAGAGCTAAGAGATTTGGTTGATGAGAAATATGCTGTGATGTGTGTTCAGCATGATTATGTTCCAAAGGAGACAACGAAAATGGATGGGGCAGTGCAAACTGTGTACCCCAGAAAGAACTGGTCTTCTATGGTGTTGTACAATTGTGGGCATGCCAAGAACAGAGTTCTGACTCCTGAAGCTGTGAACTCACAAACAGGGGCTTTTCTTCACAGGTTTCAGTGGCTGCAAGACGATGAAATTGGGTCCATTCCCTTTGTTTGGAACTTCCTTGAGGGGCATAACAAGGCTGTTGAGGGTGACCCCACCACTTTTCCTAAGGCTGTTCATTATACTCGTGGAGGGCCATGGTTTGAAGCATGGAAGAACTGTGATTTTGCTGATATCTGGTTGAATGAAAGGGATGAGTACCTGAATGAGGCCCAAAAAAAAGTTACAAATTAGAGTGTTATTTGATTTGTGTGATCACATTCAGTGCATGCAGAGAGTGGTATCTTTTCAAAATGCACGGGGAAGTTCTGATATGGTGCAAGTTATGAGTGGTGGAGAAATTGTATATAGTTAGTACTTTTTTATGGTATTTCATTGAATGCCCTTCGTTTTGTTTTTCTTTGTATAATACTTATCAATGGGTCTAACATACACTTAGACTAAGCAATAAGTTGTTGTAAAATTTGGTTTTTTTTTTTAATAAAACGGCGTGTAATAAATAAGAAAAGTGATATATTGATAACTTGTATAACTTTATAATCTCAGTCTTTTGTCTAAAATTTTAGTTTTTTAAATGAAGGGACAAAAATATTTTTTTTTCATATCATGAATACTAGATTGTATAATATACTGATTGTTTGAGTTAAGGTTATGTTTCAATATTATTTCGGTCGCATAATCATCCAAAAGTTTCTGACAATTGTAAATCTCTCATTCGTTCTATTTATTATATTATTAATCATAATAAAAATATATGAATCATAATAAAAGTAGAAGTCAAATTCTATTTTTTATTGCTCTAAAACATAACTATATGTAGATATTTTTATTGTAGCCAACCAATATACTAACAACATTTAAGTTTGTACTATTTGTTAAAAAAAAAAACAAAGAATTGATAATATAAGTATTTGAAAATCATTAATTTCACTATTTGCAAAGTATTTCAGACAAGAATCTTGACAACCTCGACCTAGAATATTTAGTATAGTTAAAAGTAAGTGTATTTTTAGTTAGTGGGTGATTTGTATTTCTTACTTGTGTATTTACTATAAATATCTCTTTTATCCTTTTTGTATTGGGTCTTGATATTGACTTAATTCAATAATAAATGTTAATTATTAGATATCTTTTTATTTATGTTGATACGACATTAATGTCTTTATATATGAATATCGACACACAATCTATTTATTTGCACTATCAAGTTCGATCCATAATGTTATAACCACTAACCTCATATATAAGTCAATAAAGCTAAAAAGCAAATTTAACCATATGTGTTTTCAATCGGGCTTAACCCACTATCCCCACACAAAAATTAAAAGTTTGTCATTAATTTATAAAGAAACATAAACACTTTTGCAACTTCGAAAAACAACACACACGCTACATAAATTAGATTGAATTAGCTTATGACTATAGTTTAAGGTAGTCATAAATTGGTGCACATGCTGGTGGTGAATACACATGGTATGCATAAAAAATCATCTCATGAAAGAAAATAAAAGAAGTATGATGAATGCTATAGTATGATGTCTTTCGCAATATTTCAAACTACAATTTTGTTGGAGGAACTTTATTTCCCATGCATGCCAAATGGATATAGACGAGCGCAAAAAACATTATAAAAAAATGCAAACCTGGTGTTGGATTAAGGGTAAAGTTGTGTTTTAATTGTTTCTTAAAATTTAATTTTTTTATAATATAATAATGATTATTTTTTGTTAAAATTTGTTAGAATAAAAAACAAATTTTCATTAATATGAACAATGTTTTTATTGTTATTTTTCTCTCTCTCTTTTCTCCTCATCCAAAAACAAGTGGAGAGTCCTCAAAATAGTAACTTATGTTTTACTTAATAGGCCAGAGTAAACAACAGAATAAAATATTTTAAAACTACAAAAAAATAAATAGAAAATAAGTTATATATTATCGGGTAAAACCAATTTAAAACGTTAGCTAATCACACTAAGAAAAAATTAATGATTTTTAAATAGATAAATTAAAGTTATAATTAAATTGAAAAATTATTTTGATAATGCCTAATATCAAAGGCAAATCCTCCTCCTACCTCTATACCTCCTCCAGTGACTCCATATTAACGGTAAAAAGTAAGTTTTCATTATTTTAAAAAATTTAAATAACTTTAAATAAAGCATAATTTTTTTTTAATAAACTTAGCTGCACCGAACACTCCATATATTCTTTCTAAATACAACACTTTCTTTATTCTCTAGACGCATTTTTTAAAAAACAGTTCTATCATTCGAGTGTGTGAAAGGGTTATCGAGAATATCCGTGTATTTGACATTTTTTAATGTGAAGATATTTTTTTTAAATTTAGTACTTCATTTTTGCAATAAAAAAAAGTCACTTGTCAATAAAAATATCACAAAACTTTCCTTAACCACCAATATTCATCATCGCTTGAAAATGAAAATGAAAAAAAAGAAAAGAAAAATAAGACATCATATTCTCCACACACTACTAAAAAATTATTAAATAGAAACCAATTTTAGAGACTAAAAATAATCAGTTGCTACATTGACTAAATTAAATATTTTGTTAGAGACTAAACAAATTATTAGTTTCTATTATTAATAAATAATTTATAAATTGATATCTAAATAGCTACCAAAATTTCATCTACCAATTATTTTTAGATTTTAAATTTAGTAGCAAAATCTTTAGTACCTAATTGGATACCATTTTAGAAACTAATTTAAAAATCAATAATATTTTTAATTTCTAAAATAGTTCCTAATTTAATGAATATAACAACTAATTATTTTTTATCTTTAAAATTAATTTTTATTTAATAATTTTCTTTGTTGTAATGAGATACCCAAGATATTATTGAAATAAAATAAAAATATTAAAGTGCAGTATAAAGGTATGGATATAGAGTAAGTATTTGCGTATCAAACTCTATACGAATATTAGTTGGTCCATAGCGAGAGAAGGTGCAATTCATTTAACTCAGATAAACATAAAAGGTTTAAACGGACTTAAATTTGTTTAAGATGTTAATCACGAAGTAGATGGCGACTCTGACCTGAACCAATTAATGTTTCTAGCGTTGCGTCTTAGAATTAATAGCAAAATGAAACGACAAAAGTACTCACATTTTAAGAAGATTCTGAAATTTTCCACAGATGGTGATTTCATCATAAGGATTCAAAATTAGAGTAACATTTCTTTTTCGCTAATTTTGTTGAATATTAATTGCTTATTGCATTCCTTGGAAGTTTAGCAATTGCCAAAGTACATAAACGACAACAAGGTTGAATAAAACGTTTCCCTAAATGTCGAAATTGCTGATTATGACAATGATTTTGACACAGTGAGAAGGATTATAAAACTAGAGTTTATTAAAAAAAATATTATTACAAAACTGATTATATATTTCTTATCATGCAATACTTTAGTACTGAAAAAATACTCGAAATTATAAAAAAAAAATACTTTAAAAAATTCATAAAAATTCCATATATTAAAAATGTCATTAATTTTGTTATACTCGCTGTGCTGTGACCACACTTGAGTGGTAGCTCCATTGCCATGCATGCATTCACACTTAATTTTATACATATTATTTAAGTTATTTGTTCATAGTTTCAACTAAATTTTACTTGTCATAAAATATTTTATGTATTATTAATAGAAATCTTTTATATACCTAATAATATTTTTAATAAGTGAATTATAAATTTAATTTAACTCTAAAAAAAATTATGTACGGATTATTCACGAAAAAAAATCGTTCTATTATTATTTATAATTAATATTAATATTATAGTTAAATTGTAGTAGGAGAGACTCAAAGCAAAGTTCCAGTGACAAAAAAGTTTTAGCAGTTACACAAATTAAATTTTATTGTTATGTTATGACTATTATTATTATTAATATTAATAATATTTACTTTATTAATATTATTAATTTTATAATGTTAATATATATACCTATCAACTTTAGTTCGAAGATAATATTTATCAACTTTAGTTCGTAAGTAATATCATGAATTCTAGTTACCTACGGATTCAGATTTCATGGACAATATTTTATAGATAATGTTAAATTTACCTACAGATTCAAATATGTAACTAATACTAAATTTACCTACGAATTCAAAAATCATGGATAAAAATCATTTTTTTTAATTTTATAAAATTTATTTATATATTATAAAATACTTTTATTATTAAGGTGAGATTTTCAATAAATAAATATAGTGAATATTCAACACTAGTTGCAATCTATATTATCATACATTTTATTATAAAAGAAAGTTAACATTTAGGAGTTAACACTAACTTAAACATTCAAAATTTAGCTCAATATTATTCAATATAATTTTAAAAATTTAAGCAAAATAATACTTAAGCATCATCTATTATCAGTCAAGTTAACCATAATAACTTCCTGTCGTGACCCATACTATCTTTTCGATTTTAATAGCTATGTTTCTTGTAATGGTTAGAATTGACCCAATTATCTTTTTTTCTTTTCTTAAATTTTAACAAATATCAAATTTTTGAATTTTGGAATATAGTGAGATTTTTCTCTTTTTTATTTATTTTCCTTATTGTAATAATTTTTTCTAAAAAATTATACGTATATTTAACTTTATTATTAAAGTGAACCTAACACAAATATTAATTAAAAACATGTTTAAGATAAAATTTACAGCCATGTGTGTACTGTTAATAATTTCCCGTAATTTTATTTTATTAAAATGAAAATAAAATAAAATTATGTCAAAGATTCTATTTATAGCATATAAACGAGATAATCCTTACCTTATAGATTGAATTTTATGATAATAAATTAACTTAAACTCACTTTTTTAAAAAAAATAATTAAAATGAAAATGACTCAAAGTACATAAAATTTGTCAAATTGGAACTGATTTAAGTATACTTTTAAATGCTATCATGGGAATTCTATTCATCAGTTAATTTTTTCTCATCCTACTTTTAAAAATGTAATATAATTCAGTGATGTATGTTTTTTATTTATTTTTTAAGAAATAAATCAAGAAAATATAGTTTTAAAAGGGTTAAATATGTTTTTGTTACGGTATTATTACGTAAAATTATTTTTTATTTACAGTTTAATTTTATATACTCTAGTTATTTATATTAAGAAAATTATTAAAATGAGACATTATATTTCTTTTACTTGTAAAAAGAATTTATAATTTTATATTATAATATTATCACATTTACGTTAGTTAATATTAAATATTTTAATATTTTATTTTATATTAAAATTTTCATTTTAGGGAAATCTATTTTTATTTGAGACTCGGACACACCTCTTAAAATGTGTGTTTGTGTCAGACACATCTATCAGACACCGATACACATATAACACTTGTAAGACACCTAAAATGTTCAATTAAACAAATATTTATTAGATTTTTGACAATTTTAACATAATTTTAAAAAAGATAAATATATTAAATTTCTGTAAACTCAAATGTATTGTATAAATTTTTATTATAACTATATAAATAAATAACAAATCATTTTGAATTTTTTAATCTTATATTTTAGAAATTATATATATCTATATGTCTTTTCAATATTTTTCTCAGTATCTATGTTATATAGGTTTCTATTATATTGCAAACAATAGAAATATAATAATAATAACATAAATATCTACAAATAAAAAATATCAGTAAAAAGGAACTCCATGTAATATATTTATTAAGATGATTATTTGTTAAATATGCAGAGAAGTGAGAGCTACATCCTTACTTAGAACACTTGCACTACATCCTATCCCCTTGGCCGTTCGTGAAATGGGGAATGGATATTATCGGACCTTTCACACCCGGAAAAGGGCAATGCAAGTTCCTACTGGTGGGTATAGATTACTTTACCAAATGGATTGAGGCTGAACCACTAACAGCCATCACCGCCCGGAACGTACAAAGCTTTGTGTGGAAAAACATTGTCTGCAGGTTCGGCCTACCTCAGATCATTATCACAGACAACGGTCGACAGTTCACCGACCGTGGGCTAGCTGAATTCTATGAGAAACTTCACATCAAACATATAACGAGTTCGGTCGAACACCCTCAAACCAACGGTCAGGCGGAAGCCGCCAACAAAGTTATTCTCAATGAGTTAAAGAAGAGACTTGGCCCGTCCAAGGGAAATTGGACTGAAGAATTGTTAGAGGTTCTGTGGGCTTATCGTTGTACTCCCCAGTCAACAACCCAAGAAACACCTTATAGCCTGACGTACGGCACATAAGCCATGATTCCGGTCGAAATCGGCGAGCCTTCACTACGCCGACAGACGTTAGACCTAGACTTAAACAAGGAAAGTCTACTAGTCGGCCTCGACCTCATCAATGAATTAAGGGACAAATGCAAGATAAGGGAAGAAGCATGCAAGATACGAGCAGCACGAAGGTACAACTCCAAAGTGAAGCCACGAAGCTATCAGAAAGGAGATCTAGTTTGGCGCATGCGCAGCGACGCCCGGAAGGACGGAGGAAAGTTTTCAAGCAATTGGGAAGGTCCGTTCCGCATCTCCGACACAGCAACAGGAGGAGCTTATTACTTAGAATATTTGTCAGGAAAATCTGTACCGAGAACGTGGAATGCCACGCATCTCAAATTCTATTACAGTTGATGAATAAACTTAGTGCACTCTTTCCTCGCTCGGTAGTTTTATCCCTAAGGAGGGTTTTCTACCGAGAAGGTTTTAACGAGGCACTTTAAATCACCAATCTTGGTCAGAAATTCAATTAATTCACCGTTCATTCGGTCGGAATACATAACGAAAGTTATCCGAATTGTAACTTAAACGTTATTCACCAATCTTGGTCAGAAATTCAATTAATTCACCGTTCATTCGGTCGGAATACATAACTAAAGTTATCAGAATTATAACTTAAACGTTATTCACCAATCTTGGTCAGAAATTCAATTAATTCACCGTTCATTCGGTCGGAATACATAACGAAAGTTATCCGAATTGTAACTTAAACGTTATTCACCAATCTTGGTCAGAAATTCAATTAATTCACCGTTCATTCGGTCGGAATACATAACTAAAGTTATCCGAATTATAACTTAAACGTTATTCACCAATCTTGGTCAGAAATTCAATTAATTCACCGTTCATTCGGTCGGAATACATAACTAAAGTTATCCGAATTATAACTTAAACGTTATTCACCAATCTTGGTCAGAAATTCAATTAATTCACCGTTCATTCGGTCGGAATACATAACGAAAGTTATCCGAATTGTAACTTAAACGTTATTCACCAATCTTGGTCAGAAATTCAATTAATTCACCGTTCATTCGGTCGGAATACATAACTAAAGTTATCCGAATTATAACTTAAACGTTATTCACCAATCTTGGTCAGAAATTCAATTAATTCACCGTTCATTCGGTCGGAATACATAACGAAAGTTATCCGAATTGTAACTTAAACGTTATTCACCAATCTTGGTCAGAAATTCAATTAATTCACCGTTCATTTGGTCGGAATACATAACTAAAGTTATCCGAATTATAACTTAAACGTTATTCACCAATCTTGGTCAGAAATTCAATTAATTCACCGTTCATTCGGTCGGAATACATAACCAAAGTTATCCGAATTATAACTTAAACGTTATTCACCAATCTTGGTCAGAAATTCAATTAAATTAATTAACCGTTCACTCGGTCGGAAATTCAATTAAATTACCTTAGTCAGAAATTTAATTAAATTATATATAAATGTCCAAGTTACGCGCGACATCAAATTCTTCATCAAAGCACCGTCGTCCGGTATTAAACTGCGTGGTAGTAGCAACATGAAAATAAATTCGATAGCAAAAAGTAAAATAGTTCAAAACACGCCACAAAGCAATAAAATTGTCTTTAGCCCACACCCCGGGCCCAGGTAATGAAAATATTAAACAATATCAAGGGTGTCATCCGGTTGCATCGACTCCTCCGGCGGTACGGTATCATCTGCACGTGGCATCTCTTCGGCCTCCTCGTCCCCCAGAGGCATCAGACGGCCGCCCACAACATCCATGTTCGAGTCGTATCACTCATCGTCGTCCGGCACCCCATGAAAAAAGGCGACCTGCCGAACTCCCTGCCTGAATGACTCTTCGTTGATGCGCAACATGAACCCTTGCAGCTGTTCAACTTGAGCACTCAACAATTTCTGCACCACAAACACGAAGGTAAGATACAAATATGCTATCAGCCGAACGACCGCAAGAAGAAGGTACTCACCATTTATGTCCACCCACTGCTTGGACGACCCGTAAAGGGCTATCAGTTCCCGCGTAGGGAGCCTACACGGTAGTTAATTCACGACCATCAAAATCTCTTGGTCGATGGGAGACAAAGATTCTCAAAGCCGATGGTCAAGGGAGGTGGGATTCTCCGTCCAATGGAATGGAAATTTTGTGCTTCCATCAGCATTATAGAATAGATCCCGACCGTCCTGCTCGACAAACACTTTAAAAAAGTAATCTTTAAAATTCTTATACGAGGTAGTAAAAGCAGCAAAGCGTACGTTCCCCGGACGACTGGATAACGACAACCAACCTACTGGGGTACTCGGGTATGTGTTATAATAATATAAAAATGATTCGGCGGTCGGCAGGAGTCCAAATATCTGACAAATAACTCGGAAGGCTTGTAAAACGGCCCACGAGTTAGGGTGCAATTGTGTCGGTGCGACATTGAGAATCCGAAGGATACTCATGGTAAAATCATCAAAAGGTAAACCTACGTGTAAATGGGAAAACAAGGCACTATACACAAAGACTTTTAAAAGTCGTGTGGAGCATTCTCCCGGCCATGACACACACGGTCGGTCATATCGCATATATCGACATATAACGCATCGGCCGGGCAATCCGGGGTCAGAAAATTTTTATGGGTTGCTAGAAACTGATCTAATTTATCCGAAGACTTTATTTTACTGAGGATTCGAAGAACGGTAGGATCAACCCAATCATAACTTGGGCCGTCCGATGCCTGACTCGCACCGCGAGTCAAAGACGAACCCGCAACACTCGAAGACTCCTCAGAAGAAGGCATGACTAACCTTGAAACGAAGAAGAAGACGCTGGCAGCAAAATCGGCACCTAACAAAACAGAGCAAGCAACCCAAAACTCAGAGCAAAAGGAACGAAAAACCCTCAACTCTACAAATGAAATACTATTTATAGGCAAAGAGATGGGAAGCAAAACCCCTGCGTTCGTCTAACACCATTAGATGAAATCTAATCCAACGGTCATATACGCTCGGCATACGAAACGACACGTAATCCCTACCATTCAATCGATCCAGATGTGACAGCATCCCCAAACGGCAACTCTGCCATGCGTCACATCTCTGCCACATATTAATGATGCCAGCTATCACGCATTGTTTCAATAACCCCCTGAGCCTTATACGACTCTTCGTCCTTACATGACCTCGAGCCTGGGGGGCAAGTGTACCGGTCGGTACCGGACGACCGCATTGTCCGAATTAAATTATCCAATTAAGCAAGGAACATGGTTACACGTGGGACAAACGGTTACAATTCCCACTGAGTAACAAACACACGTGAGCACTCCCTGGATTTTCGGGAACACCCCCTAGATCCCAGGAAACCATCTAACACGATCCAGACCACAAAACACGTCGTAACCACTAATGACCCAGAAGGCCCAAGCCCAAAGGGATATACAAAAGAAGAGAAAGAAAGAGAGAGAGGTATGTTTTTCAGATTATCACAGATTCTCACGGAGAGAGATTACTGACTTGAGCGTCGGAGCACAATCGCAGGTACCCCCACCGGCCGACCGAGGCACGCGAGGAAGAAGGAAACTCGAAGGACAAGACAACTAAGACTGAAGCAGACACCTTGTATCGACGTGGATCAACATTACTCAGTCCCCAATATCCATACAGGTACACTTACCTTATAGATTGAATTTTATGATAATAAATTAACTTAAACTCACTTTTTTTTAAAAATAATTAAAACGAAAATGACTCAAAGTACAGAAAAATTGTCAAATTGGAACTGATTTAAGTATACTTTTAAATCCTATCATGGGAATTCTATTCATTAGTTAATTTTTTCTAATCCTACTTTTAAAAATGTAATATAACCTCTGTGATGTATGCTTTTTATTTATTTTCTAAAAAACAAATCGTTTTGAAGGAGTTAAATATGTTTTTATTACTGTATTATAACATTAAATTAGTTTTTATTTCTAGTTTAAACTTTAAATATTTTAATTATTTATAGTAACAAAATTATTAAAATAAGTCATAATTTACATTATCGATAATTAACATTAAATATTTTAATATTTTATTTCATATTGAAAATTCGTTTCTCATGAAAAAAAAAATTCACAAACACTCAATAATAATTTGCTCAAGGTATAAAATTTATATTAAAGACAAAAATAATTTTGGCCTCAAAATTTTCTTACACAAATATTTATTAAATATTCACCAAAGAAAACTTTTAGGAGAGTCTGTTTTTATTGTTTACCATAGAAATGTAATAATAATAATAATAAATATCTACAAATAAAAAATAACAATAAAAAGGAACTCCATGTAATATATTTATTAAAATGATTATTTGTTAAATATGCAGAGAAGTGAGAGCTACGCGCGCAGCCAAGGAAGATAGCGTGACGTCCCAAAAGTGAGTTGCGGAAGGAAGGGACCAGAAAAGAAACACTGCCAAATATTCTTTTCATTTTTTTCACTCTATTTATACCAACCAATTAGATTCTGCGTTGCTTTAAATTGAAAGCGTTACCCGTGAACGTGTGTGTGTGGGGGAGACATGGACACCGTGGCACGCATCCCAAACAACTCTCCAATTTCATGCATCCACACGTTTCGCTCCCAATCCCCTCACTTCCCAACCTCTTCCGCCGCAATCCGGGTCGGGCGCGGATCTTGGACTCCGATTCGGGCGTCCACGGCGGAGAGAGAGGAGGTGCTACTGGCACCGCCACGCAAGGAGGACCAGCAGCTGAAGAACGGAATAGCCGAGTTCTACGACGAGTCGTCTTCCTTATGGGAGAATATTTGGGGCGACCACATGCACCATGGCTTCTACGACCCGGATTCCACCGTCTCGGTTTCGGATCATCGCGCCGCTCAGATCCGAATGATCGAAGAGTCGCTTCGTTTTGCCTCTGTTTCTGGTATTCGCTTTGCGTCTAATTCTGTTACAAACGGTGTGTGTGTTCGTACTTGTAGGTGTACGGTCACCAATTGTTTATCAGTAACGGAAATTCTGATTTGGAATTGGATTTTTTGATACTGAGTTATGTACATTTTTTTCAGTTGTTTGAAAGTGCTAACTAACTGATAACTGTTTAATGCTGACACTATTTTGTTTCGTTGTGGTTGTTAGAGGAGCGTGCGAAATGGCCAAAGAGAATAGTTGATGTTGGGTGTGGCATAGGGGGCAGTTCCAGATACTTGGCCGAGAAATTTGGGGCAAGCAGTGTTGGCATCACTCTCAGTCCTGTTCAGGCTCGAAGAGCTAATGCTCTTGCTGCTGCTCAAGGATTGACTCACAAGGTCTTAATTTCTGGACATTTGTTTCTTTTGGGTCTATTTTTTTTTTACACATTTTTCAAAGTTCTTGATAACTTCTGTAGAGTCTATGCACGTGTGGCTATTATAGTATAATATGAATATAAAATATTTGTTTCCGTGTTTCTGTGATTGCAGGTTTCTTTTCAGGTTGGTGACGCTCTGGAGCAACCATTCCCTGATGGGAAGTTTGATCTGGTGTGGTCCATGGAGAGTGGAGAGCATATGCCTGACAAAACCAAGGTTTACTTCAATTTAATTTCTCTTGCACTCTATGCATTACTTGTGATCGACTAAGCTTACTTCCAACAGCAGATTAATCCCTAACCATAATTGAATTTAATGTTTGTTCTGTTCTGTATAATTGAATTTAATCTCATAAGTTTTCTGCTTCACACACTGCACATGCAACTGACAGTTTGTTGGAGAGTTGGCTCGGGTAGCAGCGCCTGGTGGCACCATAATAATAGTAACATGGTGCCACAGGGATCTTGGCCCTGATGAACAGTCCCTACAACCATGGGAGCAAGATCTGTTGAAGAAGATTTGTGATGCATATTATCTTCCAGCTTGGTGTTCAGCTGCTGATTATGTCAAATTGCTTCAATCCTTGTCACTTCAGGTACAAATAAGCGTTTTCTCATTATTATATATATGCATACGGACACTGTGCAGAGAAATGTCAAGTTTATTGTATTGCTATTTTGACATGGTTGCTATTTTTGTAGGATATAAAGTCAGAAGATTGGTCTTCCTTTGTTGCTCCATTTTGGCCAGCAGTGATACGCTCAGCCTTGACATGGAAGGGTCTCACTTCACTCTTGAGCAGTGGTAAGATCGAAATTACATTTGCATTTCAAAATCAAAATCCCATCTTCCAAGTGTCATGTCACTGATCAATTCTTTCCACACTCATAACCTTCACTCCTAAGAACATGGTTGGTCTGCATGTTTAGTGTAATAGATTAAAATACGCAATAGAGTGCTTGGTATTTACCAGAAAATTGATCTTGTACACATAAATGACTCAATGAAATCACTTAATTAGATTTATTAGTGAAAATTCCAGGACAGCCATGGAAAGTTTCTCCTGCTTGCCTTTCATTTTTTCTTCAATCAAATATTCCTTCCATTTTAACTATGCCACTGGAATATACTTTGAAGTTTAATTTAAAAACAAAATATATATATATATATATAAAAAAAACGAGTCGTGATTTATCCTCATTTATAATTTATAAATTATGAGATATTCTGTTCATAGAATAAGCTATAAATGATTCCAATATTATTTTAAAAATAGATTTTAAATCTGATTCAACCTCATAAATTGACTTATTAGATAAAGGTACCCACTTGAAAAAAAAATGGTGATATGGGATCTCCAACACATAAAACTTTTGTTTTATTCTTAAAAAATTATATTCTTTTTTTACATAAAGTTTTTTCTATATTAAATTAAAAAGTTAAACATTTGAAATTTCTAGTTTTGAAAAATGTTTAAGAAATGGTTTAACTGAGAAAATGTTATTTTATTAATGGTTTTTAAATATTTCAATATCCCATTATGCTTAAGATTGGTTTAAAAAATGAATTAAAAAAATCAAGCTAAAAATATTAGTTGAATCAATAGGTAACCAAAGAGGGGAAAAAATGGTGGTTTACAATTACAGGACACGTATTTCGAAATAGAAACATATGTAATAATTAAGTAAAGGAAAGAATGTTTCAAGTTATTTCAATGAAGACAAAAAAAATGGACTCTATCTTCTTTAAAGACTTTATTATGCACTGCTCTATCTGCTGCCAAGGTGAACTTTTGCATTTTCTTACTGAATTTCCTGATTTCCTTTTGAAGTTGTTGATTTGTACTGTGTTACTGTTTTGGGCCGGACTAGAAAGTTGTGGAAGTTGTTGATTTGTATTTTGTGACATTTTTTTTGGTCAGGACAAAAAACGATAAAAGGAGCTTTGGCTATGCCATTGATGATAGAGGGATACAAAAAGGGTCTAATTAAGTTTGCGATCATTACTTGTCGAAAACCTGAATAAGTTGAGAAGCAGGAGTAGTTTTATAGAATGAAGCAGTAATGTGCATAGTTCTGGCAGAAACGAAGAGAAAATAAATAAATGAAAGAGCTTGGGTATTACTAATACTTTTCTTTTTCATTTTTTAATTTTCTACATATGCATAGAATCACAGATAAAATCCCATCCAATTGAAGGGAAGACGTAACATAATTGCTGTTTGGACGTGACATGTTTCGTTTTATTTTATTTTGAATTCACTGTTTAATTCCATCTCTGTATATTTATAGGTCAAAGTGTATAATATATATAATTTTTAATATTATTTAATTATAAATTCATTTTTATTATATATATTTATATTTAAACTTATCATATCAAGTGATATATAATTTTTAGGGTTGGGAAATCATCATTTTTCTTATGTATAACTTACAACCATTAATTTGTATGGGTCAAGGATGAAATTGGTGGAGAGTTTGCATAATATTAAAAAATGTTTTTTCTTATATTTCCTCAAATTTTTATTAATTTCGAAAATCAAATTTCTAGATTCGTAAAGTTAAAGATAAAATAGTTAGACACATCAACACCTTCACTATGATCATCACAAGAACCATATATAAAGAACAACAAATCTTTATAATACACATTGAAAAAATAAGTGTAAAAATAAGTTTATATATGTAATATTTTATCCCTTCAATTAGACAATTGCGAGGCAACCAAAGAGTCACTCTTCTTTCTTTCTAAGATAACATTACTTCTCACAAACACAATGTTAATGAAATGTATCACTTTGTTTAATTGATAAATAAAAATTGGACAAATTTATTTCCTTCAAATTATTTGTCATTACTTCTAAAAAAAATAATTATCTTATCCCATCTCAATCATTGATATAATAAGTTAATTTTATTTTACATGTTCAATAATTATCATTATGCATACAACTTTATGAATAATTATATTTTGTTTTAAAATATAATAAAAAATAAAATATAAATATTATATATCTACATTAAATAAAGAAATTTCCTTCATATATAGTTGTAAACGTAGAATTTTGTCTCAATTTGTTTGACACGATAAATTTCGCGCATACCCCCTTTTAATATTAATATAAAAATAGTAATTGCTAATAATAAAATAGCATTAAAAATTAAATTTTCTTAAAATACAATATTCGTTTTACTTTTCTTTAACCAAACAATCTTAATTTTACTCTGTTTTTTTTATATATTTACCTTTTTTTTCTCTTCAACAAAATAATCTCCATTTTCAATCTATTATTATCTTATTCTATTTGCTATTTTTCCTTTATTTATACACAGCCTTTTAAATCAAGTGGTCAACTACGACAATATATAATATATTATAACTTTTCACATTTTATTTGTGTAAAAAAACAAGAAAAATAATAATACAAACTGGTTTTGTTGAGATAAAAGTGGTTCACAATAAATCTTGTGGATCCCATGAACGATATTTAGAAGAAAATAAAAGAAAGTGTCTACTGTTAACATGAAATGTCAATTTTAACCTTAATTTTTGTGCCTTTGTGCTGTTTTCTTCTCATCTACCATTCTTAATTTTATAATAATTCCCCACGTCTTATTCCCAAATCATGATAAAATCTATAAGTTTAGTAATTAATTATGCATATTAATTTTAGAACAATATAATTAAAAAAATATAAAATAATATTATTAAATTTAATATTATAATAAAAAACTCTTTTCATGATTTAGTATATGACCTTTATTCATGATAAAAAAATTACAAAATATATTTATGATTTGAAAATATGAAAAATACTATTATTAAAATATGACTATCTATTTTTTATTTATAATTTCATAATATTTGATAATATCACTGTCTATTTTTCATTTATGATTTCACAATACGGAAGTACTACTATCAAAATCAAAATATCACCATCTATTATTTACTATTAAAAAATATGGAAGTACAATTATCAAAATATCACTGTCTATTATTTAGAAATTTCTTTAAAAATATATTTTATGTTAAAATTACACGACTTCATCTTTAAAATTCTATGAAAGACGACTTCATTTTTTTTAAAAAAGAACAAAGAAGTAAATAACACAACTTTTTGTTAAAAAAACATAAATTAAGGTAAAGAAGTTTTGTGTTTATTGAACACAACTTTAATTTATGTTAATTAGTGATTTTTTAGTTTATTTTCAAAAAAGTCAAAGATGATATAGTTTCAGTATAAAAGTAATACACAAGAATATGATAATTTGTATTATTTTTGTACTTAAGTCATGCCATTATGTAAAGGCTTCAATTTAATTCTGTTTAATTTTTATTTATTTATATAAATTAAAAAAATAGTGTAAAAATTATGGAAAAATATTACTCCTAATTAAATAAATTATAATTATTTTAATAAATTGTTTATTTTATAAATTGTCATAATTTATCAGTAATTTTTTTCAATTTTTTTCAAAAATTAAATTTTTTCAATTTATATAAATACAATAATTTTAAACAAAACTATATTGAAATCATCACAAGATACCACAATTTCAGTATAAAATAATACATAAAATTGTTACATGTATATACAAATTTTGTTTATACATAAATTAGAGAGTCATATTTACCAAAAAGGACTTCACTTTAATTTTTTATAATAAAAATCGTGTAAAAAAACTAAGGCAAACTATTCGTTTATAACTTAAAAATATTTCTTCGTGGACATAAAAAAAATTCATTCGAAACTGAAAATTTTCAAGTGAACTCTAAATAAAGCTATATGAAATTAAGATCCTTGAATAAGATTCACATATAAAATAAATTAAAAGTAAATATTAATATTGAGATTGAATTGTCTTTCTATTATAAGTATATAACTGCAAATATTCTATTTTGTATTAGTTATATGATGTTTTTTATTCCTTTTTATCAATTATATAATCTTTTATTATATTAAATTATTATAATTAAGTAATATATTAGAGATAATAATCAATATATATATATATTTAAAAAATAAAATAAAATTATATGACTTAAATATATATTAAAAATAATCAACCATGTGTTATATATCTCTTATAAGAAAAATAAATACTTACTTAAATAAATAAATAAATATATATATAATAAAAAATGATAAAATAATTATTATTTTGCATTTCTATTTAAGGTGAATTTAGCAGGCCACTGAAGAAGATTGTGAAGTACAATGGATAATGAGGATGCATAACAACTTAAGATAGTACTTATAACAATTATTACATAGCTATTGCTTGTACAATTATTACTATTATTGTATTATACTTTTTTATAATTTATTTTAATGCAAGAGTTTTATAAAATTTAAGTTCCAACATTTTAATTACTATTTTATTTAATTATTGATAAAAGTATATGTTTTCAAAGTAGAATATATTATTTTATTTTTATAACTCAAATTTCTTTTTGACCTCCATAAAAATCATTTTCTCACATTTACAAAACGTCTTAATAAATAGTTTACTATGTTTAAAAACCCTTATTCATTCAAAAAATTATGAATCACTCAACATTTATTATATGCTTGTTACACTTATCCTAAAAACTATTTAATTAATTTAAAACATACAAATAATTACACAAATCATTTAATAATATGACAAGTCATTTAACTATCCCAACAACATTTACATTATTGAATAAAACAGTGATAATAAAAGTCAACAGAAATATTCGGAGTAATCAAAATTTAGATTAGAAGTTCAAAACTATATATCTAAAAAAAGCTTGAGATGTGTTTCAACAAGTAAATTTATTTAAAACATTTATAGAATGAAAAATAAAATAAAATATTTAATAAATCTCTTTATATAATGTAATAAAAAAACAATTCTACTAACTAATTTATGTATATAATAATATTAATTGATGTCTTTCTTATTTATGAAAAAAACTTGATTGATAAGTGAAAAAAGAGAGCAAAGCATGTTACTTTTTATTTATTTTTCTAAATTGTATATAATATTTATTCAATAACTTTTGAATTAACAACTAAACTAAATTAAATTATCAGTAAACTTGTTATATCCCACCAAGATCATCACTAATTTAACTTAAACAAATAACTATAAAATATATTGAAAAATAATTTAATTTAAACTCATACTTACAAAATTAATTTATATTTGACTGAAGTTAAATTTTTAACACTCTCGAATATCCATGTGATTAGATATTTATAGAATTCTAATAATACATTATATGATAGACCTAAAATAAATTTAAATGTGATTAAATATTTATGGAATTTTAATAACATAGACTCCAAAATAATTTTAGGCGTGACTAAATATTTATGAAACTTTAATAACAAATAATACGGTAAACCTAACAAATCTCATCCAAATAGATTTTTATATTATATTCAAATAAAAAAAAAACTCAATTTATTCTTATAAAATTATTTGAAAAATGAAGATTACCTGTATAACTTTGTTTATCTCTATTTAATAATAATAATAATAGTAATAATAATAATAATAAATTATTGAACAAGCTAGGATTGATCCATCAACATAGGTAGCAACCCTAATATTTATACAGTGACATAGTTTATTTTATTATACATTTATTATTCTTTATTGAGTTGAATAATGGACCGTGGCAGACAAAGTGATAAGGGACTAAGCATGTGTCGATTTGGTTTATTTTAAAAACACTCAATTATCAGTTTTTTACATTATTTTATATTTTTAATAAAAAAAAATCATCAATGCTTCTTCAATAAATAAATAAATTTAAAGTTAAAGTTTTAAGTAAGATTATCTCTATTTAAATTTAAATTAATAAATAAATAAATT
The DNA here is from genome assembly GCF_000499845.2 of Phaseolus vulgaris. Classification (NCBI taxonomy): domain Eukaryota; kingdom Viridiplantae; phylum Streptophyta; class Magnoliopsida; order Fabales; family Fabaceae; genus Phaseolus; species Phaseolus vulgaris. The sequence continues at coordinate 1,343,468 of NC_023749.2, read as the reverse complement.
TAAATTTAAACTTTAGACTAAGGTGTTTGTTATAAGGTTAAGATATTTCTGAATATTTTTATTATTTATTTGTTTTTACTGGTAATTTTTTTTTTATTTGATTAAATTGGAAAGAGTAACTTCTCTTGCAACTTGTGAGAACGGACATGCACCAATTAGTTGGTTGGTGTTTGGATACGAGTTTAGCATAGTGAGTAGATAAGATCTGAGTATAAAATGATGCCGTAAGGTATTCACTCACTCAAACACTTACTCAGAAGGAAATGGCACTGGAGCAGCACGAGAAGGAGAAGCTGCAGAAGGGAATCGCTGAGTTCTACGACGAGTCTTCCACCTTATGGGAGAATATCTGGGGCGACCACATGCACCACGGCTTCTACGACGCGGATTCCACCGTTTCGGTTTCGGATCATCGTGCTGCTCAGATCCGAATGATCGAAGAGTCGCTTCGTTTTGCCTCGTTTTCTGGTATTCTTCGTTTTTCGCAACGCTTTTTGTTTCCGCTGAATCGAACACTGCTTTTAGATTTCAAAACGCATCCACGTTCGCAGCAAAATTTTATGTGATTGGTGAGATTAGTTGCATACAACACATGCCTTGATTTGCTTTGATTCAGAACCAAATCTTCATCATGAATTCTTGACTATGGCTTCCGAGTCTTTCACCTTTTTCTACAGAATAAAGAATGATGTCGTTTACTTTTTTTCTCACTACTGTTTGTCGATGCCTTTTCCATCCACATGTTTCTCGAGGTATTACTTTTATTTACTTCCATAATCACTAAAAAAATAGTGTGAAAATTATTGTGATAGACGTTTGTTTTTTTATAAAATGATATATATAAATGTCATAATATATGGCGTTTTTCGAACCGTGGTGATCTTATGTGACCGCAACATCTATTACATGTATATAAATTTTTGTTTATACATAAATATGTGATATTTTTAATTATTAGTTTATAATAAAATTATACATTAACTTTCAAAGTAATTTTAATTCTAGATAAATGAAATTCAACTATCGATTAATAATCTCATTATTTAATAAATTTGTTTTACTTTTTATATACAATCTCATTATATACCATGTTATTTTTTATTTAACTTTTTATCTCTTTTATTTTACTTTTTTTCAATAGTTATATACACGTCAAATCCTCAGATATCATTTCTATATATTATTATCATCATTTAATCTCCGTTTTTTTAATTTTCATTTATTTTATGAAAAATACTTAGAGCCACAGTGATTTTTTCATATTGTCGTATGAGTATGACCAAATCAACTTTTCGACTTATAAGAAGAAGAAAATAAAAAAATCTAAATTAAAATAAATTTATCCATATATTAATATGTAAAATTTATTTTATATTACTTTTTTTTAAAAAAAAACTATATGTTTAGTTTGGTACAAGTTAGTTTTGGTTTATAAATAATTTGTGTGTGTAAGTGTTTACGAAAAAAAGTTATTTACACAGACCATAAAATACATTCATAGTTTGTTACTTAATAGTAATTGGATTTTGATTTTAAGACATGAATTTTTAGAGAAATAATATATCTACAACCATACACCAAATTATAACGGAAAAGAAAAATAATTTCATATTAAAGTAAAATAATTTTAAAATTGTAGAGATAATTTTTGTAATTTTATATATCAGTAACTATTATTTTGTTTTTGTTGTGGTTGGTTAGAGGATGATACTAAATGGCCGAAAAGAATAGTTGATGTTGGGTGTGGAATAGGGGGCAGCTCCAGATACTTGGCCCAGAAATTTGGAGCAACCAGCGTTGGCATCACTCTCAGTCCTGTTCAAGCTCAAAGAGCTAATGCTCTTGCTGCAGCTCAAGGATTGGCTCACAAGGTCTTCCTTCATCTCTCAACATTGCTTTCTTTTCCATCTATTTTTTACACATTCTTCAAAGTTCTTCATAACTCCTATAGAATCTATGCACATGTACCTATTATAATAATATAATACGTGAATATAAAATATCTGTCTCCATGTTTCTGTCATTGCAGGTTTCTTTTCAGGTTGCTGACGCTCTCGAACAACCATTCCCTGATGGGAAGTTTGATCTGGTGTGGTCCATGGAGAGTGGAGAGCATATGCCTGACAAAACCAAGGTTTCAATTCCATTTCTCTTGCACTCTATGCATTATTTTTAAGGGACATTAATATGAAAATATATATAATTTTTAAAATATAAAATATAGGAATCCAAATCTATATATTAAACAAAAACAATTTTATTTTTTAAATTGGATTTTTGGCTGATATGTGTCTTATAAATGACATACTTTTGGAGATCCCATCAACTAAAGATAAGGACATTTCATTGTATATAAGTGGGTGCAAACCTCAATCCTATAAGTCGGTTTTATCGGGTTGAGTTAGACTTAAAGTCCAATCTTTAGTATGGTATCAGACTCATTTCAAACCTATCCTAACGAGTATTTGTTGGATTTATCAAGCCACCACCCATAGTATGTTATTCCACGCACGAGCTTCTAAAGTCCACTCCTTAATACATACGAATGTTAAAATCTAATACGAGTATATCTACAACGAGTTTAGGGTTTATGATTTAGTTGTTAACATTAAACTCATTAAAGTGTTAATTAATCTAATATAAGTGTTCTGCTTCACACACTGCACATGCAACTGACAGTTTGTTAGAGAGTTGGGTCGGGTAGCAGCACCTGGTGGCACCATAATAATAGTAACATGGTGCCACAGGGATCTTGGCCCTGATGAACAGTCCCTACAACCATGGGAGCAAGATCTGTTGAAGAAGATTTGTGATGCTTATTATCTTCCAGCCTGGTGCTCAGCTGCTGATTATGTCAAATTGCTTCAATCCCTCTCACTTCAGGTAAAGTGCAGTACTGTTCTTGAGGTTTACAATAATCTGAAAAGTTTTGTGTTCTTTATTCATTACATATATTCACAGAGTTGAAGTTGTTTTGCTACTACTAATTAAAACTTTGTGGTATATTTATATATGTATGTAGGATATCAAGTCAGAAGATTGGTCTTCCTTTGTTGCTCCGTTTTGGCCAGCAGTGATTCGTTCTGCATTGACATGGAATGGCCTCACTTCACTCTTGCGCACAGGTAAATGCTCAACATTCATCAATTATTTACAGTAATTAAACTAGGTCGATTCCATAATTTTTCTGTAAAAAAATATAAATAAATAAATCTTTATAAATTAAGTGATAGATATAAAACTATATATTTACAAATTGTTAGAGAAAAAACTTAATACAAACTTATTTTTATTTATTTATTTTTTGTAATAATTAATTTAACTCGTAAAAGATTATTTTATTGCAAGTCTTTCATTTTTAATCACGTTAATTCCAACATCTTTTAAAGAGATAAAACATACAAGTTTCAAGTTTTGTCTGAACGTGAGTACAATTAAAAGGCTTTTTGTTTTACACTAAAACTTCGAGAGCATGCATGTATCCTGAAACAATACATATAACTGCATGAAAAGGAAAGGATAAGCTCAGAAGTTATTTACAGTTGAAATATAAGATAAGCAATAATTTATTCATTTTGAAATAAAAATTATGCACTCCAGAAGAAAGATTAATTGTAAATAACTATTATTTTCTATCAATTTTCAGTTAACATTACTAAAAAAATATTAAATAAAAATTAATTTTAAAAATTAAACAAAATTAATTTTTATATTAACTAAATTAGATATTATTTTAAAAATTACAAAATTATTAATTTAAAAATCATTTTTTATTATTATAAATAATTTTAAATTAATATCTAATTAGCAATTAAAATTTTAACTACCAATATTATTTATATTCTAAATTTATTAAAAAAATCTTGATAACTAATTAGATATCCATTTATAAACTATTTATTAATAATAAAAATTAATTTAAAAACTAATAAAATCTTTAAAATAGTATTTAATTTAATTAATATACTCTTTTTTTTGTTTTTAAAATTAATTTTTATTTAATAATTTTTTCTTAACTCACATAATATATTATTATTTGTTGAACATTAATTTTTTTTTTCAGGACTGAAAACCATTAAAGGAGCTTTGGCCATGCCATTGATGATAAAAGGATACAATAAGGGTTTGATTAAGTTTGTGATCATTACATGTAGGAAGTCTGGATAATTAAGCACATTATTTTTATTATTTTCAACAGGTCATTTATTTTGATAGTTTAACAAAATAAGAGAAGCCTATTGAGAGTCTGAAAGAGGGTGACATGACATCAAATTGAAGATGTAAGATTATTTCAGCTTCCATTAAGTCATCACCAATAATGATACTTCATTATTTTTGGTTTATTTTTAATTTATATTATCTTCATCAAATATTTAAAAGATTCACATGCCAATGTTGTTATTATTGTTTTTAAGACTACAAAATTATCATAACCAATACTGTCTTTTAATGCCTTTATTATGTGAATGTAATTTCCATTTTGTAGCTCTTTATAAACTTTCAAACTTACTAAACAAATTATTAAAAAAAACATAGAACACAATTTGAATCATATAAGTAACTGTAACAACAAAATGAATATCATATATATATATATATATATATATATATATATATATATATATATATATATATAAATAAAACAAACTTAGTACGATGATAAATTGATAATATAGTAAAAAGATGTTGTATATACTTTATAGATAATTCTATTTTTAATAGTTCTCTTACATGTGCTTACACTGTATCTCCTTCCATCAATCACACCTTTTGATGACCATGTTATTCTCAATTATTTTGAGACCAACGTTAGTATATTTTTTTTTTTAATGAAAGTTTTTATGTTAGGCAACACTATGCAACTTGACATCTCAGCGAGGCTGACACCTCAAGTAGCAACAATCATCTGCCATCACATGAAAAAAGTATTATTAAAAAAAGAAAAAAGAAAGAAAATACAAAACTATGGGAGGACTAGACCAAAACCCACGTGTTAACAAAAACGATACATAGGTAGACTATACCTATTCATAAAGAATTCTAAGAACAGACTAGATGGAAGTCTATTATACCAATGAAATGATTGTCTATGAATGAACCCTAAATTAGCCAACTTATCAGCACATGCATTTCCCTCACGAAAAATATGAGTAACCCTAAACCTGATTGTCCTACAGAAATTAAGACAAATATTTCATCGATTACGATCCACGGAACATTAGTCCTAGCAGTAAACGCAACACAACGTTAGTATATATACAGTTGATGGATTTTTTTTTTTCAACATATTTGAGGTTATTGAATTTTATAAAACAGTCAAAGAAAATTATTTAATAGATTTTTTTAAAATTAATTATTATATTAATTAAATTAAATATTATTTTAAATATTAAAAAATAAAGTAATTTTTATTATTACTACATATTTTTTAAATTAAAATCTAATTAACTACCAAAATATTAGTTATTAATTTTATAATTTAATTAATTAGATCTATTATATTAACTATCTTATATATTAATAATTTTTTAGTTTCTCAAATTTAGTTAATATAATAATTAATTATTTTTTTATAAAATAATTTATATTTAATGATTTTTTAATAATTTTTTCACTGATAAACATAACAAATAAGGCGATGATATTTATATATAATTTTTAAAATTCAATAAATGAAGGTATTAATAAAAAATAAGGTGATGATATTTAAATAGAATTTTTAAAATTGAATGAATGAAGGTATTGATTTAATGAGTAAGAGTAATTGACTTTATGATAATTACTAACATAAGTTAGTAAGTCACTCCAAAAAATGCATCTATTAACTTCACTTGACATCACCTCTTGAATATAATGTGAATCCTACTATGGTTTAAATTATGGACCATTTTTATGATCATTTTCTCCTATGATATACAAATGCATTTGGATTCTATAAATTATGCAAAAAAAACTAATGATGGTTTATATTATATTTGATTATGATTATCTTATATTCTTTTACTGAGAAAATTTGTTCTAATATAGAATATATAAATTTGATCATCTTAATTATAAACTTAATCTTTACTTGAGTACAAGATATTAAAATAATACAAGTGTGCACAATATTTCTATTTTTTTCTTTGTATTATTTATTAATATAATAAACGGGTGAGAGATAGTGTTCTCTTAATCACTTCTAACTCTTTACACATGCAACCAAAATTTTCCAAAAATAATTTCATGAAATTGTTTCCTTAAAATGCTTTTCTTAGTTTTTATTAATTTTACTTTGATTCACTTAGAGTTAATCAACTTAAAATAAATTGATATATATACATATATATATATATATATATATATATAATATCACACTGTTTTAACAAAATGGATCACAACAAATTATTTTATTCCACATATAATTATTAAAACAATATATATTGCTTTAAGTTTATGGTGTTGTAGCCCAATAACTTTGGTCTCTTATCTTACCCATAAGTCATTGCAGGCTAGCAGGGCTAAAAGAATACAAAATGACAATACTTTGGTTTTTGCTTCGCCACTATATATTTTAGGACATGTACAATACAAATTATTTTAAATGTTTAAAATATTTTTGTATTTTTTTCTTTAAAAGAAAAATTTTGGAAGAGAAATTTTGGCAGAGGAATTTTGGCTTATGAATTTGAATTTCTGGAAGAAAGTTTTTGGAATAGCTAGTGCATAATGGACTTACGGAACAAAATATTAAAAAAATTATTAAATAAAAAATAATTTTAGAGACAAAAATAATTTATTATTATTTGATTAAATTACATATCGTTTTATAAACTAAAAAAATATTAATTTATAAATTTGTATTAATAATAGAAATAATTTTATATACAAATAATTTTTTAATCTTTAAAATAATATTTAATTTAATCAATATAATAAAAATTATATTTTTATTTTTAGTGTAAAATTCAGAATAAACAATGCCTACACAGTCAACTTAAATTATGAAATGAAATTTCAAAAATTTTAGGCATATTATAATCCGAAAGAAGACAAAAAAAGTTAATATTTCAAAAGTTTTTTTCTTCTAAAAAAACACTTTCAAAATCAGCAACAAAACTAAAAAATCGCATTCAACAGTCAAAATTTCGAAAATAATGTTCTTCCAACACATACAACAAAACAATATAATAACAAGACTATTTTGGTAACTTCACCTCTATGATAGTGCCAAGTTGGAATTTAATATAGTGCAAAAAGCAAATGCCATGTACTTTTTGTATTATGTTTTGTTTGCTCTCATTCTTTATCACTCAATTTCTTTTTCTTCTTTTTTATTTTTTGCAAACTTCTCATTAATATTATGGTTGTCTCGAATGAATGAACCAATATCTTATGCCATTATTTGTTTTTATTCTATTAACACTTAATCCTACATGGTTCCTATTTTATTCGTATAAATGGTATTCATCTTTGTTTTTTTCTCAAATTAATTTTGAGGGCGTATTTCTAATTACATAAACAAACATTATTTTCTTGAGCTGGAGATTCTTTTGAAATGTTTACCTAATTTGAAATTATTTTATGTAATGATATAGATAATTTTTTTATACTCGTTTAAATTATATTCCAACAGTTTGAAAATAATCTTAATTTACACATTTATTAAAGATGTTATTTAATTGGCACGAAGTATAAATATTTGTTTATAAATGGTTGGAGATCCCACATTAACTAGAGATTAAAGTCTTCCATTATATATAAGTGGGTGCAAACCTCAACCTCATGAGTCAGTTTTATGGGGTTGAGGTAGGCTTAAAGTCCACTTCTTAACATGGTATCAGAGCCATTTTGAACCTATTCTAGCAAGTGTTTGTGTTAGGCCTATCGTGTCATCCGCTATCGGACCACCCATAATATATAGTCCACTTCTTAACATAAACTTTATTAAATAACCTCAATTTACACTTTATTAGTCAATGACAAATAATATTAGAATGTATTGATTTTTTAGAAATAAATTGTATATTAGTTATAAATCTTCAATGTTGACCAAGTGTATAGTTGGGGAGTGTGTGAAGTGTATAAATGACTCGTAATTGTATGAGAAAAGGGAAGGTGTGAAAGAATATACATCTTTTGTTTTATACTTGGAGTAGTTAACAACAAAATGAATATTATTTAACTTTATTTCAATTATATATATCAGCAATTACCATAAGTACTTTGAGTTAAGCCATAGGAGTAATTGAGGTTAGATAAAAAAAAATGCCCAAAGCACACTAGATCATAAAACATATTACAATAAATATTTTTGGGAAAAATATATTTAACAATTAGGAACTACAATGTAGGTTGTTCAATGTGGCTGGTTTGTAATACGAGATGAGTTCACTAATTTAATTTGCTGATCTGTTTAGGTTTGTTATTATAATTAAAGTTCATGTAGATTTTATTTCAATCTCTAAAAATAACACCATAATGTCATTTTCCTCTTAAGTACAACTCCTCATTCTACGTTCAAACAATCTTTTTAAAAAGCTTTTTTTTATAGAGACAAACTTGTATTTAATGTAAACTAACAAAATTAATCCGTATTTTTTTATGCGATAGAGACTAATTCAACCTATATTTTGTGAGTGAAATTTATAACGGATTAATGCAACAATCCTCATTGGAATCCCTATTAACAATATGATAATATTGATATATAATTTCTTCAAACATGCTCCAAGTATGAACAAGAAGCAACGATGCATGGAGGAAAAAAATATTGTAACCAAAATTTTACAGGTCTCAATGATATTGAATTTCTCCATTATTTTAATACAGATAGTAGTAAAGTATACTTTTATTAATAATATACATGTTTTCATTTTTCAAAAGAATATACTTTAGAGTGGTATAATAGGTTATACTAATAATTAACAAATTATAATATGCTTAAAAAGTATTTGATATTTCAAATAAAATATTCTATAATGTATTTAAAAACATAAGAATTAAGAAATAAATCAACATTTTCACCGGTATTCACTTTTTTTTTTTTCTTTTTCGTATTCGCAGCTAGAGTTTTGTCTTAAGTTCTGTCTGCTTTATAAATATTTGTTCTCAAAATATTTAACATACAAGGATTTGTTTTAAAAAATAAGTACAAGTTCTATTGAGAGAGAAATAACCACAATAAACTTTTTTTAACACATATTTATTTTGGTAATGAAACTGTAATTATGTTTTGTTTTTTTTAATACATAAACCATCTTAGCCTTTTTATGACTATGTAGCACCGGTACATATATCACACCTACCTCACACAAATACGAATAATTCACACAAATACAAAAATATGTGTAATTTTTAAAATATAAAATACATAGACACAGATAATAAAAAAAATTTATGTGTATAAGTATATTTTAATTATATTAGATATTTTTTCGTAGATGATTAAAAAAATTTATTCTTTATTTTTTATTAAAATTTATAATAAATTTAAGTTTTTTAAAAAATTAATATATTTTATTTAAAATTATACTCAAATTATTATAAATTTAATAAATATTTTTTAAATTAAATATTTCATGTACGGTTTTACAGATGACACACATTTAAGAGGAAGTGTAGAGTATACATGCCACATGTTTGTTTGGTGATTAAATTTGGAGTTTTATAAATTTCCAAAATAAAAAAAAAAGATATTATTGAGGTGTATGTCTGTAGGAGAAGATGGAATAAAGTATGGTATATTGAGAAGTTGTTCCTAACCAAATTCTTCTTTTTCTCTCTCTCTACATAATATATTGTATTAAATAATTAATTAATTATTATATTATTATTTTTGTTTCTCTTTTTTACCAGTCAAATATTTCTTTTTGGGAAACCCATTCTCTCTCTTTCCCAGCCACTGTCTCTTGCCTCAGTTGGTTAGCCGCTATGCCCAAAAACCCTTTCACTTTGCCTTCTTCCACTCTCACTCCCTATCCATTCTTCACCACCATGTTTTCTTAGACCTCTCAGGTTCTCTCTCTCTTCTTTTCTTCTTCTACTTTTCATTCTCTTTCTTTTTTGTTGTTGTTGTTGTTTTCATTGTTTTTTTCTGGGTATTTTGGATTTTGGAAAACTGGCACTGCTCTCGGGTGAAACGTGTCTTGATTGGGAGATGATGGTGTTTGATCTGAGGTGGGAAATGGGAGAGAAAAAAGTGAATATGAAAAGGGTTTAAGGAATGGGTATGGCTGAGATCTTTGTGGGAAATTTCCTGTTCTCTTTTTTGGGTTTTTTCGAAGGTGTCGAACCGACAAGTGCCAATGTGTCTAAAATTTTATTGTTGCCAGAAGATTGAAATCTCTCTCTGCAATTTTTTGGAGTTTAGCAGGGAAACGGTGGCGGTGGAGTGAGCCCCAAATAGGAAAGAAAAAGGGTCAGAAGAGGGGTTAATATTTCAGAAGAAGAATTATTAATATTAATACATATACATATATATATATATATATTATTTCGCATATATATATATTATTTCGTATATATAATATAATAGATATAGAAAGATAAATTTGTTTTTCTATGGTGAAGGTGGAAGGTGATATTAATGTGGAAATGGAAATTTGAAATTATGCACTGTGGAGTGAGTGTGTGTTTCTGAGGTAATGAGATTTTGGTATTTGTTTATGTAGGTTCTTGGAGGACAACTCATTCGGTTGTTTCTGCTATTTAAAATGAAACCACATTCCAATGGGGTGTCTAGAGGTCATAAGGCAAATGGTACTCAAGTTGAAGGGCCTAACTGGCTTATTTTTGCTGCTGGTGCTTTGTTGAGTACGTTATCCATTCGCCTTGGTTACAAGTTGAAGCAGGCATTGGACTCCAAACCCAAGCAGAATGCAACTGCCATTCAGAAAGGTCATTATGTACTGATGGGGGGACACCATTTTTCTTGTTTTGTAGCTCTTTTCCCTTTTTATGTAGATGTGAAAATTTATTTAATAGTCAATTTGGATATGTATTTTGGTTTAAGTGGATTCTAACTTCATATCTTTTGATGTTTCAGGAAATGGAAAATCCTCCAGCATGAAGAAATCTGCAGACTATTTTTTGCAGACTAATGGATATTCCCAAACACAAGATAACCACGGATGCTTCAGTTGTATTTCAGGTGGTTTACCATATGCTTCAAGTTGATGACTGGTTGTTATGCTGTCTAGTATTTTTCTTCTTATTTAGAAGATTTTTTTTTTTCTGACAAGATTTTGTTTCTGAATTTGGAATGTTGTTGGATGATTATTAATATTTGTTGTAGGATGTTGAGCTTATTATTATCTGCTAGTACTTGTTAATTATGTTCTTTTATCTTAGTCTATTTCTTCTACATCAAGTGTTAAGAGTGTTAGTGGAACATTTTCCACTCATCTTTATACCCTGATGCCTTATGATGATTAGTGCTCATCAAATAATTTTTTACCAAGTTGTCTTCCTTTAGTTTTGTTCCCATCTCATTTAATTGTTATCTCTGCTCCCAGTTTTATATCACTAGCATTACTATTGAGTGTCTTCATTACATGTGCTAGTAATAAACAGTATTCCACCTGAAGTTGGTAATGTATGAAGTGGTGTGAAGATCATCTGCTCTCATAAGATAGGGTGGGGATGGACACTTCAATGTTCTAATTAAGCAGCTCAGCTAAACGTTCTGAAACAAATTTTAGCTCAGTGATCTATAGCAATTGATACTTGACTTTGTCTGCTTGCAGTTATGGAGATAAAACTTTTTATTTGGTATCATCATATTTTTTTTTCTTTACCAGCAAAGAGATGCAAACTACACAAATAGTTCAGTATTTAAAGTAAACCTGGATTTACTTACTCTTAAGCATGCACAAGTTGATGGACTTCCATTTGAAATTCTGTCAGAGATGGTGTAAACTTTGTACATGAGTCACTTGTAAATAATTGGTGATTGTAGTTTGTGGATCTGATTCTACATTCTCTGTGATATTATTCACCTAATTCCTTTCAATTACTGTTCTGTTTCGTTTTGTGTCTTACCTAGATTTTAAGTATCAATGTGATATTGTTTTGGGCAGGAACTGGTGGTACCATGGAAGTAAAGTGTCCACCAAATGGACAGATGCTGAATGAGTTTGATGGAGCTCTCCCATTGGTGACTGTTCCTGCTCCTGCTGCTGAATTTAGTAAGGAAAATGGTGTTATGTGGGCATGCTCCCCTGATCATCATCTTGAGTTGCCATCAAAGCCATTCCACCATTCAAACTGCTCAGATTCACCATGTGTATCAGAATCTGGTTCTGATATTTTCAGTAAGCGAGAGGTCATTCAGAAACTGCGGCAACAGTTGAAGAGAAGAGATGACATGATACTAGAAATGCAAGATCAATTAGCTGAATTGCAAAATTCACTCAACTCTCAGATGGGGCTTTCTTCACATTTGCAATTGCAGCTTGATGCTACAAACAGGGACTTATTTGATTCCGAGAGAGAGATCCAAAGGCTGAGGAAAGCAATTGCAGATCACTGTGTTGGATATGTTCCCCATGACAAATCTTCCAAAGTGACAACTTCTCCTGCTGAGATTAGAAATGGCTTTTTAAATGGGCATCTTGATGGGGACAGTAATTCTGATTCCCCTGAAAAACCAAGGGATGAGGAGGAGAGAGTTGAGTTGCTGAAAAGGCAAGTAGGAGAGTTGAAAGAGGTGATAGAAGGAAAAGAATACTTGCTCCAGAGCTACAAGGAGCAAAAGACTGAACTCTCTATGAAAGTCAGGGAATTGCAGCATAGATTGGATTCTCAGCTGCCTAATATTTTGTAGAAGTTGTCTACTTTGTGAATACTTTGGTTCTTTTCATTTCACAAATCTTCACTGCCTTCTTCCTCATTCTTTATTTTCTCTGTAATTAGCTCAATATATTTCGAGTTTGTGCAATGTGTGCTGCTGATTAATGAGTGCTGCATATTAAAAATGGCAAGATGAATGCATAAATACAAAAATAGTTTTTTTTTTTTTATATATTTAGAGTAAAAATATACAGTTGCCACTATACATGACAAAATAACACTTTTTCCTTGTCAGCATGTTGTTTTAGTACTAGTTGATCATGTGGGGTTTGTGTTGGTTGGTTGACAAAAACAGTCCATTGGTTGGAGATAGGGTGGTGGTGGTGGTGGTGGTACCAAGACAATAATTTTGACATTAGTTTTGCAATCAATAGAATAAAAGAAAATTGCTTAGGAAGAAATTGAGATACAAATATTTTAAGGGTATAAAGGCCATTTGCTTCTTTCCAACAAGAAAATTTATATTCAAATTTTGGTCTTTAAAAAAACAGTTTAGTTGTTATGAAATTATAGTTTCAGATCTGTGACTTTAATTTTTTACAACCATAAGAATAAATTCATGTTGTCCTTTGTTATTAGGAGTATTCCTTTGGGGTGTTAATTTAGACAATATGTTAAATATTAGTTCAGAGTTGTTGGAAATTAGTTAAGTGTCAATGGTTCATGGAGCTGTAGCAATTGAGAAAGTTGTTGGAAAATAATTAAGAAGGAAATTAAAATAAAAAAAATTGCAGTTTAAGACAATTCTTAGTTACCATGTATTTTTTTGATAAATGATTATATAAACATTATTTATCTTTTTCATTTAAAGTAAAATAAACTAAAATTATACCTTTAAGGATTATAAATAAAAGAAAAAATATTTTCTTAAATGAAGCAAATCCCAGAAGAAATTATAGACTGTTTCTCAAATACTATAGATTTTATTAATTAATTGGTTATAATATAAAATAATAAACAAAATTAAATGGAATATTTTTGTGTGTTTTGCATTAATTACAATATAGGAATAATAATATTATAAAGCATTTTTTTCAGTAGTATTCATTGGGATCAGGTCACACTACATTAAATGCTAACAAATCATGCATCCTAGAATGTCTCCCTATCATCATTAAGAATGCCTAAAACAATCAATTTCACGTAAGTATCAATCAATTTTATTAATTATTATTAAAATTGGACTAACCACTTTTACAGAGTTTTCTAATTATATCTTTTAAAAACTTATTTGTAAATTCAATTTCAGTTTCATTTCTATTAATAATATATTAAATTCATTTAAATATTAGTAAAATAGTTTCTCCCTTACTGTATGAGATTCCTTTCAACAAATATGTTATAATTCATTATAAGACTATTTGTAATTAAATTTACGAGAACATTTTTTTAAATATCTTTAATTAATTTACATGTTTCTACGATATCATGTATATTACACTTTCACTCAATTACTTTAATTTTAAATATAATACCAATAATTTTAGAATATGAACAAATTGTTGATAAATTTATTATCTTCAACTAATTTAACTATTCTCCCCCTTTCTTATTATAAATTACATTTTAAAATAGATTGTTAAAATTTTATAAGATACTTTAAATTTCTTTATGATTTTAGATTTACTTTTCAGGTTTACTTCTATTAAACAATATAAATAACTTCTGTTCTGTATTAATAAACAGTGAAAAGAGTATTTTAATAATAATTTTAAAAAATAACAAATATTTGTATATTTGTATATATATATATATATTAATGTTTTATATCAAAGAATATAGAAAGTAATTGTTTCAAAGAGTGAGAATTAATTAAAAGATTATTATAAGTGAAAATGGGAACAGAAGCATGAGTCCATAACACAAACTAGTAAGATTCCTATGAAGCTTTAATATAACACCTTGCAACTTTATTCTGAAAATATATCTATGTAGTTATGATTTATGCCATTTAGAATCAAGTTATACAACAATTTTGTAGTTTCAACAAAGTTTAAATATTTTTTTAGTATATGAAATTTGAAGTAAATTATTTTTTTATTTAAAGTTATTTAAAAATACTTTATCTTTTAAATTTGAAAATGTATAGTTTTAATCTTAACTATTAAATTAAGGAGTAAAAATAAAAAATAGAAGTCATTTTAGTTTCTTTTAAGAAACTAAAACTCTTCTGTTAAAATTTGAGAGATTAAAATAAACTTTTTAAATTTGAGTGAAATAAGAAATTAAACAGCAAAGTAAAATAAAGTGCCAAAAATAATGAACTTGAAAAGATAAAGATAAAGCATAAAATATAACTATGAACTAAAAGTAAAATAAGAGAAACATAAAGAATGTTAAAGAAAAGAATAAAGTACCAAAGATACAATGTTAGGAAATGTCTCCGTCAAATCCTCGAGTACCATGTGATTCAGGAAATATTTTCAGGTTAATATAAAATTCGAATCAAATGAAATAAATAGTTTGTAGTTTGTTTTAGATTAGTTTTTAATTTTTTTATTATTATAAAATTGTTTTATTACAATAATTATTATAATGTTATTAAATATTATATAGTAAAAATGAAAAAAATATTTAAGGCGTTTTTTTTTATCTATTTTGTAGAAAGTAGTATGATTATCTATTTTGTATGGAACTTCTACTTTACGAAATAAATAAAAAAAATTAAAATAGTATAAACCAAAAAATATATCAACTTTATACATTTTATATATTATAGATAAACTCTTATCAACAAAATTATCATAAAAACTAACACGAATTGCTTATGAACATTTTTTTCTTGTATTCTCAACGGCAAATCATTTAAGAAATTTATCTTATATTGTAATTTTTTTTCTTGTGAGTTATGAAATCCCCACTTTTTTGGAACCCATAGCTTTTAAAATTCCGATGCTACACCAACCACCCTTTGCGTTGAGAATTACGCTATTTGTACAGCATTTTTTAACATTAAAACCATGTTTTAACTCTTCATTGCTTTCATTCATATGTTCTTCCTTTCTTCCATCACAAGGATAATTTGTTCCCAAAACATGTTCAAACATTTTGATTCTTTATAATGGTAGAAGGATTGTAAAGACTTAGACAACCTGAAAAATCGAATGCCAAAACGATGAAACCAGTGTTTCCCAGAAAACTAACGATATACATTTGACTGAATTTGTATGGTTATATAACACTTATGAGCACTGAATGATGAACCATGTGCACTGTACTAGTCTAGAGCATAAACTTTGATATTCATCCAATCTAATACTGGTTCAATAGTTTTTCCTTGCGCCCTTGTGAAATAGATTTTGATCTTGAAAGTAATCTTTAAGATACTAACTTGAAGACATTGATTGAAACCCAGGATAATGATTTTTAAAATGGATATTGATCCCTTACACATAGTTTAAACTCTCCCAATTGGCTTTATTCAATCAGTGTCGAGAATCACCTAGCATTCAAATCAAATTCACCAACTTCGCGCCAGCCATCCTGGGTTCCAGTGTCTCCATTTTCGGCTTCATCGTTCAAGAAATCCTCTGATGGCTCCTTCTCATCTCTCTGTGTATTGTTTCCCCACCCATTAATCATCTCACCAGGGTTACCTCCCTGATCTTGCTTTCCCATGTCATGGCCAATCACCATGTCATTGCCTTGGGACCCAAGTGCACTCCCTCTCATGGGTGCTCGAGACATCATTTCAGCATGCGACTGTAAATCTGCTCGTGCCTGTGCCTGTTCTGCTTGAAACATTGCTGCCATCCGAAGTTTCGCCTCGTGGGCTTCACGGCCGGCCTTTTCCCTAGACTCTAGCTCTGCTCTTAGTTCATAATTGGCTCTTTTTTCTTCTTGGAGAAGTGCCTGCTCGATCATCAATCTCTCCTCCGACCGGAATTCCCCCAAACCTCTCTTTTGGGATATTATGTTGAAGGCAAGTGCTTGTTTCTCAAAAGTTGCAGTGAACTCGGCAATTTTAGCAGCAATATTATTATCCCACTGCTGTGACCGTGAAAGCATCTGGCCAGTAGTGTCGGAATCGAGTATCCTATCATCCTCTTCTTCTTCATAGTCTGCCACAACATGGTAAGGCAATAACCTGCGGAAAGAAAAATTAGGGAAATTCTGAAACATAAGAATTCCATGACAGAACATTTTCCGGTTGGATCAAACATAAGTATTCTCTCTTAATGGGGGGATACTAGCATTATTTTTCTTTGAAGCGAGAAATAATGTGTTTAGATTGGTATTAGCATATCTCAATGAAATGCAATCAGGACCAAAAGCATTTAATGCTATGATAAAATACATATGCAGCAAGTAATAGGAAGCTGATCAGCACTCATTGTTGTTTTAATTTATCATATTAAAAACCATTTAAAAACTAAATTGTGGGAAGTAAAATACGAAAGCATTAATGTCTAATTTCATTTTAGTAAGATCATCACGAACAAGCATATCAAGGTCAGATTTTCTAAAAGGAAAAACTTCACACATTTGCACCATGGTAATAAATGAGTTCCCAGTTCATTTCTGCATTATAGTAATCAAACTGAAAGTTTTGTTTCCCTTTATTCAAGTACATTATCACGTATCAATTACCATAGGACAGAGCAAGAATAAAATTTGATAGAATCTAAATGTTACAGGTTCTGGAGAACTATATCTACTAAATAAAATATACATATAGTAAAATAACAAATAAGAGCATGGCATAGATAACAAATTAATCTAGCTGTGCAAACATAGATAAATGGATTGATTTGTTATTAGAATCAGGGTCAGTGGCAAGGAAAATGAATATGGGATAGAGGATGACAATAATAAGTTTGAAAGCAGAGCAACAAAACATAACAAGGAGCCAAATATCTAACAAAAAATTACTCTATACACAAGACCAAAAGGACACATTAGAATATAACTTGAAATCAAATAAAAAGGAGAAAGTAACATGACAGTATTCTGACTGTGCATAAAAAATCCACATAAGGAGCAGGTTGCAGTGAGGGAAATTGCAAGTGAAGAGATAAAAACAGTATTCAGACCAGAAAAAAACTGACAAATATAGTTGTAAATAGACTATAGGACTCTAAGCATATGACAAATACGTGGATTAGATTTTTTGGCATGAAACAGCTTAAATGAATGAAAGAAAAACCAAGCTCCATCAACAATACTTTCATTATCTTTGTAATCCCATCCAAAAATGAGACAAACACCCCATAAAGTCTCATATTTTCCTTTTGCTAAATTAACATCATGAAGAAAAATATTGCAAATTGGAAATCAATTCATAAGAAAAAACAGTTCTTAAACAATTTTTTTTGTCTATTTTGGATAGTGCAATGGTGAAATCTTATTCAGAAGTGGGCCCTTCAACACACAAACAATGGCTGCAAATAAGCTGAGGCAACTTATGACCAGAGTGAAGGCCGTCTTTAAAACTCACAGTAACATGAATGTCTCCAACTCTTCATCAATAAGGGCAAGTGAGCAGTATTAAAATGAAATCTATTATTCTCCTTTTCACAAGCACATTCCATCTGATTCTCACAAAGTTAGTCGAGAAGTTCCACAAGTTATTGTGTATTTGGTTTAGTTTATTTTGGAGAAAGAGTTACTTATTTCTACCAACTTCCAGAAGAATGTTATTATTATTATTATTTCTCCAACAATAAGCAATTTCCTAAAATACATACACCTTTATTGGAGAGGGCACTCTAATTACATTTACAACCCTTTTTCTCAAAAAGAAAATCTAAAATGAATATAAAGAGTATGATCAAAAGCATTACTCTGTAACTCTTACAGGCTATTTTCTCACAATGAAACAGAGATATTACAAACATTTGTTTATCTATGATGGGATAGGAGAAGAATATATCATGTAAAAGACTTATTTCACAGCAACAGACTACGTAATATACCAATATTCATCTAATAATCCTAGTATTTTTTTTTTTATCATACTTCTCACATCTAATTGATTCAGGAATCAATGCAAACAATTAATTTTAAACTTGAGCTTTGCAGACAAACTTTGGAAACAAAAGATTTTTGCTAAACTAGGAGTAAGGTAAAATATATGCATTGCATCTTTACCCAGAGACAAAAGGAACATTATTATTATAAAATGATGAAAAATTAATGAAGATATCACACAAAATACAAACAAGGTTGTTAAAATGACAAAATAAGAAATGAATGTATATGAGAAAATATTTGGAGGACACCATTTGAGGAAAAAAGGACAAAAAATTGGTTAAATTGATTTAGACACATACAAAGGTCATTCTTTATACCATTCAGTTAGGAGAATAGATTGCATGACTTTTAGTCTAGTGAAAATGGATAGATGGAAACGAATAAAACATTGAAATAATTTGTTTAGAGGGACCTCAATGTGAATAATATTACTAAAAATTTGGTCTTTAACCAAATCAAATGACATCATGTGAAGTAATGGGATAGGGATTTTGTTCTTGTTCTCACATGTAGTTGAAAATCATTGTTTGATAAACATATTTGATCTGGTGGCTTTAGGAGGACACAATTTTTTCCACGTGCTGCAGCAACAAAAACCTCCACATACTCATCTATACGTGAGTGAAATAGCATAGCTCATCTTGAATATTACTTCTTTAAGTAGATTCCCTGGTGTACTAAAGTCTAAACTATCTATACAGAGTATAATAATAGCTTCATTTGATGGCAAGTGTTTTTCTCATCCAAAGACTATTGACTTAATGGTAAAGCAAGAACAAAAATCACAAAATAGGGAGCTTGAGAGATATAAGACTATGAGCTGGGAGTAAAAAATAACTTCTGAATAAGCTGTAATAGAGTAAGTGCATGGCCATACAAATAGTTCATGCAGTCAACCACTGATGTATACAAAGGGGCTGGCATGGCACCCCAGAAATTTATGTGCAAAAGCTTCAATGACAGTATCGATTTCGATCATACAAATTTTCAGTTCAAGAAGGGTTTCATCATATGTCAGATAAATCCAAAAGCCATTGGTCATTACCATTCTTGTGACCGTCCCAATTTTAAGGAGAAAACCTTAATTGATCAAACAAGCCTCTTCAACACCACTTTGTCACTACACAATACACTGGGAATGGCCAAGTGTAACAAGATATCGCTACTTTTCCCATCCTAACGTTAAGTAATATGAATAAGAAAGCACACACAGAACAGGTATCTAGCTTCTTTCTACACTAAAAACTCAGCGAAACGTAACTCACTCTCAAGTTATTCAGAAAAACAGCAGGGAAATCACAGTCAGCAAGGTCGGAGAAAGATTAGAAAAATGAAATATAGTAGCACAGCAGGGGTCACAAGTAAAAAAAAATATAAAATTGAAATTCAAGCATGGAAAACACCATCATTGTTTTTGTTTCCACAGTGACCAAAGGGAAAAACAGAAAGCACGATGTTGGTAGGGTTAAAGAACAAACCTCTCGCAGGCATCTTCAAGAGAAGAAAAGGGTCGCTTGAAGTCCGGATGGCAGACCCGCCACGCGTCCTGGTAAGCCATCTGGAGCTCCATCTGGTTCCCGGGTCGAATAATCTTCTGCTGCTGCTGCTGTTGCTGCTGCGGCGGTTGCTGCGGCTGCTGGGGCGGAAGGTGGTTGGAATTAGGGTTCTGGTGCAAATTGATGATCGGATTAGGGTTAGGGTTGGTAGGAGGATTTGGGTTAGGGTTAGGGTTTTGTTGGAGATTGAGGGGTCTTATGGGTCGCAAGTGAGCGTCAATGTTGGAAGGAAAACGAGAAATTGCAGCTGCTTGCTGTTGTTGATGCTGCTGCTTCTGCAACTGCTGCAACAGCAGAAAATGTTGTTGATGTTGTTGCTGCTGCTGCTGCAACAGAAGTTGCTGTTGTTGCTGCTGCTGTTGCTGGTGCAATGCCTTTGCCTCTTCCATTTTTGCTGCAAAATCTGATTATAACCGCTCAAATCCCCACTATTTGGAATCTGAATTTGTGGGTCTGAAATTGAAGAAGAAGAAGAGAGAGAGAGAGAAAGAGAGAGGATTTTGAAGAGTGTGTGTTTCTCCAAAATTTATATCCCTGGTTTCATGATCTTAGTTTCTGCGGTTTTATCTTTGGAATTTGAATCGACACAATCGTTTTTGTTGCCGTTCACACTCTCACCCTCCGCGGAATGCAGTGTGACCCAGATGCATCTCTCTGTTTTTTATTTTTTTTTCTTTTTCTTTTTTTCACCATCAACCACTCCTCAAAACACCCAAATAAGTCAAAAAGAAAATTCAAAATTATAAGTTGACACTCAAAAAAATTGAGGATAAAATAAGTTTTAGGGATTTTAATTTTTTCTTCAGTTCTTCGACCTTAATTTTGTTGTAATTGAAGGTTAAAACACCTCTTAAAAGTGAACATATCAGACATACTTATATAATACATATTGGCTAACTATTTAACTTAAAAAATATTTATTAAATTTCTATTTTAATATAATTTTAAAAATAAAAAATACATTAATTTTTTTAAAATTTAAATTTATTATAATTATAAAAATAAATAACAATAAGAATTAATTTATATAATTTATAATTATATATTATATAGATTTGTGTTTTTTTCTTATATTTGATATTGATCTTACATCATATGCTATCAGTTTTTATGCAATACTGAAACTAATAAATTTAGTTTTATATTTTTAATAATTTGAACCCTGAATAGTCGAATTTAAAATGCTTGAGTTAGAGATGTAATTCGGTGATTATTAAGAATACAAATTATTATTTTTAATTTAAATTATGGATTTTACTAATTTAAATAAAAAAGAAATACATTTACTGTATATGTACTTGTTTTTATGAATTTTTTTTTTTTTCGTAGAAACTCAAATTAAATTAATGATTTTTTTTCAAGGTTATAATTTTAGAATCTAAGGGCCAAATCGATATCAAACAATGTGCTTTTAATACTTCTCTTGAAACTAGTTGGTTAAGTAATATTTTAAAACTTCGTTTGATTTTTTACTCAATTAAATTTTGAATCTCTATCATATAGTAATATTTATTTCGATATTTTTGTTGTTCTTCAACTTTTAGTTTTTGTAATATTTAATTTTAGTTAGTGATATTGTATTTAAATTTTATTACAATATTACTTTTCATTCTTATAAGACCATCAATTTTTCCAAAGAAAATAATTAAAAAATAAGAAAATATTGTAAGTTCTCAAACAAAAAGTTAATACTTAAGAGAAAATAGAGTAAAATATGAAGAATGGAAACAATTTTTTTTAAGATAAAAAGTTAGTAAAAAATATTTAAATTTAGTTTTTCAAACGAGTGGAATCAAGAGAATAATTGTTTTTTTTTCAGGTATCTTTGTTTTTCGGAATAGTTTCACAACTCTTCTTTCACGTTTCTCCTTTTTTAAATCCCAAACTTAAATGATATCTGCAAAAGATACTCCAACGGTCAAGTAAGATCTCAGGTGTTTGGTACAATTAATGCATGATAATGACATAACTTAGTCTCCAAATCTGTGACTATATAATTGTCATGAATCCTTATTGTTGGACCGAATTAAGATTTTGAATCATAATTAAGAGTATATTATCTAATATTTGATTACTGTTTGATCTTATTAATTTTTTAAAAACTTAATGATTTTAGTCGTGTTGATCCATTATGTCCCGATGAGGACACTTAACACATGTCGTCGTACAATTTTTGTTTTTGTTTGTTAAAAATGACTTTTAATTTTTTATATCAATGAATATGAATAGTGTGAATAGTGTGAGAGTGGTGCATAAATAGAGAGAAGTGAATAAGAGAAAATAAAATGATTAAAATAAAAGGAAGATAGTGTTTCCTAGCCAATAAGGTAAGAAGAGAGAATGGCAAAGTGTTTGGTGGGGTCCACACTCATTTTTTCTCGCAAATGCAAAAACACCACTAATTCACTAATCACACCCCTCCACTTCTCCTTCTCCGCCTGCCACGTCACCTTTTCCGCCGCACCCATGCCCACTGCCGCCGCCCATCCCTCCTTCGAAATCCTCGGCGGCGCACACGACCGTTTCCTCCCAGCCCTACCTCACCTGTCTCGCCCCTACCGCCCTTTCCCCCTCCTCGCCGCCAACCGTCACCTCGAAACGATATTCGCCGCCTTCTTCCGCTCCGTCCCTGACATCAGGCTCCGCCGGGAGTGCCTCCGGACCCATGACGGCGGCGCTGTCGCCCTCGACTGGGTCGCCGGCGACGACCGCCGTTTGCCCCCCGACTCTCCCGTCCTAATCTTGCTGGTCCGTAACTGAAAAAACGATAAAGAACACTTTTTTTGTTGATTTGAAGTAATGGGGTGTTGAAAATTGTAACGGGTTTGTGCAGCCAGGTTTAACCGGAGGTAGTGAAGATGCGTACGTGAGACATATGTTGATCAGAGCTCGCAGCAATGGATGGCGTGTTGTGGTTTTCAATAGTCGCGGTTGTGGAGATAGCCCTGTTACTACTCCTCAGGTTCAGCTCAATATTGTTGTTGCTAATGAAACTAAATCTAAGAGTTGGGTTTGTTTTGAATTTGACATTGGATGAACAGAAGAACAACTATAAGTGACACTGATTCTGCTAGTGTGTGTTGTGAACATTGATGTGCAGTTCTATTCAGCTTCGTTTTTAGGAGACATGTCTGAGGTTGTCTCCCATGTCACTGGTAGATACCCCAATGTTAATCTATATGCGGTTGGATGGTCTCTTGGGGCCAACATTCTCGTTCGTTACTTGGGTCAGGTAGCATTGTTGCTCATTCCTGCGTTAATTTGTTTTGAAAACATAAATGCATTGTGTTGCTTCAGGTTTTGGTGTAGAATATTGTTTTGTTGCTTTGGAAGGTGTAACTAGGGATCAACGGTATGTTGTCTTTTAAGAAAGGAAGAAATTGTCAATTTCGCTCTTGAACTATTGCTGTTTCTCCCAAAGAGTCTCTAAAGTAATTAAATTATTGAAGTAATATTGAAGTATTGAGTGTCAATTAGTTTGTGGCTAAGTTTATATATTTCAGTAAATTTTGTATAGTTTGAAGGGATTGTTAATATTTAGGGAACTACTCAGAATGATTTTTAATACTTCTGAGATTGCTCATGTAACTTGTTTTACTTTAAGGACCATTCAAGACTGAAGGTAATCCTTACGGATGAAATTGGTGGTTTATTTTGGTTTGAAAAATAGTAAAGGTGTTTGCTTGAATGAGGAGATTACCAAAAACCTGTTTTGTATGAAAAAAATGGGAAATGGAGATTGAAATTACACTTTATTCTCACAGTGTAAAAACAATTAGAAGTGATTTTAGGTGGATTATCTTTGCCTGTATCCATTGATTACTGCTTCTGCCATGTTATTTATATTTTTCATATGCTAATTTCAGGAGTCTCACAATTGTCCTCTTTCTGGCGCGGTATCGTTGTGTAATCCTTTCAATTTAGTTGTCGCGGATGAGGACTTCCGAAAGGGCTTTAACATTATTTATGACAAGGCCCTTTCAAAGGCTCTTTGCAAGATTTTCAAGAAGTGATACAAATTTATATGTTGTTGTGGTTATTCTAGCTACTTGTTAATGGATCCGTTTGCTGGCTATGATGGATGGTATCACTAATGTCTTGTATTTTCCTTCTTTGATTACAGACATGCTTTACTCTTTGAAGATATGGGTGGTGAATATAATATTCCAATGGCTGCCAATGCCAAGTCTGTTAGGGAATTTGATGATGGACTGACCCGTGGTATGTGCCCCTACTCAATGGAAGCTTGATAGATAAATAGATAGATCACACTTGTGAATTATGTCTGCTCAGATATTCATCTATGAGGTTCGCAGTTTCTTTTGGATTCAAGTCTGTGGATGAATACTACTCCAATTCAAGCAGTTCAGATTCCATAAAACATGTTAAAACCCCTTTGCTTTGCATTCAGGTAAAATTTGTTGTTGACTCAAAATAGTTTTATCTATGTTTCTTCTGGTGTTTAGTTGTGTAAAATTGAAATGATAACCTATTTCCTGCATTGTTGATTAATATTTTGTCATTTATGCTTTTTGAACTCTATTTATTGATCTTTTTATACTATCTCTTTCAAAGTGACACAATGCTCTCCTTATATTACAAAGGAAGAAGAAAGTATTCGGGAATTGTAAAATGAATCTTCAATCTAGATTGAGTTTTATTTTTATAAATCAAGATATTGAGCTTGTAACCGAAGTGGTACTAGCTTAGATCTCTTGAACTGAGAGTGTCTAGGTTTTTGCACCTTCTGTTGTGAATAAATAAATAAATTATTGAACTCAAAAGAATATCTTACTTTTTTTCAGGCAGCCAATGATCCGATTGCTCCTTATAGGGGAATTCCACGTGAAGATATCAAGGTATGTAATTTTGTATTTAGAGATGGGATTATGAAATTTAGTATTACCATTCCATTCTTGACTAAAATGTGTTTGATAATATCCAAAGTACATAAGTCACAAATACTTGTGTTTCTTAACCAAGGATTTAAACTTGAAATAACTCTTTACTCATAAAAGATCCAACCTGGTGAAGGGGAATTGATTGGGTGACTAATAGAAGTTCCAAATACCTCTTGGTAATACCAAAATCATGTGTTTGTAGTAATGGTTTTGTTATGTGTACATGTTTTACCATCACATTGTTGGGTGTTTTGCTTTCATGTATGCTAGAGCATCTGTCAAAATAATCTACATTACCTCTCTAGGTTTGTACTAATCTTTCTCCCTCTGTAGGCTGATTGAACAAACTCCAATTTTGTTTATTCTTTTTCTATCAAATCATCTACATTTCTTCCTCTTTATTTGATTTTCATTCATTTTATTTTGAATCTTATTTTAACTATAATACTGTTTATCATGTCAGGAAAATCCAAACTGCTTGTTAATAGTGACACCCAAAGGTGGCCACCTGGGGTGGGTTGCTGGTGATGAAGCTCCACTGGGAGCCCCTTGGACTGATCCTTTGGTAATGGATTTTATTCAATATTTAGAGAGAGATGCAGTTAAGGCTCCAGAAAGTAAAGACACCTTGCACCATCTTGAAGTGTAATGTTTTTTTTTATTTTTTTCATGCATCAAATGCATCCTTGAAGCTCACCAAAAAAGGATGTCTATATATCCTGTTATTTAGCTCATTCATAATTCTTAATGTGTGGAAGCAACTGCACTCTGCTTGATCATGGATCTCGTAGCTCGGAGGCAAATATCAATAATGTTCAAACTGATATTTGATTTACCAGTCAATTTATGTCTTGTAGCAAGGAAATAGAAAACAACTAAGACTGTACAAGTACTGCAATTATTACCATTTTTTGCTATTTTATTTAACTTTATTTGTTGCACTTTTCAAACATTCTTTCTGCGGTTATTATAGGAAAACCTGAAACTAGTACGATTTGAAGCTTGAAAGGCTTTAACTAATGCATAATAATGAAAAGCATAGAGGTGTGAGGAAGATGGTTTTTGAAAAACTCATTCCATGAAACCAACATTTCAAACTTCCAATTTATTTATTTATTTAAGAAAGAGTTACTTTTATTCTCCTTGAATATCATTTTTCTAACAGAGTAATAGGATAGGGGACTAACTTCTGGTTACATGAATGTTAATAGCAGCAAACAAACGAGCAATCGAGTCAACTGAATAATCTTTTGAAATATACTCATTAAACAGAAGTGGAATTTTGTTTAGAGCAAAATGTCACCAATAATTTCCCTAGGTAATATATGAACCTTCAAAGGATTCTTCATTACTGTTGTGAACTGCAGCTCCTCTGACAGATCAACATGGTCTCCATCAACAGCCTTCCACTCAAAATTCCAAAGAAAATTGGCCACAAAGTACTCCAAGTGCAGTATTGCCAAAGCATAGCCAGGACACATTCTCCTCCCTGCCCCAAATGGCATCATCTTTATCTCTTTACTTCCCATTATGTCAAAAGTTGTGCCTCCCTTTTGCTCCCCAATGTTCATGAACCTCTCTGGCTTAAAGGCCATAGGATCATCCCAAGCAGTTGGGTCCCTCCCTATCTCTGCCACCAAGAAATTCACTGAGGCATAGGTAGGCACCAAATAACCATTTAAAACAACATCTTTTGTTACCTTGTGAGGAGCCACAAAGTGTAGTGGAGGGTGACGCCTCAACCCCTCCAAAATCACAGCCTTGAGATAAGGCAATTTATGCAAATCCTCCTCCTTCACTTCCCTATCCTCTCTACCAACCATCACCCCTCTAATTTCCTCCACTACACTTTCTTGGATTTCAGGGTATTTCACCAAATTTGCCATGATCCACTCCAATGCAGTTGAAGTTGTATCAGATCCAGCATTCAGAAACTCCGAACACAAGGTGCAAATTTTACCATCATCAAGATTTAACCCCTCCTCATCCTCCAACATTTGCAAATCCAACAAACTGTCCACATATGACAGCTCAGAATCACTCTTCTGACTTGAGCCATTGCTCACTCTCTCTTCCTTAGCCTTCCTTCGAGCATTGATGTGAGGAATCAACACGGCATCTTGGTCTCTCCGCTTCTGCAAGAACTCCTTCCACCTCTTCCAGAACAAAATCCTAGTAACTGGTGGCCAAAAATTCAAGACACTGTACCTAGCATAGCTCACAAGCATGTCACGTTGACTCTCCTCAATTTCCCTTATTTGCTTCTCATCGAGTTTGTCACCAAAGCACATCAAAACCATCAAAGAAAACATGCCATATTGAAATTGGTCAATGACCCTTATGGGGCTGTTGGCATGAGAATCAGATATGAGGCCTTGTAGGAGCATGGCTAGGACCCATTTGCGTGCGTGTGCAAAAGAGTTGACCTTTAAGGGATGAAGGATTCTTGAAGTGAGGTTGCGCCTAAGGAGGCGCCATCTGGGGCCATAGAAGCTGAAAAGAATGTCATTTTGGTTGCTACTTATAACCTTGTTGGTGGGGTTAGCCTTGGGACGGTCAGCAAAAATGGTGCCATGTTGGATCAAAGCTTGGTGTGCAAGGAAACCACTTGCGATGAAAATATCAGTGTGAGAATAACCAACATGAACAGTGAAAAAGGGACCATATTTTGCATGGAGTTTTTGAAGAATGGTTTTGGGGTCAGTGAGGTATCCTCGTAGCAATGTAAAGTTGCATTTGGGAGGCCCCGGAGGGAGGGAAGGAAAGAGAACGTTACATGTGAATTTGAGAATCAGCCAAAGGCAAAAACACAGAACAGAGAGAATGAACCACGTTTCCATGTATGATGAGAATGAGTGCATGATAAACTATGAACAAACAGAACAATCAGAGAAAAAGTTAAAGGATTGAGATTTGAGTGTTACTTTTTCTTTTAATGTTGCTTTTAATTTAACAGGTAAAACTGATAAGGCGTTGTTAGATTCTTTTCAATGTTCATTTATGGTTAATTAGTAGCAATCAAGAAAGATTTTTGTTTGAAAAGAGTTTTGTTCACACTATGAACAATGAACAGTATAACATACATTTGATATCGTTTATAATAATAGAGTAATATTTTTAAATTAAAAAATAAAATAAAATAGATTATTAATTTATTAAGATGTGAAGTGTATGTTTTTATTGTTGAGGGTGTTAATATATCAGCATTCGGTTGATTTTCATGGACTGTTTGATTAAATAAGTATTTATCCCTTTAAATATAATTCATTTTCTTTAGTCCCTACAGAAATATTTTCTAAATATTCTCTTTTAGATCTTATAACTAATTATAGTTAATGTAAAAAATAATAAGTTAAATTAAGATAATTATATTTTTTTACTTAATTTTATTAAGTAATATATTTATTATTTAATATAAATAAGATACTTATTTTACTTCTTTTATTCAGTAATTTACTTTTAATATTGTATTTTTTTAGAAATAATAAAAATTTACTCAAACTCTTGTAATTTTTTATTTATATTAATT
Source organism: Phaseolus vulgaris (assembly GCF_000499845.2). Classification (NCBI taxonomy): domain Eukaryota; kingdom Viridiplantae; phylum Streptophyta; class Magnoliopsida; order Fabales; family Fabaceae; genus Phaseolus; species Phaseolus vulgaris. The sequence continues at coordinate 1,314,678 of NC_023749.2, read as the reverse complement.
TTGAATTATATAAAGGCATTTATTTTCTCAAGGATTTTATTCCTAAAGACAAAAAATCGTAAACTATGTTTTGTATTTTTAGAATTACCAATTATGTCATATTAAAATTATATATAATATATAAAATAGTCATTTTTATTTATACACAATTTAAAACTAGCATAAAATAATTTTATTCATAATATTTTTTTCTCGGATGATTCTTTATGTATAAAATGATAAATATATAATTATAAACCACCAATTTTGCACTTGAACTACTACTCTCTATCTGCCCAGTACTCAGTTCTTGAGTTCATGGACTAGTTTGAAAGGATTTTAAATATTTAAGGAACTATTATAAATGTTTCTAAGGTAATACTTAAAAATCAAATTGATGATTTATTTGGTTTAAAAGATCCTAAAAGATAGCATCAGAGAACAGAAGAAAATTTGAAGGGTGTTATTCATTGGAATTTGAGTGTTATTTCCTTTCATATTATTGAATGCTGATGTTTTATTCACTCACAATCTTTTGCTTACAAAAAAGGCCAAAATAAGTTGAGCTGGAAACATTGTATTATAATAACTTTATTCAACTACACAATGTCTTTAGATTTTGGTTTAATTAATTTTTTAAAATAATCACATAGTCTGGAAAAAAGGAATAATAAATATTTGCTTTTTAAATTTTCAAGCTTCAGAAATTATAACTCTATCAAAATTATCATAATTGGTAATAAGATGTCTTTTACTATAGGTTGATTTGATTAATAATTAGGACCTTGAGGAATTTAAATAGTTCCAAGGATTATAGAAAATCTCAATGTTCTGTTTTTTTCTTCCTTAAAGTAATTTAATTCAATTTGATTTGCATGAAAAAAAAATTGAATTAAAACTTGTGTTAATATTGCAAACAAATCTATTCAAAAGATTTCTTTTTCTAACAAACTGCCTCATGATTGATTGATTAAAATACCTCCAGAGTTAAAATCTACACCAAAATTGCAAGCTGATTTCAAAGCCCTCAATACTTCAAATTTGGTTAGCAAAAGTGAAGAATAATTGAAGATTTAAGTTTTCTATCCCATGAATGATCCCTTCTAAAACAGCAAATTTGTGTCCAGTTAAAAAAGAGGAGAAATTTGCAGCAAGATAGAAACAAGTACCAATCACAGACTACTAAATGAAATAAAAGAACGAAATTATAGGTCATTTTGCAGGTTTGGTAATGTGTATCACATTAAAATCATGACTATGAATGGTTAAGAGTTTTAAGTATAAAACTGGTCAATGAAGAAAAGGGGAAACTCACCCCATAATTAGATTAGATGGACTTACAACATCAATTTCCGTTAAAATTGACAAATAGAAAAAAATAATTTTTTTATAGAAAATAAATAAGTAAAAAAGAACTGTTTTTCCCCAGCATCACAACATAGCTCCATTCCATAGTTCTCAGAATCTGAAGTCAGGATCCACATCCATTGCCCAACAGAATTTTGCCAGCAGAGATTTGTTGAAAATCTGTAACATTTCAGGCAAGTAGCTCAAGATTAAAAAACAAAATGAGTGATGAAGGCATGCATATAAACCAACCAAGCACAAGATCCTGTCAGTTTTGACCACAGATGAAACATTATTGAAAATGCAGCCCATGGGGCAAAGAAGCATGCCTGCCAGTAATAATAAAGCACACAAAGGGTCTTTTAGAGCACAAGAATAAATAAATGACCATAAAGAAAATTTAAATTTCCACATGCATTATATAAACTAAGAAATTTTAGTATTTCCACATGCATAATATCTAACTAATATTTTCCTCTGAACAAAATACTACATAATTGTTGTGAGTACAAGAATAGTACATTATATGGATCAAGTAAAAAACCCTTTTAAAAATTTTAGGGGTGCCAAAAAAATTTGTAATTATTAAATAAACTTAAAATACTTTGGGACTGAACATGGTTCTACTAGACCACTCCTGCTTCTAGAAATTGATATCGCAACAATATTAATAACATGATCTAAACAAGGAAGAAGCCAGCACCTTTTCGATAGGAACCTCATGCCGCTTGCACCAAGCAACTGTAATCCTAGGGTCAAGGTAGTTTATCTTGGATGTGCCTAATGCCACAGTTTTTAAATCTTCTTTTGTCTTCATATCACGTTGCATCTTCTCGATTTTTGCATTGGTTTGAGATATCTTTTTCTCTAGTCTGTAGATTACATAAACCACAATCAAACATCATGTTTAAGCAATCAATTGACAATCAATGACTAAAGATGTTATGAAAAGCTAAATTACACTTCAGGAGTCAAGTTCTTTTTTGTCTTTCCATCTGAACTCTTTGAAGGAGGCTTCCCTTTCCTTGCCCTGTCTAAATCCGTTTTCAGCTCCTTCAGAACAGCCTACAAGTAAAGATAAGCCACATATAACTGTGTGAATGGGCCACCCAAACCATCGCAGTCTCATATTAACAATTTTCAGATATTATTATTATGCATACCTGAAGTTCATCAATTTTTTCAGTTAACTTTGACATTTGTGCATCATGAGATTTTGAAACACTACGTTGATGATTGCAAATGATAGCAACCTGTTATGAAAGACACAAGTCATTACAACTTAAATATGAAAAAATCAAAATACTAAAATGCAATATCATAGGTATAAATAAGCAACATGCTTTAGCCAACTCACCTGTTTATTTGCATGCTGATAAACAACAATTTTCTCCCCAACATCTCCGTCTTTAGTTCCTTTGTTTAACTGTCCTCACAAAATTCCACAAAAATCATGTTAGTCTATTGTATATCCAATAAAAGAAATCATAGTATATACATGATCCAATAAACATATGGTTGACTTTACGACATATTGATAACATGAGAATTTTTAAGACATGCATAACAATTTCACCAGAAGCAACAATTTTTACAAGGGAATGCAATTTTGTATTTGTGCGGAGTCATTATATTGCATACAAAATGTATAGAATTTTTTTTATATGACCACACAGACAAATCTGAAAGCGTATAAACGAGAGGCTTTGGTGTATTGGTCTCTAATAAGACATGCTGTCTTAGCTATTTTCTTAGGGGGTGGGAGGTCCCACATTTAAAAACTCAGTCATTAAACATACAATCAAATAACAATGTATACTGAGGCTGAGATCATATAGGAACAGTGAAAAACAGAACAAGAGAACTAGCTTTTTTCCTTTTTCTTTATTTTATCTGCAAGAAATGTGAATATCAGGAATTTTCAAAATCAACTTGTACCATATTATCCAATGTGATTGATGCATTGAATGTACGGAAGACTTTTGCTGTTAGACCAGGCATGAGTTCCTTTAGATGAGCATTCAATTTACTTGTATCCAGCTTATCAAAAAGATCATCACCAGGACGTTTATCTGAGTATTACAGGGAAAAAATTATTAAGTGCTTCAGTCTCATGCTTAAAACATAAAAAAATTAATAGCTAATTTCCCACCTTTTTGTAACTTCAAGATTGCATTATATACAGGAAGCTCAACCTCAACTGTATTTTCATACTTGATAGAATCTTTACCAAGGAAGTTAAACTGTACAAGACACAGGTAACAACGTTACTAATAAATATAATTATCAAGGGAGGCTACCATTAAAACAATCTGAGAAGGACTACTAAACTTAGAAAAACCCCTGAAGGACTTGAAACTCATCAACCTTAACATGAAGTGAAAATAATTAGAAATCCAAATACCTTGAGTTTGTTGGGAGGTTCTCTTATCACATTCTCTACTTTTAATGTGCAGCAACCAACAGTATCAGCTTCATCGTCATCCTGAAGAAATGCAATTATGAAATACCAAATTTAACAACTACAATCAAAATAATCATCTACTATGAACACAGTCAAACACACTGTGGAAGTTGCATGTGTAGAACAAGTTATTTCAACAAATTGAAATAATGTATACATTTATTCACCTCTAGGTTTTGCACTATAAAAAAAGTATATGATATTTAGTCGAGGGTAGGAATACCTCCATGGCATTTCCTAACAAAGCCTTACATACAATTAATTTCTTTAGGAAATTTTATCGAAATTTACTCAGGTTAACAAGCAAGACTTTATAGTGACAACTTATAACTTTAATCAGTCTGCCTTCCTTTGCCAAGTCAGATTCTACTATATACATATAGATAGATAGATATAGATATTATAAACATGGAATTAAAAACAAAATATTCAAGTAGTACATGATTAATTGATTCTTTAGATATTGGGGTAATTTAAATGAAATTAGCAAGAGCCTAAGAGTCCAATTGACAAAAAAAAAATCAAATGCTAGCAAAGTATGCATTTCTATGGCTTTTGACATCATGTATACAAATGTATGTTTTGTTGAAGAATGTAACTTGCTGTTAACAAATGAGAGTGTGTAAGTGCATATACCAACATAATACCTTCTCATTGCCAGCCCTCAGAGCTAGTTTATCAATAAGATAAGTAGCAACAGCAATTTGCAGCTTAGTAATATCTTTATTGGTAAAATCTTTTGTGTATGCAGACCTAATGTTCTCTATATAATCCTGCACCAAGAAGTCAAGAACTACAATAATTAGACAGGCCCTTAAAAATGTCATCCCAAAATATCAAACGAAAAACATGAAATTCACAAGGCTGGCGAACACAGCATGAAAGCACCTTTAACATCCTAGCTTTCTCATACTTTTCCTTGTCACTTTGACCCTTCAAGGAACTACTAGCAGCCAGAAACACATATTTGAATAACTTTGGATTTATAGGGTCACTCCAATAGGCTAACCAGGTAACTGTATTATCATGTCTTATCTCCTTCCACCTGCCAAGGTTTGACAACTAATGATTAGAAAAACTGGCTTTCAACTTGGTAGCATATTCAATATTCTTTTAAATTTCTTCTCTATGTCAAATAATGGAAGTAATACCTTTCACCAGGAATAGGACATTCAGGAATTGGGGCATCCTTTCCAATATTAATTGTGATGTCACCTGGATGAATGCGTTTTTTCAATTTTCCCATCTAGTAACATAAATTACAGTCAATAAGTATACATTATAAACTGTAAAAGCCAGTCAAAATCCAGAAGTTGAAGTCACCATATATAAAACCACTGTATCTGAAAAAAATAAGTGTATCTTGTTCCAGTAACAACCTTGGGGTGCTCTCCCCGGCCTCGGAACAATCCTGGTGGTTCAACTCTAAAATTCCCAACCTAAAAACAAAGATTTGATAAAAATAGTCATAAATTAAAATGATTCCTAATGAGTATATTAGAGAAAGGATTGAGTATAGAATGCCACACAATTAAATAGGAGAAAAAAGTGGAGCTTCAAGCACATATACAACTCCCTTGAAAACAACCATGTTGTAAAGAATACAGAAACACATTATATGGAAAGAAAGATATAGAGCATCCTTACAGTGCCAATTATTCAGCAAAAGGTGTCTACTAATGGGAGAAGTGAAAATTCAATATACATGAAAAGTTAGTATAATTTTAAATTAAGCCCTTTAACTTTAGACCTTGAACAGATTAAACCTTTATGGTTTAACGAAGTGCAAGTAATCCCTTGAAAACCAGATTTTCTACTTCTTCCATCTAAACATGGATTATGTAATCAATAATGTATTATCAGGTTAAATATTTTAACATAGGGTCAGTCACTTTGTATTCCCCTAACAGCAGGGTATATGCACAAAATTTGAACACTAAGGTCTAATATACACATGGCCCAAAATTAAAGGGTGTAAACTTGTCTATATTAAATTGGCAACATGATGGTGACTGACATTGTTCTGGTCAGCATTATTAACTTCACAAAGCAATCTAGCATTAAACAAGTATGGAGATATAAAAAGTAAGTCAATATCCAACCACAGTAACAATAACTCAACAACTACACGAGAAAGCAACATGAATAATTCTCCAACAAAAAATAGAATGCCCGATCACAGTTCATAAAGTCTGACGGAAATTTTAAGATAGAAATCTACACAAATTAGAGAGAGAGAAAATTAAACCTTCTCTTTAACACCATCTACAATAGCCCACATGTATTTCTCCTCTTGTTTCATTTTCTCTTCCTTCACAGTTTTCTTCTCCTGCATAAAGACAAGACAAAAAGGGGTCAATAATCAAAACAAAAAATAATAAACACAACAAGAATAAACCTCTCAGGCTAACTCAGATCAAACTTGCCACAATTCAAATTCATACAAATAGGGTATGAAAAATGTGCATAGAATATATATTTCTGCAATTCACTAAATCACTCTTTCCTAATATCAACCCCCAAAGAAGTTCTTACAGAAAACAAACTTCTGAATACGGTAAAGGGAAAAGAAATAAATACAGACACAATTTTCCCTAAATTTTCCACTAAATGTCTATCTACCCTGCTGCTCACAGTCCACTGCCTTCTTTCGAACAGAACTCAATTTCCCCATCATTTTGCCATGTGTGAGTTCTGTTATTCCTATAGTGAGAATTTTCTGTGGTCCATCTGCCTACCTCCCCGTGTGAGCTGTGTCTCTTTGTGAATTTGATTTCCCATTTTAGGCACACTTTAATTGGGTATATATATAATGTGAGTCTTTCATAAAATAAATTAAAACTGCAGTGTGAAGGATCATTTAAAACTGCAGTATGAGGGGTCATTTGCTTCTTCTTTTCCTTCTCACATTGGAAATAAATAAAAAATCTGCTTAAAAATCAGATAGTGCTCTAATATGTAAATTGCTATCATTGTCAAGTGAAGTGTAATGTAACAAATGACAAACTTACATCGGTGGTCATTTGCTTCTTCTTTTCCTTCTCACTTTGGTACCAGTCATATATTGGAGTGAAATCACAGTCTTTCAAGTTCTGGATAACATGATTTCTTCCAAGCAACTTTCGCCAGTCAGACCAGAAATTATCCTTGAACTTATCTTTCTGCATGTACTCAGTATCTCGCATGACTGCATACATTGTAGCAACCTGAAAAATAATTTTGAAGTTTATAATTTGGAAAAAGGCTCAAAAGAGAATTCAGAAAGAAACTTGCACATTAATGTACTTAAATAATCCCAATTCATCAAAAAAGAAAAGGTACAAGAGCAGTTCGTCAACCAAAATCTGAAGAGCGTAGTCTTCAGAGATAAAACCCTACCTCCTCTTGCTCAGGAGTCAAATCAACTGGTCTTCCCTTATAGAGCATCTTTACACCATGCCGCTGGTAAGGAGGGGGGAAAATGACACCATTGTGAACCAAAGTAGTCCATTTTTTCTGCCCATCACCAGAGCTAGGAAGAAGTTTGCTAGATTTGGAATATTCTGAACCACTGCCTGATTTTTTAACTGGCTTCTTGGTCTGTTTCTTGAAAGATTTTGAGCTAGACTTGTTAACTTTAGCAACCTTTGTAATCACCTTCTTCATGGAAGATGATTTATCACCTGACACGGTTTGTTTCTTTATTCTCTGGGAAATAGGAATATCATCATCATCATCATCATCCTCTAGCTTCAGCTCACGTTTCTGAAAGCCTGGCTTGGTTTTGATAGATGCATCTGAGCCTGAGACCTTAGGCTTCTTAACAGAAGGGTGCAAGGAATTACTATTATCTAGTGGTCTTTTAGCTGGCAATAGAGATGGCCTGTCCTGTTTATTACTCATGCCAGAACCATTTTGCCGCTCTTTCTGAATTTTAGAAATAGGCTTCTTATCAGAGTCGTCATGGTTACTGCTACTTGTTCCCAAATTGAAATTACGAGGTAACTTTTTTGACAAAGGGACATCATCATCACCATCAGAGTCTTCATAAGATTTCTTGACGACAGACGTCACCTTGTTATCATGGTTAGAATTCTTCAGCCTAAAACTCAACGGTTTATTATCCTCATCATCTTCAGAATCTTCACAGAAATCTTTACCACTGTGTACAGTAGATTTTGGTTCCACCTTGACGTCAATGAACATTTTCTGCTTATCTGCCAATGAAGGTGATTTTGAATTTGCTACAGGAAACTTCACAGAGGAGGTGTTGCCAACAGAATTTGGAGCTCTTGAGATACCTACAGAAGGCTTCATGGCTGATGGCTTAAGAGATGGGGCAGTATTACCTTTCTGCATGCTAGAAGTTTGGCCATTCGAAGAAGATGCATTAGGAATCTGTCTATATGACTGTCCCTCATGAATGTGAGAACTTGACTTCCTTGCTTCTGAAAGTGATTGATTTTTCTTAGCTGATAACCTTTTGTAAATTATGGGTGCATCATCATCATCGTCAAAATCATGAGGTAAATTTGGTGCTTCTGGAAGTGATTGATTTTTCTTAGCTGATAACCTTTTGTATATTATGGGTGCATCATCATCGTCGTCAAAATCATGAGGTAAATTTGGTTTATCGGAAGTCTCAACAGCCATTATTCAACTATTGAAAGTGTGGGCATGTACATCAGATACAAATTCTGGATAAAAAAAATGAAATTTCAATTAATCATCAAACATCAAGTTTTAAATTTCCAAACCAAACATAAAGTAACATCACCAATACAGAACTATAAAGACAAAGGGGTTTCAATTGCAACAAAAGGGATAACAACCTAATCCATACAAGAACTGATTAAAATATCATCACAAATAGATCAAAAAAATTATTTAAATCCCGCTGTCATCTGAAAGAACGAATTGCAAACCCAACCCAGCAATTCCCATTCAAACTATCGAAAATAACAAGACTAAAACATCCATAAAAAAAATCACGGTAAAAGCTATGTCCTGAAGGTGTAGCATTGGCATAAGCTGCCCAATTGAACCAAGAAGAATGCCCTATAACTCATACTCGCTCACACACACAAAGAAAAACAAAAACCCCAATAACATATAAACAAAAGGACAGCAGCAGCTGGGGATTGCATGAAAACAACAAAAAAGGTGGGAATGAATAGGCAACTAACAAGCTACTACCCTAGCCTACATCAGATTCCAATAAACAAACATACAAAAATCAAAAGCTCAAACCCAAGAAAAGACGAAAACACACATTCAACGGGCGGAAGCAAAAAGAAAGCGAGGAACTCGTATTACGAAGCTCGCGAGAGCCTATTACGATTATTATCGCGGTGTAAAAGAGCTGAGAAAACGAGGGTTTTATCCAAAAAACCTGAACAATCACGAACCCACGCACGCACAAGTTAAAATCTCAATCCAAAATTGGGAGAAGCAACGAGAAAGGTGGAGGTTTAGGGCGTGTGGGGATTCGAGGAGGAAGAAGAGGAGCATGCAGAAGGTGAAAGGGGGAAAGGGGAAATGGTGGGAAAAGAAAGATCTTTGAAGAAATTGCAGAGATTGGAGGAAGTAACAGGAAGTGAAGAATGAAATAGAGAAGGGATTGATTACCGGAAAGGATGCGAATGAGGGTGGGTTGAGGTGGAGGAAGAATAGTGGGAGGAGGGTGGGTAGCTCACAGATACAACCAAAGGGGAAGAAGAAAGAGAGAGAGAGAACGAGTTAGGGTGGGTGAGTCCAACTCGACTCGGCGAATTTCGGATGAGATATAAGAAGATATGAAGCAATACGATACAATACAATTTTACAGATGTCAGGTTCCGCTCTGTTTTTCTCTGTCCGATTACTTTCTTTCAGCTAACGTTTTTCCTCTCTTTCACTCTTTCTTTGTCTTTCTGACACCAATGGCCCAATGGGCCATGTTATTTCTCCTTAGAGGCTATTTCTTCTTGCACCCCTACATTTTACTTTCTACACCCCTACGTTTTACTTTCTACACCCCTACATTTTACTTTCTACACTCCTATATTTTTCGTCCTTCATCTTTACATTCTTTGTAATAAAGCTCAAACACTCCTCTTAAATGGCGTGTCGGTACTGGATACTCATATCGAACACCGACACTCATATAACACTTGTAAGACACATATTCGTGAAGTGTCTAATTCAAAAAATATTTGTTTGATTTATGACAATTCTAGTACGGTTCAAACACAATTTTAAAAAAAAAAAATACATTAATTTTCTAAAAACTCAAACTTACTGTATAAATTTTTATTATGATTATAAAAATAAGAAACAAATCTTTTTAAACCAGTTATGAAAAACATCTCTATGCTCCAAAAAAATAATTTAGAACATACTTGTGTACATAAATCTTTATTGTCAATTTATATAATTCATAATTATATAATATATAGATCTTTGTCCTCGTGTCCTAAATTTTTTATTATACTTATCTTCGTGTTTGTGTCCGTGTAGTATCAATGTTCGTGTCAGTGTCTGTACTACGTATTATAATACCACCAGAATTATCTTTGTTAATTGTGATTGATTATGGAATAAGAGTTTCATAAGCAAAAGGTATTTCTGGAATAAGAATTTCGTAAGTAAAGTGTTTTTAAAATAGAAAATCTGGAAGAGAAAAAATCATTATGGAATATTTTTTCCATAACACATTTTTTTAATTTCCAAAATTGTAAATCTGAATTTATAAAAATGTATTCTGAAAAGTATGTTATGAAAATATTCCAAAAAATCTAATCCGAAAGTCATTTTTAAAAAGTGTAAAATGGTATTTTTCTGAGAATGATGGGTGCAGGAAGTATTTTTTTTGGAGGACAGAAAGAAACACTCTCGGAATATTTAAAAGATATTATATAAAAAAAAAAATTTATTATTATTTTCTTCCAATAAAATCCATATTAAGTAAATTTGTCAAAAACTAACACTAAGAATTGAGGAAAAATCATTTTCAATTTTAAGTGATTTTAAAGAACAAGAAGTGTGTTCTTTTTGTTTCGAAAGGTGAGATCAAATTATAAACACTGAGATGAAATTAAAAGAAAAGACAATAGTCACGAAAAAAAATCACTGAACAGAAAAATAACATGAAACAATTAGAAATACCTTTGCTGTTATAAAACACCGAACTTGCAATCTCCAGATTAGCGATTGGGTATGGCAGTAATGAAAAACACAAGAGTGATGAGAAATTTATCTGAAATTGAACTTATTTATAGTGTAAAATATGATATATATTTGTAAGAATCTTTTTATATTCTATTTAAATGACTAGTAAAATCTTTTCTGTTAAAATCAAATCTTGATAAAATATACACCAAGATTTAAAGTTTAAAAAGGAAAGATAACTTTATCTTTTTTATATGTAGGATAAAATAATATTTTCCATTAAATAATTTTTATAAAATGAACACTCAATAACTAGAGTATTTATATAAGTTATATAAATTTCAAAAAAGTCACTTTATAAATTGAGTTAGTTATGGATTGGAGTTTGAATATCATGGGATATAATATTTAATTTGGAATGACTTTTTGAAAAAAATTAAAAGATCTTGTAACCAGGAGTGGGTGTAATAAATGATTGTAAATGTGTGTTTTGACTATTTTAGTTGTTCGTTGGTTTGGATAATGTGTGTTTTGGTTAAAATTATTTTTTGATTGATTTTAGGTTAGTTTTAAGGAAACAATTTATGGTAATTTTCTACATAAATTGTGTATTTCAAGAGAGAGATATATTAAGAAAAATCAATATTAACGAACTATAATAATCCATAAAAAAACACACTATAAATTTGTAAGTCTTATTTGATAAGTTATTCAACTTTTTCATTTTTAAGTAGAATCCATAACATGCATTATTTAAAAAATGAATATCTTCAATTTATTTTGAATTTCAAGATGCATAGAGAGCTTAAAATAAAATAAATCAAGTGTTAGTTTTTGATAAAAATTTTTTAATATAGATTTTTTTTTAAAACATTTGTAATAAATATTATATTTCTCGAATTTATCTTTATATTGTCTAAGCGAATTTTTTGGATGGGCCGAAAGGAGAAAAGTTTGGTCTATTATTTTCACAAAGTAGCATAGAAATAAAGATCATAAATATGTAAAATAACTTATATATCCTTATTCTATTACAATATTTACTATAAATTATTCACATTCTATTTTTTTTTTAACAGAACTGCACATATAATAAAATATTAAATATATTTTATTTCAAATATATTTAAATAATAATAATAAATATAAATTAAAATCACTTAATTTTATCCTAAATAAACTGTAAATATTCAAGAAATATTTAATATATTCATAATAAAAATAAAAATATTAAATATATTTTTAATATACCTAAAATTATATTTATATATTCATAATAATAAAATTTATTATATTTAAATTATATATTATATTAATTTATTAATGAGAATACAAAATTCATTTAAATATTTAAATTCTAACTAGTGAGAATATTTTATTTTTTTCTAATTAACATTATTATGTTCTTTATTTTTACATAATTTTAAAATTACAAACAAATTAACATGTCTTTATCTCTTTTTACATCAAATATAATGACTTTATATTATATATTTTGACAATTAGTTAATATTTATGCTATATTCTAAATATCTATTTTTTAAAAAAATATATTCATTTTGTTATTGATAATAATGAAAATCATTATTAAAAATAATTTTATATATTTATATATATAATATAACATAATTTAAAGAATCATAAATAATATTAAAATTATGTAAAAAAAATTAAGTAAAAAAAAACAATAAAATGTTAAATAATAAAATTATACTTAAATTTTAAATTATAATTCATTATTTCTTTCAATTTTACATTTTTTTTATTTATAAATGAAATTTTAAACTATTTTAATTAACTAAAATATGCACACACAAAATAATCATTATTTATTATTTTTTTATATAGGAAATGATAAATTTGTAATCTTACAATTTTGATTATTCAAAATAATTTATAATATTCTTATAACCATCAAATTACTCACCAATTTCAATAAACTTTCTTCAAACATTCACTCACATTCACTCTAACATACTCCAATCCAAACAACCTCAATTTTCTTCACATTTTCACTTTTCCACACCCTCTAATCCAAACAAACCTTAAGCCTTAGGTGTTAATATTTGTATGAACATTACTCTTTTAATTTGAATATAAAATATTCATTCTCTCTTCTCCTTCGAAACCCAACTCCCAACTACGTTGTGAGTTTTGAAATATTCATTTTCCAGACTTACAAGAATTAAACAGTACATGACATAAACCTCATAATACAATTTGCATTTTTTTTGCCAAAAATGGAAGGTATTTGATAATTTCAATAATAATAAATTTTCCTAAGGCAAATTTCATAAATTTAACTGTTAAATTATTTCATATAATCTTAATATATATCAAATTTTAGATAAAGTATTAAAGATTTTTAAATTATATAAGCTTTTATATTGTTTATCTAATAAGAGCTCTACAAAAACTAGATTAATGAAAATTCGATGTCATAGGAGTATTTTGTGAAGTTGGACAAGACATATTCTTTGTGGAAGTGGATCCCTTGTTAGGGGACATCTTAAAAGTGACAACTATAAATATTTATATTTAGGAGTATCTAAAACAAGGGTGGTGATATCTTAACACCACAAAGAGTAAAAAACATTCACATGACAAACAAAAAATTAATATTTTAATCATATTTAATTTATTTTTTATTTTAAATATTATTATATTATTATAATGTGATGTCAAATATATGTTTTTATTGTGCAGGGTGTCAAATAAATCTTTTCCCTAAAACAATTAAGAGGGATGTCAAATACAATCATATCCTATCAATATCCTAAGTTCAATGTAGCCCTACATCATTGCTTGTATGAGAAGTCACTTAAAACGCGTATATGTTACAACTCTCATTTTCAACCCCATGATTAAGAATGGGTATTAAGTATGAGTTTATACAATACTATATTGGTCCAATGAAGTATATAATATTTTGTACCGTAGTTGCAGTGACAGGAGAAATAGCTTCAGTGTATCATAGCTGGCTTCAACTTCACGATCCAAAAACCAAGTCACGTAAAGAAGCCAAAGGTGAGCTGTGATCGTGCACTACACTGTCTCTCCAGAAAGCCGCTCCTATCACAAGGAGAAAACCAAATTATGTTTGCTGCAATGGGGCAAAAAAAGGTTAGGCAATTTGTACTATCCATAAGCTACAGTTACATAGAATAGTTATAACACCGTTATAGTTGATTATGATTCATGAAGACAAAAGATATATAACTATACTAAAAATGGGCTATTTATGACAATCACACAACAACCAAATAGTTATTTTTTCAAATAAAAGTACTTAACAATACCTAAAGAATAACAGTTTTTGGAATGTATGGAGCAATGTTCCCCACGGGAATACCTATTTCATAGATTTAGCAATAAAGTCCCTCAAGACATGGCAGTACAATGACTAATGCACAATCAGCAGCAACGGTAAATCAGCATTATTATACATGGGCCATGACTCAAATATGACATAACACTGCGTCACAGCCTAGGCATGGTAACAGATATATAAGTGACACTGATTATGAGTGCTATAAGGTTAAGAGAGGAACCTATCCAAGAAACCAGACCAGCAGTTGCTGCTAAGAAGAATTCCTTGCTGATAATGTTTAAACTGGAAAAGGCGCAATATTAGTTTATAGTTGATTCTATGCTTTGCTGGAAAGAACACCAGAAAGAAAAGTGTGTAAGTAGACTGGGCATAAAACTTACAAATATAGGCATGCAATATTCCCGTATCCATAAAAGAGGGTAGCCCATGCCGAACCAGTGAACCTACCATCACAGTTAATTGAATTCATAGGGTTAACATATGCAGAAGCAACTTAACAAGATTACAATTAACACGGCAATTAAATGGAAAAGTTGGGTATATGAGTGACATGCAATCAAAGTCTTTGCTGAAGTGGTTATCATTGGAGGTAAGCAAATAAAAGTAATACTCATCATGAAAGTAGCATTTTTAAATTGAATCACAATTCACCACCCATCATTATCGACAAGGCAATCTCAGTAATACAGCAATTTATACACTTTACTGCTATCAACGATTCTACAAAAATTGTCATTTAACTAATAAGAGTTTTTGTAAATAAGTCAACTATTTTGCAGAATAATTCACAATAGTTTTAAAAATACTAGATAGTGCTACAAAATGTAAGGTGAAGTACACAAACAGCATTTCTCGGGCAACTTTCTTGCAGGTTATAAAAGACAGTAACTTTTGGATAATGTGAAGGATATCCTTGAGTGAAGGGTTAGACCATAACACTACTTTTAGATATTATGTCTCGAAGCAAATATGGCATTGCCATAATTTGTGATTAATAGAGTATAAGAATCAACAGAAGAAAGATAATTACCACATCAAATCACGAATCAAGAGAGCACGTGGAAGCATAAGCCCATTACCAAGCATGGCAAGCAGCATCGAAAAAGCTGACAATCCTTTCATGTTCTCAGGATTGAGATAATTTGTCCACTGTGGCAGAATAAAAAGGTTAATAGAAACACATAGGAGATAAAAGTTGAATTGCACAGCTTCTGATGTAATTAAGATTCTAAAATATAAAGTTTACCATTTGAGAAACTGGCATCCACATGAAGAGTAGTGTAGCTGTCCATCCAGATATTCCTCCAACGAATTTAACACCTTTCTCAGAAAGTTTTCCAGTTCTGGCCTGCAAATTTTAGAGCACTGCGTTTAGAATGACAATGAAACTGAAGCCTATTTACAATAGCAAAGGTCTCAATCTAGAAAAAGACCCCAAATTCAAATTTCCTGGTTTCAGTAAACAAATTCCATGCCATTTGAACACATTAACTAGAAAATCCATTTTGGCATTACCTTCTATTGCATAGGTTTGTGAAATAAGTTATGTGAAAAATCAATGGAGTTTTGTGTTGCACTGATAAGGGTGTGATGGTATGAGCACCAGCATTGGTATGGTACGCAACCTGGATTTAGCACTAATCCATAATCAAAACAAATCCAAAGGGAATAAGAAGATTACCAATGTAACAGCCAAGACAGCAATCACAAAGGCAGTTGCCCCTGGTAAGATGCTGTTAGGTACATAGGGAACAAATGTAGACCACATTATCTGCATCCAGATTAGAAATTAGGCAGTGTGAAGAAGTAAAAGTTAGTGTATCCATCTGCGTGAAAAGACTTATGTGAATTGGCGTGCTTGCTATGTACTTGAAAATGTCATTATAAATTGATATAATGTCGTAATTGTATTGATCCTAGGATGAGAGAAGGAAAGCATGTTACTTGGGGAAGCACTGAAAGACCCCCAATTGTAATGAAATCTTCCCAAAAGCTCCAGAGTCCAGCATTTAGTAAACCAAAGTAATTCAAGAAATTCAGAACAAGGCCAGAGATCACAATAACAGAAGTAGCCAAAAAATAAGGCAAAGGCATGGTTTCAGCCAGTGCCAGCTGAACAAGGACAACATATGTTGAAACCACACCCAATGTCTGCACTACAACAGCTTCCTTTTCCCTTTTTTTGGCAAAGTATGAAAGCAGAGACAGGTTCCCAAGCAGACTAGTTAACATTCCCTGCGTTAACACCCATGTCATTACCCACGTTAGGTCATAGCATAATTTTGAAAAAAGCCAATTAAACAAAGTCAATTTTCACTTTTGAAAAAGTAAACAAAAAATAAACCGTCATTCTGGTCTCTAATAGTGTACATTAAATTGATCCTTCTAAAACCAAGAAATGTCAAAAAAACTTTATGAAACTTTCAGTTGTTTCGTCATCGAAGTCCAAAAACTTAAACACGCGCTATAGTTTTGATCTAAACACACACGTTTCATCATAGAACTAGTGCATTAGACTGATTGCACTAATGGACTCGTTTAAAATATGTTTAAGTTTCAGTTAACTTTTCTGGTTGTTAGTTTTATTTGATAGTTTCCTTTTCTTCTTATCTTTCTAATTGCTATATAAGCACAACCACTCTCGAAAATCACATACGTCGTATCATTCAACAAAATAAACGCGATTCAGCATCACATGTTTTCTCTGATATTCTAAAATGATGATTTACTCTTTTCAAACAAAATCGATGAATGCAATAATTCCACGGCTTCAAAAGTTTGAACAATGGTTTACCAGCCAGGGGACAGCGGAGAGAGCGGATTTGTTTCCGGATAAAAGATTCCGAGCATTGAGTATGATTTGCGGCATTTGCAGCAACAGAAACGGAATATTGGCGGCGGCGGAGAATCTCGAGGTGAGCGAATCCCATTGCTGGTAGCTTTGACTTCTCCCGACGCCAACTGATCCCTTCGAACAGTGCTCGAAGTTAATCAACGAGAAGAAGAAGCAACGAATTGAGCAGCGAGTGGAAGAGGTACCTGGTTTCCGGCGCCGGAATCGAGAGCTTGTAGAGCGAAATCAGGGCGGCGCGGAGGGAAAGCGAAGAGTCGGAAGCGAGAAGAAGGAGAAACGGTTAGAGTGAGGTTAAGGTGTTTGAATTGTGGAAAATTGGTGGTGTGAGAATGTTGTTGAAAACGGTTACGGTAGCGTGGATAAGGAGGAGCGAGAGGTGTAGAGAGTAAGGAACTGGCCATGGTTTGAAGCTGGATTATTGGAATAGAAACGAATGCATTGTTTGTTTGTTTGTGATTTGAGAAATGAAGAAGGAAAGGAACAGAAGAGAAGAGAAGAGAAGTGAGTGACTGGTGCAGGGATTGGACGGTGGAGAGATATGCGTATCTCGAGGACAACACACGTGGATTAACCCTTTACTTTTGCAATACACGGTGGAGAGATATGTTTGTTTGTGATTTCATAATGGAAAAATGTTTTGTTGACATTGCTTATTTACACTTCTCTTTAATGGTGTGTTTGTGTCTGATATTTGTATCGAATATCGATATTTGTATTGAATACTGGTAGGACACATATTTGTGAAGTGTCAAATTTAAAAAGTATGTATTAGATTTTTTACAGTTCTAGTACAGTTCTAACACAATTTTAAAAATAAAAAATATATTAATTTTTAAAAAATCAAATTTTTTTGGATAAATTGTTATTTTGATTATAAAAATAAGAAACAAATCATTGTGAACCAATCATGAAAAAATCTTTTTGTTCCAAAAATATAATCTAAAACATACTGGTGCACATAAATTTTTATTGTCAATTTATATAATTAATAATTATATAATATATAGATTTGTGTGTCGTGTCTTACATTTTAGAGATTTTACGTATCTCCGTGTCGCGTCCGTGTCGTATCATTGTCTGAGCTACATAAGTTTCAAATACTAATTTTAAAAGACGTGTTGTGTAGGATATAAATCAGATATCGACATTCAAAAGACACATGTTAGTTAATTATAAGTGAAATGTCAAATTTAAAAAGTATTTGTTAGAACTCTAATAATTCTAATACGATTTTTACACAATTTTAAAAATGAAAAGCACGTTTATTTTCTAAAAACTCAAATTTATTTTATGAATTTTTAGTATAATTATAAAAGTAAAGAATAAATTATTTTCAACTTCTCATGAAAATTTCTGTTAAAAAAAACTGAAACATACTTATAACATAAATATATATTATTAATTAATATAATTTATAATTATATAATATATAAATTTATATTTCTGTATCCGTGTATATATATAGGTATAAGCCGATCGGAAATAGAATATAATAGTATCTCTTACTTCACACACTCTCTCCTCTTTCAACCTTATTATTATTTAAAATAGAATAATACTGCCACGTGGATCCTATTAGAGAATCTTGGATTAAGCGCATTTTGACGAGAAAATAGTACTAGTGACAATCCTCGTGTTACACCTCTAAAAATATAAAATACAATTTATCCTAAATAAATATAACATAAAGAAATGTAAATATTGTTTGAGGATTAGCGTTTCTTTATGATTTATGAATTAATTAATTATTTTAAAAGTTATGCATTCAATTATACTCGGAGTTCGCACGAGAAAGTTTGGACGGAGAAGAGACAGTGAAAAGGACATTGACACTCTAAAAATAGAGTTCACACCCAATTTAAATTAAATAAGTTAAACTTTACTAAATTTGGATTCATTAATAAATGTGTACCTGTATGGATATTGGGGACTGAGTAATGTTGATCCACGTCGATACAAGGTGTCTTCTTCACTCTTGGTTGTCCTATTCTTCAAGTCTTCTTTCTCTTCGCGTGCTTCGGTCGGTCGGCGGGGGTACCTGCGATTGCACTCCGACGCTCAAGTCAGCGATGGTGCTCAAGTGAGAATTCTCTGATGGTATGGAAAACGTACCTTTCCCCCTTTTTCAGAAGTCCCTTTAGTAGGTTGACCTGGGCCTTGGCCATGTGGGCCAATTAGTTGATGGTTAGAGACATGCTTAGTGGATTTTGGGTCGTGCCTGGTGGTTTCCTGAAAACCAGGGAAGTGATCTAGAGAACGTGTTTTGACTTATTCAATGGTTGTTATAACTGCTCTTTTCTACACGTGTAGCCACGTTCAGGATAAAATTAGATTTATTCGACATAAACAATTCGGTCGTCCGGCTAGAGGTAATGGAAGGACGAAGAGTCGTATAAGACGCAGGGTTTTGTGATGATTTTGCCGTGAGTATCATGCGGTCGTCCGGTACCGACCGGTACACTTGCCCCCCAGGCTCGAGGTCATGGAAGGACGAAGAGTCGTCTAAGACGCAGGGTTTTGTGATGACTTTACCATGAGTATCCTGCGGTCGTCCGGTGCCGACCGGTACACTTGCCCCCCAGGCTCGAGGTCATGGAAGGACGAAGAGTCGTATAAGACTTGTCAAATATTTGGACTCGTGTCGACCGCCGAAACATTTATATTTTTATAACACGTACCTGAGTATCCCGGTAGGTTGGGTGTCGTTATCCAGTCGTTCGGAGAATGTACGCTTTGCTGCTTTTGCTGCCTTTTTGTTTTTAAGTGTTTGTCGAGATGGACGGCCGGAATCTATTCTATAATGCCGATGGAAGCACAAAATTTCCATTCCATTCCATTAAATGGGGAGCACCTCCTTCTTGCGGTCGTTCGGCAAATAGCGTATATGTTTCTTACCTTCGTGTTTATGATGCAGAGATTGTTGTGAGCATGGATCCAAGTTTGAAGAAGTTTATGATTTGGATAGCCGTAGTTATATAACCTCGACCGAATGAACGGTTAATGAATAAATTGATTGAATTTCTGACCAAGGTTGGTGAACAATTGTAATGATATAACTTTGATGTTATAATTCGTTATATATTCTTGACGAACGATCGGTTAACGAATTAATAGATAATTCTGATGCCGGACGAGGCATAAATAATTCTGATTATCTTAAAGTAATAAGATAATTCTGATGCCGGACGAGGCATAAATAATTCTGAATAATTCTGATGCCGAACGAGGCATAAATTATTTCGATTTCTGACCAAGGTTGGTGAATAACGTTGAAGCTATAATTCGTTATATATTCTGGCCGAACGAACGGTTAATGAATTAATAGATAATTCTGATGCCGGACGAGGTATAAAATTGAGTAATTCTGATGCCGAACGTGGCATAAATGTGAATAATTTTGATGCCGAACGTGGCATATATGATTCAGATGCCGAACGAGGCATAACATTGAGAAATTCTGATGCCGAACGTGGCATAAATGTGAATAATTCTGATGCTGAACGTGGCATAAATGATTCAGATTACGCTAAGGTAATAATCCAGATGCCGAATGAGGCATAAAATTGAGAAATTCTGATGCCGAACGTGGCATAAATGTGAATAATTCTGATGCCGAACGTGGCATATATGATTCAGATGCCGAATGAGGCATAACATAAGTGAAGAATTCGGATGCCGAACGTGGCATATATGATTCAGATTACGCTAAGGTAATAATCCAGATGCCGAACGTGGCATAAAATTGAGAAATTCTGATGCCGAACGTGGCATAAATGTGAATAATTCTGATGCCGAACGTGGCATATATGATTCAGATGCCGAACGAGGCATAACATAAGTGAAGAATTCGGATGCCGAACGTGGCATATATGATTCAGATTACGCTAAGGTAATAATCCAGATGCCGAACGAGGCATAAAATTGAGAAATTCTGATGCCGAACGTGGCATGAATGTGAATAATTCTGATGCCGAACGTGGCATAAGTGATTCAGATGCCGAACGTGGCATGACATAAGTGAAGAATTCGGATGCCGAACGTGGCATATATGATTCAGATTACGCTAAGGTAATAATCCAGATGCCGAACGAGGCATAAAATTGAGAAATTCTGATGCCAAACGTGGCATAAATGATTCAGATTACGCTAAGGTAATAATCCAGATGCCGAACGAGGCATAAAATTGAGAAATTCTGATGCCGAACGTGGCATAAATGTGAATAATTATGATGCCGAACGTGGCATATATAATTCAGATGCCGAACGAGGCATAACATAAGTGAAGAATTCGGATGCCGAACGTGGCATATATGATTCAGATTACGCTAAGGTAATAATCCAGATGCCGAACGAGGCATAAAATTGAGAAATTCGGATGCCGAACGTGGCATAAATGCTGAATAATTCTGATGCCGGACGAGGCATAACGAGGCACAATTTTATCCTTTAACGCATGACATCCTTCGGTCGTGTGACCGAAATTCCGATGGTATTGACAACGCCTAGCAGTATCTGCATTCGGAGGTGTTTGATACTGCTTCAATGCCGGGATTAAGTCCGTTTGTAGTGCTTCATCTAGGGCTCGTCCTCTCGGCACAGTCAAAAGGGGTGTAACTGTTAAACCTGGGGATTCGGCCTCCTCTGTTCCGGTCGGACCTTAGAGTGGTTCGGATGGTTCGTTCGTTTTCGACTTTCCTTTCTTTGCTTGGAGTTTGGTCTTTAAGGGCTCCGAATCCGACAGCTTTGAACCGTTGGTGGTAATCAATGTGTTCTTCGATTTGCATGAATTTTGTTGCTCTTGTTCTTAATTCGTCCATATCGCACGGAGGCCGTTTGATAAGGCTTTCGGTGAACCTCCCCGGTAGTATGGCCGAGACCAAATGATGCATGGCTATTTCTGGATTAAGGTTACGAATGCTCGTACACACTTTACTAAATCTGTTCATGAATGTTCTCAATGATTCCCCCCTCTCTTGTTTGACATTTAGAAGGGACATGGAGGACGTCCGATGATGTCTACTTGTGGCATATTGCGTTGTGAACTTCAATTCCAAGGCGTCGAAGCTTGTGATGGAATTGGGTGGAAGGTCAGAAAACCATCCAAGGGGGCCTTCCCTGAGAGAGGTGGGGAAGACTTTACACCATACCGTTCGGTCGGTCGTGTAAAGGGTCATTTGAGTTCTAAAGATATTCAGATGTTCGTCCGGATCTGTAGAGCCGTCATAAAGATTTATCGTTAAACCCCTCCACTTGTCAGGGAGAGGAGTGGCTATGATGTCGTCAGCGAACGGATGGCCTCTCGGGTTTGTTACCTTGTTTGGAGTTACTGGCTTTACACTCTGATGGGTGTTTTGAATGAGTGACATGTGAGGTGTAGTCTGGGCTACTGTTTTTGTTCTTGATTGGAACGGTGGTGGAGAAGGTGCACGCGAATGCGCTTCGCGTTCAGATTGTTCGAGTCTGTCCAGCAATCTCTTGTTCTGTTCCTTCAATTGGGCTATCTCTTCTGCGTGTTGCTGACGCTCTTCTTCTCGCCTTTTCCTTTCTTCATCCTGGCGAAGTTGGTCGATAACTCCTTTTTGGAGTAACTCCTGCATCTGAATCTGGAGGGTTTGGAGTATGGTCCTATGCTCTTCGGAGATATCATTGTTGTTGTTTGTTGTTGATCCCATCTTCAAGCGTTGGGATCTTTGGGTCTGGGAATAATGATTACTCGGTCCCACGGTGGGCGCCAATTGTACCTGTATGGATATTGGGGACTGAGTAATGTTGATCCACGTCGATACAAGGTGTCTTCTTCACTCTTGGTTGTCCTATTCTTCAAGTCTTCTTTCTCTTCGCGTGCTTCGGTCGGTCGGCGGGGGTACCTGCGATTGCACTCCGACGCTCAAGTCAGCGATGGTGCTCAAGTGAGAATTCTCTGATGGTATGGAAAACGTACCTTTCCCCCTTTTTCAGAAGTCCCTTTAAGAGGTTGACCTGGGCCTTGGCCATGTGGGCCAATTAGTTGATGGTTAGAGACATGCTTAGTGGATTTTGGGTCGTGCCTGGTGGTTTCCTGAAAACCAGGGAAGTGATCTAGAGAACGTGTTTTGACTTATTCAATGGTTGTTATAACTGCTCTTTTCTACACGTGTAGCCACGTTCAGGATAAAATTAGATTTATTCGACATAAACCATTCGGTCGTCCGGCTAGAGGTAATGGAAGGACGAAGAGTCGTATAAGACGCAGGGTTTTGTGATGATTTTGCCGTGAGTATCATGCGGTCGTCCGGTACCGACCGGTACAAAATGGACCGAATTTAAATTAATCATCAGTTGAGTTATTTCATTATATATTGTATGAAATAAATTAATATATAACCAAATCATAATCTTAAAAATTGAATTAAACCCATTTCCAAGATTAGTTGAAAGCTTGTGGAGGATTATTTCAAAATATTAAAAAAAAAGTGGTGTGTTGAATAAAAATGGGTAGCATAAACAAATAGAGAGAGCAAGAAGCTAGATTAAAGAATACTTTATTTAAACTGGTACCACTTTTTTTGGATCAAATTTTATTTTTGAAAGTCAATAGCTTCAGATGTAAGTTTATTTAAATATATCTTTAATAGGTCTGATCGAGAGTGGATCATTTATTAAGGTGAAAAAGGATAAAATATTATATAATATATAATGAGTATATTTCAAATATTAAATTAGACTTAAATTTTATTTTTAATATAATATTAGAGTATTTATTTTGTTGAGAATTTATAAATGTTTAATATTTACATGTATAAGACATTTCGTTTTTATGATAGTTATTTAATTTAAAATGAAAATTTGAATTTAAAAAAGAAGAAAAATCAATTTCTTACAATATGCATGTATTTAAATTCATTATTTTCTCTAATAGTATACCAGATAATTCATTATCTCTAATTCATTGTTTTTTTCTCTCATATAACTTGTACTGAGAGTGTAAATTACTTTTTTTGTTTTTAAAGCATGTATAAATAGAAATATCTAGTAAAATTTATAATGACATTTAATAAATTTACCTTTTATATTAATTCAATAAAATTATAATTATTACAAATTTATAATACAATATCTATAATAAAAAAACACAACAGCAAAAAGATATTTAAAAAATAAGAACACATAAAATAAATTTGGTATAATAATTATGCAATCAAATGACTATTTACGTTCACTTAAATTCTTAGTTTTAAAATACCAATTTGAATAATCTTAAACTTAACCTTTTCAAATAAATATTTTTTTAACACTTTTATCTTCCTTTATCTTTTTTTTTAAAGAACCTCGTTAACCAAGTTAGGGTAAATTTCTTATCTAACACCATTTACACTTTTATTTCTCTATCTAACACCCTTTTGTTTTTATTTCCTTATATAATACTCTTTTGTTTTTATTTTCCTATCTAGCATACTTTTACTTGAAATTAACATGATTATAAAAGGTGTTACAAAAAGAAATAAAAACAAAAGAATCCTATATAGGAGAAATAAAAGTGTAAATGGTGTTAGATAGAGAATTTACCCACCAAACTAACATTATTATACCTTTATTCACGATTTTTCAGTTTTTTTTATTTTATTTTTATTTCTATAAATTTAGTTTTTTTAAAACGATTTCTGTCATTATCTATTAATGATGTGATATGTTTCTACACATATGAAACGTGAAAAATTATTCATTTAACGTTTCTAAATACATAAAAACTATTATAAAAAATGCAATGAAATTTTTAAGAACTCAACAACATTTTTGGAGTGTTAACACCATATCAAACATCCAATTTCAGTATGAAAAGACACAACATCCAATTTCAGTATGAAAAAATAAAATGGAGTACATATAAAATAAAATATATTTTGGATTCTCTTTTCTGAAATATTTTGTTTTTCAATACGGAATTTTTTATCCAAAATGTTATTTTGATTTTTGTTTTAGAATGTTTATTTCTGGAACACAATAATCTCTTTGAAATCTACTTTTTCAAAATGTATTGTCTACAATTCCAAATTTTCATTTAAAAATGAAAAGCATTTTCAAAAACTTAAAATTATGTAGGGTATATTTAGGGTTTAGGGAGCATTATTTTGTGTAGGGAGAATTTGCCTAAAACCAAAATTACCCATATTCATTGGTACTAAAACCATATTTGAAAGGGGATTTACAAATCTTGGATGTTCCCTTATATCGTTGTCCTCTTTTTGAATGAGGAAGTGAAATTTCTAGGTACATTCTTCCGCTCTGTATATATACATTGTATCAAATTTCTGTGATGAGTCCAAATTTAATGTTTCAATAGCATGGCCTCCAATTCTCTATTCCTTGCACCATGTTTTAGTTTCTCCAATGCAACAAGCCCAACTTGCCTTACTCTTTCTCTTGATAAACCCATCCTTCAGATACAACACAAGAACAGTAATCAGTGGGTTGCAAAAGCTTATGCTTTAGGATGCATCAAATATGGTATAAACTTTGGTTGGTATGGCCATTTAAGAAAAGAAGTGAAAGAAAATGGAGGTTGAACTCACCTTTTACTAATGTCTTCCCATGTAAGACATTCTTTACCCAGTCCATAATAAAGTCGAATAATTTCTCTCTCTCGTTCCTTAAGGGTCACATTGATGAGTCTGTTCACTTCATCCTGTGAATATTTACAACTGGTATTAATCATCATGGAAGTTTATAGCATTTGAATGTCTACATAATCATCATGTTTTCAACTATTAAAGTTATGAAAAATGATACATTGACAATCTTGATCCGGTATACAACTTTGTTCCATATACAACATTCTTTCTTTATCTAAAATTTCAATTTATTTTCTATAAAATGACAACAAATTACAGGTTGTATAGTGGAGCAGGTTGTCAATATATCATCCCTGTTATGAGAATTTTTTGTCATTATCCAATGACTTCAAATCAATATACATATGCTTAAAAGAGAACCAGCAAACACAGCATTGAAGGATAACAGACATTAAAACAGTTTTCTGCAGGCCAACAATGAAATGCCTATGCTTTGAAATTAAGTCAAGTTTCAATCAAAATGTTTTCCTGAATACCTTTAATGCCCACTCATCTACTCCCTCCCAGGGGATGTTCTCAACGCGATTATCTGCAATGTACTGGGAGAGGAAAGCATAAAACACCAATGAGATAATGGGTATTCTTGAGAAAAAGAAAACAGAAGGCAAAAAATAAGTAGTTCTTATGATCTTCTCCTTGACGGAGGAATCAGTAGAAAGGTATTAGATCTTACACTATGATGAGTGTCTCCTCGTAGACCATTCAGAGAGGGGAATGCTTCTCTATCAAGCGAGATAGTTTTGCTGATTGCCTGCAATAGAGAGTGTAGAGACATGGTGAACAAGTGGAGAATAGAGAGTGCAGAGACATTACATGTACCAAGTATGAGGATCGTGTAATTCTCAATGGTTTGTTACCTCAGTAGCATTTCTGACTTTCTTTTGAGACATGTTAAGGTGCTGTGCAATCCTCTGCAAAAGAAGGAAACAGTTCAGGCAGGTGTACCAATATCTAGAAATTTTTTAAAATTTGATACAGACTTACATCAATAGTTGGAGTAATGCCTCTCTCTTCTAGTCTAAGCTTTGCATTGCGGATTAAAGATAATCTCTCATGCAAATGAGCAGGCAATCTTAATGTTCTTGAATTCTCAATTAAGGCTTTTGAAACACCCTGTCAGCAGAAAAACAGTGTCCATGGTGATTGGACAAATTTGAGATGTAAACAGCACAATCATATAGGATTCTAATGGAAAGGGATCAAAATGATGAAGAAGATGCATTCTCTACACCTAAAATTTTGACTTGATTGGTTCAGCAATAACAATAACACCCAATTGGTGAAGCTGATTAATCATACCCAACAACAATAACAATCCCCAACATGTGAAACTGATCAAAGACACCCAGATTCAAACATTATGAGTGCAAGAACTGCCAGAGATTTAATACTGACTACAAAATAAAAGTTTCATAATACCCTTCTAAGAAATTTCATGACAATATTTTCTAGTATGCTGTTTTTCTTTCTATTGATTTAAATGAATAAATTGGATGAATCTTATGACATCTGTGTAAAGAACAACTATGATAAGGATGTCTGATAAACAACCATATAGAAGGAGAGTCTAGAAGAAAACATGTAAAACCTCACCTGACGTATCCACCAGTAAACGTAAGTTGAAATCTTAAACCCTTTTGAAGAATCAAACTTCTCAATACCACGAAGTAGTCCAATCAAGCCACCCTAGAGAGAAAATAAGATGAGTATTTTACAGCAGAGAAAGGAGCAGAACCAATCGGATGTGAAACGGAGCTATGTTTATAATCACCTGAACAAGGTCACCCATTTCTGTACCAGCGTTTTCATATCTTTGAGCAATAGACATCACTAAGCGAACATTGCTCATAGCCAACTTTTCTCTTGCCAGAGAGCACTCTAGCATTTTTTCTCGTAGTTCAGTACTAGAAATCTTCAATGAAGTTGCAATTTCATCGTCAGAGGGTTCACATCCTAGTCTCTCCTTCATCCTGAAACTCATATAAAAGGTTTCAGTCAGTTATCATTCTCTTTGAGGTAAAACCATAACCAATGGAAGCCAAGTCAAAAAATGATTGCTAGCATTTCTATGAAGACACATAAAATAAAAAGTACCCTGAAGAATGAAATTTTTCATCAGAAAAGACTATTATGTTATAACTTTATAAGAAGTGGATACGTGATTAATGATTTATATAACCTTTTCTACAACCTAAGCCAATTCTTAACAGAAACATTTCTGCCTCTATCCCCAGCTATAAGCTGTTGAAAGCTGCTGGGAAGGAAATATTTGAGTTTCATTAATTAAACAAGGTAAAAGAAATTCAAAATTGGTTCTCTGTGTTCAACTTGTAATAAAGTCATAACATATGCACTATATGAAACATAAACCTGTCAAGAAAACCAAGGTTATGGCATTGAGCACAGCAGGGTTGTTATAAGAAAATGAAACTGTTAAAATGATACCTTTACAGAACAAGTTGCAAAGAACAAAAGCAGACTAGAATCATCTTTACCTTTTTTTGCATTATTAATTACTAATTCCCCTTTAAGATTAGCATGATTCAAATAAAAGGTTGAAAAAATAAGGTTTAAAACTTCAGTACCAAAACTTCCATGCAAGTGATCCAGATAATCTTAAAAGCACTGCACTGTTTAACACAAAAAGACACTAGCAAAGTAACAATT
This sequence comes from Phaseolus vulgaris, assembly GCF_000499845.2. NCBI lineage: Eukaryota > Viridiplantae > Streptophyta > Magnoliopsida > Fabales > Fabaceae > Phaseolus > Phaseolus vulgaris. The sequence goes on along the minus strand of NC_023749.2, from coordinate 1,286,299 downwards.
ACATAATGTGGAAGCTAACAGGCAGACTATAAAATGAAGAAATTCTTCATCACTTTTGTTAATCATAGGATCAATCAAATCAACCAATTATGGAATTACCTGGATTTATGCTCCTCTAAGGAAAGCCCAACTTTGATTTTCTCTGATAGGCTTACAACTTGTGCATGAGAGAGCAATTCCTCACTCACTACTCCTTTCACATAGCCCTTCAAACGGTTTTGAAGCAGCTCTGGACTGATCTTGGACTTCAGCTGCACAGCACCACCGGTTTTAACCGCGGTCTTCCGCTTGGCATTCATTCTTCTTTGCCTTGCAGACACCCCAGAACAGGTCACCGCTGCCACTTTCCTGCAGTTTTTTTCTTTACTAGAATGTTCTGTTACCCCTTCCCCTTCAAAGGAAAGGCTCCATTGCTTTTCCAGCATTGACTTCTGCAGCAAAAGAAGAGCCTCCACAGAATAACCCATTTCAGAGCTTTCCACTTCCAAGTCATTAGAACTCAAACTCTGAAACCATGCATCCGCAACGGTAGCAGCATCATCAACAATCTCCTTAAGAACCTTAATGGACTGATTCTGCCGGTTCGGTGCTGGAAAAGTTGGAGTGTAGTTGGATGACTTCTTGGCAACTATCACAGATTTTGTTGAAACAATCTGATAGTGTGTGGATCCAAAATCACTTCCATAAGAAAGCTTTTCTATAATATCAGAGTAATGATAAGATGAACTCAACAATCTCTTCCCTCCACTGAGTCCAATAACTGCAGCACTAGCCATTATATCCCTAAGATTACCATCAATTCATATTTTCCTACTGTAACAATGATCCTAAACCGTCTCCACTACTTCCTTCAGAAGCTTCCCAAATTCTCTCAATCCTTCTGATAAAATCAAAGAACAACAAAAATCATATTAATTACAGTTCCAATAAAAACAATGAATCGGTCAACATTTTCAGTTAAAAGAGGATTAATAGTTTCTTCCCCAATCCAAATAATACAAACAGTTTCTTGAAAACAATACAAATAAAACTGAAGAATCTAAATGAAACCCAACAAAATTCTCAATGGAAATTAAAAACCTGCAAAAATAGAAGCTCAAAAAACAGTGCATGGCATGTGTGTGAATGGAGTTCCAGAAAAAAAAAATTACAATTTGGAATTTGAATCATTGAATCAGCTGCACCAATTGAAAAGGCTTCACTCACAGAACAGTTAGATTTTTTTTCTCTTTCTTTTTCCCTCCTTTTATTTGTTCTTGATGGTGTGAGGAGGAAGTTAAACTGGTTGAGAGAGAGAAAGGAAGAGAAAATAGAAAATAAAATGAAAAAACAGAAATGAGAAAAAAATGTGAAGATAAAGATATGGAAGAATGAAAGATTATTGGCTGAAACAGATATTGGGACCAACCTTGTGTGGTGTATGATGCGTTATGTTCTCTCTTCTCTTAGTTCCACGTTCGCTATGGATTCAACGTTCTTTTTATGTTTTTATCCATAACTTCTTTTTTTCTATAATTCTATGTGCTAATAGATTTTTTTGTATTACTGAATGCAAACAAATCACGTGTAAGTGTAAAACACAAGTACATCTTGGGTGTACTTTACAAGTTTAAGCATGATTTAATTAATCTTAACTATAAAGATACGATTTCAAGATCAATCCTTATTTTACTATTTTTTCTTTGTTTTCTTCATGGACTCCATATTTTTTTTCTGGAAGGTTCATTCATAATTCAGTAAATTTAAAAAATACTCTTTTAAATTCATGTTTTTTTTTTAATTCTGGAGTGTGAAATTCATGAACTTCTCAAATAATACAAAATTTTGCATTTTAAATTGTACAGTATAAAAAAAATTTCTACATCCAAGAATATGTTTAGGATTATATAATATAAAATATGTTTAAAAAAACATTTCAGATTAAGCCATCTATAAGACTTTTTCAGACATAGGAATAAATTGTGGATTATACAATTCATAATACATTTTTAAAAAAATACATTTTGGATTATACAATCTAACAATTTTTTCTGAATTATACAATCTAACAATTTTTTCTGAGTATAAAAATATATTTCAGATTGTAGAATCCATAATACCTTTTTTACAAGCAAATAGATTCTAAATCGTGCAATTCAAAAACTAATTATGAATTTAAAAAAATCTTTTGGATTATATTGTCTAACATGACATGTTATGGATTGTACAATCTAGAAGATGTTTTTGGATCAAAAAATGTTTTTTAGTTTGTACAATATAGAATGATACAATCTTAATAAGAAAATTTTTGTTTGTTCTTCGTGGTTGCCAACTTGTGACCGTAAGAACAAATGATGTATGAGGAATTTTTATGAGATAATTACTTCCTGCACCCAATCAATTTTGACTCACACATTTGCTTACGGATTTTAATATCCAGAAGTCATTTTTATACATTCTAGATTTTGAAATATGGAATGTCATTTTCATATTTCATTTAAGCTCCCAGATGGTCATATCTGGAAGTGAGTAATGAGTTCTGGATTTTATATCTGAAATGGTGTGTTGTAAATGGTGCTGATGATTGAGATCCAAAACTCATTTATGTTTGTTTATGGATATTGACATCCAAAAGGTCATTTATGATGTCCAAATAAGCTTCTGGATGGTGAAATCCAAAAGTGACATATTAGTTCCGGATTTATATATCCAAAATTTTGTATTTTGACTTACGGATACGAATATCCAAAAGGCAAAAATTTAAAATCATTAAGGACAAAATGAACATTTCACGTGAATGTGTTGGGTGCAGTTCATAAATGATATGGTGCCGGGTGAATTAGCCTTTTTATGATCTGCGACTACTGGATCCTTCTCAAAATCATGGAGGTACTGCATGAGATTGAGAGTAGCCTATTAGGAGACTGTTTCTTCCTGCACCTCCATCCCTTCTTCTCTCATCTCCATAAATTTTTAAATTTCTGAAAATGCCCCTCTATAATATTCTGGATTACATAATCCGGTAGTCTTTTTTCAGATACATGATTACTTTCCAGATTACATAATCTGAAAGTCTTATTTAGGTTCCGGATTATGTAATCCATAAGTCTTTTTTCAAATGAGTTTCCAGATTACATAATCTGGAAACTACTCTATGGGGGTGACACAAGAAGGAAAAAAATGTATTTTCATGTTGTGTATGGAGATGGCAGAAGAAGATATGGAGGTGCAGGAAGAAACAGTCCTATTAGGATTGTTTGCTACCAATTCCTATAAGAAGGGCCATAAGACTAACAAGAGAGGGCCCAAAGACATACAAACACTGGGCTAAAAGATGCAGCCCAAGACTGAATATCCACTTATTGCTTTTCTAACCTTCCTTTTTATTTAGAGTCTTTCTGAAAAGTGTGTTTAGAACACCGATTCCGATTTTTTTAAATATTAAAAATTATATGAAAAATATTAAAATAAACATTTTACACTGCTCAATAAAAAAAAATCTTCCCATTTTAATCCCTTAACTTGGCGTTGATTATTCACACATTCCTCTTCTTCTTTCTATTATTTTTTTTATATTCTAAATTAAGTTTTTGCATTATACTTAGTTTTAACGATTTCCAAAACTAGATTACCTTTTCCCAAAAAAAATTTCTTGTTAATAATTTTTTTTAACCACATTAATTATGATCTTTAACTTTTAATACAAAATTTAAGACTAATATTTATCGTTAGAACCCCCACTTATAACTACAAAAATAGTTTTTTCTATCTTTTCTTTGAATTATTATGATGTGGACAAGGTTGCATGATAGGTCTCATTCGATGGTGTTCCTATCCTTACACCTAAAGCATTCTCTGAGATTGGAAAAAATTACTTTTTGCAATGCCTTGCTTGCTTATGCTTCCTACTATTATTTTGAAGAAGTAGAGTACATTTTTTTAATATTTAAATTTATAAATATTAAAGTTTTTACATTTTAAAAATATTTTTTATAAACTTGAAACTAATCTTGCCATATCAATCATTTTGTATAAAAAAAACATAAAAAAGGGTATTTCTGAAGAAAAATATAAAGGAAAATGAGGGTGTACAAATAAGAAAAAGAGAGTGCCAAAAGTAATAACCGAGTACGTGGCTGAAATCTATATGCATTTCATCCTCAAAACGCCTAAAGGAATTGGCAGACTCCAGCTATGCTTTGCTTTCCCATCAAGGGATTTTTTTGTTTATAATTTTCTTACACACAATTAATGTAAATTATTTAACATCAAAAGAAACATTAACATATAATTATTTGATTTAAAACTCATTAACAAATGTTTGTACGATTTACTAACATACACTAAAAAGTGTACAATTAATTTCAAAATACATTTTAGTATATCGGCAAACTAAAAAAATTTGAATCTCAATCCTATACTGTAAATATCATATTAAAAATAAAGAAAACAAATATTTCTAGAATAAAATAAACACATAAAAGGATGTTTCTATTTATAAAAAAAAATAAGAGAAACTATTAACTGAGTTAATTACATTCAATACTTCAAACTGATGCATATAAATCATATGTATGATATAAATCACATGTATAATATAATTAATTGATAATAAATGATATTTTACTAAAAATGAATTGGAGGAGTGAAACTCGTCGAAGTCATTGTGTTTTTAGAAAAACAAGTTTTTAGTTAGTCTCTAATGAGAGGGAGAGGTCCACTTGCAAAAGACTTTCCAATGCTTAAGTCTAAGAACACAGAAATCACGATAAATTATTAACATAAAGCTAAAAGTAGCATAACTTAATCAAATAGTTATTGTTCCTGCTAGGGAGATGAGACCTATAGAACTATTGAGAAGCTTCGTCTTTCTCATTCCTATTAGGCAGTCGATTTGTACTTCAGCTTACTCCCTCAGTCTTCATGCTAATTCTTTGGGTCTCGGTTACCTGATCAATCGATCTCATGGGAAATGCCGAATGGGGGTACCTACAGAAGACACCCCGACGCTTAAGTCAGCAAAAAGTGTTCGACACTCTGATGTCAGAGTACAGTAATTGATGTACCTACTTCTTGGAATGTGCGCTATTTATATTATTTTAATGGACTTACCTTGTTGGGTCATATTAGTGAGGTGGGTCGTAGTTAAAGGTGTATTACCTAATTCTTAATCATAGTTTATTTTTATTGATCTTGATTGAGCATTAATGGACCGAAGTTATCAATCGGCCCACACGGGAGTGTGTTATCCGGTCGGTCCCGCTGTGAGAGTCGAGCCATGATATTGACCGTTCGGTCCAGTACCATTATAACTAACAAATTAAAATATTTATATGAAATTACATCTATCATCTAATCTTATTTGAAAAAACCAATAGGGTTCAAATATCTGCAAAGATGAGCTAAGCAACCAGAACTAGAAAAAAAAAACTTGATGCATTTATGGATATTTTTCTAATGTTGTGTTAAAATATAGTTGTGCAGGCTTATTGTATCTATATGAAGAAGAGGGTGGAAGTGAGTGGGATTAGTTGTTTGGTTGGTAAGAGTCAAGAGTTCCGTGCTGGTTTGAAAATGAAGAAGTAGAATTCAATATCAGTGCCCTAGTTTTAAATAAAGTAATAGTGTGATTTGATTACAATATTTACTAATAATATCATTAAGCTTTACATTAGTGGCTATAGACTTTCCAAATCACGTTGGAGTATCTTATTATTGGTAAATCGACTTTACCATAGTGGCCAATACTTTTATCACCTTATTATATTTGTCACCTTCAACTATCCTCAAAGTGATATCAATCAAATTCATGGTTCAAAATTGTTGGGACAGATTAATTAATGTTAATTTGAGTCTTAATCAAAATTTGGAAATCACTAACTGCGTTGTTAAAGATGCTGACTCATCCCACTACTCACTTGTAATAATAAATAAATCACATGTTCAAGCTTTACCTAGAATGCAACTTCATCTATTAAAAATCTTTGATATTTAATGATATTTAAGTGATGTTCGAGAGAAAAGTATAAACAATCTCAAACTCAGAAGATTTAGTGTAGTTAAGAATAAGCGTATTTTTTAGTCGAGTGTGTAATTTATCTTTTTTCTTTTGTGTTTTTTGATATATACTGAAAATATTTTCTAATCCCTTTTGTATTGGGTCTTTTTTACTTGTGTGTTTTTTGATATATAATGAAAATATCCCATAATCCTTTCTGTATTGAGTTTTGATATTGACTTAATTTAATAATAAAAATTAATTATTCGGTATTCCTTCTTTTGTGCTGATACGACATTAAAGTCCTTTTGCGAACGGTATATTCACACAGTCGGACTCGGTCCATGATGTTACAGACCCCTAACCTCAGACATAAGTCAATGAGACTAAAAATCAAGTTTAAACTGACGATCTTCCACTGACCACGTATATTCTCAAACGGGTTCGACCCATGATTCCAGAGGAACATTATTTTATTTCTTTTGACCCACGTGTATTCTCAAACGGGTTCGACCCATGATTCCAGAGGAACATTATTTTATTTCTTTTGACCCACGTGTGTTCTCAAACGGGTTCGACCCATTATTCCAGAGAAACATTATTTTATTTCTTTTGGTAAAGTGTAAGGAAACATTGTTGTCACTGGCTATCTATTTCTTGCGTGCATTATTGCTAGCTATTGCCATTTCTATCGGTTGAGAAAGAAGTTTTGCCATGGATAACATTCATCCATGAACTGTCTCTCTCCCATCATCTTCATTTCCCATTCTTCTTCATCCCTTTTTCAATAATGTTCACATGTATAGAAAAAACTAAATTTTGAACTCACCATCACTCAGATTGAACTTCTTCAATCTGCCCAATTTACAATATAAACAAGTGTACCTCAAATCTTGATCAATAATTTTTTTAATTAAGAAACCAAGTGATAGTCTAATTTCACGTTAATTAGAAATGAAAAAAATTGAACAATATAAGAAAAAAATCCATAATTTCATTTTATTAAGATTTTAGGTTGGAGATGCGACTTGAGTTTCATTCATTACTTTGACTCGAGTCTCATTAATTTAAATTTTCCTAACAAATTTTTCTTAAAAAATTTAATAAAAATACCAAAGCCGATAATTTTTTTTCTTGGTGACCATCTCACATAACTACAATATAAAAATGGTTTATGTATTGAGTGTATTTTTGACAAAATTTTATGACAAACATGTCTCATTATGGTACAAGTAAGAATCACTACTACAAAAGTAATCATGATTAATAATGATTTCGGAAGAGAAATCTACCCAAATAAAAAGATATTCAATTAGAACAATTTTTTTTCTTCAAACAATTTTTTTTATATAGAACTAAATCATAGACTAATGTGAACATTGTTCAACTAAAACTACATTTATGAATAGCAAAGTGATGAATTAGATTTGCATGTCCCAAGATATTGAGACACACGGTTCACACACTATTTTGATTTAGGTGATTGAAGTTGTCAAAGGTACATCTACATCAAACGAAAGAACATTGTAGATAGAAATTATCCCTCCAACTTAGGACAAAAACCCCTCAACGTGGACCACGAACTTAACCAATGAAGGTAAAGCTTTGAAAGCTATGTTCTTTCTTTCTTTCACGCTTGTTAACAAAATGGACTTATTTGTGGACCATTTTTTCCTTCGTTCTCACACCCCAAAAAACAGCAATGCATTAGAAACTTGAATAATGGCAACGTCAATTTTGGACCATAAATAGAGTTGTGAACTTGTAGCATCAGACATTTAGAAATTATAATCTTTATGTGCAATAATACAGCCCAATCAAGTTGGCATGCCAATTGTGTCCTTTGCAAGAGATTGTGTGCCTTGCAATTTGTTTTTGTTGAAAAGTGACACGCTTTATTTTGCACCAAAACCCTCACAACTTGACCATAAACACAAGTGGAAATTGCAATCCGGTTCAGAAGAACACAATGGTTCTAGACAGATACTCAAAATGATAACTGTTTTCCATTCATTGGATTGAACATTATTTGACACGTCCGTGCGACAACCTCCACACCAAAAGCAATAATTTTCAAAGGTTAAATATATTTTCGTGCTATAACACAAAATTGATTTTAGTATCTAGTTCAAACATTAGACCATGAAAATGATTGAAATAAATCATGTTGTACGTGAAATTGATTCATTAAGATGTTTGTAGTATGAAAATGATTGAAATAAATCATGTTGTACATGAAATTGATTCAATTTGAAATTTTACTTTATCAACCTATTAAAATAGTTACGATTGGTTTAATTTGAAATTTCAAAAACTATCGATTGTTTCAGAATCCTAAACCCTTCGTTCAGAAGTAGTTACGGTTGATTCAATTTGAAATTTCTCTTTATCAATCAACCTATTACTTTGAAATTTCTCTTTTCTATTTATCAATCAACCTATTAGAAGTAATTATTAGTTAAGCTGAACTTCAATTTTATTAGAAATAATTATTAGTTAAGCTGAACTTCAATTTAATTAGCAGTCTAAAAAAAAACTATCAATCATTTCACATTATAATAACTAACAATCTTCACACTACAAATAATCCTATTAGAAGTAATTATTAGTTAAGCTGAACTTCAATTTAACTAGCAATCTCAAAAAAAAACTATCAATCATTTCACATTATAAGTATGATCTAAAGTTGAGATCAGAAACGAAAACTAAATACTTTATAATGTTGGTTAGAATCTGACGAAAGTGGAAAGGGGTTGGTCAACTATCATCTGATATCATCGATATTGAAAGAAAAGTCCATGATCAAAGCATAAGAAGCAAAGGCCATAAATCCAACTGAGAAGCTTAAGCTTTACCAGCAATTTGTATTGGCAATTCCGTTTGATGAACCCATCACGCCATTGAAAAATGGTACACAAATCAAAATTGCAAACTCACTAGACAAGTTTCATTCTTGACAAGCAAATCTTGAATAGCTTGTGCTTAGGGAAGATACTATGCTACAATTGCTAATTGGGTATCTCACACAATGTACAAAAAAGACAACATCTGAACCTATCTACCGATATTAAGAAGCATAAAAGCTGAAGATGCCCTCTCCATATAAACACTGTTGGGCACACTCCTCTTTAATTTAATGAAATGAAGCTTTGAATGAGACTTCATAGACACTCCTACACTACACATACAGCAACAAAACATTGCCGTGACCCTATAGATTAATCTTATACATTGAGTGAACATTCACGTGCCCTGTTAGACCTTGATTCTTCCATCTTTGTGGTCACCTCTGCCACTACTAGCTTGGTCAAAAGCAACCCTGCAACTAAAGCTGCTGCCATCAACATTGTGAAAACAGCACTCCAACTCTTTGCAGAAATGTAACCTGTTAAGAGGGGTCCAACTGCAGCCCCTATAGAACCGGTTCCATCAATGATTGCTGTCACAGTTGCAAGAGCTCTTGAATTGCCCTTCAGTGACTTGTGTGTTCCCAGGTCAGCTGAAACTGCAGTGGTTATAAGAGCGTAAGGACCGTTCACAAACATGCCAGTGATGAACATCAATGCTCCATTGATAACCAAGGAAACGTGCCCGTAGCTTCTGTAGAAGAAGAGAGCAGGGATTGCACAGTACATGAAACTTGCTGCTGTAATGGCTCTAGCGTCTAAGCGATCAGAAATGTGACCAGCTAGAATCCCTCCCAGCACTCCTCCAACATCAAATAAAGTGGATAGAGTTCCTGATGTTCCACTAGATAGATATTTCCCATCAATTGCTGCATTATAATGAACATCAATGAGAAACACTGAAGATTTTGAGGCATAAGTGTTTGCTGAAATTGTAGAAGGTAAACAACAAACATATTGAACATAAAGAGAAATTCAAAATATGGAGAAAGTTTAAGTACCTGTGTGGCTAACATAGAATGGGAGCCAATAGAGAAACGTATATGCAACCAATTTGGCAAAAAAGAGACAGAGAGCAAAGGGAGCAACCCCAGGAATTTTCCATGCCTCTAAGAACCCAACTGCTTCTCTCTCCTCAACTGGGGTCTCTTGCCTTAACAAAGGCTCTGCAGCTTCTTCTCCACTTTTTACAGGAAAACTGATTTCATCTTCTTCTCTGTCAGCTCCCACAGACTCAGGTGTAACCGGCAAGATAAGGAAAACCACCAAACCAATGAAAGCAGTTATTACTCCTGGCACAACAAAGGACCAACCCCATCCATAGGTCAACATCACAGAACCAATCAAAGAACCAGCAATGTTCCCAATTGAAGTGTGAGCATTCCAAACTCCCATGATCAATCCTCTCTTGCTCTTTCCAAACCAGTTACCCACCACGGCCACCACAGAGGGCCATCCAGTGGATTGAAACAATCCAGCAATCATTTGAACCACTAAGAAATAGTAAAAGTTGTGGATGTTTCCCCAGTACCCTACTCCAAATAGTGAAGTAAACAAACCAGTTCCTACCATCCCAACTGTTAGAAAAATCCTCAAATTACACCGATCGCCCAAATGCCCAGAAAAATACATCCCAAAAGCATACACTGCAAGAAAAGCAACATCCAATTGACCCAGAAGGGATGTTCCATCGGATCCATTAAAGGGTGCCCAACCATCTCCAAGTTTGGAAGAAACTCCTCTTAATCCATTTGACTCATTGATTGGCCTTAACCGAAAGAAGGTCAGGCCTGTGTCTGCCGATTGTGGATCAAGCACACTCTTTACAATACTAGTGGTTTTTCTGGTTGCATGATAACTAGTATAAGCCAAAAATGTTACAATCAGAACGATGAGTTGGTGAGTTTTGAAGGAGAGAGGGCCTCCATTTAAGTACTGCAGAACCCGAATTCCAACGAGCTTGCCACCACTTCTCCGAGCCAACACTTCTGGTGCTAAACCCATGTATTATAATAACAGTTGCAACAAAGAGGAAGAAGTTGAGCTTCCCCTAGTAGAATAGAACTGCAAAAAAATGAGATGAAAGAAAACATAAGCAAGACTTATAACTATGCTATCTTTCCTGCACCAAACATTAGATTTGAAAACAAAAAACAACAGTAAGATCATCATATCAATCATGATTGTTTTTCAAACAAACCAAATCAAAAACCCACACAAAAATACCTTTTATATATAAAATGAATAGATCACAATTCCCCAGAATCGCAAAACAATTCAAGAGACAATACTTTTCTTAATCCCAGGAAAACATCTCTCAAGAAAAAACCAGATACTTTTCTTGCGCCCACCACTACAGAGCATAATCATCAAAATCAAAAGCAAGACGTAAGGTCAGAAAGAACAGAATTCCCTCTGATTTGACTCCCGAAAATAGTTCCAAATTTCCAAAAACTTTATATAAATTTTTTTATAACAGTGACAGGTGCAGTATTGATGGACAACATCCCAATAGAATCTGAAACAAAATCCAAAACAACCTTCCTTCATTAATGAAGATGAAACCACCTCGGGCAACAAAAAAACTCAGACAAACAAAAAAACAAAACAACCAAACTATTATCCTCTGGACGGTTACTCCAACATGCAAAGATGAATCTTTGATCTCCGAAAACCAAAAAAACTTTGGATAACAAGAAATTAAACGCACCCCAGTAATCAAAATAAGGAAGAAGCTGAACAAACAACAGAAAGAAGCTTGAAAGAGTGCAATGAAGAAAATTTGCCCCCTCAGAAAAAAAAAACAAAAAAAAAAGAGAAAACGTACCTTTAAAGCAAAGTGTAGTTGAAGTGTTTGAACCTTCAGCACCGTTAATGGAAATTGCGTCTGTTCCTGCACTGCACTTAGGTGCGGGTTGCTGAAACTTCACCAAGAAAAAGGAAAATTTTCTTCTTCTTCTCTCTTCTCAATACTTAGAAACAAAGACAACGTGTGGTTACTTATGCTGAACTCTAATGTTTTTCTATTTTCTGAAATCTCCGTTTTGCCCCCGAGTACGTGTTTCGGCAATTACCATAATGCCACCCGCCCCTCGAATTTCCCAAAATACCCTCTGTTTGGTACTAACTAATGAGAATGAGGTGGGTCACACAATATGAATCAATATTTTTAAAATATATGTATAATTGTTCTCTTTTTATAATAAGATATATATTTTATAACTTTTAGTAAATTGTTGAGTTTAAAATTAAATAATATTAAATAATATTATTTAATTCTTAAGTTTAATTGATTTCAAGTAGCACAGTTATATTTCTTATTTTTTATTAAGATGTTGCATAGTTTGATTGATTTTTTTTAACGAGTACAAATTTTTATATTTTATTGTAATATTTATATCTTAATCAATATTATATAATCTTTAAATGAAATTGGTTCAAAAAGTTGAGTTTTTTTTATGAAATATATATATTTATAAGTTTTAGTTAGTTATACGTTATCTTTTAAATATTAATTAATATTATTTTATTTTTAAATTTCGTTAAATTCTGTTTTTCTACTTTAAAGTTTAAATAACTTGATAACAGGTTGAATTTTGTTAAAAGTTTATTTGATAAGATATAAATCTTAATTAATATTATTTAATCTTTTAAACTTAAATATTTTATTTCAAAATTTAAACGATTTTAAAGCATAAAAGAAATGAGTTCCTTATTATAATGAAAGATGTAGGATATAACTTATAATTTATTATCTCTAAATTTTAACTAATGTTATTTAATTGTTAAAGTCAACTAACTTTAAGTAGTATATAAATATTTTTTATCTTTTTAAGATTTTAGATAATTTTATTAAATGCGTGTTAATGGTTAATAAACTCTATAATCAAATTTAAATAAGATATGATCAATAATTATAATAAATGAACCTCAGAATCATAATGAGGTAATAAATATTCATAATATATTTGAAAATTAATCAAGGTTTATGCTTTTTTAAATTCTTTTAATAGATTCAGTGTCCTATTCTTTTTATGATGTCTCCTTAAATAAAATATCATTAATATTTAAAAGCTTTTTTATTTGTGTGAATGATCACATGGGCAACTTTGTGCCTTCTAAAATAAAACAATATAATAAACTCGTATAAGAATTTTAATATACTTTTCTAAAATAAAACTTATTCTAAAATAAAACTGTCATAGAAGGTTCAGTTTTTTTTTATGATTTTTTCACACACAAAATATTAATAGTAACTTAAAAGTTTATATTTTATATAAAAAAATTACTACTTAAAATGACTTATAATGAGACTTTAACAATATTAATTTAAATAAAACATCATATTATATAATCCATTGTTATATATTTAAATTCCTTTGTATGATGTCTAATACTTCAAATTTTTACTCTACACAATGTTCTTGCTGAAAAATTACTATGAATTATTAATTACTAAATAAATATGATTGCATTAAAGTTAAAAATATTAACACTCCTTGTTTTAAAAACAATATTTTTTATTCTTCACTTAATTTATTAAAATTTATAAAATTATTTAAAAAATGTAATTAACTACTATATAAGATAATGTTTATACTTAAAACAACCTTGATTAACATGAGTCACAGTTATTTTTGTTATTCAAATAATTGATTTTTTGATGATGTTATTTTGACTATAAAACAAACTATATTCAAAATTCTAAACCCTCTGGAACAGACAATCACACTCTTAGGAAAGTAAACATTTTAATTTTTAATTATTATTATTATTATTTTACAGGGTAAATTCCCTATCTAGCATCATTTACATATTTATTTACCCTTTTGCTTTTATTTCCCTAACTAGTACCCTTTTACTTTTATTTCCCTATCTAACACTTTTTTATTTTTATTTCTCTATCTAATACCATTTTATTTTTTATTTCTCTAATTAGCACAATTTCAAAAATAAATAAATAAATAATAAATTATTATTTTTTTGATAATTTTAATTTTAAATGCATTGAAAAATAAGTATTTTTAATGTTTAAAATAATTAGAAATATAATTAATGAATAAAGAAATGAGTTTTTACAAATAAAAAAAATTAAACTAAACATTTTTAATTTATTACTTTTTTTTTATTTTGTAAAAACTCATTTCTTTATTCATTAATTATATTTCTAATTATTTTAAACATTAAAAATACTTATTTTTTAATATATATTCAAAATTAAAATTATCAAAAAAATTTATTATTTATTTATTTATTTTTGAAATGATGCTAGATAGGAAAATAAAAAATAAAAAGATGTTAGATAGGAAAATAAAAACAAAAGGGTGCTAGATAGAAAAATAAAAACAAAAAGATGTTAGATAGGAAAATAAAAGTGTAAATAGTGCTATATAAGGAATTGAGTCTATTTTACATGTATATATTAATTTTAATAACTATTTGTTTTTTTTATGTGGTTTAGTTTAAATTTCAAAATATTGACATTTATGTTTCTGTGTGGGTATGAGTAGTTTGAGGAAATACAACCATAAATGAGTGAAGTGGGATCCCTTTATATTATAGGTTCCTGTTGTACCCAAACAAATCCTTAGTACTTTGTTTGGTTGGGTTTCTTTCTCATCAATGTCAATGATTTGTTCCAAACAGAGACTGAGAAGTAGAAGAGTAAAAAATGTTAATATTTAAAAATGGTTTATATTATTTAAATTAATATTTTAAATGTACTAAAAGCTAATAAATAAAATAATGAGTATGTGACGAAGAAACAAATAGAGAAGTTGCTGGAAAGGTCTAAGAAGTTGCCTCAAACAATTAATATTTGAAATAAATATTTTAAAAAGGGTATTTTTGTCAATGCACCCCAACTTGCCTCAAACTAAAAAATAAAATAAAAATAAACAGCTTAAATTCTGCTGCTACTGTAGCTTGAAATATTTTGGAAAGGGTAGTTTGGTCAATGCACCCGAACAGGAACCTCATTATACAAAAATGCACGCCAACTTGCAGGGGTAAAATAGTGATAATAAGAAAGGTGTGAGTGTTACTTAATTCAAAATTAAAAAAAGGAAGAGAAAAATGGATATTCGAATATCCAATTGGAATTATTCCTTTTGTGAAGCGGATATCCGCTCCAGAAAAATTGGGCCCCATCTGGGCCCACTTATTCTGATTGTCCTACGTGGGCCTTTGACGTGTTGAAACTAGCGGACGGTGATTGTCGAGTAGACACCTGCGTTTTTCGGCTTCTTTTCGCCAACAATTACTTCCGACACCCCATTTTTTTACATGCACCTTACAATGGGTGAAATAATCGAATTACCCTGTTCACTTATTTCTCACTACACCTCACACAGCAGGTGTTATTTTATAATTTAAAAAAAAAGCTTAAGTCTAACTTAATTTAGATTGATTTATAAAATGAAGTTTTCACTTATACTATTAAATATTTTTATTTTTAGTTGATAGTAAAATCTTTAACATATCTTTTTCACATTAAGATTTTAATGTAAATTTATGTGACACTATATATTAATAGGTGATCCAATAACAAGATGATAGCGATATAAAAGTTTTTTAATAAACTCTCATTAAATTCTAAATAATTTTAATAACATAAAAATAAAACTAAAATTAGATTTGAATTCTTTTATATACTATCAAATAGTCATATTTATATTCTAGGTAAGATCTCTACTTTTATAAAATAGTTGTTGCAAAAGCATGAGAGAAGGAGAGAAAAAAAAAAGAGAATATTTTAGAATTTTTTTATGAAACACATAAAATTTGTTTTAAGAAAATCTTCTTAGAAAACATATTTCAAAAAATCTCGAAAATTTTGTTTCAAAAAATGTATTTTTAAAATAATATATAAAAAACCTATCCTATTTCAGATAAGGTGTTCTATGGTGTCTTTCATAAATTTTAAAAATCGCACTCTGATAAAATATTTCAGATAATCCAAAAACTACTTTAAAGAAAGATAAAATAATTATTCTGAAAAAATTAAAAAATTGTAGAGTGCAGATTCAAATTGAGAGATTATAAGAATCAATTCCATTTTACATTAGTTATAGCTAATGGGACACTCTTACACACCTCTTAAATAATATATTTATATTATACATATCGGACACCTATACGTAATAGAACACTTAATCTTTATGCTACAAATACAAATTTATACATATAAATTTTTATTATTAATTTATATAATTCATAATTTATAATTATATAATATATAAATTTATATTTTTCTATTCTATATTATCTCCTTATCCGTGTCTAGATCTGTATCTATACCACATAGCTTATGCCTTTGTAAGTCTACTTCGCTGCGTTGTTTTGATGTGAATGTGGATAATGGAGTATGAAAACAAAACCCAAAATGATGCTTTTTTTTCTTCTCAAGTTTTGATAACAAAAGCTTGGATAAGTCTAATCGAAAAGAGTGTACCCAATTATTTGTTGATGCTGTAGAGTGTACACTCTTTCACTGAGACACGCAACATTATTAATTATTCATTGTTTCATGATCTGTAACAACATTTCTTAATGTTTGGTGAAAAACGTTGCTAATTTATGCAATATCTGATAGCACGAGACGTGAGGAACATATAAAAATCAGGAAGGGTATGTGCTGGATTACTTCTTTTGTTTTATCTATAATTTTTTCTTTGATTCTTATCACGATCATCATCACGGATTCATGAGTCATCTGCTCCATGATTGTTAGAAAGATTGAAGGTTTTGGAGGAGTTGGATCATGAACACCAATTCTGTGTTCTGGGTTTTAAGGAATGGTTTTTGTTGTGAGAAATGGCTTGCAATTTCTTGCTGGGATATATGGAGAAGTGAACGATGAAAAAAGTGAAGAGAAACCATAGCTTATTTGGTAGAAGTCAAATTCAGTTGTTGCATAACTTGACCACACAAATCTTTGAACTTGGTCTTTCTCAGTGCAACCAACACTTTTTGTTTGGCTCCCACCAAATTGGACTTCCGTTAAAATGAATGTTCATCATGAAAGTTCTTTGACTAATTCTTCGTGCACCAAATCTTACTGAAACTAGATTTATCTTTTGGATATGACTATATACAGTATACTGATAAGGGTTTTGGATTGCATAGGCTCGTTCCGCACTTGGTCTGTCCCGCATAAAATTTGTGAACCGATTTTTCTAACCCGTCTTATATAAGGATTGATTCACGAACCTGTGGATAAACTTGCATAAGAAATATTTGTTAAAAAAATAATTTTTTAAATACAAATTTTGAATTTTTTTATTTAAATACATTAGGTAAATTGTCTCAAAATATTATTTTTATAAAACATGCGTAATAAGATATTATTAAAAATTTCATAATGTAAAATATGAGGTTACATGAAGAAAATATGGAGGTGTAGAAAAAAATTATATATACGGACCAACCCGTCTCGTCCTGCACTTGACCCGCGTGAACGGGCCTAAACGGGCCAACGGGTTGAAATAAACAACTTGTCCCGTATTTTTTTAGTGGCACGGTTCGCCCCACTTTACCACCCTTATTTCGTGACTATCCTCATTACGGAAATGTATTTTAGATATTAAAATCTAGAAACCTTTTTTCTCATTATGAATGTAAATTTCAAAAAGGATAACAAGAATAATTTAAAATTTTAAAAAAAATTATGAGTGATACATATCACAATTCATTCAAAACTCTTTTCACAAGTGAAGTCCTTCAAATCATAATAGGTTTGGATTGTTCATACAATAGTCATAGAAGTGTGATAAGGGGTGCTAATATTGTCAATTATACAATAACATTTTTTTAGATTTAGTGGAGAACACGACTAAAGAATCTTACTACTCTAAGAAACTCACATCACAACTCTTTTTTTTTTTCTTATGTGAATGTATTTTTTGAATCTTGACTAAACAGATATCTGATTAACAAGTATCTAATACAGCTTGTTACTCTAATAACTTTGAGTGCAAAAATAACAAACGAATAATATGAACTTGTTAAAATCATTTAGAATAAAATGAACGCAAACAATATGAAAAGAATAAAATAAAAAAAATGTTTATTTATTTCCGCTTTAGATTTTAGTTGTTTAAATTTAAAAAGGTTTTGTTGTAAGTTCGTATAATGTGTCTATAACATTAATGTCATTTTATTACTTTAGGTTTTTTATATGGAGCTGATTTAATGTGTTATTGAGACGTGTTAACAAATTAATTAAATTGTTTAGATATTTATCTTCAGAATAAAACTAGATCAATCAGTCTTCACAACTATAGTGTTCGGTACATTACAACTACCAATCAGAGTCTTCGATTCTATTTCTAAAAAATCAGTGAACAAAAAATTGGAAAAAACTTGTTCAAAACGAATTATAGTAAAAGAACCAAAAAAATAAGTCCTAAAAACATGGGGTTAGATTTGTACTGTGAAGCCCTACAGATCAAATAATTAGCGGAGCCCAAATGTGGAAAAAAAATCCAAAACCTTGCATTGCACCTAAACTGGTAAGTAAATTCAATTTAGGCAATTACTTCTTGCACTATATTACTGAACCAATTTCAGTGTAAAAAGACGAAAATATCCTTAAATAAATAGGGTTATAAATTACGGATCTTCTTTTTCTGGATCTTCTTTTTCTGAATGTTTCTGTTTTTTTTTTATAACAATTTTATGTATTACAGATTTTTTTTATCCAGAGAACTTTTAAATTTTGAATTCTGGATATACTTTTCTGGATTGTATTATTTTCAATTTCAGATTTTTTATTCAGAATGAAAGAATTTTTCAGTAATAAAAAATTATATTAGGTGCAGTTTAAAAATATTGCGTGTAGGATTAACAGAATAGGAAACCTAATCTCAAAGGGTGTTTCTCCCCGCATCCAACTTCATGCACCTCATAATTTTTGGAAAAAGACCATTTTATCTTTTTTTTTTAAATATCATTAGATTACTCTTTCTGAAATATTTCCAAAATATTCGAACATAAAAACATGTTTTTTTGAAAAGAATATTCTGAAATAATTTTTGCCTTCCTAATTTTCTATTTCAGAAACAAATTTTGATTACGAAACCCTTATTTCAAAAACACCTTTTGTTTTTATGGAATTTTTATTCTGAAATTTCCCAAAATTATAAGGATAATTTTAATATTTTAAAAAATATAAGAGTGCAGGAAGAAAAATGTAGGGGTGCAGGAAGAACTATCCATCTCAAAGACCCAATGGATCCACAAAACCAAACCCAATTGACTCAGATTCTGCCAGCCCAAATGCAGCTAATTCTTCCAGTTTTAATTTTTCAAAACTATTCTTTATTCTAAAATTGATAATTCTAAATATAAAAGAAATACATTTCAGAAAATAGATCTCTTTCTGAGATAGAATTATTATCTGTTCTACAAATAAAATTTCAGGACATTTCTTATTTAAGGGCATAAATAAAATTCCAGGACATTTTTGTAATTTCATAGTAGTCCATGTGTTGGGGATTATTAGTATGTTAGACCTAATGTAAATAGCAGATTGGTTTATGGGGGCAATGATGGTGGGTCTTTAGGGTGAAGAATCACTGCAATGAAATTTTTTTGTATGGTTCTGATGAACTTCTGTATCTTAAGACCACACAAGCTTTTGAGCCTTGCAATGCTCCCATAAGGAGAAGAACAAAGAAGAACACTTATTTGCTCACAGTTTTCCTAACAGTATAATAGCATAATGTTCTATTCTTATGAATTTGAGAGGACAACACAGAAATTCCATGGAAAAGTTCGAAACTCTGCAACCATTTACTATAGAGAAAATTTGAAGTAACAGAGCTATGTACTTCCATCACCACCTAAAAACAAAAGCAAAACAGAATCAACACATAGAATCATACCTAACAACTTTTTCTAGTCAACGATAACATTGATCACATCTGTCATCTCCTCCTCCTTGATCTTAGGCAAAATGATCTTCAGTACACCATTCTTCATCTCAGCTTTGATATGATCTACCTTGTAAAACATGGACAGCAAGCCAATCTTAACATAACAAGGAGCGCTCTCTTCCTCGCCTTCTTTGGCATCTTCACCTTTGATAGTAAGACTGTTCTTCCCCACGAAGATCTTCACGTCCTCCTTGCCAAACCCAGCCATGTTCACGCGGAGAAGCAGAGCATCTTCCGTCTCTCTCGATTCCAATCTGCCACGGAATCCGGGACGGTCTCCAGCACCGGGACGGTCTCCGGCACCCGAACGGTCTCCGGCTCCGGGACGGACTCCGGCTCCGGCTCCGATACCGCGCGGCGCAGAGAGGAATGGATTGTGCTTGAACTGATCCATCATGTTCAGACTCTGGCTTAAACTCCAAGCAGGAAAAAACGGATTCAGCACCAGCACGTCTGCAAAACAGAATAATCCAAGGAAAAGCCGAAACGTTCAGCAATGAGATTCACACAACCAAATCAATCAACATAACCGCGAAAATTATTGCAGAGATTCGTTAGTGCGGGAGGTTAGAGAGCGCGACTACAACTACCTGAGAAGGTACAGTCGCGACGCGCGGTGCGAGGGAAAGAGCGTTCTGAACGACTTTCGAATTCGACGTTCTGGTCGTCGTCGTAGTTGTGCATGGCATTGGTGTGCACAGAGCGAGAGGCGGAAGCGGCGGGAGGAAGGAGAGACTTGGAGAGGAGAGAAGAGGAGAAGAAGCGCTTTGCTGCGAGATACGACGCCATTGAGAATGCAAGGTAGCTTCTCTGTGCAGAGAAATGGAAGCGACAGTGTGCGATATTTGAGGACAAGGTGCAGAAGGTTCTAGAACAATATTCGGTTGTAAGAGATTCTGCAAGAGGTTCTGTAAGAGATTCTTGGGGAACAAACAAATCCGTTATAATTTAGTTTTAAAAAATTTATGATATATATTTACTAAAACCATCTTTCAATAAATATTTTCTTTTTTATTATTTAAAATTAGTATTAGGGAGAGATGTGGTCTCATTAATATTTATTGTAATAATAATTTTAATTTAATTTTTCTGATCTCTCATGATAGCATCGTAATTACAAATTTCTTCTTTAAAATTTAAATAATATTATATTTTCGGAAGAATCTACAGGCATAATATCCTAGTCAGTCTTTTTTGGATTTTTTTTTTTTGTCGATATAGTGATTTTTTTTTAAAATTTATCAATAATAAATATTTTCTTCACAAACCTGAATAAGTGGTGTTCGGGAAAGCTATTTTGAAATAGAAAATTTGTGTAACTAAAACATGATTTCTACTCTAGATTGAATTATATATTTTTTACTGAAGTTGAACTTCATTATTAATTTTTTTTTTTTTTATAGAAATTTTACATAAAACAACCTCTTTTTATTTTCAAAAAATTTGTTTTTTATAGATTGTATGGAAGTAGAGCATTAAACCACAACTTCTTTATTTATTTATTTTAAATATTTTTTTTTGTTAATTAGAAGTATTGGCTTGAGTTACTACTTTAATTTTTGTGACCTGTCCGATCCAGTTTTAATTTTTCAAAATTATTCTTTATTCTAAAATTGATAATTCTAAATATAAAAAAATACATTTCAGAAAATAGATTTTTTTTCTGAAATAGATTTTTTGTTCTATAAATAAAATTTCAGGACATTTCTTATTTAACGGCATAAATAAAATTCCAGGACATTTTTTGTGATTTCATGTTATCCAAATGTGTTGGGGATTATTAATATGTTAGATCTAAATTTAAATAGCAAATTGGTTTATGGGGGCAATGATGGAGGGTCTCCACAAATCCAGCTTCTGAACTTCTGCATCTTAAGGCCACACACAAGCTTTTGAGTCTTGCATGCTCCCATAAGGAGAAGGAGAAAGAAGTGACTGTTGTTTAGTTCTCCACTTATTTGCTCACAGTTTTCATAACAGTATAATAGTTTAATGTTCTATTCAAATTTGAGAGGACACAGAAATTCCATGGAAAAGTCAAAAATCAGATAGCATATTGGTAATTAACAAGCTCCTTCATAACTCTATAACCATTTATTATAGAGAAAATTTGAAGTAACAGAGATAAATACATCCATCACCACCTCAAAAGAAAACATAACAGAGTCAACACAAATACCAAACAACTGATTCTACTCAACATTGACATTGATCACATCTCTTCTCTCCTCCTCCTTCATTTTAGGCAAAACGACCTTCAGCACACCGTTCTTCATCTCAGCTTTGATATCATCTACCTTGTAGACCTTGTCCGGCAAGTCAATTCTGCTAGTATAGCGACGAGTGCTCTCTTCCTCGTCGCCTTCTTTGGCACCTTCACCTTTGATAGTAAGAGTGTTCTGCTCCACGGAGATCTTCACGTCTTCCTTGCCAAGTCCAGGCATGTCCACGCGGAGAAGCAGAGCATCTTCCGTCTCTCTCGCGTCCCATCCGCGACGGACTCCGGCTCCGGCTCCGATACCGCGCGGCGCAGAGAGGAAAGGATTGTCCATGAACTGATCCATCATGTTCAGAACCTGGCTCAAGCTCCGAGTAGGAAAAAACGGATCCAGCACGCCTGCAAAACGGAATAATCCAAGGAAAAGCCGAAACGTTCAGCAATGAGATTCACAAAACCAAATCGATCAACATAACCGCAGAAATTATTGCAGAGATTCGCTTAGTGCGGGAGAGGTTAGGGAGCGCGACTACAACTACCTGAGAAGACATCGTCGCGACGCGCGGTGCGAGGGAAAGAGCGTTCTGAGCGACTTTCGACGTCGACGTTCTGGTCGTCATAGTGGCGCATGGCGTTGGTGTTGAAAGAGCGAGAGGCGGAGGCGGCGGGACGAAGGAGAGACTTGGAGAGTAGAGAAGAAGAGAGGAAGCGCTTCGCAGCGAGAGAGGACGCCATTGAGATTGCAGAAGGTAGCTTCGATTGAGAGATTCTCTGTGCAGTGAAATGGAAGTGGCAGTTTGCGATATTTGAGGAGAAGGTTTGGGAGGAGCTAGAAGGCACTAGAACAAGGTCCAGAAGGTTCCAGAGCAGTCATATTCGGTTGTAAGAGATTCTGGAAGGTGGGTGTCTGTCTTGGGGAACAAGCAAATCTATTATAATTATTTAAAAAAAAAAATTATGATATATTTACTAAAACCATCTTTTAATAAATATTTTATTTTTTATTATTTAAAATAAGTATTACGGATAGATGCGGTCTAATTAATATTTTTTGTAATAATAATTTTAATTTTTGTTATCTATCATCGTAGCATTGTAATTACTATTTTCTTTTCTTTAAAATTTGTATAATATCATATTTTCGGAAGAATCTAGAGGCAAAGTATCCAAGTGAGTTTTTTGGATTTTTTTTTATCTATATAGGATTCATTTTAAAATTTATCAAAAATAATAAATATTTTCTTATAAACCCAGATAAATCGTGTTTGGGTAAGGGACTTTTAAATGTAAAGACGATTTTTACTCTCCATAAATCAAATTATACTTAATTCAATATGAATATATATATATATATATATATATATATATTAATTTATTTATTTATTACTTTTATAGAAGTTGTACATAATGAAAAAAAAATCAATTTTTTTTATAAATTGAATGGAACAGAACTTCTTCATTTTATTTTTTTAAATGGGTTTTTGTATTCTGTTAACTATATGGGTTGAGTTACGACTTTAAAAAAATGTTATTTTTTAGTGGTTTTTTTTATGTTTTTTTATTTTATTTTTTAAATTATATTGTATTTTCTTTAATGTACTTTTTGTCTTAAATTAAATAATTGTGTGAAAATTTATAATTATAATGCATGGAAATAAGTTTATTGGTTAAATGAATGATGTCAAGTATTTATAATCTAAGAAATAAAAAATAAAAAATATATCATTAAATGAAAAAAAGATATTTGTAATTAAATATAAATAATTTGTTTGCATAATATTTTTCGTGTTTGTAAGAGTAGTTTTTTCTGTTGTCATTTTCATTCTAACAATATAATTTTTCTCGTTATTAGTAGTCATATTTGTGATATATATGTAAGTTGGAAATGAAATTTTATCCCTTATAAATCATCTTCAATTTAGACCAAAAAAAATTATAATTAATAAACTTAAAATTATGTTATAGAGTATAAACTGTTTCAATAAAAATTAATTGTTACAAATTATAAGAGGAACAAACATCAAATATATAAAGATAAAATAGTCTAAAATCTTAAAATTCTTTTCACACAATCAGTATTTAGTTAAATTGTGGAGTTACTATTTCTTTAACATCAAACTTAGAGTTAAAATGATTCTAAAAAACTAAACAAATAATCTTCTAAGTATTAAAATTAATGTTCATTAAAAGTATGAAATAACTCTTTGTATTGATCTCTAAATATAAGTAAAATATAAAAGCTTAACGAACAACTGATAAGTTTGTTTTTAAAGATCATCTGTTAAAAAATGAACTTGAGAATATATTCTCAATTATTTTTCTGATTTAAAAATACTTATTAGAACTAATTAGATCTTGAAAAACTACCTATATATGATCAATTTCAACGGTTTATTATTTTAACATGATAAAAAAAATCATAAATATTCCATTCTATTAACTGTTTATCATTTTTCATATGACTAAGGTGCTTATTAAAGTGAATAAACTAGGTATTAATTAATTTAACTAATTTATAATTCAGTATCTAAAAAATTGTTTAATGAATACATCAGAATCATTTCTTTTAGAAAATTTTAACTTATAAATTATAAATTACCATAATTAAGTTGTAATTTATTTATTATTTTTTATACTTTAATAAATTGTCTTATTATTTTTTTAATTTTCTATTATTTATTTCAATTTCATATAAACAACTGATTAATTTAAATTTTAAATTTTTATATCCTTAAAATAAAAAAACATCATTATAAATTGAAGTAATTGATATTTTATTATATAACTCCATGTAAAAAATATATAATAAATAATACAAAAAAATAAATTTAATATAATTGAAAAATCAAACAATGTAATTTCTAGAAATAAATAAGAAAACAAATTTGATTATATTAACTCATTTAAATAAAATGATTTATTTAAATCAATAAATTATATAACTTGTTAAAAAGTAAATAAAGATACTAATAAGAATTTAATTATTTTAAAAAGTAAAATTATAAATACATAATAATATATTTTTGCTTAAAAAATATTATTTTATCTATATGATAAAATTGATATAACTATGTGGATTTGTTTTTACCTAATTATTTTATTAGCTAGTTATACTAAGTGTTTTTTATAGAATAAATGATTAACTTACAATTTGTAAGTTACAATTTGATCAACTACTAGTTAATTTATAATTCAAAATGAAATTTATAATTAGTATTATCAAGTATATATTTAATATGTAAAAAAATTAAATTCACGTAACATAGGTATAATTTGAACTTCAATATAATATAAAAGTATATGTTATAATTTTCCCAAAATATAATTTATATAGTCTGTAAAATTTGTTAAATTATGTAAGTTTTCCATTTATTGTCTTTTACAAGAAAAATGTTATCCCAATAAGAATTTAGATACTTAGTAACTTTATTACTAACACGACGTTAATAGCACACAACTACATGAACATAAAGTATATATAATTTTTAAAGAATAAGATAAAGAGATATATATAAGGTTTAAAATGTAGAATGACAAATTTATATATTATATAATTATAAATTATATAAATATAAATTATATAAATTGATAATAAAGATTTATATATATAATTATATTTTAATTTTTTTAAGTAGAAAGATGTTTTTTTATTAATGGTTTAAAATGATTTATTTCTTATTTTTATAATTATAATAAAATATTTATATAATAATTTATTTTTTTTTTGAAAATTAATGTATTTTTGAAAAAAGATTGTGTTAAAATTGTCAGAAATACAATAAATATTTTTTGAACTACACTTTTCCAATACGTGTCTTGCGTACAAGTGTGGTAAGCTATGAAACTCGGACACACTTATCTTAAATGACATGTCCGTGTCCGACATGTATCAGACATGACACTCGTCATAAAAACATCTTTCTAAAAGAAAAATGAAACATACTTAATGTACATAAATCTTTATTAACAATTTATATAATTCATAATTATATAATATATAAATATGTGTCATAGTGTCCTATATTTGAGAGATTATACTTATTTATTTCAGTGTTTGTGTTATATAGGTTGTAAGAATGTCAGTGTCCGATACATACACATCATTTATTTGTACACGTCATTTAAGAGGAGCGTGAAAGAAAAACGGTGCGTTTTAAAACTGTTAAATTTTCATGCAGACCCCTGCGATTTTGGATATTATAGTTTGCTCATTGGGGTAAATTTGTGCTAGAGAAACCACCATTGAAACTGTTGGGTGAGTCTGAAGAGAGAAGAAAAGAAGACGATTGTGTGAAGTGGTGAGTTCCCGGTTCTGGTTCCGTTGCTGTGACAATGATGCTAGATTTGGGTCCGTTCTCGAACGAGAACTTCGATCCCAAGAAATGGATCAACTCGGCATCTCAGAGTCGTCACCCTCAGGACTCTTTGGACAAACACCTTGTGGACATGGAGATGAAGCTCCAGATGGTATCCGAGGAAATCGCCGCGTCGCTCGAGGAGCAGAGCTCCGCCGCTCTCCTCCGTGTCCCACGCGCCACTCGCGACGTCATCCGCCTCCGCGATGACGCCGTCTCTCTCCGCTCCGCGGTCTCCTCCATCCTCCAGAAGCTCAAGAAGGTACGAAGAAATTCCGGATCGGAGTAGGTTTCATTCTGTCTTGTTTCTACCTTAGGTTTTGGAACATTGAAATCTGTCATCTCGTTGAGCTCAGCAATGCATCGATTATAAGAATTGAATTGTAGTTTTACAATGCTTTTGGTTTCATTGAATGATCTGAAATTTTGATCTGGTCCCTGAGATCTAGCACCTGTTATTTTGCTTTTCATATTATAGGCAGAGGGATCGTCTGCTGAATCTATAGCTGCACTTGCTAAAGTCGACGTTGTCAAACAGAGGATGGAAGCTGCATATGACACGTTGCAGGTAGGGATTGTTAATTTGCATGGCTGATTGTTGTTAACTTAATTCAGAGACACTCTCTATAACGAGACAAATCAAATTCACTTCCTTCGCAATTTAATGACAGGATGCTGCGGGATTAACTCAATTGAGTTCGACTGTGGAGGATGTATTTGCCAGTGGAGATCTCCCTCGTGCTGCAGAAACTCTTGCTAACATGAGGCATTGCTTGTCAGCAGTTGGGGAGGTACAAATTTCCTGTTCCGGATGCTTATCAAGTGGCTTAGGCTTTAGATTTATTATTGGTTTCATGTATTTTTGTTTATTTTCACCCACCCTCGCCCTCTATTTTTAGGTTGCTGAATTTGCCAACATAAGAAAGCAACTTGAAGTCTTGGAGGATAGGCTAGACACGATGGTGCAACCTCGTATTACAGACGCATTATCTAGTCGCAAGGTTATAGAATTATAGTATCAAATACGTTATTTTGTCCTATGATTTGCATTGAATCCCTTGTCTTAACTCTTTGTTATTGTTCAGGCCGATGCTGCTCAAGATTTACGGGCTATTCTCATTAGAATTGGAAGGTTTAAGTCTCTGGAATCACAATATATAAAGGTGCATCTGAAACCAATTAAGCAGCTTTGGGAAGATTTTGATTCTAGAGAACGCGGTAATAAGCCTGCCAATGAGAAAAATGAGATGGAGAGGATATCAAGTGGTGGTGATTTTCATTCAGTTTCACCCGCAATACCATTCTCCACTTGGTTACCAAGCTTTTATGATGAGCTATTGCTTTATCTTGAACAAGAATGGAAATGGTACCTTTACTAGTGTTAGCTTCCACTTACTACTGAACAAAATTTGGTGCTAATGCATCTTCATTTTTCATGTCAACCTACTGAAAAACCAGCTAGCACAAACATGATAATACTAATCAGATTTGCATATTGAAGTCGGATAATAAAAGCATTTGAGCTGTTACTTGCAGGTGTATGGTTGCTTTTCCTGAAGATTATAAAACTCTTGTCCCGAGGCTACTTAGTGAGACTATGATGACTATAGGAACTGGTTTCATATCTCGTATCAACCTTGCCATTGGAGATGCTGTTCCAGAAACAAAAGCATTGGCTAAAGGTTGTTCTTAGATCTTTTGAATGATTTCCTGTTGGGAAGATGTTGACTTTATTTACATATTTATAACATTTCATTGCATATGATAGGACTTTTCACTATAAATAAATGGTTAGCCTTTTTCTTTTTCTTTTTAAGTCATAATGGATTTGAGCCCTCAACACCCGGCTGTTTCCTATATGTTAATAAAAATATAAAATAGTTGAAACTGTTGTTCCCCTTGGAGAACTATCTTGGTCATTAGTTCTTGCTCCAGTGAATTGTTCTTTCTGTTCACACTTGAAGAGCTACGAGGGACTAACAAAACTTGTGGTTTACATTGAGGTATATAACAAACAAATACTTCCCTTAGTTCTCCAGTAAGTCCCAGTATACGTAATTGATCATGGTTTACTAGTTATTGTATCTTGATTAATGCCGAGTTTCTGGGTCCCTTTATCATTTATGCAAAGCTGCAATGGATCATGAAATCTTATATTTTGTTCCTTCTCTCTACAGTGACCTTTTGAATTAGATTTAGTATAGGGATTCCGTGTTCTTGAAGAAACCAGAGGTTTTAAGTTTAGAACTGTGACAATTCATTGTATACCTTACATTTAACTAACGTGTAATTTAACAACTATTATGCTATGTGTTAACTCTACAAGTTGTTGACATATTAGCTCATGAATTTTCATAGGTTTACTAGATACTTTAGCGGGAGATATACATAAAGGCATTAAGATTCAAACGAAGCATCTTGAGGCCTTGATTGATTTGCACAATATGACTGGGACCTTTGCGAGGAATATTCAGCACTTATTTTCTGGTTCTGATGTCCGAGTTTTAATGGATGTGCTGAAAGCTGTGTACTTGCCTTATGAATTGTTTAAACAGAGGTAAAAACTTATTTTAATTTAAAGAATAACTGAAATATTTAAATTAAATGTGGCTAATCATGCCTTTTAGCACATTGCTTCATTGTTATTTAAGCATTGAGTGGGTCTATGGAAGAGAATGCTAGCTTCACATCTCACAATGTCTCGAGAAGTAGAAATATAAAGCCAGAGGAGCAGAAAGATAAATTTTAATAAACTGTTTTTCTTTTTTTTTGGGTCTTTTGATTTATCATGCACATTATCTGTATGTATGAAACCCTTTTAGAATTCCTACTACAAATATCCAATTTATCCTTACTCCATCTTACAGGTATGGACAAATGGAGCGTGCCATCCTTTCCTCCGAGATTGCGGGAGTAGATTTAAGAGGAGCTGTTATTCGAGGGGTGGGAGCCCAAGGAGTTGAACTCAGTGAAACAGTTCGTAGGATGGAGGAGTCTATTCCTCAAATAATTATACTTCTCGAAGAAGCTGCAGAGAGATGCATCAGCTTCACTGGAGGTTCTGAGGCAGATGAGCTGATTCTTGCCCTTGATGACATAATGTTACAATACATTTCCACTCTGCAAGAAACACTCAAGTCACTGCGAACTGTTTGTGGTGTGGATTATGGAAGTGATAGTACTTTTAAGAAGGAGACAGAGAAGAAGGATGGAAACCAAAATTCTCGGAGAGTTGATTTGATCTCAAATGAGGAGGAATGGTCCATAGTCCAAGGGGCATTGCAGATCCTGACAGTTGCAGATAGCTTGACTAGCAGATCTTCTGTATTTGAAGCATCTTTAAGAGCTACTCTTGCTAGATTGAGCACAACTTTATCTTTTTCTGCATTTGGTTCAACTCTGGACCAAAACCAGACTATTAATAGTAGGGTAGAAAGGGAAGCTTCTTATGGTGGAAGGGCTGCCTTGGATATGGCAACACTGCGGTTGGTTGATGTGCCTGAGAAGGCCAGGAAACTCTTTAACCTTTTGAATCAGGTATATATAAGATTAGCTTTATTTTGGTCTCATCTTTCTTTTTCTTTTGGTTTAGAAATTGATAGAAGGAATAGTGAATAGATTGTGAATTTGAAATTTGGAGGAACCTTAAAGATATAATGAAAGGAATAATGATAAGAATGTATCGTACAACCCAATCCTTTAAACACTCTTTTTGAATATTCCTTTCTCCCTCCTTGTGAGATTTTGCAATATGGTGATGATTTAACTATCCCTACCCTCCTATTCACATTGATTAATATTATAATTTAAAAAATTAAATAAGAAACAAGCTTCTGAAGTCAGAGTTCTTATGGAATTGATTTGCACATGTCCTTTGTTCTGTTTTCCTCCATCTACATGCTTCTACCATAACCCTTTGTTTGTTTTATAGTTATTCACATTGGTAAAATTTGTAACTTAAGAAATTAAATAAGTAATATTCTAAAATCAGAGTTTTTATGGAATTTGTTTGCATTGCACGCGGGAAAATGGTTAGTGGAAATTTAAACCACAATTAAAAATTTATGCATGTGGTTTTGTATGAATGTGATTCATTGCTTTTTTAAGGCCACAAGATTGCATTGGTATTGTTCCTTTAGCTATGTGCTGACACACTTTGACAAATCACTTCGAGCACTTCTATTTTCTTTATATTCTCTGGTCTTACATAAAATATCTTACTATTTGCAGTCTAAAGATCCCCGATTTCACGCACTTCCCCTTGCATCTCAAAGAGTTGCAGCATTTGCAGACACAGTTAACGAACTTGTATATGATGTCCTCATATCCAAAGTGCGACAACGCCTCAGTGAGGTGTCCCGTTTGCCAATTTGGTCATCAGTTGAGGAACAAGGAGGCTATCCTCTCCCTACTTTCAGTGCATATCCACAGTCCTATGTTACCAGTGTTGGTGAATATCTTCTAACTTTACCCCAACAACTGGAGCCACTTGCTGAGGGAATCTCCAACAGTGAAGCCAATGATGAAGCGCAGTTCTTTGCAACTGAATGGATGTTCAAGGTAACTTATAATATAAAAGGAAGATCAAAGTTACAAAAAAAAAACACTTTTTTTCAGCCTGTTTGTTTAACCTTTTTCACAAACAAAAATAATAATTTTCGTTTTTAACATCACGTTAAAACTGTTAAGTGTCTTGAGCTTCTCAAAAAATAAGAATCAAATATCTGATTATTTTGGAGGCTACTGAGTAGCTTTTGAAAAAAAAGAGAGAAACCAACATAAGGATTATTCAAAATGATTCTGATCTTGATATGATATCCTTCTTAAGACCATGAATCTCTTTTCTGTATGCACATTAAATTACTAATGAAAATAATTTTTTCCGTTGTGGGATTCAACTGTAAAATTTTAGGTTGCGGAGGGTGCAACTGCACTTTACATAGATCAGTTGCGTGGGATTCAATACATTTCGGATCGTGGAGCACAGCAGCTATCAGTTGATATTGAGTATCTTAGCAATGTGCTTTCTGCTCTATCAATGCCAATTCCTCCAGTTCTGGCTACATTTCAAAGTTGTCTTTCTTCTCCAAGAAACCAACTAAAAGATCTTTTAAAGACAGATTCAGGAAACCAACTTGATATGCCAACAGCAAACCTTGTTTGTAAGATGCGACGAGTGAATTTGGACTCATGAATGTTCCTTAATAACTTCAACCAATGAAGCCCATTCTACCAACATATGTTTTTGCCTTGCAGAGGAGATTCTTTTACACCGGCAGTGCTTCCTTCCAATTATTCGTCGTGTAGGTATACCCTACTCTCATATTGAATTTGTAACTACTTACAAAAGGGTTATAATCTGGGGAATGGAAGATTAGTCTATCATCATAACAATGTATTGTTGTGTCTTTCTCTCCTTTGTTTGAAGCCAATCTTCCATCCCTTTTTGTATTTATGTGCAGATCTCTAGTTTGATTCAAATAAGTTTAACAAACTTATTTTAATTTTAAAAAATAGGCAATTACTTCCTGCACATATCAATGCACCCAATTTGAGTATGAAAAGAAGAAAAAGCTCTTAAATAAAATGGGGGTAATGAGATTTTGATTTTTGTTTCCGGATTTTTATTTCTAGAACACAATAATCTTTTCTAAATCTATTTTTCTTTCTGGAATGTATTATTTTTAATTTTGGATTTTTATTTCTGGAATGAAAGGTATTTTTGGAAATTTAAAACTATGGGGCAGGTTCAAAAAGATTTGCGTAGGAAGAATTTGCCTTAAAAATATAAATAATATTCGAATAGAAACTGATAAGGCCTGCTACACATTGTTTGGAGTGGATTCAGAGGGCTGAAAGGATAATGAATCTTATCATGTGACGTTTTCAAGTCGCAAGATTTGTGTTCATTTTTTGTTTCACTTTCATTAATTAAATGTTAAATAATTGATACTATGTGAAACTGTTATTTAAAGTTACTTTTATTTATTAATTGTATTTCATATATATATATATATATATATATGTGTGTGTGTACTTATAAGAAAAGACCTTTTTTTTTTAAAATAAAAACTTTCATGTTTATAAGAAAAGACCTTTAGAGGCAATAAAACTTGTTTGATTGTTTGTAAAGAGAATATTTTCCTTTTCTTTTGGTGTACATTAAATATTATCAGAGGGTGTCCAAGTATATTTATCAAGAAGATTACACAGTTTTTGTACAATACAATTTTGTTTTAATATATTTATTTAAGGATAAAAAAATTGGTGTAGACCGAGGCGTGAATTTATTCTTTTAACAATTTTTTCTTAAATTTAATATCTTAATATTATACAATTGTTGCAATGCATATTTTCTATCATGTTTTTACACCTACAGATTCAAATCTTCATATTTTTATTTCAAATATTCATATGCTAAATTGACTACTTTTAAACCTCTTATTTCGAAATTTATAATTTAAAACGTCATATTCGTCCACAACTAGAAAAATCTCAATGTGTCCCAATTTGAAACTCAACTTCACTATCAATAATGTTTGTAAAAAAAATCTCAAAAGCTCCCTAAAAACTAAGATTATATGAAAGATAAGAGTGGATGGTTGATACCAAAAATTTTAAAATATAAATATATGGTTAAATTATCTGTTGTAGCTGTTAATAAGTATAAACTAACAGGAATAAATCTTACTACAATATTTTATATATTTTTATTGTATCGATGAAATCTATTTTATAGGATTTCAATTTTTCAATAAAATTTTATTCGCATATCACTTATTACAATTTACAACTATATTTTTCCTTTTATATTATTATATGTTTTCCTAATACTTATTCTATCATTCGTTTGAGACTATATCTTAAGATGTCTAATCAAATTTTGAAATACAATAATTTGAAAGAAAGATCATAGTTTCATTACGTTAACAAATATAATGGTTAAACAAATAGTACGATATAAAATAAACTATCATTAATATATTGAAGTCTACTTGCGGAGTAATCATAGTAAAATAATAAAAGTTTAATTCAATATTAAAGGGTGTGTTTTTCTCCAAATATAAATGGTTGAAATAGCATATTGTAGGTTCAAACAGTTTCCAAGTATATACCGAAATTTCATCAGTCGTAAAACAATGTGCCTTTTACTTCATCCAAGAATTTAAGAACAAATTAAAGCCAAATGTTACTAAGAAATATAATTAAAATGTCTTTTACTTAATACTCTACCTAATTCTTTATTTATATAAATACATAATTTATCAAAATCAATATTAATAGGTAGGTAAGATTGCAAAAAGAAACTATAAAAAATCATTTATCACAAACAACAGCTACAATTGTTTTTATCGGAAAGAATATCACAATTTTTTCAACAAAAAATCACCACTCATAAAGTCATTTTTTTTCGTCTTCAAGATATTTACAAAAAAATATACGGAACACTTGAGTTCTTGATGAAAAACCCTAGTCTTGCAAATATTAAAAGTAGTGTTCAATAATCCTGCAAATATTTAAATATCCTTTAAAAATTGATCTCTGAACATCCATCACTGGGCAAATAATAATAAATATTAAATACTTCAGAAGTTACATTACTTGAGAAAGTGTAATGATTTAAGGACAGAGTCCGTGGTTCAATCAACCCAAAATTAGAACTTATTGGTCCTAATTGATTTGTCGTTTTTTGGTCCAACATAACCCAGCTACCTTTTTTATTTGCGAAAATGTAGAAACTTTCTTTATTTTCGCGAATTTGTAAGTGATACATTCATAACTGTACCAATCTACAACCCATTTACCTAAAATTTCAAATTTTTTCATGAAATGACAAAAATATCCTTTATTTATATCATGAATCACGAACAAGTTGTCAATGTATTGTAACATTACTGTTCGAAAATGGTAATGGATGATGATAATTATAAGTACCATACAAGCTACTGTATTAGGTAAGGCATCATCTCAGCGAGTCTACTACCTCATTCGTCGCAAGGCAATTGCTAAGAAAAAAAAAATCTATCTTCATTTCACATTTGTGTTGTGTTTAATCATTCCATGAATTACACTTAGTAACAAACAAAAACAAGTTTAAACAGGAGGAAGAGGCTTGAGAAATAACAAAAATGCAAGAGGCTGGGTGAGTCTTTGCTCCAAAAAAGGGCTCATTTTATTTCCTTGAATCTTTACAATCTTTAAGATCGCAAGTTGGAAGTGTATTGACCCAAGTCCTAGGTTCATCAGAGATTGGACTGCTATTTTGAATAATAAAAAGCACATCGCTTTCTCCACATATAAAAAGAATACAAAAATAATAGGCTTAATTTTCATTTGGCCTCGTTTTTTATAACAAGAGGCAAGGGTTGTTTTCATGCACGTATCTATCTATCAAATATCACAAGGAAATTTGAGTTCCTGAACACCAAATTAAACGCTCTAACCCAGATATGAGAGACAATTACCTCCAATCACCCAGACAATAAAGGAAGGACGTTTGTTCATGAAAGGAGAGATTCTGCATTCCACATCATCGAAAGTTTTTCAAGCGAATGTCAACAATATCAAATCCCTGTATTTGCCAGTCCTTTCATTTTCTATTCAAACACTGTAAATCGTTATTTTTACAGAGGATGATTCGCCATCCTGTAATTACTTACCCTTCCAAAGTTCCCAATTGGGTAAAATAACTGTTTACTTATACTGGACTACATGAACTAATAATCTTTTCCCCATCGGAACCCCATATAAAGAATGACATCAGGAAGCTAGGGAATAAAAATTAATTCTTCATTCAGAATATGATCATATCGGATGATATCACACACCAAATATATTATAAATATGCTATGTTACCATGGATTTGGTAGATAACTAACAACAGATTCAGTAAGGTTACCTATATCTTCTATACTGGTGCCTTCGGAATGTAGTTCAATGTCAAATTTCATGTCAGACTAAGCAGCATTTTTTTAAACCTGTGTTGGTTTATATCAACTTAAGAAACAACGGTAATGAAACAGAAAAAGGAAAGGGGAAAGAAAACAAACATTTCTATGCTGAACAAATATCAATATATTTGTCGCAGGGTATAAGATTCACAAGTTACCTCAATACAAGAGAAAACCATCCCCCTCGGCAGCAATGACATTCATTCATGTAATTTTGTGTCTGACATCTTAAATCAATCAATTGATTCCCAGAAATGAGAGAAAAGAAAGACTACACACAATGCTTCAGAGATGAATCATCATAAATAACTTAAATCAAGGTGCAAAACAAATTGTAAGAGAAGTTACAACAGTGAAATACCTACCTCAACCCTTTTTCTCCATTAATAATATTTGATGAAACGGAGATTGTATAGTCTCAACAAAGCTCTGAGATGGCAAAAGTGTAAATTCACCCTTGATGATGACAAAAAGAAACTCAAGACTCCAAAAGCACATATTCATATAAGTCTTGGGATATTAAAGACTACCTCTTTTAAATTCAAATTCTGACATCTATCAAGAAATTCCTCTAATTTGAGCAAACGGGACTTCAAGAAGACCTTCTGTAGCCATGCTTAACAGGAGAACGTGATCTGCTCCGATCACGGTACCTGTCTCTACCTCCATTTCGTCCATTCCTCAACCTATAATCCACTCCCCTTCCCCCATCTCGATAGCCTCTACCATCATGTTCCCGAGACCTTTCACGCTCCGAGTCTCTATCCCTATATCTATCCCGCTCCCTATTGTGATCTTTATCACGATGCCTATCCCTATCACTTGAATCACTTCGTCTCCTCCTCTCAGATTCCTTCTCCCTTTGTTTCTTCCGTTCTTCGGTCTCTTTTTCCCGAGCTAACTTTTCCTCATCATCAGCTTTCTCCTTAGCAGTCTGAAAACAGTACCAACATATATAAAGAAACATTTAATAATTTTTTTAGTGTGCAAATTAGTTCAAGACAACAAAACTCACCTTATACTCAGTTATGAAGTCACGAACCATGCCATAACCAACATGTTGCTTTCCTGTTACATGTGACTGTGTCCTTTCTGCAGCATCATTTGCCACAAGAAAAGAACCACAAATTTCACATAGTGCCATCTTCTTCTCCTGACCAAGCATCAACACCTTATCATTTTGAGGTTGTGTTAAAGCTGTCTTCTCAGCATTAAGTGTCTCCACCTGTAAGAGTAAGTCCCACCCAAACCCCCAAAAAGTGCTTAAGATATGCCAATAGTAAATCATTATTAGTTCAACTTGTATGCAAGGGAAAAAAAGGTATTGCATAATGTCCAGCACCTTCCTCATAAGAGCTTCAGCTTCATCAACTTTCCCAGCTTCGCCAAGAGATTCAACTTGTTCAAGAAGGTTCTTTATTTTCTCCTCCACAACAGATAACTGCTCGGATTTTTCAGCTGTCAGAGGTGGGGGTGGTGCTGGCTCAACCTCTTGAGCAAGGCGTTCTCGTCCACGTCTTACTCTTCTATCTAAGTCCATCACCTGTGGTTATTGCAGAACATATGAAGAATGATTCATCAAGATACAAACAACAGTAAATTTATGTGTTTTGGGAGGGAAGGACAACAGATGGGTAACCTACCAATTTCTCACAAAATTGAGAAAGTTCGGCTTCAAATTTGGGTACATATGCATCATGTCTTGGAGATTTCTCAAAACTGAAGTCATCAATACAGTAAAGCTCATTAAATCTAAAACTCAATAATATCGTATGTAAAAACCTAAAACAATGCACTGAGACTTGTGCTTTCATTTATCAGCATCTTATCATCAAATGTACACATATGACAAAGTAAAATCAGCAAAAGATAGTAAACTTGAAACAGAAGCAACATCAGTAAGGTCCATGTTGAAATACGAAAAAAACACCAATTGAAGCAGAAATCGTAAACCCTATATTGAATATGATTATATAAACTGAAAAAGTTAATATAATACTAGGATCCACTTTTAAATGAAATTTTGCTAGCAGCACGACATTAAACAAACTTCAACACATCAATATGGGATTAACAGTAGCAAAATTTTCGTAATAGAGCCACAAGAAAAACCACTGCCTAAAATTTAAAAAATAGACAACTACAACTTCATACACGCACATCTAACGATCAGAAATATAATAGTTTTTGCACTTATTGCCAAATATCTGCAGCAAGACCGAAGAAGTTCCATACAGCTAATCAATAGAAATCTTATACGGCTCATTTACAAAATCCTAAATTACATAAAATCAAATTTATTTGTTCACCTTTCTTTCAATTTTGGGTCGTGAATTCTCGGGCAAGGACCTGCATCAAATTTAACAGCAAATTAAGCAGAAGGAAGAATAATGAAATCCAGCCGCAGCCATCACAATAAAGAAGATCCCTATGTCGACGAGGGAATTCAATTCAACAGACACATTACTTATGAATTCATCTACTTATCCTCAGTCAAAGCTCACAAAAAGAAACATAAAAAAAACACTCCAAACCAAAGCCATCGCAACAATCTAATAGACGAAGTAAAGTGCAGTTGGATTGACATCAAGACACGACAGAGAATTAAAATTGAATTATTCGTGATAAAATTGATCAAACGCACCAAGATCACTGCGCGTGTTGACGAAGAGATCGTGAGGGCAAAAGCGCACCATGTAGAATCCACACACTTCCTTATCGTCCCAAGTAACTTCCTTATACCCCTTTCTCTCTTCCTCCGTCAAGTTGCGGGCTGAGAAATTCACCGCAGTAACAACAAAACAAACAACCCAATCAATTAGACAGTATTGGAATTCGAATTCGTGATTCAGAATGCGATGAACAGAGACGCACCTGCACCCATGAGTTCGTCGAGCAAAGCTCTCTGAGCGTCCATGATGAATTGAAGAAAAGAGATAACCCTAATTCGAAAAACTTGTTCTCCAAATTGGAATGAGAAGAGAAGTGTTCAGAATAATGGATTGCGAATTTGGTTTATAGGGTAGGGTTTGTGAACACTAGTTAAATGGACAGTTACCACTTTCTTCTATCTTTCTCTTTTTACTTTTTTTTCTTTCTAATTTTCTACTTTAAATGTAAATATTTATTAAAAAATAATAATAATAACAACAAATATTACACTACAAATAAAATAAAGAAAGAAAGAAAAAGTAATATTTTTTTTATAAATAATTGATTGTAGTTGTATCTTAAATTTGTTTTCTATTAATATAATAATGATGATTTAACGTTCATTTATTTAGATTTCATTCTTAACAAAATATTTTTAGAAGATAAAGGAGAATAAAAACCATTAATTATAAAATTAACTAGCATAACTATCTTAGTTAAAAAATTTGTTAATTATATATCTTATTATTATATCTTTGTTTAGTTTTTGTCTCTTCATTATAAATGAGTAAAATCCAATTATTTATTTATAATGTTAGGTAATCCACTTCTTGCTTAATAGGATTAGGAAAATTTGAACTATTAAATAAAATTTCAATGATAGATATTCGTACAAAATTATTAAATATAATCAAATAAAAAATAAATAATTACAATTAAATTAGATCCTATTTTAAAAGTTATAAAATATTAATTTATAGAATAATTTTTATTATTAATAAAAAATTAATTTTTAAAATAATATCTAATTTAATCAATATAATAACTAATTATATTATTTTTCACAATTAATTTTTATTTAAATATTTTTTATAATGTCAAATGTATATTTTAAATTAAATTTATCCAAATGAAATGATTCCATTTAAATTTTTATTGAGGTAAAGTAAAGTACGAGTCATATGATTTTTTTTCCTGAGGTAAATGTAAATATAATAACTTCTGAAAGAAAGTTACTAAAAAATAAAAATGAGTATTAATAAATATATTTATTATGATTGAAATGGAGAAAATAATTAATTTGAAAAGAAATTAAAAACAGAGGAACAATATTTTCTTGAGAGATGAGATGAAAGCAGAACAACACGTACACGTAGCCATAAGAAGCAGAAGAATAAGAACAAAAGCAAGTGTCTTAATAAATGCTAACAAAATTCCAAAGAAAAAATGAATGGTGGCACCAAAGTGTAACCACAAGCTTCTCTTATCCAAAAACCAGCTTCATCTGTGACTAAACTTAACATTTTCTGCCACAACAAAACAGAGTTCACTTCCTCTGTTCATGAACAGAACCACACTCCCACCATGAATGATTCAGTGGACAAGCTGGTTATCTTCCTCGCGAAGAGAGATGGCATTGACAAGCTTGTGAAGACCTTTCAGTACGTGTCCAAGCTTGTGAACTGGCACGTGGAAGCCACAAGCCCTGACATATCCAAGAGGTTCAAGCAATGGGAAGTGGCTTCAGGGCTCAGCAGAAAAGCCTTCAGAACAGGGAGGTTTCTCACTGGCTTCAACGCTCTCAGGAGAAACCCTGGTGCCACTCATTCCCTGAGGCTACTAGCAGTGTTTGCTAATGCAGGGGAGATGGTGTACTTCTTCTTCGACCACTTTCTCTGGCTGGCGAGAATTGGGACCATAGATGTAAACTTGGCTAAGAGGATGAGCTTCATCTCAGCGTTTGGTGAGTCTGTGGGGTATGTTTTCTTCATCATAGCTGATTTCATCATGCTTAGAAAAGGGGTGAAGGAAGAGAGGAAGGTGAGAAGCTGCAAGGAGAAAACAGAGGAAGAAGAGAAGAGGATTGAGGAGATCAGAAGTGATAGAGTGATGAGGCTGATGGGTGTGGCTGCTAATGTTGCTGATTTGCTCATAGCAGTAGCAGAGATTGAGCCAAATCGCTTCTGCAACCACACTGTTACTCTTGGCATCAGTGGCTTGGTTTCTGCTTGGGCTGGATGGTATAGAAATTGGCCTTTGTAAACATATCTTTTCTCATTCCCATACCATGCTGTAATTTTTTTACTGCTAAATAAATACTTTGATGATGGTGTCAACATTAATAACTCTTACATGGTTTTTCTTATCATCCTCCAAAAGTGTGAGTGAGACAATATATTTATGCGTGATTCGATAATGGTCTGATAATAATAATTGGATAAGTTCACCAAACAATCAATAGTATAGACTGAAAATGACTCTGATATCATATTAAATAGTGGACTTTAAACCTACCACAATCTCATAAATTAGAGGTTTACACTTATCTATATACTATAAAATGTTTTAATCTCTAATTGATGTGAAATTTTAATAGATATGGTTGATGAGTGGAGTTATCGATAATGATAACACAATACAACCACTAATTAGTATTTAACTTCATAAATTGTTGAAAATCTATTGCAAGACAAAAACAATGATCTCAAAATTAATTATTGATAAAATAATATTCCTAAAACATAGAGTCGGGAAATAAAAGAACAAACCAAAAAAAATTACAAGTTGAATCCTCCATTACTTGGAAACCTCTGTTGCACTCGTGCTGATGACGAATCTCAACTCTTCAATCTCGACTAAGCAACTCTTTCACTGCTGCATATGATAGACTATATTTGACAAAATTTCAGTTGAATCTGAGACATCTGATAGAATATCTTGTAAAACATCACACATCGATTAAATATTAGAGCATTTCATATTGTATGAGAGACCATCTTTCACAAAATTTCAGTTGAATCTGAGACATGATAGAACATCTGGTTGGGAATCTCACATTAAATAAATATTATAACATTTTATAGTATATAAGTAGATACAAACCTTACCTCGTAAGTTGATTTTATGAGATTGAGTTAAGTTTAAAGTTCATTTCTTAATACATCTCCATCTAATTTTATCAATTTTTAATGACATATGTATCTATAGTTATGATTAATTTACATAGTTAAATGTGAAGAATGACCGAGTTTCTTTAATTAAAACTCATTTACATCAAAATTGGTTGTCACATAAATATTTATCGTATTTAATAAATTACAAGGAATTAACAGTCAGCTGTTTATGTAATTTAAGATATACCAAATGTGTATTTTTAAATAACTTAAATCATATCTAACTCATTTGTACAAAATCTAGAAAATTCTATGTTAAAAATTAATAAAATCTTAAAAACATTCACCTATTTATAATTTTTGTTATGGATTAGGAAGCGGGTTATTTTAGACTCAGAATAATAAGGTTTATTTTATAATTAACCTTCATTTTAGGTGTTTGATTTGCTAGATCAAAAAATCGATTGATAGTTAATAATGTTTGCCTAATCGAATGATCTAGTGCCGAAAGGTGTATTGAGTTGACAAGTCAAATGTATACATATTCATTGTTTAGGGTTCTTTTGGATTTTATTTTTCATAAAAAGTTACCAAAATAATACTAGAAACTCACATAGAAATTAATCTTACAAACAACAAATAATTAGTTACTATATTAATTATAAATACACATGCCTTTTTAATATGTTGAAAATATTAAGTTATATTTTCAGTTGTTTTTATATTCATTACTGACTTTTTAATATATTTTGCAAGTATGTTTGGGTCGACTCCTTAACACATCATTGGGCTGACTTCTCAACGCATTATTGAGCCTAGGCAAATTCTTCCTGCACCATATCATTTTGGATTGCACCCAATATACACACAGAAAAAGACCAAAATATCCTTAATGAAATGAAAATTAAGGTTTAGGTAAAATGTGCACCCAACCCACCCAACAGCCTTGCACC
Source organism: Phaseolus vulgaris (assembly GCF_000499845.2). Lineage (NCBI taxonomy): Eukaryota > Viridiplantae > Streptophyta > Magnoliopsida > Fabales > Fabaceae > Phaseolus > Phaseolus vulgaris. The sequence continues at coordinate 1,244,237 of NC_023749.2, read as the reverse complement.
CTTAATTTTTCGGTGATCAATGTGAGGCAGCGCACAGAAGCTTGGAAACTTAAACACAGATCAACCCAAGCACCTCCATTCTTGTTCTTGTCGTGACTGTTGCAGCAACGGAACTCGAAAACAGCAGAGGCACCGCGACGACATCAATTGACATTCCCAAAGATTATCGTTGTGACATTCTTCTATTTTTACACTTTCAAGATAAAAGTGCAGAACTCACTGGCAACCTCAAAACTCACTTTCTGCGATTTGTCTCCTTCTCTGGTGGCTTCAATCCTTTTCCGGTGACTTCATCTCCTTCTCTGGTGGCTTCATTTGCTATCGTCGCAGTGTCTCAATGTTGCTTCGAGTTCCGACAGCCACAGTGACGGCAAGAATAAAAATGAAGGGTGCAAGGCTGCTGGGTGAGTTGGGTGTGGGTTGGGTGCACATATTATCTAAACCCTAATTTTCATTTCATTAAGGATATTTTAGTCCTTTTTTGTGTATATTGGGTACAATCCAAAATGATATGGTGCATGAAGAATCTGCCTTGAGTCTATTATCATTTTGGGCCGAGTTAATTATTTACTTTTCTTAAACTAAAAAGACCAGAATAATGTTCTTAAATATTGGGTCCCTCCTCTTTCACAATTCATATTTTTTCATTTTTCTTTTATATGTTATTTTATGCTTTTTCAGACTCATCCAAAATTATTTTTATATATATATATATATTAAATTTATATCATCCTCAAAGTTAACGAGAGAAAGATAGAGATAAAAACATATTATGTTTGTACTTGCTATCTACATGATCTAAAAACAACTCTTCTCATATATCAGTTATAGTTATATCCTCTACTATGTTATTTGCAGCCAAGATCTGAAGCACTTACATATCATGTTTTCTTCTTTTTTTTGTATGGGACATGATTTTTGTTTTTTTTACGAATAATCAGAGAGAGTTTATCTGAGAGGTTCTCAGGATGTGTTTGGTTTCTTACTTTAAAACTGTTTTTAATTTTTAAAATGCAACTAAATCAAGTTGTTCAGATAGTTGGTGCTGGAGGGTGGTATACGACACAGAACTGAGTGTGGATTTGAAGAGAGATTGAACAAGATAAAAGAAGAAGAACACGACAATATATTTCCCATGGTTTCTGCGTTTTAGAAACATTTGGCTGTAAACAATTTTCAGAACTTAATAAATTTTTGATGAAAAAATTGATTCATGAGTAGTGTGTGGAATTGTTTTAGAGGACAATTTAAAAATAAAAATAAAAAGATAGTGGGGAATCAAACATGCCCTTTATTTTTTATTTTATTTTTTACATATAGGATATTGTTTCTATAAAAAATTTAAAGACTAGTTTTGATTTAAAAGGTTAATTATTCCTGAAAACTTGAGTTGTTTTCTTGTGGGTTTTTTCTAATAACATAGAATCTTTTATTTTTCATAAGAACTCGTTGATGGTCCAATCTCATAGTCCAAATGGCTTGACACTTTCTATGTTAGAGGTTCTTATCGAGGAAAATTATGAGGTAGAAAAAAAAAGAGAACTTCTTTTTGGATTGAATTTTATGGTGTTGATTCATCACACGAAAAGTAGGAAGATTCACCTGAAAAAATTCGACTCTCAGGTGTAAGAGTACAAAATGTTTGTGAGTATAGGAGAATATAAGAGATTATGAAGAGTTAAGTGAGTACTTTTTTAGATTTATCATCTATTTATAAGTCTATTCCTATCCCATCTTTCTTAATTTCTCCCTCTAATTTTCATTTATTTCAAAATCTGATCAGATCGTACCATAGCTAAGGAGTTAAGAATTAATTCTACCTAATCACTTTTTGAAACAGAGGAAGTTCATTTTTATTTTAAAGATCCATTATTCTTTTCTTTGTTTTTCCTTATGATTTAGCAATCATTCTTGATGGGGACAGTTGAGAAAAATGGTCTTTACAACTTGTTTTACCTTATTTATTTTAAAAATATAATAATTTAGATATTGTTCCCGTCTCAAAGTGTTGTGTCTAATCTACATCCCAAAACAGAAAGATAAATAAAGAGACTATGGTACCATTTATGAAACTTAGACATTTTTTTTAAATGACGTGTCCGCATCATACATGTTTATTGATGTTAACATTCGTACGATACTCGTAAGACTCTTATTGGTGAAGTTCAATTTAAAAAATATTTATTAAATTTATGAAAATTCTAACACAATTTTAAAAAGATAAATACAATAATTTTTTATTATAATTATAAAAATAAAAATAAAATAAAATTGAAATCAGTCATAGAAAATACATGTTTTCAAAAAATATCTAAAACATACTCATATACATAAATATTTATTAATTTATATAATTTATAATTTATAATTATATAATATATTGATAGGTATTTCCCGTGCGTCAGTGTTCCATAAATACGAGAATGGAAGCGCTAGAACTGTGCACTCTAACATGGAACCCAATGAATCACGCATTTCGTCGAACACCTCAAACGCTCATTTTCCGCGCCTGCTCAACTTCCACCACCGCCGATACCAGGGCTGCCGGTCGCAATCGCTGGAGCTCGGCATCGTCGTCGTCGTCGTCGTCCAATTCGACTTCCGACAGGGATGCCATTCGAGCCATTCGCTTGAAGAAGGTACGTGGCTCTCGCTCAATTGCAACGGTGTCGCTTTCTTCTGTTTTCATTGCCGTGTTTCGTGTATGAATGAGTTTAAAGCTGAATTGAAGTTGAGTTTTGAATTGGAAAATTCAGCGTTGTATGGTTTTTCGTTGAAATTCAATGTAGGAATGCTATTAATTGCCCTGTAGTTAATTTTGTTATTAAAACTTCTCTTTGTATTTATCTGTTCTCCCGGTTTGTTTACAGTTCTAGCAAAATGAGATTATCTTGTGTGTTAAAAAGGAAAAACTTAAGACTAATTTTGCTTAGCAGCATTTTTTTTTTTCTGGGGGATAGGATGCAAAAATTGAATGCATGGTTGGACAGTGTAAAGAGTTTGGTTGAGATGTAGTGTTTGTCAGAGGACTAACAAGCTAAGGGTCTTTATTTTTAGACTGTCTTCTCTTTTTTTGGAGAAAGGCTTATCAATTTTGACAATCCTTCTTTGTGGTTGTTTGTAGGTTGAAGAATTGAGAAGCAAGGGGCTTGATCCGTATGCTTATGAATGGGACAAAACTCACGGTGCTAGTCAGCTGCAAGATATCTACAAGGATTTGGCAAATGGTGAGGAAAAAAATAGCGAGAGTGACCACGTATCTGTTGCGGGAAGAATTGTGGCCTGGAGGGATTTCGGAAAGCTTGCATTTCTCACATTAATAGATGATTATGGGTCAATTCAGGTTTTGTTTTTCTCTTTTTATACATTCAAGGTAGAGTCTGTAAGTATTGTAAGTGAGGACATTTATTAGCTATTGTGAGCTGTCTGTATTTATGTAAATTAGGAAACCATTATTCGTTATAGTTATGAAGCATATTATAATATAAATAAGAGCCCCCATTGTGTAAATTAAACACACGAATTCATCACATGTCTCTTGTTCTCTTATTTTGTCAGCATGTTGTCTAATTCTTGAAAAGAGACAAACCCTAAATAGGATATTTACGTAATCTCTAACAGTAACTTTAAGCAAGACATGTTGGGCTTTTGTAAGTTTAGGGTATGTTATCATTTTTCTTTGTTCTTAATCTAGTTTTAATTGTTAGATGCATATTTTATTCATGTAGAGGATAGAAATTACTGTCCTTCGATAAAGTGAATGGTATATAGGGAGCTGCTAACTGAAGTTTTTAAAATCTATGATTTCAGCTCTATTTTGATAAGGAGAGACTCATAAACGATCAGTTTGAACAGTTAAAGGCGTATGTTGATACTGGTGATATATTAGGTGTAAAAGGAACAATAAAACGCACAAAAAAAGGTATTAAATGATTTTTTAGGCTAAAAATATGTTTTTAGTAAATTGACATGGCTTGCATTTGCAACATGCTATATCTTGTGCCCAAAATTTATAATTTATTCCAGATTTCCATCAGTATTATCTTTTATCTCAGTGTGAATAAAGGTAAGAACTTTCAGTAATTCTGTGACTGTTGTATGTTTGTAAACTCGCATGCATATGCCCTTGCTAAGATAATATAAAAATTGTGTTACTGAAATTTTGCAGCTGATGTTATCATACACAAATTCTAGTATGTTAGCAAATATGAGAGTTCAGGGGATATGGTTATTTTCTAGAAGTTTTTCTCTTTATAGGTAAAAGGTAAAAGAGGTTACAAATGTAAAGAACATGTTTACCCAAATTGGAAGTCTCAAGCTATTAAACCAAATAATTTTTTACAATATTTGCTGATAGTTGTATTATGTTCAACTGGAGTTTGCTCAGCCATCTTTGGTTTGGTTTCATATATGATTTTTTTGTTGTCTTATGAGTGTCTATCTACTGAAGATTTCTAGTATATGTCATACCTGTAATTACTCTTTCAAGTTACTAGGAACTAGTTATGATAATTGCGGACTGAGAAATAGTTAACACCTGAGCTGAGATTGATATCTTTTCTCTACTGGATCAAATATGCTCTTTGACAAATGCCAGCTGATAGGCTGATTGTTATGAAACATTTGACCATCTTCTCATGTTTTTTTCTGGTCTTATTTCAGGAGAACTTTCTGTGTGTGTCCTATCTTTTGCAATCCTTACAAAATCTCTGCTTCCACTGCCTGACAAATATCATGGACTAACCGATAAAGATAAACGTTATCGACAGAGGTAAGCTCATAATTTAACATTTGTGTTTGTTCCTTACCTATTGAAATATGTTATATACTAATGCATTTGTTATTTTATCAGTGACCATGATTACAATTCTTCCACACTAGTTTTTTTTTTCTCCTTTTGTGTAGTTCATTCTCTTTTTTGTAATAGGATATCTACATCTACTCGTGTTCTTTCTTCTTTTCAAATAAATATCTTCATCTTTCAAATTTTTAAATACATTATATTTTTTATTTATTTCTTATTTTGTGAAGACTTTGTATTATATCTTATTCTTTTTTTTTGTTCAATTATTTCTTATTACTTCTTTGTTGCATGACTTCTCTAATTGTCCCTCACACTTTTGGACTATAAATTGATTGCCTATCTTTTAAAATGTTTCTTCACTGTTTGTTGTGGACTTGTGGTTAGGTATCTAGATATGACCGCAAATCCAGAGGTAAAAGATGTATTACGTAAAAGAGGAAAGGTGGTTCATCTTTCAAACTTCTTTATCTCTTAAGAGTTGAAATGAAATGGTATTCAACTGTTTTTAGATAATTGTAATGTTGAAGATTCATTAAGTGTATTTTCTCTCCTGTCCCATGTCTCTTAATTGAGTTATAACTATTTTTTGTTTCCATGTTTCGTATTGAGTTAATTGAGATATCTTATTCTCACCTTCTTGTGCTGTGCCTATTTTCTATATAGTATTGTTCTTTTCTATAGATATGTGGAATAAGGAACAAATCAGGCAGAACAATTTATTCTATTAATTCATGGGAGGATATCAAGGGTCAAAACTACAACTCTTAAGCAAAAGTGAAAGGACTCTAGGTATTGGACTCAGTGGAATAAGTGAACAACAAAGATAATTAGGTTATAATTGTACTTTGAGTTCCTAGGGGAGTGTTTTCAGTTCAGCTATAGAATGTCTTACACTTTTAATGTTTTTCTCCTCCAAAATAAACTAGACTAAAAAAGAAAAAAAAATTACAGCCATCATGTTGTTTGGTGTAGAATTTTGATAAAACTATTACGGTAAAGTTCAACCTCGGTGACCAGTTTGTTTGGTCATGCATTTGAATCCAGAAAAAATCTTTTTGCATATGCTAATGACCCTCTCGCATAACATCACATAGCAAGGAGCCTTATGGCATTGTGGTACTTAATTTTCTTTATTATTGGTAAAAGAATGATATTCAGTATGTCTATTTTGGGTTGTAATACATTATCACATGTTTACATTTATTTTTCTTGAAATCTTGTGGCTGTAAGTTTAATGATACTTTTTCATTTTTGCCTTAATTATATATTTGATTGGATTTGATTTGAAAGAAGATTTAGAATTTTGGTTTCAGGGATCATAGGCTCACCTTCTGTCCATTTAGACTGATTAATGAACTTCTCTTATGTATTGCCTGAGCAAGGAACCCAATTCAAATCGTTCTTCTAATCAATTTCATTCAAATAGGTTGAATCAGAGATACGGAGGACTATGGATTCTTTAGGTTTTCTTGAAGTTAAAACTCCAGTTTTGCAGGTTTGTTTATTTTAATGTACCTACACTGGCTACATATTTTTATTTACATAAAAGTGTATCTTCAAATGTTGAGGACTCTACTATTTGTTTGATATATGCTGTTTATATTTATGCAAAGAGCACGGATCTTTCAGAAGTTTTGATCTAACAGGCTTGCTTGATAGACATGATCTTTTTTGTTTGGTTATTTTCATATTTATGTATTGTACTGGATCTCATACAAGTCAGATTGATATAGGGGTTATAAGATTAAATGGCACTGTGGAACTTGTTGGACTTGTGTATCATGTCATTGTTGGCTTTGTTTTCAAGCATCTTAACTATTTGGGTTATAAGTGCAATCCAAGTCACATCTGTTTCAGTTTTGCTTGTCTCCGGAACTTGTTTGAATCCTTCATTATCAATCAAGACCAAGTACCAAACCTTTGATGATAACTATAGTTGTGCTATTGCTAATTATTTATCTAATAGCCACTTGTTTTTAGAAATTTATTTTGTCATCATGTTTAATTGTATTTATGTCTTATGCTTCCATGTTTACTTTTGTTTCAATTCACCAACTCCTTTTTTTATTATTATTATTTTGAGTATTTCTGTGCCTCAAATGCAGTAATGAAATTATATAAAGTTTTTCAAAATAGTAACTAAGATACCTTTAAAATTTTGGACCTTGTTTATGGATTGTACCATATGATCTTTCAGTCTCAACTTTCAATAGCAACTACTAAGTGATAAATGATGTAATTACTCTATGAAATGCCTTTTGTTGTAATTTTATTAATATGGTACGTTAGGAGTCTGGCATTTGTACATGGAAGTTTTTTTTCCCTGAAAGTGATTAATTTCATTGACTAGGGAGCAGCTGGGGGAGCAGAAGCCAGATCTTTTATTACTTACCATAATTCTCTTGGAAGAGACTTATATCTGAGAATTGCAACTGAATTACATCTGAAGAGAATGCTGGTGAGATTTGACATATTTGTTATTTGTGAAGTCCTGCTCAGGAAAGAGCTCACAAAAGCATTCTTTTTTGCACTCGAAGGAAGTATCGTGGGGTTAGCCTCTTTTTACTTCACATGTTAGGGGTGTAATTCTTTGCTTAACAAAGGAAGATACATCATGTATCCATCCTGAATATGGTGCAAATGAATAAAATTACTGGTCAAAATCTTGTTTCTTTTATCAAATTTTGAAAATGCTATGGGAATCCTGAAATTTTACTCTTGACAATATTAACAATTAGAAAATGTTGTCTTTTCTGTTTAAGGATAATTTCATTCGTTTTAGCTGCAAACTGTTTTGAAATTTTTTCATCTTGAATATCTCGTATATTCTTCATGCCATAAATTTGAAACTGACTACATTAATATGGATGTTATTTTTCTAGTGAAGTCATTAACCATTTTAATTTTTTTTATGGTAGGTGGGTGGTTTTGAAAAAGTATACGAGATGGGTCCAATATTTAGAAATGAAGGAATTTCAACTCGTCATAATCCTGAATTTACAACTATAGAGGTGAGTAAAAGTTTAGATTCAGGAGGTGGATTTTTAAGCTTCCGTTACATAGGCCCAAAGTGCATTTCTATTGTAGAAGCGGAAAACCTGGGGTCCAATAACAACTAGCTGTTGATATGAGAGGAAAAAGAAGAATAACTGAAGAGGGCGGGAGGTGGAAAATTCAGTTAGCGTAGAGAGAGAATGTCATGTGAGAAGATTTGGGACTAAGGGGGGAGAAGGGAGATGTTACATAAGAGAAAAATGGGGGTGGGGGAAGACAAGTGGATATGGAAAATTTGGTGGTGGTTTAGAGCATCACTGCACTAGCTTGGTGACAGTCTTGGTTTTCTTTTCTAGTTTTTGTTCTCTATTTTCGGTGATATTTCCATAGTAATAGTTAGTTTTGGTACTTGATGTGGACATACATAAGATTTCCCCATATCTTGGCTTTCAAATTGTTTTAATAGTGGTCGCTTGATATTTCAATTTGCACATGACCTTTTTCACTATATCTTGAATTGCATTCCATTAAATATTGATATTAGTTAAAATTTAGATGTACGAAGCATACTCGGATTATCAAAGCATGATGAGTTTGGCAGAGGAGATTGTCACTCGATGTGCTCTTGCAGTTCATGGGAAGCTTACAGTTGATTATCAGGTAGACACTGTTCTTACTAAATATATTCTAGAATTGAATTGGTGAGATATGTCAGAAGGGATGCTTAAGCCTCCGGAATGGATAATACATGTTACAGTATTGTTTATTGTTCAATGTTTAAATAGGAAGGGTCATGCTATTCCCTCCTTGATTGATCCCCGATTTTGGGGGCAAATGTTGGGAATTTGAGCTGCAAGGGAGGGCTAGGAGTACCACCATATTATAATTATAATATCTAAATATAGGATGTTCAATTTGACAAAAAAAAAATTATTGGTTCTGATTGCTTAATTTAAAGAAATATATTATTAATCAAAGGGGCTGTCTATTGGCATATAATAAGAGTACTAAAGACACATCTGTAAATACTTAAATCCCTTGAAAAAACAAGTATGGTATATTTTTTGTGTTTTTGATATTATAAATATTTCGTTTTCCAACAAAACCTTTCTATTTAAACTTCTTATCTTGTGCCTACAGGCATAATAGAAAATTCCTTATTCAAATTTAATAAGAATGCTGTTAAAAATTTACAATATCATCAAAATTTATAATAGTATGTTATGTTACTCTTTTACCAGTACTCAATATAAAAGCAATATCAAATAATGGCTCTAAAGTAAAAAAAAATAAAAAATAATAGTCATAAACGAGATCAGAACTTTTGAATAAATTCCTAAACAATACATTAGTTTTTTCTTTAAAAGTTTATTTATTTATCAATTTATTAAAAAGGCAAGTAAGTAAGTTCTCAATTTTGTTTTATTTATTCAGTAATTTTTTTTTTCTTTTTTTACATTGGATTCAACTTTACATTTTTTATTTATTTTCTCTTATAACAAAAAGGACCTTGAATGCCATTCTGTTATGTTCAAATATGCAGATAGGCATTTTATTTTCTCTCCACTCAAGTTTTGTCACCTTTTTTTATTAACTTCTGTAAAATAAAATTGGAAACCCAAAACTTCATTTATAGTTCACCTAGGGAAAACAATTCACAGTTATAGGTAGAGTATGAAATTTTTAGAATATAAGAGGGAGCTTCTTATTATGGTATCAATTATAAAACTTAGAAAATTCTAATCTTCATATACTTGTAATCTATATTTATAAAAGTTAACCTTTATATAACTACAGAGAATGTTTCTATATATAAACATATATGGGTGTATGTATACATTCACCCATATATAACGTGTGTATATATGTGTGTGCGCGGGTGTGTACATATAGGTAACGTGCCATGTGAAAACTTTTGTTACAACGAGAAATAAGAACTGGAAATATAAACATGAGATATATTGTATGGCCAAGAATTGTATTTTCATGGCCATGATTTTAAAAAAAAATTCCCATGACCTTTTTAAGTGATGTGTGTCCTCTAGCTAACTTTTAATCTTGACCGCCCATGTCTAGTTTTTTAGTCCAACTTTTTAGTTTTTATTTTTAAAAATAGTAAAGAATTCTCATTTGATTCATCCCCTATTTAAGTAAAACTTTCATATTATCAATTACTTTCAAATTTCCCTTTTTATGTATCTAATCTTAATTGAACGTACAACCAAATTTATATATTTATCTTTAAATTTGCTCATTCTTCTTCCCTGCTGCCCTTCTGATTTCATCCTGCCAACTGAGGATATTATGTTTACAATATTGCTTTAAAACATAAAATGAAGTTCTTTTATATATTCTGGACATTTTCTTTCTCATGCAGTTCCCTCAATGATGGCTTAGCATTAACTTAAAAATTGTAAATATCAGCTGGTGTTTGATGAGTGATGACATTTTAGTGGAATTTATTTCCTTATTTCCTTACAGGGAGTCGAGATATGTCTTGAAAAGCCTTGGAGGAGGGAGACTATGCACAATCTTGTTAAAGAAATTGCTTGGGTCGATTTCAGTGAATTTGGAGACGATCTTGAGGTTGCAAAGCGTGTTACTCAGGATACCCTTGGAAAGAATCTTGATAACAAAGATAAAGCTTCCATTGAAGCATGCCGATCCATTGGCCACCTTCTTAATGAGGTAGATTTTATTCATGAACATCCAATTTTTATTCTTTTCATTTGATAAATTTAGTTCTTTTTTGTACTTACACTTTTTCTCCTTTTAGTTGATGATCTATTGATATTCCTTTGTGTTTGCACTTTTTTTTGCATTTATTATATTGTCAATTTGACTTGCAGCCACTAACCAGATTGTTTTTGTTTTGTTTATTTTAGGTTTTTGAGATTTTTGTAGAACCAAAGCTCATCCAACCTACTTTTGTTCTAGACTATCCAATTGAGATATCTCCACTTGCCAAACCACACAGAAGGTAGAAACATCTGAAAATATCAAATAATGTTATTTGCTGTTATTAAAGGTATTTTTATCCTACCTACTATGAAATATGAATCTTTTTGAACTTAGAATATCGGTTTCACAGATTAAACCTCATCCCTTATGAACTTGGAAATGTTGTATTGTACTACGTACTTTCTGGCATGCAGTGATTACATATATTTTAAAAAAGGCATCCTAGCCAATATCAATAAGAAAGCGATGCACATTTTCTGTGTAAAAATCAGAAGAAAACATAATGTAGTTGGTATATCAAACTATATGAACCAAAAACACTTAGTTTGTTAGTCAATTGTTCTTATTGTCGTGTTGCGCTTACTAGGCCATGCGTGTGCTCGGTATTCATGAGTGTTTTTAGAGATCTTGCCAATATCACATTCAAGCATCCTATAGGTGATTTCATCAATGGTATGCTGCAAATCAGGTCACCCATAGGGATATGAAAACTCTGTTCAAAGTTAAAAAGTCCTTATACACATAGAATTTAACTACGAAGTTTATTCTTTCAATGATGCAGTATCTAGCTCTTTGACACACCATAGGAATGGACAAAGTTGATTTTAAATCAATTTTAGTGCTAGCAGAATTAACAAG